>NW_012098097.1:3315414-3392106 GCF_000951045.1 Mandrillus leucophaeus
TGAGGCAGGAGAATGGCGTGAACCCGGGAGGCAGAGCTTGCAGTGAGCTGAGATCCGGCCACTGCACTCCAGCCTGGGTGGCAGAGCGAGACTCCGTCTCAAAAAAAAAAAAAAAAGAAAAGATGTTCTACATCACATGCCGTCAGGAAAATGCAAATTAAAACAACAAAAAGACACCATTACACATCCATTAGATTGCCCCAAACCTACAGTACTGACAATATAAAATGCAGGCAAGGATGTGGAGCAAGAGGAACTCTTATTCATTGCTGATGGCAATGCGAAATGGCGCAGGCACTTTGGAATAGAGTTTCGCAGTTTCTTAAAAAAATTAAACATACTTACCCAATAATCCAGCAATTACACCTCTTGGTATTTACCCAACAACCTTGGCATATACATTATTGTAAATGTATGTCCACAAGAAAATTTGCACGTGAATATTTACAACAACTTCATTTATAATTGCCAAAAACTTGGAAGCAACCAAGATGTCATTAATGGATAATTAAACTGTGGTACACTCAGGCAATGGTATATTATTATAATTCAGTGCTATAAAGAAATGAGTTATCAATCCATGAATAAACATGGAGGAACCTTAAATGCATATTACTGTGTGGAAGAAGCCTACGTTCAGGATAATTCAGACTATATGACATTCTGAAGAAGACAAGGCTATGAAGAGAGTAAAAAGATCAGTGTTTGCCAGGGCTTAGGATGGAGGAGGTGATAAATAGGCAAAGCACAAAGGATTTTTAGGGCAGGGAAAATACTTTGCATGGTACCATAATGATGGATACCTGTCATTATACATTTATTCAAATTCATAGAATATACAACACAAAAAATTTTCCCTAATGTAAACCATGGACTTTGGGTAATTATGATGTGTCATTGTAGGTTCACCAACTGTAACCAATGTTCCACTTTGGTGATGGATATTAATAATGGGGGAGGGTATGCATGTTTGAGGGCAGGGGAGTCTCTGTATCGTCCTCTCAGTTTTGTTCTCAACCTAAAACTGCTCTAAAAATGCAGTCTTTTAAAAAAGTATTCATAATTTCATACACTTTCAGAGGTGCTTTGAAGGAGAAAGGTAGAGTGACAGATTGTTATAGTCACGACCTCTAAGAAATCCCATCTTCATGTACCCAGAACCTTTGTAATGTGACATAGTATCTGAGTTGTATTTTATCATCCCCTTCACTGGCTTTGTGACTTGCTTTACCCATTATAATGTGGCAGAAGTCTTGTGTGAATCTCAATAGATTTTGCAGGTTTTTCCCTGACAGTCTTAAAACCCTGAAACCACCATAAGGTGAAATTTAATCCAAGCCTAATAGAGAATGGAAGGTTAACTATGGAAAAACCAAGGAGCCCCAGCTCACAGCCAAATTAAGTAGCAAAAACTTTGATTGATACCATCTCAGAACCTCCAGCTTGAGTGTAGTCATCAAAAGACTTAAGCCACATGAGTGATCTCAGGAAGAACCAGCAGAAGAACTTCCCACATTGCTAAGGTGGAATCACGAGAAATAAAATATTAGTATTGTTTTAAGTTACTCAGTTTTGAGGTGATCTCTTATGCAGCAAAAGGTAACTGAAACAGAAATTAATACCTGGAAGTGGGTTTCTCCCTTTAAAAAACCTAAAATGTTTGGCATTATCTTTTAGCTCAGGTGGCAAGTGGAGAGTGGAAGAGAAGCAGGAAGACTGCTACTGGGGCAAGGAAAGCACTGAGAAAATTGTTATCTTAGGCTGCAGAAAAGGCAACCTGTGTCCTACACCAGCAGAACAATTAACATAATTTTATCCTACATTAAAGCAGAAGATAGAAAATAACCTAATGAACTTGTAAATCTTACCAAGGAAAATTTCAGGCTAAATGAAGTGTCAGTTGGTTCCTTTAACATTTAAAAAAATGCTCTAAAAAAAGAAGTTTGGTTTATATGCATAATTTAGAAGAAATATAGGCATCCCAGGGTATTCTCTCCAGCCAGTAAAATACTGTCAATTAAGAAATGCCTAAGAAAAGATTGGCTCAAGGGTATGTCCATAATACCACTTGTGAAAATCTCAGAAAAGTTGAAGGTGGGGCTCACTAGAACCTCTCAGGTAGAAAAAGGGGCTTCTATTTCAAGGCTATTTCCCAACAACTCCCAAATTTAAAATGGCATGCTATAGGATGAACTTGGCATGACTTTATGTAATGGAGTGGTACATAATTTCATACATAGGAAACCCACAAAGTTTAAGCATGCCGTATTGTTTTAGACTAAATGGTAGTTCAAAATGAGAAGAGGCTTCTGGGCTGTCAGCTTTCTATAAAGGAAACAGGCTGAGAGGACAGAGTCAAGAATAAAGAAGAAGAATAGATTAGAGAATTGATTCCAGGGAGAATAATTCAGCTTTAATCAAAGACTATTCCCTGACTTTGGAAAAGGAGAATTGTTATCAACCATATCAACCAGTGTTTACTATGCACCTCCTAGTTCTGTTTTCAGCGTGGGATTATCTATTGCAGTTACTTGTCTCCATCTCATTGTTGTAGGTTGAGTGTGTGGGGTGTGTAATCCACATCTGGACCTTATTTAGTTGATGAGATCCCAGACTCAGAGCCTGAATCTGGTGTTGATTAGATGATATTTGAAAGGGTCTTGAGAAGCAGGAGGGAGTGCATTTTACATGTGAGAGAGTATGACTCATTGAGGCCAGAGATGGCACTGCTGTAGATAATCATCATAATGATCCTCAGTAAACCATAACTCACTGTTTTATACCTGTTCATTAAGTGTCTTTACCCCTTTTCCTATCATGAGGTAGAGTCTATTTTACTGACTCCTTGAGTCTAAACTGGTCTGGTGACTTGTTTTAATAAATAAGTGTGGTAGAAGTAAAGTAATATAAGAGTTCTAGAGTCCAGGATTTAGCTAATGGAACCCTGACATCACAAGGCTGTGAAGAATCCCAGTCCGTATATTAGAAGATGAGAGGTCACATAGAGAACAACCAGAGACCCACAATGGTAGCACGTACAACCAGACAGCTGATTGAGACCATCTTGGACAGGGGAGTGCCAGCATAGCTGTCAGATGACCTCAGCATCATGAGCAACCCCGAAGGATGCCAACAAAAGACCGTCTAGATTGTCAACAAATGGAATAATGAAAAATTATAAAGTGCTGTTGCTATAATCCACTAAATTTGGAAATGATTTACTATGCAGCAAAAGATTTATGAAATGGGTAGGTAACATACTATATTGGCTGCTGGAAAATTAGGTAAACTCAGTATATAGCAGATGCATAAAAAATTAGCAAGTGCACACATTTTAGTTTCAAACAATGCTTATGATATCCTTGTACCCCTTAGGTGTTACTGATAGCTAGAAACACATTTAATTTTTCAAGTCATAGTTCTTTAAATTTTGGGGGTTTGAATATTTACCTGCAGCCCCTCCTCCTCTATACCTCTATCTCTTCCATTTTTTGAAAATGTACATAGCCATGTACAGTATTCTCTGCTGAGGGAGAGAAGAAAGCAAGGCAAGATCTTAAGTCAAATTTATATGATGTGTCATCGACTATTTGAAGACTTGGGAGAAATAAAATATATTTATGAAGGGATACTATTGATACAATTCTAAGCAGATATCTAATATTTAAAGAAATATGTTTCAGGGACTTCACAGATACTATATTAACTAATCAGATATAAATATACTTCTGACTTTAATCAAGGTCCATAATAAAATAAAATTTATACTCTCATTTCTTTTTCTGTACTTTATTAAAATGTGATATTTGATTGAATATTATTTAATATTCCTAATTTTAAAAATTCTATGTTCTTAATAGTGAAACAAAATAAGGTACTATCAAGATGCTTTTCTAATAGCCTTTGCTTTCACTGTAATCTGTTTTATTAACTTCCCATTTCCATAAGCATTTGCTATGAAAAATATTAGCAAGTAAAAGTAAAAACAATACCATAAAGAAATACAATTTATTTGTTGAGAAAGATTAAAAGGCATGGTAAAGATTTACAGTATTCCTTGGGGTAATTGTTTTATTTAATAAGGACTCATTCTAATTAGCAAAAATCAATACTAGAAAATAAAAGATATAATTCGTAGACTGAAATTCAAACTTTAATTAATGTCTCTGTTTTTTTTGTTTGTTTGTTTTTGAGACAGAGTCTCCCTCTGTTAGCCAGGCTGGAGTGCAGTGGCGTGATCTTGGCTCACTGCAAGCTCTGTCTCCTGGGTTCAAGTGATTCTCCTGCCTCAGCCTCCAGAGTAGCTGGGACTACAGGTGCATGCCACCACGCCCAGCTAATTTTTTGTATTTTTAGTAGAGATGGTATTTCACCATGTTGGCCAGGATGGTCTCGATTTCCTGACCTTATGATCCACCTGCTTTGGCCTCCCAAAGTCCTCAGATTACAGGCATGAGCCACCACACCAGCCTGTTTGCTTTTTTTTTTTTTTTGGAAGGGGGGTATCTTACATGATAGGCACTGTTCTAGGTGCTTTTCTTTTCTTTTTTATTTCAATAGTTTTTGGGATACAGGTGGTGTTTGGTTATGTGGATAAGTTCTTCAGTGTAGATTTCTGAGATTTTGGTGCACCCATCACCTGAGCAGTGAACACTGTACCCAATGTGTAGTCTTTTATCCCTCACCCCCTCCCACCCTTCCCCCACGTCACTGTATCATTCTTAATGCCTTTGCATCTTCATAGGTTAGTTCCCACTTTTATAAAAATGTTCAACATCACTAATTATCAGGAAAATGCAAATCAAAACTACAATGAGATACCGCGTTACTCCGGCAAGAATGGCCATAATCAGAAAAAATAAAAAATAATAGATGTTGGCATGGATGTGGTAAAAAGGGAAGACTTTTTTTTACTGCTGGTGGAACTGTAAACTAGTACAACCACTACAGAAAACAATATGAAGATTTCTTAAAGAATTAAAAGTAGATTTACCATTTGATCCAGCAATTACACTACTGGGTATCTAGTCAGAGGAAAAGAAGTCATTATATGAAAAAGACACTTGCACACATGTTTATAGCAGCACAATTCACAATTGCAAAAACATGGAACCAGCCCAAATGTCCATCAGTCAACAAGTGAATTTTAAAAATGTGATATATACATACACACCATGGAATACTACTCAGTCATAAAAAGAAACTAAATAGGTTGGGTGCGGTGGTTCACACCTGTAATCCCAGCACTTTGGGAAGCTGAGGCAGGTGGCTCACTTGAGGTCAGAGCTTAAGACCAGCCTGACTGACTTGGTGAAAACCTGTCTCTACTTAAAAATACAAAAATTAGCCAGGCGTGGTCATTGTAGTGGGCGCCTGTAATCCCAGCTACTCGGGAAGCTGAGGCAGGAGAATCACTTGAACCCGGGAGGTAGAGGTTGCAGTGAGCCGAGATCTGTCTCAAAGAAAAAAAAAATCCCACTCCCCCAGACATCCTCCATTTAGTATGGGGATGGAGATTATTCCAGTATCTTGTGTGTAGAAAAATGCACAGGAATCCAATTCTGCCAGGCCGTTGCCAGTGAATAACAGGCAAAACTTCACATCATGTGGTCAAGAGATTGTTCCTTAAATATAGTGAGCACCAGTATTTTAAGCATGGGTTGGACAACCATTTTATAAGACTTGGGAAGAAGGCGGTGGATGATTATCCTAGTTTTTTTTCATGTTCCTTCAATCTGAAGAGTCTATATTAAAATATATTTAATTGATTGAAAGCATACATTATGATATAAACTTCAGTTTATGCACCAAAGAATAGTGTTCAGCGCAGGTAGGTTAAAAGTATTTTTAGGGACACTGGATGAAGCTTGCAGTGATTCTACCATGAAATATATGCAAAATATGCCCCAAAGAACAAATCTTTTTTATGGTTATCCTGAAAAATGTGTAAGTGAGCCCTAGTAGGCTATTATAAAAAGCAATTAGAGAACATACTGTGTTTGGTTTTTCATTCCTGAGTTACTTAGAATAATGGTCTCCAACTCCATCTAGGTTCCTGCGAATGCCATTATTTCCTTCCTTCCTTCCTCCCTCCCTCCCTCCCTCCCTTCCTTCCTTCCTTCCTTCCTCTTTCTTTTGACAGAGTTTCACTTTTGTTGCCCAGGCTGGAGTGCAATGGCGCAATCTCGGCTCACTACAACCTCCGCCTCCCGGGTTCAAGTGATTCTCCTGCCTCAGCCTCCTGAGTAGCTGGGATTACAGGCGTCCACCACCACGCGTGGCTAATTTTTGTATTTTTAAGTAGGGACAGGGTTTCACCATGTTGGTGAATTATTGCTACGAAAGAACCACAAACAATTCTATGATAATATGAAAGAACCACAAACAGGTCTATAATAAAATAAAGAAGAAGAAAGAAGGGTTGTGGCAAACTTCGTGAAGGACGGGGCAATGGAGTTGGATGAAAAGAATAGCCAGGATTGTAACAGACAAAATGGGGCTGATGAGTACTCCATCTGTGGAGACATTTTGAGTAAAGATGCTGAGGTAGAAGAGCACAGGGTAGGTTCTGCAAAGAAGAAATGACAGTCTCGCATGACATGTGTGTGACGTGTATGTGACTAGACAGGCTGGAAGGAACAGGAAGTTGGACTGGAGGCAGAGTGCCAGGTCTTGAGGTCTCACTAAGTAGACTGGACTTCTCAGCATGAGAAAAACACAAGAGTGTGGCCTGAGGAAGTGAGTCAGCCTTATTTCATCAATAGAGCATCAAGCAGCGAGGTCCAAAAACATAGTTAAGGATCCAGTATGTGCAATTGTCAAGTTATCTTAACGATTTTAGACTCAAGATAATTTATAATGTATTATATCTACTTGCCCTTATGCTATTTTAGAAAGCAAAATATTCTGAAATAATTATTGCTTTTTTCTCTTAAAAAAAGGTTGAACTATAATATAAATAATGCTACAAGTTCAGATAACTGTAGCACACTTTTACTCCTGTGCATATCTATTCTATCCCCCAAATTAAGAAGATATTTACATGAAGTTAAAAAAAAAAACCTAAGAAAATACTTTATGACTTTAATGGCCAACCACTGGCTTATTTGATTTTTTTTTTTTAAGGGAGCTGCCTTAATTTACTTGCTGCTTAGAGCAAATCACTATTATTTCTTATTAAAATTGACCAAATATAATTTAGCATACTCCAGTTAGTCTACCTTTCTTATCATCAAATAGTATACTATTTACAGATGCTACTACTAATTGATTTTATATTTAAAAATAAACACACTAAACCAAAACACTCGATCTCATTACCTACATTAGAAAATGAAACATGAAGGTTAGATTTATCAGTAAAGGAGACACTCTCATTAGGCTGTGATATTGTGATACAACCAAACATTAGTTTGACCTTAGAAATTACCATGATTATAATAAAAGATGGCACATATCCCTTGTGTAACCAGTGGCTTATTATCTAATAAATAATTTAATCTGATGTGTATATATTCAGACACCACCATGAACAGGCCTTCCATTGTCCATTATGACACTGTGTGCTAGAATGCAATATTCCTTTAAAACCTCCAAAATAAAAGAAGCAAATACCAGCTTGAGGCCAGACAAGAAGCCTGTGAAACATCAGACAGTTTTCATCACAGCTGGCCAGGCCTGGGCAGTTTCAGACAAAGGACTTCCGCCTTTATCTGGCCCTTATTTTGATGTCTCATTCAGCTGAAGATAAAAGGAAAGATGTGCTTTGAAATTTAACCATTAGGGCGGCAAAGAAATCAACATGCAAATGTCACCCATACATGAATTTGAGATGAAGTCTACATTTGTCACTACAAACTTAGAGCTTGTTGGTATTTTTTCCTGCCAAAGCAGTAAGATTTTAAAAAGCAAACAAAAACAACTGTAAATAGATGAGTGCTGAGTTTAGTTCAACTGGAATTCTTTAACTACTTAGGCATTTTGTTCACAATAAGCACAGAAAACAAACATATGCATGTTAAGATTACATGGAAAGACTATGAAAAGAGATGAAAAGTGGAGAATGATATTATGATACATTAGGTTTAGGCAATTAACAGAAGGATAGAGAGACTCCACATTGGTGGTTTCAAATATTTTATCAATTTCTATCATGAAAAAGAGCTAATTTCTTGGGAAAACTAAAGTACATTTTCAAAGAAGGTTGCACACCTACATAAGGTGATAGTGACCTGAGAGATATGGACCAGGTTATGATTTTTGCTCTACGCATATCTAAAATGAAAATTTACAAACTGTGAAATATTAGTTGGGTTCATTTAAAACATTCAGAGAATTGCAGATGCATCTTTTGTATATGGATTCTCATTCTCATGGTTCAGAAGTAATTTTCTAAATTTGTGACTTCAAATAGTTTGTGTGAATTTTTCAGAATTTTATGTTTGTTTCTGTATTTTTAACATTAAAAATTCCAAGGAAAATAACTTGTCACTCCCCCCAGCCCTGAACATACAAATCCATAAGAGAATTACAGGGTTGATTAAGAGCCTGGAAAGGATCTGAAGAGATTTGTTTTGGAATTGAAGATCTGAAACTGGGAAAGACCAAAATAGTTGTGTTAAAAGAATTGGAAAGCTCTTACAAAGAAGATGAACTTTATATGATCTGTGTAGGTGTCTAAGAGAGAATGAGGAATACTATGTTAACTAAAGAGAAGAAATTTTTTAAATAATTTAACTGAGTCAAAAATTGAATTTTACACTTTATAAGTATGGCATCTAGAAGGTCACCATCATGCATTTTTTGGGGGTTATGAACTCTGGAATATAATTAGAGAATATAAAGATAAGTAAGATATAATCTCTGCCTAAAGGTTTAATATTTTTAGGAAGGCAAAGAGGATTCAAGGTATAGTATATGAAATCTACATTTAAAAAAATGAATTTAGACACAGATCTTGTTCAGTTTACACAAATTAACTCAAACATATCATGGGCCTATATGTAAACTGCAACACTATAAAACTCCTGGAAGATAACTTAGGTGAAAACCTAGACGACCTTGGCTATGGCGATGACATTTTAGATATGACACCAAAGGCAGAATCCATGAAAGAAATAATTGATAAGAGGGACCCCATTAAAATTAAAAACTCCTCCTTCGCAAAAGATAATGTCAAGAGAATGAGATGACAAGCCACAAACTGGGAGAAAATATTTCAAAAGACATATCTGACAAAGGACTGCTATCCAAGATAGACAACTACTCTAAAAACCCAACAATAAGAAACAAACTGATGAAAAAATTCATCAAAAATTTTAACAGATATTTCACCAAAGAAGCTACACAGATGACAAAAAGCATATGAAAAGATGCTCTACATCATATGTCGTTAGAAAATGAAAATTAAAACAACAATTTGATACCACTATATACCTATTAACATGGTTAACACTGACAGCACTAAATACTTATGAGGATGTGGAGCACCAGGGGCTCTCATTCACTGCTGGTGGGAATGAACATTGCGTAGCCATTTTGGCAAACAGTTTGACAGTTTCTTTCTTTTTTTTTTTTTTTTTTTTTAAAGACAGGGTCTCACTCTATTGCCTAGGCTGGAGTGCAGTGGCATAATTATGGCTCACTGCAGCCTCTACTTCCTTGGCTCAAGCTATCCTCTCACCTCAGTCTCCCAAGCAGTTGTAACTACAGGCATACGTCACCACAGCAGGCTATTTTTTTTATGTTTATTTTCAGTATAGATGGCATTTCACTATGTTGCCCATGCTAGTCTTAAACTCCTGGGTTCAAATGATCCTCTTGCCTCAGCTTTCCAAAGTGCTGTGATTACAGGCATGAGCTACTGTGCCCTGCCAGTTTGGCACTTTCTTACAAAACTAAACATACTCTTACTATATGATCCAGCAAATGTGCTTGTTGGTATTTACTCAAAGGAGCTGAAAACTTATGGTCACACAAAAACTTGTGCATGTATGTTTATAGCAGCCTTATTCCTAATTTCCAAAACGTGTAAGCAACCAAAATATCCTTCGGTAAGTAAGTAGATAAATAAGCTGTGGATAATTAAATATTATTCAGTACTAAAAAGACATGAGTTATCAAACCATAAAGACATAGAGGATCCTTAAATATGTGTTATTACATGAAGGAAGCAAGTCTAAAAAGGTTACATACTGGATAATTCAGACTATATGACATTCTGGAAAAGAAGAAACTATGGAGACAGTGAAAAGAATAGTGGTTTCCAGAGGTTGTGGGGTGGTGATGAACAGGTGAAGCAGGAGGATTTGGGGGGCAGTGAAAATACTTGCACAATAATATAATGGTAGATACATGTTATCATACATTTTTCCAAATCCATAGAATGTACAACACCAATAGTGAATCCTAATTTAAACAGTGGACTTTCAGTGATTATGGTATGCCAATTTAGGCTCATCACTTGTAACCAGTATACCACTCTGGTGAAGAACGTTGATAATGGGGATAATATAAGCCATGCATGTAGGGGACAGTGGTATATGAGAAATCTCTGTGCCTTCCTCCTCTCAATCTTGCTGTTAACCTAAAACTGCTCTAAAAAATAAAATCGTCTAAAAAACACAGTATATTATGATTGCAAATTTAGAAGAGCTCAGAGGCGTTTGGGCATTTCCTCTTGAGATGAGTATTTGTTGGAGAGTAAGATGTCCTGGAATACTAACAGAATAGATAATACCTAAATTGAATTTTGAAGAAAAAGTAGGACATAGCCAGAGTTGAAAGAATGTTCTAAGATTGTTTTAGAAGGAATTTAGTTGTTACTTCATGTATTAAGCTAAATAATGTTTAAATCCAATCCATCTGTGAACTAAATGATTTTAAATGTCAATTCAAATTCATGATTTAAAAATTTTGACTTTATACTACATAGAAAAATGAATTCAAAATAAATTCATGACTTAAATGTAAGATTGGAAAGCATAAAACTTGTGGAAGAAATGAAAGGGAAAAGCTTCATACATTGGATTTAGTAATGATATCTTGAATATGACAGCAAAAGCATGGACAACAGAAGGAAACAGATGAACTGGACTACATAAAAATTTTAAACTTCTGTGCATTAAAGGATATAATCAACAGAATTGAAAGGCAACACATAGAATGAGAAAACTATTGGCTAGGCGCGGTGGCTCATGCCTGTAATCCCAGCACTTTGGGAAGCCGAGGTGGGTGGATCATGAAGTCAGGAGATCGAGACCATCCTGGGTAACAAAGAGAAATTCCATCTCTACTAAAAATACAAAAAATTAGCCGGGCGTGGTGGTGGGTGTCTGTAGTCCCAGCTACTCGGGAGGCTGAAGCAGGAGAATGGCATGAACCCAGGAGGCGGAGCTTGCAGTGAGCCGAGATTGCGCTACTGCACTCTAGCCTGGGCAACAGAGTGAGACTCCATCTCAGTTAAAAAAAAAAGAATGGGAAAACTATTTGCAAATGATATATCTGATAAGGGATTAATATCCAGAACATACAAAGAACCCCTACAAATCAACAACAGCAAATAACTGGATTAATAAATGGACAAAGGATTTGCATAAACACTTCTCCAAAGAAGACATACAAATGGCCAATGTGCGCATGAAAAGATGATCATCACTAATCACTAAGGAAATGCAAATCAAAACCACAATGGGATATCATCTCACACCCATTAGGATGTCTACTATAAAATAAAACACAAAATAATGAGTGTTGGAGAGGATGCAGAAATATCAGAAATCTTATGACTGTTGGTGGGAATGTAAAATGGTGAAGCCACTATAAAAAACAGAATGGTGGTTCCTCAAATATTAATAAATTACCAATATAATCCAGCAATTCCACTTCTGGGTGTATGCCCAAAAGAATTGAAAGCAAGTACTCAATATTCAACAACAGATGGATGGATAAACAAAATGTGGTATATACATACAATGGAGTATCATTCAGCCTTCAAAAAGAAGTTAATTCTGACACAAACTATAACATGGATGAACCTTTAGGGGTCTATGCTAAATGAAAAAAGCCAGTTGCAAAAGGACAGACTCCACTTAAATTAGGTACTTAAAATAGTCAAATTCATAGGGACAGAAAGTAGAATGGTGGTTGCCAGCAGGAGGAGGTAAGAGGGAATTGTCCTATAACAGGCACAGAGTTTCAGTTTTGCAGGATGAAAGTGTTCTGTGGATGAAGAGTGGTCGTGGTAGCCCAACAGTGTGAATGTACTTAAGGCCAATGTGCACTTAAAAATGTTTAACATGGGTCAGGTGCCATCACTCACACCTGTAATCCCAACACTTTGGGAGGCTAAGGTGGGTGGATCATGAGGTCAAGAGATTGACACCATCCTGGCCAACATGGTGAAACCCAATCTCTGCTAAAAATACAAAAATTAGCCAGATGTGGTGGTGCACACCTGTAGTCCCAGCTACTCGGGAGGCTGAGGCAGGAGAATCGCGTGAACCCAGGAGGCGGAGCTTGCAGTGAGCCGAGATCGCGCCACTGCACTCCAGCCTGGGCGACAGAGCGAGACTCCGTCTCCAAAAAAAAAAAAAAAAAAAAAGTTAACATGGTAAATTTTATGTTACATGTACTATACCTTAATTTTAAAGGTTTTGAGAAATTGTTTTTAAAATAGCATAAATTAAGACATTTTTATTTGAAATATTTTTAGAAGTTATGTTGTTGTTTTGTTTTACTATTTCAATAGAATAGGTTAGAAAAAAGGTATTGAGAAGTCAGGTATAAGCCCTCCATCGGGTAATCTACAGCTACAATTAACAATGAGAGGTTTTATATGCCTTTATGTGTTCTTTTCCGCTTAGTTAACTTCCCTAACTACATTGTGGACATGCAATTTTTAGTAGCTATTACGTTCATATGTCCTTAAAATTATTTCAAAGTAGATTGGGAGGAAAAGGGGTCATCTTTATGTACATATTCCACCTGAGGCATCAGATTCCAACCAGATAATGTAGAGCAAGCTTGTCCAACCCATAGCCCTCAGGATGCATGGGGTCCAGGGTAGTCCAACACAAATCTGTAAACTTTCTTAAAACGTTATGAGATTTTTTTGCAATATATATATAGAGAGAGAGCTCATCAGCAGCTATTGTTAGTGTTAGTGTATTTTATGTATGGCCCAAGACAATTCTTCTTCCCATGTGGCCCAGGGAAGCCAAAAGATTGGACACCCCTGAAGGATGTGAAACAGATTCCTACACGTTTTGAGCAGAAGCCAGCAATGGATTGCTCTCTGGGGATCAGCATCTATAGCTAGCTCATGAATCTGTCTCAAGTATATGCTGTATTTTCCAGGGAACATCATCACTTCATTTCATGCTGTGAAATGAATGAGGTTTGGGTGGTCAATCAGTTACATTGAGGTAATGGCCATATTTGAAACAAATCCCAACAGATCAAAAACATATTTTCACAAATTAGATCATTTATATGCCTTGAAAGTTAATTACAAACATGCCTATGGGTGCTATAATAGCAAGTTCATCATCTCAAAAATTGTATTTCTTAAAAAATCTACTCCCATAACACATTTATGTTTTAATGCTAGAAAAAATTCTAGCCAGTAAAGATTTGAAATCACCCATTAAAACAATTGATATAAATGTTCTTTCTAAATTGTAACTTGGGAAAACATCATAGTGTTTACTGTTGCAACATGCTGGCTTGGAAAGGATTTTCCTCCCCACAAAGGTTTGCCAAATAAAATACAAATATCACATGCAATATACCACAAAAAAATGTTGTTCGTCTGAAATTCAAATTTAACTGGATGTCCTGTATTTTTATTTGCTAAATATAGCACTCTCACACAATAGCCAGAAAATGAAGCCTTCACAATTGGGACATTTTACTTACCGCTCTCCAGAAAAACACAGAGGGAGAATTAGTTGTCTCTAACACTTACTACATTTGATCCTAGTTTTCAGGGACTTTGTCTTCAATAGCATCTTGAAAACTACTGAAGTTATTTAGGACCCTGAAATCTTGGATGGGGTCTGTGTTTTTCACCATTGCTCACAAGCACATACCGTAGCAGTTCCTGCACAGCAGATGCTCAATAAATAGATGTTGATTCAATAATTATATAAAACCAAAGCGCTGGGATTATTAATGTTCATAAATTATATATACTTCAACTTTGTACCTAGTTGATTATTCTGTTCACTTAGTTACTAGTAGACTCAACCACTTAATTGTTAATGTCAGTATTATGCAAGTTCAACCTAAATCTACAAAGGGCTTGGGACAATAGGATAAAAATAAGATTCTACCTCTATCAAAATATGGATGAGTTGGCTAATTGAATTTCATTTTTGTGTAATGTAAAAGTGATATCATTTCCATAAGCTAGGTGACAATGGATATGTGTCTACCTAAAACATGGGGCTTTTCATTATTCATTTTAATAAAGGCAATAAGAAATATAATATTGCAAATACCTGTTTTCATTGACTATTATGATGATTAATAACACAAATAATTTTTATTATATTGATATATTTGATTGATGTATTTGATTGAGCACTAAGTGCCAGTAACTCTGCTAAGTACTTTGCACAACTTATCTTATTTGTGTATACATTTTTTCTATGTGTATATTTGTGTATATTTTTTCTATGTGTTATAAGAGTATTTTTTAAAATATAACTGTATCAGTCATTTTCATACTGCTATGAAGAAATCTTCTAGATTGGGTGATTTATAAAGAAAAAGAGGTTTAATGCACTCACAGTTCCACATGGCTGGAGAATCTTCACAATCATGGTGGAAGGAAAAGGAAGAGCAAAGACATGTCTTGCATGGCACAGGCAAGAGAACGTGTGCCAGGGAACTGCCCTTTAGAAAGCCATCAGATCTCATGAGACTTACCTACTATCATGAGAACAGCATGGGAAAAACTACCCCCATGATTCAATTACCTCCCACCAGGTCCCTCCCACAATACATGGGGATTATGGAAGCTACAATTCAAGATGAGATTTGGGTGGGGACACAGCGAAACCATATCAGTGACACAGCTTTAATCCATGCTAGTTTGAAAAACTGAATAAATACATATGTTTCTTTTCAATGAGTAAAGTAGAAACTCTAAACTTCTTAGTAGTCTGATAGAACACCCTGGGACTACATCATAGCTTTAGATGAAAACAATACTTAATAAGGTCAAAACTCCTTTTTGGGAAATGAATAATTTGCATAAATTTGAATGCTTTGGGATTTGGTAGAAAAATCTAGTATGTCTGACAAAGACAGTAATAAAAAACTACTAGATAGGTTTCAGTTTTCCTGCAATGAAAGCCTTATTATAGTAATCTTGATATACATGAAACTTCAAGCCTAGGACAAGAAGAAAATTAGTTTAGAGAATAATATCTCTCTTGAAGTTAGTGATATAAGGAATAAATCTTTAGTTATCTTTTGAGAAGTGCAGTTTTTATTGCTTATTTGCTAGTCACATATTCAACAATGTGCTAGTGAAATACTGAATGTAATAGCCAAGGAGAATTTTTAGTCAATGGCTAGCTGATTATAATCAGATGAAATTACACTGTTAATTTTCAAGTCATCTAAGTGGGAAATGGACAGAGGGAACAGTAGACAAATGATATCAAGCATTGAGATATCCTGGACAAATAATAATTGTATTTTGGTGCATAATGTAAAGTCTAGTTTGCCAACTTAAATAGTGAAAAATATCTCATTAAATAAGTATGATGGCTTAGGACTTATACAATTTATTTCAATGGAAGCCATTCTCAAGGCCTTGGGAGACCACCCCTCACACCAGTATGCCCTGGACATGGGATGTGAAGTTAAAGAAGATTATTTTGGAGATTTAAGATTTAATGACTGCCTGACTGGATTTTGAACTTGGCTGGGGCCTGTAGCTTCTTTCTTTTGGCCAATTTCTCCTTTTGGGAATGAAAATAATTACCCAATACTTAACTCCTTGCATCCTTGGACGTAACTAACTTGTTTTATATTTTACAGGCTTGTAGGTAGAAGGGACTTGCCTTATCTCAGATGACACTTTGGACTCTGGACTTTTGAGTTAATGCTAGGAGGAGTTAAAACTTTGGGGGACTATTGGGAAGGCATGATTGTATTTTGAAATGTGAGAAAGACATGAGATTTGGGAGGGGTGGGGGTGGAATAATAGAGTTTGGGTATTTTTCACCTCCCAAATCTCATGTTGAATGGTAATCCCCATGTTGGAGGAGAGGCCTTGTGGGAGGTGGTTAGGATCATAGGGCTGGATTCTCATAAATGGTTTAGCAGCATCCCTTTGGTGCTGTTCTCATGATAGTGAGTGAGTTCTCAGGAGATCTTGTTGTTTAAACGTGTGTGGCACCTCCCCTCTCTCTCTTGCTCTTGCTCCTGCCATGTGAGATCCTTACTCCTCCTTTGCCTTTCACCATGATTTGAATTTTCCTGAGGCCTCCCCAGAAGCAGAAGCCACGATGCTTCCTATAGAGCCTGAAGAGCCATGATTCAACTGAACCTCTTTTCTTTATAAATTATACAGTCTCAGGTATTTCTTTATAGGAATGCAAGAACAGACTAATACAACTGCTGATTAGACTTCAGGTGAGCAAGCAGTCAACTTCTGTGTTATGAAGCTAAGCAACTAGCATTCATTTAATTCACAATTTTACCCTTACATCTAATCAAAATCCTTTTAATTCTGTCTCTTTGATATGTACTAAATCTGCATTTTTTTTTCTTTACTAGTGCACTAGTAGCACTGTAGTCTAAGCCACCATGATTTAAACACAGATAGAGATGGGGCTCTATTATGAATCTCCTTGTTTTCCATTTTTGTTGTCTTTGGCCCATTCTAAACAATGCATCCACAGTAACCTTTAAAACTGAGACTCAGACCATTTCATTTTTCTGTTTGAAGATGTTCAAAGGTTTTATTGTACTAAAAAAAAAAAAGGTCTTACATTGGCCTAAAAAGTTTGAATGGCCTGTCTCCAGCTTGCCTTTCTAATCTGTACCACTCCATTTCCTCACTCCTCCCCCAGTAATCTCTGTCTCTGTTCTCACTGCTTTCTTGCCCAAACAGATCAAATATTTTCATTCTAAGTGAATCCTCGCTTGTTGCTTCATTTCTTTGAACTCTGAATGCTAAAGTCCAAGATCTTATAGGTAGCTCGTTTTTACCCTCCTTTGAAAAATTGTCTCTTATTTTATCTTTAGCTGGCCTTACTCATTTGGTCTCTATTGAATTATTTTATTTGTGTCATTTATAGTTTTACACAATCTGTGGTTGTCTTATTTGTTGCTGACTTGATGTTTGGTTTCCTCACATAAAATATAAATTTCACAAAGGAAGAGGCATTGTCTACTCTATTTGTTGACATTTTCCCAGCAGTCGGCAGAGTCTGCACATAAACAGATGACCGATGCTGTATTAGTCAGGGTTCTCCAGAGGGACAGAACTCTTAGGCAATTCAGAGATCTTCCCAGCAGCCCCACTCATCACAGGCCTGGAGGCCTAGGAGGGAAGAATGGTTTCTTGGGTCAGGCCCAGGGCCCACTGCTCTGCACAGCCCCAGGACACTGCTCCTTGCATCCCAACTGCTCCAGCTCCAGCTCCAGCTCCAGCCCTGGCTCAAAGGGCCCAAAGTACAGCTCAGGTCACTGCATATATATTATCTCCTGAATACATGTTTATTAGGGATAATTGGCTCACCACACAATTACAAGGCGAAGTCCCATGATAGACCATCTGCAAGCTGGGGAAGAAAGCTGGTAGTGGCACAGTCTGAGTCTGAAAGCCTCAAGTCAGGAAAGCTGACAGTGCAGCCTTCAGCCTGTGACTGAAGGGTGAAGAGCCCCCAGCAAGCCACTGATGCAAGTCCCAGAGTCCAAAGGTCAAAGGACCTGGATTCTGGTGTCCAAGGGCAGGAGGAATGGAAGGAAGCACCCAGCATGGGAGAAAGAAGGAAGTCAGAAGACTCAGCAAGCAAAGCTATCCCACCTTCTTCTGCCTACTTTGTTCTAGCTGTGCTGGCAGCCAATTGGATGGTGGCCACCCACATTGAGGGTGGATCTTCCTCTCCCAGTCCACTAACTCACATATCAATGGCAACACCCTCACGGACACATTCAGAAGTAATACTTTACCAGCTATCTAGGCATTCTTCAATCCAATCAAGATAAAACCTAATATTAATCATCACAAATACATATTTTTTAAAGAATTGTTGAATGACTATTATTTGATTTTTCCTGTATCAATAAGAAATCAGTTCAATTCTGATTACTGATAAGCAGATAAAAGTTATATTTTATTGAATCTCCTTGATTAAGACTTCAGAATCCTACCTCTCAGAATTATTTGAAACTATAAAGATTACCTTGTCTAAACACATTGAGATCTCTCTTATAATTCCTTTTTTAAAGAGTACATGCTTAGTCTCATGAAGCATTGCATGCCAATCTATTGTGTAATAAACACTCAATAATTATAGAATTAACACCAATGACACTTCCTTTTATTATCATTTAGGCACAGTGTTTGGACCAGCCCAGGAGCCCTCACTCACAAGCACTTCTATCGGACTTAGCTGATCCCTCAGAAGACCCTGGACACCACAAAGGGTCATCAGCACAATCTTGATGGATGTCTAAGAAGTAAAGGTTGATTTTTGCCTAATGACAATAAAGTCATGCCTAAGTTAAATATCTGTACATTAAATATATATTAAATATGTATTAAATACATAAAATATTAAATATTAAATTAAATATTAAAATGCATGCATATTCTTTACTGTGTTTTTCATGAAGACACTGTTAAAGACTAGAGCCTGATATGTTAAAAAAATGAGTGCATAATCTTATTATAAGAATCATAATATGGTCCCTTTCCTTCACCCTGCTATATATAACAATCTGTTATACAATCTCCAATATTCTCCTAATGAAGCCTCTTCAAATCATCACTTTGAGAAACATTACCCTCACTTAGCAATTTTTTTTTTTTTTCTTTGAGATGCAGTCTGTTGCCCAGGCTGGAATGCAGTGGTGCGATCACGGCTCACTGCAATCTCCGCCTCCCAGGTTCAAGCGAATCTCCTGTCTCAGCCTCACGAGTAGCTGGGACTACAGGTGCACGCCACCAAGCCCGGCTAATTTTTGCATTTTTAAGAGACAGGGTTTCACCATATTGGTCAGACTGGTCTTGAACTCCTGACCTCAGGTGATCCGCCTGCCTCGGCCTCCCAAAACGCTGGGATTACAGGCATGAGCCACCATGCCCGGCCCTAATTTAGCAATTTTTGAAGAAATCTCAGCAGCCTTAATTCAACTCTATGTAAATTTTTTTGTACGTATGAAAAAGCTACCAAATGATTCTTTTGGAGATGAGGAATTGACAACGAGCTTAGGAAAAAGTCAGTTTTTGTTGTTGTTGTTTTTAATCAGGAGACTTCCTAAATTGAGATGCTGACATTCATGGCCACTTATTGTCTGGTTCTAATTCAAATCCAATGTCCAGATTCTACCCATTAAAGAAGGCAATAACTGGATATAACTTCATTAATATCAAGTTCCAGCATCTGCGGGCTCTGGTTGTATGGGAAAAGACTGTCTACCATTTTGCTATGAATTCTAATAACCTATACCCAATATATAGTCATGGGGTAACCCCATTATAAAGCTTCTAGCTACAAAACCAAGAGAAAGCTTGTCAAAATAAATCTTAACTTCTCACCACGGTAGAAGACCTACTACGGGGTATTAACAGTCAGAACTGCCAATCACTGCCTGGTCTAAATGTTTGTATTAAAAATTCCAACTCTGGTGGCATGAACTTTGGATAAAATCATCATAAGCTGTGTGAGTCCAAAAAATATAAACCCAGAATGAAATATATTTGGGGCTAGAATGACGTTACTAATGTCTGAGATGGGTCTCCCCCTCCCCCTTTGAAATGTGATGCTTTTATTAGATTATTTCTACTGCCAAAAGACACAGCTACTGTCTGGCTACATTTTCTGGTTTTCTCTTGAATTAAAACAAATAAATAAAAGAAAAATGTCTACATCTTTTAAACAAAGCAAATGGGAATATTTTTATTATTTTTTTCTTCCTGCCAACTGAACAAGTTCTATACATTTAGATAGGCCTCTGGGTCACATAATATGATATGTACTTGTATGTGCACACAGAATGTATAAGATAAAATGGGCTTTTTAAAATAAGCAAGTATTGCCTAAGGATATATAGACGAATGGAAAACAGCACTTCGCTATATTACAAGGGTTAGCATCGTGCTGGAATTGACTGGGAGCTGCATAATTTTCAACTCTGCTATCTACAGGCTCCTGTTCCACCTCTGTGAGTTTTTGCTTCATCATTCACTTTCTGATCCTTGATAAGACAAAACTTATGTTATTGTTTCTCAGAATACAATCAGAATTTAGATAACATTGCTCATTCTCCTCATTTTACAGATAAGGAAAGTGAAGCTTCCAGAAATTAAATCATCATCACATACATAAAGTCATATAACTAATTACAACTAATTAGTGGCCAACCACATGCTGGGAACCTCCATATTTACATATTCAACAGTATGTGCCAGAGGCATCCTCAGCACTTTACTGACCTAACTGCAGGGTCCTTGGAGGTCATCCTTGTTTTCCATTTAAATAAAACTAGGGGGAAAGACATTTTCCATGCAGGGGCAAATCTCCTCTCAATAATTCTGCAGATTCTTAGGGAAAGCAGAGTAGTGGGGAACGGGTGGTCCTTACATTTTTGCCTATTGCCTCTGAGTTTGCCTTTGCTAATTTCCTGAAATTTATTGAAATTTGCCTTTTATATCAGCCCCATTCTCTTTACTCTGCATCAGTTCCTACATACTGTTTATGTAGGATCATTATTTTTGATGTATCTTTTTTAGATTTGTATAAAAATGACTGGCATTTGGGGTTTGCCATGTGCCAAGTACTCTAATAGGCACTTAATGTAAGTTTTGTCTTTCAAATCTGTCTTTGTAGATGCGGTGACTCACACCTGTCATCTTAGCACTTTGGGAGGCCGAGGCAGGAAGATTGCTTCAGCCTAGGAGTTCAAGACTAGCCTGGGTGACATGGTGGGACCCCATCTCTACCAACAATAGAAAAATTAGCCAGACATGGTGGCACACACCTGTAACCTCAGCTACTCCTGGGCTGGGAGGATCGCTTGAGTCTGGGAGTTCGAGATTACAGTGAGCTATGATATCAACACTGCACTCCTTTCTGGGCAACAGAATAAGACACTGTCTCTAAAAAAATAAAATATGTGTATGTGATTAGGTGACTGCTCTGACAACAGAGCTGAAAAATAAACCTGTGCCTAATCAATTCCCAAATCTGTTCTCTTTCCACTAAGCGATGTTGCTGCCTACATGCTATTGTTTTTATGGAGTGGGGTTCTTCATAAAACAGAAATTATATCATTAGCCCATCTCTGCAAGGCATGATCTCTTCACTGTGGGATGTATCAGAGTTCAGTGGCATTAATCTCCATCCCTCTTACAGCCAAGCAGAACTGTCTGCTCAGATTCAAGATACATTCTGTGCCCTAGAATAAATTCCTTTCTCTGAGGAAAGTGAACTACTTTCTAAAGAGATAAATGAATTCAGGTTGTGGTTTTATTGGCATAGCTTTTTAGAGGTTTTTGTTTTTGTTTGGTTTGGTTTGGTTTGGTTACCTGCATTATACCATGTATCCCCAAAGACATTTCTGAGCACTTAGTTACCTTACAAATAAGGCTGATTTTAATGGGAATGGTCATGTTGAACTTAGAATTGCCTGGAATAAGGAAGGGTTTGTAGTTTATTCAATTTCCCATCTCATCTCAGGTCTTCCCTTTGAGGATAATGTTTGAATACCATTTGCTGTGGGTGGAACCAGCACTAATGGTAGATTCCATTATGGCTAGACACATGCATGCTAACATAGGTTTGATTTGAGTCAGACCACAGAGCAAAACCTAAAGCAATGATCATCTGCCAACCCTCAACCCACTGAGGGATTTGCTGGCTGACTAACACTGTCCTGCTATGGTCTGGGAGAGAATGGGACTAACCATTTCCAATAATCCACTTCACAGACCAAAACCTTTCAGTAGATTTTCTCTCTTTTCTTTCCTTCCTTCTTTCTTTCTCTTTCTTTCTTTCTTTCTTTCTTTTCTTTCTTTTTCTTTCTCTTTTTCTTTCTTTCTTCTCTTTCTTTTTTCCTTCTTTCTCTTCTTTCTTTCTTTTTCTTCTTTCTCTTTCTTTTCTTTCTTTTTTCTTTCTTCTTTCTCTCTCTCCTTTCTTTTTCTCTCTCTTTCTTTCTTGCTTGCATTCTCCTTCCTTCCTTCCTTCTTTTTCTCCTTCCCTCTTTTTCTTCCTTTTCCTCGTTGGCTCTTTCTTTCTCACCCTTTTTTTTTCTCTCCCTCTCTCCCTCACCCCTCCTTCCTGTCTCTCTCACACACAGGCACACAAGAACTCAGACTTACTACAATATTTAGTATATTCTAGTTTGCTTAAAGCACTTATGAATTACATGTTTATTTTGTCTTCTTGACTGATATTTCCTCATGTCTGAGTATTGTGCCTCTAGGAAGGAAAACTTATATTTTTTAAAGGAGAGCTTTTCTCTAAATCTTGCCAAAAATAAAGTGGCTTGAAAGAAAATCACATAGACCTCTTCCTTCAGAAAACAGAATAATATTTGAAGACTTTTATTTGTAAGGATTCCTATTTTTAAGCAAGATCTTTGAGGAAGCAGCAAGACCTGAATTTGAATAAGATCAGAGAAGGCAGATTCAAATGATAGTGCCTAGTGTGTGTGCAGTAACGGTGAATCCTTCTGTATTTACTTCTGGCCTTACCGGTATAATTATTCCATCAGTCTTTCTCCATAATTTTCTCATATATACTGTAATTTGAAATATGAATTACAAATAATCATTCTGAACAGAGATGTCTGCTTACAGGCATGTCTTCTGTGCCCCTTCATTTTCTGTCTGCCATGTTCAACTACTGACAGGTGCAAAGTGTACAAAGTGTACCACACTGACTTCCATGCCTCCCAGTGACAGTATGCAAGAGTCACCAATCTAGCATGCCCATCACTGCCTTGGATTTGTTCCTGGAGACATGGTCAGCTCTCTTCATCTCCTGATCCTTGTCTGAATGCTTTCCTCCCTGCCAAAATAATTCACTGCATCCTTCCTCGTGCATATCTTAATTCTAGTTTATCACTGTGGTAGAATTATTTGCTTATAGGTCTGTGTGCTTTACTAAGTGTAACTTGAGATGAGAAAATGTCATCTTTACATTATCCTCCACCAACCAGCTCAGTGCCTGACAGTGAGAACGTGCTCAAAGAATATGTGTGATTTGCCCACTAAATTCCATGATCTTAAACTTGTCTTGCATTAAATAATCTTTGACTGTCAGGTCCAAACACAAAACCCATAGTCATTTTTTATAGACATTTGCAGAAAGGATTTCTCCTCTTCTAAATTAAAACCCACCTTAAATTATAAAAATATTTCTATAAAACTCTGCATCTCTCATACAAGTATTTGCAGAGCACAGAACTTTGCAAATAGGGAGCATTGGATAAATGGAAAACTACGAGGGTACTTGTTCTAGGTTATTTGCCTTCTGGCAAATGATAATTAGGACTTAATATGTGGCACACATTGTTCTAAGAATTTTGAAGTATTAACTCATTTAATCCTCACAACTTTAAGAAACTTTGAGAATTTTTTTTCTTCGAAAATATTTTCTATGGGAAAAAATTCTCGTAGTTGTGAGGATTAAATGAGTTAGTACTTAACAGATGAGGAAACAGAGAAAATACATTACCCAGGATTGTGCAAGGTGCTACTAGAATTTCCAGAGACTGTGAGTTTAACCACAACTCTCAGAAACATTGGTCAACAGAATATCACACGTAAGTCAAAATGCTGCAAGAAAGAGTTCTATTTAGGAGGCTGAATGGGAGAAGATACGCCAGGAAACATGGCAGTAATTTTATGTTAAATCACATCTTACATGACCACAGTTCAAATGTCAATTAAATGCTTCTTCTCATGCTTTTAGCTCTTTCAGTGAGACCTGGTTTACTCACATTTGCTCACCCTTCAATAAAATGTGTATGTTCAGCACATCTTGCTATTGGTAAGTTTGCTTTTCTGAATAAAAATGTATTTTGGGGGCTGGGAGTGGTGGCTCATGCCTATAATCCCAACACTTTGGGAGGCTGAGGAGGGTGGATCACCTGAGGTCAGGAGATAGAGACCAGCCTGGCTAACATGGTGATACCCTGTCTCTACTAAAAATACAAAAAAAACCAACCAAACAAAAAATAGCCAATCGTGGTGGCACATGCCTGTAGTGCCAGCTACTTGGAGGCAGAGGCAGGAGAACTGCTTGAACCAGGGAGGCAGAGGTTGCAGTGGGCCAAGACCGCACCACTGCACTCCAGCCTGGGCAGCAAAGCGAAACTCCATCTAAAAAAAAAAAGAAAAGATGTATTTTTGGTGAAAACTTACTTGGTTTTCACTGTCTTGAAAATAAGGTGAAAACTGATTGAATTGAATTGTGTGTCATCATACAAATAAACATGTTATGGAATAAAATATTTGATTCTTATTTTAAAACTTTTCAAGAATTATTAAAAATAAATTTACCTATATGTAGCTAGTACACCATTTTATTTACAACTACTTTTTATCTACTTATCTAAGCACATCTGGCAGTGTTCCTACTTGGTAACACTCTCAGCTGCTTGTTCCTATTATATTCCTAAAAGTAATAAAAAGTCATACTTTGGAAATAGCTTATGATTCAGATTTCCAGAGTTACTTCTTCTCTAATTAACCCCACACTTGAGGAATTTTACCTAATTCATTTTCAGAATCTCGTCTGCTTCACTGTTTAGTTATTTTTCGAAAATTATCAAATCCAGAGGAAACTATTTTCAGAAGTTTAGAAGTAGGCTGTTAAGAGAGCACAGACTTCTAAGTAATCATAAATATAAGTGAAATATTGTTGCAGTCTGTCGTCTATGAGCACTTTGGAAAATGTTAGTTTTTCTTTTACATTAACATTTTTGTTAGATTAGACATTGTGGGTTGAACTTGATTCCAGGCAATGGGACTATTAAATGGCATGGGAAATAAATCTCTTAAAAGGATCAGAAATTTGGGTCCTGAAAATGTTAGTATCATGAATTGAATACTTACGATTACCTTGAACTATATATAGGATAGATACTTTCTCCTTGTTGACAATAACTATTGGTTTTTACTTGTATCTTTTACTTCTAATTGCTTTTAGCAATTGTTCTATAGAACAATCACAGCAAGAAAAATATTTCATCGTTAGCAGATGAATGCCTTTTTAATATGAAAGTTTTCTGAAGCTCTTCAGGAGAGATCTGTATCTTTCTATTTTAGCAGAAAATCTATCTTTAAGCATAGGAATAGTAAATTGTGAGTAAACAGATGTGCATGTTTTATCAACATTCTTTACCTTTTTTGATAATGAAGAAGAATACAATTCATTGGGATAAATTTTCCTATTTCCTTTATGCCTGATTACAGTCAAAAATTTCTGCTTCAAGCTTTAACCGTGTCATTTAATAGAGAATACAATGAGCGTCATGTTCAATGTCGAGTGCAGAACATCTAGAAAATCAGTTTAAAAATTTAGCAAAGACTGATTGCTGGAACGTCAATACTTCCCAAAGCAGTCAGGAAAAACCCCAATCTGCGTCAGACCCTAATATTTATTAGAACATGACACGAATGTGGTCACTTTCGCTTGTTTACTGTTGAAATGCAGTTTACTGAAATTTGAAATTACTACATTTTTCTTACCTGGCTAGGTATAAAGGTTAAAGGGAAAATAGAACCTGAAAATAAAAAGCAAGAGGAACATGGAGAAAACAAATTAAAAGCAAAAGTATGTAAACAACACGTGAAGTCTGCCTGTCTCTACATTCTCTTATTAAGTAGCGAATTTTTTGTTCTCTAGATGCAGGACGATGCTTAGATGATGCAAATAAGATCTGCTCGGTAGAACCAAATGAAAAACAAACAAAATAATGTAACTACTCAGCTCACATATCAACTGTCAGGGACTCTGGGACTATATCAACCTAGTAGGAGAGGGAGTCTCTGTTTCTTAAATCTATGTAGATTCAATAAAGTGCCTTTTCACTCTGGAAATATGTGGAAAGCAAAACTTACCATTCTCAGATGAATAGAAGAATTGATGGAGGGATGGATTAGCTCCTAGATTGATGTATCTTAGGCGGTAGAAGAATTGATTCATTGATGCATTAGCCCCTAGAAAGAGGTTTAAGATGACACTGTGCGTTCATCAATACTGTAATATGGTCATCTGAAAGCTAATGTGATTTAGGCTTTACTAGAAGAATATTATTCAGAGGTAAGAAAAGTAATTGCTTATATCTATTCTGTGTTGGTTAAGTCACACCAAGACTTTGTTTCAAAACTACTTCTATCAGATAGAAGAATAAACTGAGAGAGAGAGAGAGAGAGAGAACGCGCAACCACTTAGTTCCCTGCGTATGAGACAACAGTAATATGTAGCTAAGATAGCCAAACAGAAGCAAAGACATAAACGTATAAGCAGAGTATGGACATGCTACTACATAAAAGAGATTTTAGGTTTGTTTCTTTCTGTTTTTTGTTTATTGTTTGTTTGTTTGTTTTGAGACAGGGCCTCACTGTCACCAAGGTTAGAGTGCAGTGGCATGATCATAGCTCACTGCAGCGTCCATCTCTTGGGCTCAAGCAATCCTCCTGCCTCAGCCTGCTGAGTAGCCGGGACTACAGGTGTGCACCACCATGCCCAGCTAATTATTATTATTTTATTTTTTAGTAGAGATAAGGTCTCGCTATATAGCCCAGGCTGGCCTTGAACTCTTGAGCTCAAGTGATCCTCCTGCCTCGGCCTCCCAAAGTACTGACATGATAGGCATGAGTCGCTGTGCCCAGCCATAGATTTATTTCTTACCCATCATTAAACTAATGCAGAAAATTTGTCACCTGAATAAGTACATTTTAATTTAACAGAAAATTTTTCTAATAGACGGAATGGGGGCTTCTAAGAGTAAAAGAAAAAAATTTTACAGTTGTTCTTCAAGCACTGCTTAGAATGTAAAATGATGTTTATGTTATCATGAGGACTTAAAGACTGGATAGAAAGTTGAGCCAATAATAATAACAACAATAATAAAAATAGCCATCATTCACTAGGAACATTTTTATTACCCATTAGATGCAGTGTTCAATATTTGAATAATGGGTACATTAGAAATCCAATCCCCACCAGTATGCAATATCCCCATGTAAGAAACATGCACATGTACCCTCTGAATCTAAAATAAAATGAATCCGCTTTTTAACAAAAAAAAAAAAAAATAGGTTTTGAAAATGTGAAAAAAAAAACACACATATTTTGTGTTAGATCTTGTGGTAACTATACATCATTGCCAACCCTCAGAAGAGTTTCAAAAAGTTTATGTCGCTCATCCTGTCTCATAGATGACAATATAGAAGGTCAAGAACCCTGTATGGCTTCCCAATCTGTTGCAAAACAGTACACAGGGACAGAACCACTATCCAAATCTAAATCTCTATGCCTGCAACTTTTCCATTTCTACCCTCGATGGTCTTTGATACTGACAAAATCCGACCTCTAACTAGTCTTTTTTCCACAAACATGTCAGAAATGCTGTATCCTCTCAGCAAGGCTCCACATGACTGTTTAAGCTCTGGGAAGATTGTGGTAGACCTATTCCACGTTGCAGCTCACCATGTCTGTTCCTCAGTCCAGCCTCTGTTTTTCTCATATTGGCTTTTTCTGTTTTTCTTTTTTTTTTTTTCCCCTAGACAGAGTCTCGCTCTGTTGCCCAGGCTGGAGTGCAATGGCCTGATCTCGGCTCACTGCAACCTCCACCTCCCGGGTTCAAGTAATTCTCCTGCCTCAGCCTCCCAGGGACTACAGGGGCGTGCCACCACACCCAGATAATTTTTGTGTTTTTAGTAGAGTCGGGGTTTCGCTATGTTGGCCAGGCTGGTCTCAGACTCCTGGCCTCAGGTGATCCTCTCACCTCAGCCTCCCAAAGGGCTGGGATTACTGGTGTGAGCCACCATGCCAGGTCCATATTGGCTTTTTATTTCAAGCCCATCCACACTTTGGTGCTTTGGCTTATCTAAGTTTCTAAACAATTGCTTTATTTTCACATCAGAAATTGTTTCCTTTTTCTATGTTAGTATAATTGACTGACTGTTAATATGGTTTATTTTTCCTCCTTGACTTTGAGATAATCTTTTTGGTGGCACCTGCTCTGGGAAGGGTCATGTATTTTTGGGACCAGCCCCTCTTCTGACTCAAATCCTGAAAAATTGTGGACTGCCAAAAATATTTATATCTCTTTGGAATTTCTATAGTTATGAATAGAACAAAGCAGCAAATCATGTAGTCTTTTGTACACCATTTCTAGCTTTCTCTTATTTCCTGTGTATATGTCATCTCCTTAATAAAAATACAAATTATTTAGAGGAAAAAAATTGTTTGTAGGCTCATTTATTATTCAAAGATTGGGCTTACAATGGAACTTACTTTAAAAATAGTCTTTTGTATTTTTAGTAGAGATGCGGTTTTACCATATTAGCCAGGCTGGTCTCGAACTCCTGACCTCATGATCCACCTGACTTGGCCTCCCAAGTAGTCCCAGCTACTCCGGAGGCTGGGGCAGGAGAATTGCTTGAACCCGGGAGGCAGAGGTTGCAGTGACCTGAGATCGCGCCACTGCACTCCGGCCTGGGCGACAGAGCGAGACTGTCTCGAAAATAAATAAATAAATAAAAATAAAAAATAAAAAAAGTCTTTTGACCTGTCTTTTTCATTTCATCAGGGTTTATATTCGATGCAAATAACATTCTATGTTTATCACATCAATCTACGTTTTTATGGAAATACTTTCAGCTGAACTTGGTTTTCTCCCAAGAAAATCCAATATAGATTGACATTTATGTGGTTGATTGTATTAGGATAAGTGACTAGTTCTATATTTTCTTATAATGAAAAATGAATTTATCTGTAAGCAAGAGCCTTCTTAAGTCTTTGTTACCCAAAATCAGCAAATATACAGAATTGAAAATGGCACAAAACAAAAATCACCAAGCACATAAGACTGGGAAAAATGAAAGTAACAAACACAAATTATTGAGAATTCACTATGTGCTAGATCCTAATGACCCACTGCATGTATCTTTAAGGATAAGCTTTCCAGAACATCTGTGCCAGTGTTTAGTCCACACCCATTAATCTATGATGTTTAACATTGAGAAAAAGCCTCCAACTTTTAGGAAGATTTCTGCTTATAGTATTACATAACTTTTTCTACAGAATGAAATCAAACTACAACTTTGTTTTTATGGATTCTTGCTTTCTTCCCTCTTCTAGTCTATTAAGATGCTTAGAAAAGTACAAATGGTCCATTTGCACACATGTACGGATATACCACAAGGAATAAAACTAAATATATATTTATGTCCTGATGTGTTTTTCTCATACCCTAGGATTGGTAGAAGTGATGCCAACCTTTCTGAAATGTTGCTTCATTTTGGATACAAGGCATTCTTATTAATATTGGAGGGATGTGTCTTTGTCACTTGTGTACAGCATCCACAGTTCATGCAGGCTTAAAATGGATGTGGAAAAAACCACGACATTGAGAGTGATCCCAAATTCGCCCTTGACTTCAGATCACTTACATGCTCTTCAACTAGAAATATTGCTGAAAGCTTGCCAAATACGAAAAGCCCGTGGCTTTCACCATTTTGCAAGCAAAGGAAACAGCATTTGAACCTCCTTTGAAAACTTTTTTTTTTCACATTAAGAGGCGCCACACGAACAGAACGTGCCATAAATAATGTGTGCTAACATTTTCCAAAAAACTGGACATCAATTAATGCTAATTTATGAGGAAAATTCTTTGGAAGAGCATAGTCCAGACTCATAACTACTGAAAAGACTCATTAATATAAACGTTAAGGGAGTTTTTTCAAAGGGAGGAATTAAGGTAAATGCATATCATTACAGTGAAAGCTCATAATTTATTGAAAATTCAATGGAAAGGAAACTTTATGCTGTGTGTTTCCAAAGTAATGTTTTGACACATTAATCAAGGAAATAAAATAAGGATGAGAATGTGATCTCAAGAGAGATGGTCAGTGAAAATTCAGCTTAGTGATAGCTAATGTTTATTAAATGTGCCAGGCATTATAAACACTATCTTGTTTATTTTTGTCTACCAATGCTATAAAGTAGATTTTCTTATTATTTCCACGTTTCAATGGAGAAAAGAGAAAATCAAGCAGTCTATGTTATTTGCTGTCGTTCACAAAACTAAAAAGTGGTGAAACTCAGATTCAGAATCACCTTTCTTAACCACATGTGGCACGGGATGATACTGCCTTTAACAACTGTCAGACAGGCATATGGACAACTCTGGGTGAGTTCATGCAATGGCTTATTCTACAGACTCCCTAATAATAAAAACAAATCATTTTAATCCGTAAGTTCCACTATACATTAAATATACAAATTAATTATTTGACCAATTTTAAGTTTGAGGAAATTCATGATTCCTACTTTTAGGTCTTAAACATGGTAAAAAAAAAAAAAAAAGTCATTAGTAGATCCTCACCTTTTGTAAATCTCTCTAACATTTTGTGAGGCCCGGATAATATTCACACATTGGCTGGAAAATGAAATTTCTGTTTCTTGAGATACTTGTCTTATGGAAAATCTTTACTTAAATGAAAGCGGGGGATGGACAAGTTATCTTTTTTTTTAGGGGTAGACAAATCTGTGTGTGTGTGTGTGTGTGTATGTGTGTGCATGTGCACGCGCTTATGGAAGTGTATTTTGGCAGAGGAAATATGGTACGCAGACAAGGGCGAGGGAAAGCAAGAAGAATATTTCTCCCAGAATCTGAGATTGGTTATCTTTTGTCTATTCTATCTCTAGTAGATGTATTTGACTTTAACATAAATGTTTTCCCTCCAACCTGTCATAGGCCCTGTAATTGAACAGAGGATTCTAGCAGGATGTTGAAACTCATCATCTCAGTGCATGATGAGATGGATCCATCCTTCTAAAGCAATGCTTTTCAAACTTGAACATGCTTCTGGATCATCTGGAGAGCCTGTTAAAGCAAAGACTACCAAGCCTCATTCCCAGTTTCCGTTTCAGTAGGTCTCCGGGGGAGCCTGTCAGTTTGCATTTCTAAGAAGTTCCCAAGTGATGATAGTGATGGTGGTCTGGGGACCCCACTTTGGAGAACCACTGACATGGAGAGGCCCACTATCAATGAAATGTACATATAGGCTCATACCATACTTTAGTGGTAACAACTGGTTTTCAGTAAAATAAATGGTGCTGTTTGTCGTGAGAAAAACTAGATCATTTTATGTAGTTTCTAAATGATCTGGAAATAATAGTGGCATTCAATTCTCAGAAATAAAAAATTAATATTGGGCAGGGTGCGGTGGCTCAAGCCTGTAAACCCAGCATTTTGGGAAGCTGAGGCAGGTTGCTTGAGCCCAGAAGTTCAAGACCAGCCTGGGTAACATGGTGAAACTGTCTCTTCAAAAATATATAAAATTTAGCCGGGCATGTTGGCGTGCACCTGTAGTTCCAGCTACACCAGAGGCCGAGGGAGTGAGTGGGGAGAATCACCTGAGCCTGGGGAGGTTGAAGCTCCAGTGAGCCATGATCATGCCACTACATTACAGCCTGGGTGACAGAGTGAGACCCTGTCTCAAAAAAGTAATAATAATGAATAATAATTTAAAGCTATTACTGAATCACTTCAGACTTTCTATCAGGTCATTCATTTCCGAATTCGCCATAGGAAATATAAATTTTCAATTTGTTTAAATTGAAGCCAGAAATCATACTAAAAACTGATTACACTCCACATCACAAATGAAAGCAGGAGTTATATCTGAATGATTAAATATTACAACTTATCACCGAGAAAATACTGATGTGACACCGGGATAAACAAAGAACCTTCAGCAAAGAAATAGAAGGAGAAAAATGAATTTAAGAGGAATAAAGGATGTCATTTTTTAAATTGTGAAAGTAGAAATCGCGTCTCTCTTTATTTTCAATATAATTCATTTGTAGAAAAACCTCTCTTCATGAATCTATTCAGTGATAGGTGGTTGTTGGCAAAATTAAGTCTGAAATACCGCCAAAGTTTACCTAACACTGGTTCATAAAAAGAAACACCATATCCGTGTTCCTGATTCTAATGGAAACATTTGTGTATCAGTCATGTAAAGTCTTCTATAACTGAAGAAAGGAGTATGAGCTTAACATGCAAAATTCTCTGCATGAAACTGTGCGAAATGTTTCAATTATTTCTATAATAACATTTAACGGGTTCCAGATATACTGCATTAAGCACACAGCCAAGAAATGTCCCAAGCATATGCTGTTTTACATTTTGGTGTATTATAAGTGTATGAAACACATGTTAGGAATATATTTCATATTCTGCATTTGTAAAATATCAAATTTGTATCAGCAGAAACCACAAAAGCAGCACAGAAGCTGCCCCCAGAGCACAGCCATTTTGCAATCAAACTTTTAACACCATATTATCATTGTAAAGAACCAAGCTCCTGGTTGAAATGAAGAAAATAATTTTCACAACTCATGGCAATTTTCTTTATGTATTACATGGGATTCAAAACACATACTCCACAAAAATTACTCTCAAGTTTCTATTTTGTAATCTGTGCCAGTCTCAAAGTACACATTAAAAACAAAATGAATTTAACTTGATCGCTCTTACTTCATTTTATACCACTGAGGTCTCATTTTTCGGCATTCTTGCAATTTATTTCAGTATATCTATATGCTATAGTTCTTCAGATTATTCTATGCTATGAAGCTCTCAAGAGAGAAAATTACTTTTCTAGTGATCTATATAGGTGTGTTTGCAACATCATTCTACTTTGGTATTACAATTTTATGTACAAGATGAAATGTTGATATAGCATTTTATGAGAAACCTAATTATGCTACAGAATTTACCATCCATTACTAAATATTAAGCCTTTTCCCCATATCTTAGTTCCTAAAATTGTATGTGATATTACATTTATATTCTAAGACTCTTTTGTTATAATTATAGATGACGTTGGTTTGGGTAGCATAGGCATGACTTGTCTTCTATTGACTTATTTCTAATACTAAACACTGTTATGATGGGCTCTGCCAGCATATGGTCAAATGTACAAATCCTAGGTTACGTATTCCCTTTCTTGGCCTAGAAAATCTTGGTGAGTTTAGGATATGTCTGAAAGAAGCTGAGTTCCAAATAGTGCCCAAAATGTAAATTTAAAACTAAAACTACACTGGCCCCCTTAATGCTATTTATAGTCATTGGTTGCAGAGGAGGCAGGGGCTCAAAATATCCTCACTGTAGAACCTTTCTTTGGTTTCTCCCTTCTTTGAAATCCTATAGCTTTAAAACATCTTTAGAATGTGTTTTGTCACTTAGCAAACAATGAATTGCTCTCTGTTTTTAGTTGTATTAAATTATATGTGTGTGTGTACTTATTAGTTGATAGAGTGCATGCCTAATATTTTCTTAAGGATAATTATGAAATATTATCTCCTCATGAAAGTAGCTAACATTTATTTTTTAGTCTAGGAACTTCATATTGTCTGTATCATCTTTTTTCCTCATCCTCACTTTCGAAATCACATATTTTATTATCATCCTGTTCTGTCTGAGGCATAGAGCATTTAAGTAATGTGCTAAGGCTGCACAACTGGGATTTGAACTCCCTTAGGGAGTAATGAATGTTGTATTGGCTATGCCCTTATTTAACTCTAGTACACACAGAGCTCTTTTTCGAGATATGTATATTTTTGCATTAATGTTTAGCACAGCACCTGGCATCTAGCAATCCTCTTGTTGGTGAGTTAAATAGAATTATATACGATAAATTTTAGAGTTTAGTATTGTACACCAACAGGTATAATTTTATGTTTCCATTTTTGGAAAGTATTATATCCTGCCTTAGCTTTTCTATACATATAAATTATAAGCTAACGTTGAAACAAAACTCCACCTAGGCCCCTAGGCTAAGCCCAAAGTCTACTTTATCCCTTTAAAAACATGTACAATTTGCCTTGTTTTTGAGACCGACTTGGACTCCTCAGTGTCTTCCCAGAGACCTTAGGAATATCCATCCTCACTATAGTGTACAAGGCCCTCTGTGACCTTGCTTGGCCCTTTTGGAAGACATCACCACTCTCTTTTGTGTTCACACAATTTACTCTTAGAACATGCCTCACCAATATTTTTCTAACTTCTCTGTGGCCTTTATCTTATTATTCCCTCCATCCAGAATGGTGTTTCTTTGGCTCCTTTTTGCTTGCTTGGAGCGCTCACCATTAAACCCTATGTAAAGGCCACTGCTTCTGAGAGACCTCATCTGAACACTCTATCTGCCTAGTTTCTCTCTTCTCTCATGCTCGCTAGATCCATTATTTCTTATCTCAGACCATTCCCAACCTCACACCTATTGCAACTAGTAAAATCCTTCTGTGTTTGCTTGCTTATATACTTCTTTCCTTCTAGATAGGGTCAGGAAACTACAACCTGCAGGTGCCATTCAACCAGCTGATTGCTTTTAGACATACAGTTTTATTAGAACACAGCTATGCCCCTTTGGTTCCACACTATCTAGGGAGGCTGTCCTACTTTAACAGCAGAGTTAGGAGTGGTAACAGAGACCCTCTGGCCAAAAAAAACCAAAAATATTTCCTAGTTGGCCCTTATGGGAAATATTTGCATCCCCTGTTCTAGATCATCAACTCCCAAAGAGCAAGGGTTAAGTCAACACTGGTATTTTGGTTAATAGGACAAAACCCTTGAACCAGAGTGCCTGGGATCAAATTCCAGCTCCACTAATTATGTGCTGTGTGATACTGCCCAAGTTATTTAACATCTCTCTGTTCCCCAGGTTTTTTCATCTGTCTAATAGAGATGATAGTAATATCTACCTCACCAATTTGTTGTGAGGATTTAGTGAATTAATACCTGTAATGTATTGAAAGTAGCTTACAGCACAAAACACTATATAGGTGATAACAAATATTATCATGTATTGATGCTTTTCGTGATTGACTAAAATAAATATTTAGTAGATGAAGAGGCAATTAATCAACAAGTTAAATGACAAAACCTCTTCTTTGAATCCTCTTCTTTGTTTGGACCTCTCTAATAAGATATACCCTATTCTATATTCTGTTAAAGACATTTCTTCTCATAATAGCTTTCCCCTAAATTATCTGCAGCTAGTTAAGTGTGTCCCATTTATATTTGTATACCTGAAATGACAAGGACCATGCTTATAACAAAGGATATCTCTACTATGAGCATAGTTGAATGAATTACTGGCAATAGAAGAGCCCCAAGAAACGTAAGAGACTTGTGTATCCATCATTAATTATTTTAACTTGTTTTTATCACATATTTCTAGAGGAACTAGTCCGTGGATGACATTGTGCCGTACGTAATACAAAAATACATCATCATTCCTTACTTCAAGAGAAGTATAAATTAATAGTGAATGAAAAATAGCACCAAATTCTTACACATGGATAGTATTTAACCCACATACTAGTATTAAATGAAATGCTAAGACATTCTAGGGGAGGAAGACCTTATTCCCAGCATCACACAGAGCCAAAAAGGGCTGCGTGAAATTCTGTAAACAGCGATTTCCCTTTAGCATGACCTTCCAGCAAACAAAGTGCTTGACTGTATTTTTCTCAATGGGCTACTTAAATTGATCATGTTTTGTTTTACTATGAATTAAGCTTGTGGCTATTTCTACCCAGATGCATTAAGCCACCTGTGAATTCGATCAAACTGATGAAGTGGATCAAACAATATTCACCAGTTGTTTTGGATTCCTGTAGGCATAGCTCAGATCTGTTTGTTGACTTTTTGGCTATAAATTAGGAGGCCAAGAAATTAGTGAAGTGGCTTCACCTCGCCAGTACATTGGCATTTAATAAAGTGTCCCCAATTATCAATAAGCAAGGCTCCGTGTTCCATAGCAAACACTAACCGCAGGAAAGAATGGAGAGCCAGGAGCAACCAACCAAATGCTACATCTCCCATTAAGAATGGCTTGATCGTTTTGAATGTCATGATCAGTTAAAATACCTAATCAAGTGGGCTTGTGTAGACTTGGCATTGGCTACTATGACCTCCTGTGTGTGTGTGCTCACACGTGTGTATTTCCACTATTTTTCCCACTTCTTTTTACTTGGTAAAAATGGCTTGACCCAAACGTGACTATACCTGGCAAGACGTGTTATATTTCACAAATTTCTAATCAGAGTGGAGGATCCAGGAGTGCCACGCCAGCTTGGGCCAGAGGCATCCTGCAATTAACATTGTCAAGCGCTCCTGAGTGTAAACAGTTACCTCACATTACCTCAGAGCTCAGAGCGTGAGGCCGTGTTTGCACAGGAGAGCCAGCCACCACAGTATGGCTTAGCTAAAATTCTAACTTCTGGAAGTCATTTTCTACCACGTGCATGTTTCAATAAATCTGCAAAATAACTTAAGCAAAAAGACCCAGAGTGATTTTTCTTCTTTCTTTTTTCTCCCCACTCGTGCTCAACTAAGCTGTAAAACTAAGTCCCCTTTATCACAAAAGTCTCCACTTTATAATCCAATTGACTTTCAGGGTTTGCTTTCCCACATGTTTGTCTCTTCCTGTGCCACTAAATCGTATCAGCTGCTCTGGATTTGGGGTTGGTGGTGATGGCTGAGGTGGGAGAGACCACGGCTGCATTTATTGGCTACTTTCTCACAAGACGTAGGGATCAGAAATGACAGTTTTTGGCGTTCCTGTCATTTGCTAGATCTAAAACTTATTTAGTTTTTTATTTTTAATTTGGTATTTGGTCATTTGTTCGAAGATATAAATCTTGAGATCTGAACATTATTGTCCTTTTTGTTTCATACTACACAGAATATAAAAATATAGCCCAAATGACTGAGTATTTGTGTAGGTATTGAAAACAGAGTGTTGTCTAAACTAAATGGTTTATATGTCGACGATTTTTTGGATAATGGTAAATCTTTTAGAAACACATAAATGTTTTACACATATATTTGTGTGTGTGTGTGTGTGTGTTACCTTTAATAGAATCAACATATGGGATGACATGGTCAACCTGAGGTTTTAAGTGTATTCTGTAGGAAGAGTGACAATTCAGTCTTTTAGTAAGGCTTTAATTCAGTGTTCCCAGAATGACCCTTCCCTTTCACCCCAGTCCTCTTCTGTTGTATGTTGTATATGTCAGGTCCACTGGAATAAATCTTCAGGGCCCTGAATTAAAGTCTTGGCTCTGAGGGCTAACTAGCTGTGTGGCTCACATTGAACTTTTCTGGGCCTCGCTATCTTTCAGTAAAATAGAGAATATCTTACTTATCTTACTCCTTCATAACTTTCTTTTGGCCTAGGACTAATAAAATAGTCTATGTGCTATATTTTCAAAATGGTAGTAGTAGTATACATAAACAAATACGGCTAACGTTATTGAAATTACAATTTAGTAATCATTATTGTTTTCCTCTTTTACATTTTTCTTCTTAGTAATTATTTCTCTTTTCTCTCTTTCCTAATGTATTTCTGACAGTTCATACTCTCCCTCCATGCCAGAGGTTGGCAATATTTTAATAATAAGATAGACAGTAAAAATGTTCAGCTTTGCAAGCTGCACTGTCTCTGATGCTGCTACTCAATTCTGTTGTGGTGGTATGAAAGCATCCACAGATAGTAGTAAACAAATGAGTGTGGCTGTGTTCCAATAAAACCTTATTCAAGGACACTGAGATCTGAATTTCATGTATTTTTCATGTTGTACAATATTATTCTTGTTTTGGTATTTTTTCACCTATTTAAAAATACAGAGAAAAATATATATGGAGGAGACCATTCTTAGCTTTCGGTCTTACTAAAACAGGTGGTTGCAGGCTATATGTGGCCTGAGGGTCATGATTTATTTGCCAATTCCTGCTCTAAGCTGAGACCTAAGCTGGCTGCCGTGTACAAATGGGAAGTTCAGTTCTTGGTTTAGAAGAAATGTGCTAGTGAGAGAGCAAGAAAAAGGTCATCTCAATTCCCAGGTTTTACCTCCAATTTAAATTTCAAAAAAATTAATGAATGTCTTATAATATAATCAATAACATATATTTCCCACAAACCACTAGACTTCAGGCAATGGAGGTACAAATTGCTGATGTTAGACACTTAACTTTTACATTTGACTCACTGTGATAAGTCTGGTGGCACTGATGCTATAATGTTTTGGAGTGAAAAAAAAGGTAAGCTGGAAGTCATGTAAATAATCTCTCTCACATTTTATGTAAGGTAACAATTTGCTTACAATTAAAATGGCAGAGGCAGACTAGAACTCATATGACCCAAGAAGGGATTCTTTTCACTACACAACAATAGTTTCACTGTAATTGTTCCTGGAAACTCATCCAAAACAAACAAACAAAAAAGAACCAAAGAAACAAACTCTTGGACCAATCAGTAATTCCAGGTTAAGATGTTGGCCCAGGTAATAAGAGGTTTTTGAATAAACACCATTGACCTGCTGAGTAGCCCCAGTTTTTAGGTAGTTTTAGAGCAAGCGGTATCGACCAGCCACCAAATTTGACTGTTGTCTGCTTATAACATACATAGTTTTCATGGACTACTAAAAATCTTTAGTTTATTGTCTTCAGAAAGCTTGCTCCAGCAGACCTGGCACTATGGGAGTTTTTTTGTTGCCCGTTTTTTGGAGGATTTTTTTGTTTGTTTGTTTGGCCAGAAGATCCATCCATAATAGATTTTCCAATCAAATCCGGGACCAGGTCTCTCCAAGAGTTCACAACTTCACCATTACCTAGGGCCACATTTAAAGTCCTGCAGTTTATCATTCTCATGCAAACAGACACCAGAATGGAAAGGTAGTGCATATATTATCCACATCTGTCTGCTACAAATCCTGCTTAGTTTCATGCTTTTAGGACAAATTCCAGGCAAAAGGCCACTGGGAGAGGCTCCATTCCTCTGTACCCCATGCCCAACTCTGTCAGTTAGGCAGCAGAATAATTTCTTTCATAAGGTCTGTCCTAGCCAAAGAAAACATACCCATGCCCTGTGGCATGAAACCTCTAAAGGGAAGGGACTGTATTCTAAATTACACTCCAAGGGGAGTTGACCTGAGATCAGATGCCTTACGACCTGGAAAGCAGTGAGACAGGAATATATCAAAGATGGACTTTATCATTTGGTATGGTTGGAAAATCAATTTTCTATATGTAACCATGGCACGGATAAAATCCACCTCTCATACTCCAGCTCTCCTTTCCCCCATGGTATAAATTAGAGGACTGCATTCATTTTTGGGTATCAACACTAAAGAAACAAGCATCTCAAAGTTGGAGCCAATCATTTAAAAGGATAGAAAAACAAACGTTTTAAAGGAAGAAATGGAGAGATGTCATTTACATGAACAGATTCAATTAGCCAAAAAATATAGGACCATTCAAGCTTCCTGCTTTGCTTCCTTGTGCATCTAATGGAAAAAGTGTTCCTGATCCAGGATTTTATTATTATTGTTATTATTTGAAATGCCACCTTAGAAAAAAAATTTCCATTTGATACCCACCTTACTAGGAGAGGCTCAGTACAAAAATAAATAGTTGAAAATGTGCTGTGACTGAAATAGTGTTAGCCAAATTAATGCTAAATTTCCATCTGGACTTCAGCATGCTACCACCCAGAAATATTTTCTGGATCTCATTTCTATCTAGCCTTTCTTTTCCTTCTTTCTTTTATAAAAGATTCTCTCCATTTGGTGATTTGCTGGAATAGGGTTGAGTAATTGCTGAAAGGTAGATTGCTGTGTCTTTAGTGTCTTTAGGCTGATCTCCCATCTCCAGGGGGTTGATGATTCTACTGGAAGGAAAACCTCTAATGGTGGTCTTTTCCCTCAGTTGGCTGCTGGTCATTTTAGCAGATTTATTCTTAGACGATAAGGAATCAATGAGGGCAGGGCACTTGACAGCGGGACACCTTTGCATCTCTTCATGGTGCCTCACACATAGTTTTGTTTCTATAACTTTTAATGAGTAAATGAATGTGGGACCAAATACAGCTTTAAATAGAAAGGCTAGGCTAGGCTAAGCAGGTAGTGAAATTGCAGAATATTTATTGTATCTTAAAATATGCTTAACATTGACAGTTCCAGAAAGCCTTGGTACATTGAAACATTTATACCCACAGTTCAAGCATCTTTGGAATGAATTAAGCTCTTGTTACTGGGGGACCAGGGACAAAAACAGATGAGAAGTCCCAAAGGCTAAGCCCATTTCCAAGTTAGTTACTAACTCACTCTATGACCTTGTGAAATTCATGCAATTCTTTGGGTCTCTAGTTCTTTATTTTTAGAAAAATTGAGAGAAATAATAGCTGCCCTGCCAATTTCTCCATTATATTTAAGCAGATTCTTGAATAGTTGTAAATGGCCTTTGGAAGCATAAAAATGTCCCATAATCATAACACCTCTTTTTGCCAGAAAGATGAGCACAAGTCATTTTGTAACTTAAAGAGATTGTCATTTGAAACGTCCAACTAAAATTTATTAGGCATCTCTATGTACTTGGCACTGTGGTGGGCACTTCATTAATATCGTCTTGAGCCCTCACAAAACCTTGGAAGTTGTGTATTTTTATTCTAATTTTATAATAGAAATAACCAAATCTCAGAGAGATAAAGTGATTTGTCTACAATTGCATACCTAGTAAATGGTAAACATACTATCAGATTCCACTGGCATTAACCATCCTAAGGCACTGGGCTGGGCATTAACTATCCACTATACAGTCTACAAACAGGTAGCTAGAACCAAAGCTTCCTGTTTCAGGTCATTTCAGGGCTCTTTAATAGTTTTATGCAAAGCTTGTGAGAGGGAAAGGACATTTTCTATTAGATCTCAAGAAATGTATGTTGATTGTGATCTCAAGACCTGTCTACAGCAGTTCTTAGCTCCATGCCACATGGTATGTCTGTAGAAAAATGTGTGTGTGTGTGTGTGTGTGTGTAGTTAGTAGGTAAAGAAATTTGAAAGTTAAAGTTATAATCATCTTCTCTAGTTACTTTAAAAAAATTATTGGCAATGCATACTGACACCTTTTTCCCCTTTCTACAAGCCAGGTCCTGTGGAAATTTCCAGGGATTCAGAGAGGAATCAAAAACAACTTTGGTCTCTATTTTCATAGATTTGACAATCCGGATGGTAAAATGAACCTAGGAGATGTGCTGGTCCCACAGAAGATAGATTCCCACTTAGCCTAAGGAAAGGGATTGGAGAAGAAGTAGATATCTATAAGAGATATTAGAAGGTAGAAACCAGTAGGTCTTGATTATGGATTCAGTATAGTAGAGACTGGGCAAGGGGAGAGAAAGGAAGAGAAGTGTCAAGGATGATCTAAATATTAAGGTTTGTAACCAGGGAAGTGAACTCTAGAGAATGATGGCAATCTCCTTATCATAGAATAATAGGGAGCATCGTGGATATGGAAGAGGAAGCCTATGCAAATTTGATGATAAATGTGGAAATTCTATATAGGCATGCTATAGGTGCTGGCCTCACTCCCTCTTTTGCTGTCATAACCAAATGCCACAGGCTGGGTAATTTATAAATAACAGAAATGTATGTATCACAGTTCTATGGGCTGGAAAGTCCAAGGGCAAACTTCTAGCAGGTTCAGTTGTACAAGGACAGCTGCTCTCTGCTTCCAAGATGGCATCTTGATGCTACATTGCTTTGATTCTGCATTCTCTGCAGGGAAGAGGCACTGTGTCCTCACGTGGTGAATGAGCAGAAGGGCAAGCTGGCTAAATGGTGGGTGAAGCCTTTTTGATAAGGATCTTAATCCCATTTACCAGGGAGGACCCCTTATGGCCCAGTCATCTCTTAAAAGCTCCACCTCTTAATATTCAAGTTGGCAACACCTGAATTTTGGAGAGGACACATTCAAACCAGGGCAATGCTAGATCACTTCTCCCATGAACCATTAATTAATAACAAATAAACAGTGAAAGCTTTTTACTTATCCCTCAAAATAAAGGTGTTATGTGCATGTGCTTATCTGAGCATAACCTATTTCTTCGTTATCAAGGCACATTGGGAAGAAAGCATTCAAAGGTATACTGCCTATCTATAGGCTCTGAAACCTTCTTGTCACCCTGCTACAACTTCCTGCCCTTCACTTTTTCCTTCCTGGGCTACACTAGCAGGAGCAGGAGAGCCTAGTGAACTTCACTCTCCGCCCTTTTCCATAAGTTGAGGTTCAATCAAAGGTGGTAATGAGGAGTGAAATGACCAAGAGGTAACAGAAGGAAAGAAAAGAAAAAGGAGCAGAAATTGAACACTATGTGTTACTACTTATTTAGGATTTGCTTTGGCCTGTATTCACAAGGATTTAAAATATAATTCAAACAAAAACAAAGGTTGCTATTGTGGTACAGAGTATAATAGATTCTTATTGAACACATCAGCCTTTCTTTCTAGCCTGTTCCCTACAATATCAGTTTTATTAATATTACCTTGCTTGTGGTTATCATAAGACAAGGGTCTTAGTGATTGATGGCTTGGAGCTGTGGGTGATTTATGGAATAGGAAATCATTTTGGGAATGTTAAGACTTCATCAGAAAAAATAAGGCTCTTTACTTACAGATATGAGCCAGAACAATGGAGGAGAAATTCCTAGTTTCCTCAGTAAAAGTGATATAACTGAGTTCAATAGGTAAACTAAGCAAATGGTGGCTAAGGGGATTAATTCATTAGCTCTAAAAATTTAATTACAGTGTAATTTGTTAGCTTCTCAAAGGACTTCCCTCTAAATGAAAGATAATAGAACATTAAACTGCCACACATTTTAATTTGAACCCCAATAATTTAAAACGTAGTCATAGGCTAAGATATTTGGAATTAACGAATGATTCTAAAAGAAGATTCAAAATTATCAACCAAAACTGAATTTAAGGTTTACAATATTATTCTACAAATTATATTATTTTCCCTCCTGTAACTACCTTAGTTTACTATATCTTTAGTATACTAGCTTTAATTTCTATCTTTATTATTTTGATCAGTATCCTCAGTAAAAACAAAAGTTAAGAATTCAAAATTAAATCTGAATTAGCTCTCATTTGAACAAATGTTTTAATATTTGATGCCCGTGAATGAAACTTTGTTGTTTAAAGTAGGACTACTTATTTCTACTTTTCCATGATAATTCCAGAATAATTTAGATGAGTTATCAGATTTAGAAATATTATTTTTCTTAAAAAAATTTAAGTTAAGTAATAAAGCCCCTGTTCAAGTACAAGCTGAACGTGCTGCTTTAAGAGAAGTGTGTTGAAATAGGCTGAATGTTACCATTAAGAGACTCATTCTGACCCAGCGTCATTGGTTGGCCAGAACCACAGGGTGGGGGTGTGAGTCTACAGATAAGTCTCTTTTGGTCTGAACACCCACAAAAAAACATTCAATGGGCTGGAATACTAGATCCAGAAACCACAAACCAAGGGGAGTCAGTCAAAAGCCCCTTTACAAAGTTTAAATTGAGGGAAGGGCTGCGCTACCCTTTCACACTTTTCCTCAGGTTACAAGCTGACGCAAAACTGACATTTATGTTCCTCTAAAGAGCTCTTATTATCAAGTGAGCTTGGTATCAGCCAACTGACAGAAAAGCAAAATTCACTTTCTGAATTTCCCAACAGCTACCTTTCAGCACTTAATCTTTTGCATTTCCTTTGGCCCAGAAACAGATCATTCAACTAGCCAGCTTCAATATCAATACATCTATTTCTCAGGAAATAAAAGTAAAAGATCTAAAACAATCAAAAGCCGAACACATTGTTTTCCAGAACAATGATGACTAAGCACCACTGTGGAAGCAGGATCAACCATGCCACGGTTTCAATCATTCACCCTGATTTACAGTTTTCCAGATGTATTAGAATATCGTCAAGGTTTCTTTCTACAAATAAACTATTGCTGCATAGGAAAATAGGGGTTTCTAATTTTAGGTGTTTTATTTTACATTAAATGACAAAACAGAACATGACAATGTTATATGATTTTCACTTTTTCTTGGGGCTGATGAGGATACTGCCTTTCTCTTAAAATTCTAGCAGTAGAGCCAGGCCAGGAAGATAGCTTCAGTCTACACTGCCAGCCTAGTTCTGAATATGTTTCACTCAGGCTTCTGTCAAAGGACATTTTACAGCACCTTCCATGTCACACTTTTCTCTTTACCATAAGGGTCAGAGAAAAGTTTTAATGGTAAATTGGTCCATATCCATAATTTCAAGGAGGATTCTATGATCAACAGAAGAAAGACTGCATTCTTCACGCCCCACAGACACAAACACATTCATATATGAACACACACAAACACATACATAATTTTCCCTAGTAACAAACCTAACATCCCCATGGAGACAGTATAGAGATATCACCTTTTTTTGAAACTACAAACAACAAAATAGTTCATTCCTCTTTTTGTCTTTCTCTTTCTTCTCTCTGAATAATTAAGACCCTCTTGTTTTTCTCTCAAATCCTGCTCTTTATCTTTTTGATCATTGTACTTCTTGAGTCTTCTATGGGTTTTTCATAGAGTCCTGCACTCACTTGAAGACTAAATGAAATACGTCTACGTACTTTGCTTTGGACACTGAGGGAAAAGAATTCAAATACATAGTTGATATGTAATGATTTAAAGTGTTGATTGTGTCGAACATTCAAATTTAAGAATAATCATTTCAAATCTTCATGATATTTAAGCTTAGAAATACTCAAGCATTCCTATGACACATTTGCGATGTTAATTTTGTACCTATCTTTTCGGTACCATATAGAGAAGCTTCTATCCGAAGTACAGTGTGCCCTAAAGCTTCTTTATAACAAAAGTACACAGATTTCTGATATTGCAAAAACGATATATATAATTCTTAAACATAAATAAGTCAATAAACATTTTAAGATCTTGTGCATAAGGAAATCCAAATCTAAAATCAGCAAATTTTAGAGTGAAACAAGAGGTAAGAACTTCCACACCACAAGCTTCCAGCAAAAACTATCCCATGATAAACACGAACAAAATTTAAAAACTATATTTTATAGTTATCAATTTGCACAATATTGGCTTTTGGAGACGTTTGCCTCCATTTAGTGTCTTTGTAACTTAGATTAAATATACAGTATAGGAGACCTGGCAGGTTATCATGGTGGGCAGGAGGCAGGACTAGATTGCAGCTCTCGACAGAGCAGTGGGCAGGGGGCTTGCATTGTGAATTTTAGCTCCAGATCAACTGCAAGAACAAATCAGCAATCCCAAGAGGACCCGCAGACACTCTGAAGGGAGCAGAGTGCTCCTGCAGGAGCTGGGAGATTGACCCCATAACTATGAGTACCCCAACTGCGGAAGTGGGAAAGGGAAACCTTCCTCTCCCAAACACACGCCCCCATCACAGAAGCTGAAGGTCTGTTTGCAGAAGTAGTTTCTGACTTTACCTGGAGCCGAGTCAATTTGGAGAGCCGAATGAAATACATGGGTAGAGGAAGCAGCAGAAGACCCTGGGAGCTGACAGGGTCACCTCGCAGGCCATTCCTGCCTGGCACCACAGGGATCCAGCAGGAGAGGAGCAGGGGGTGAAACTACACAGGGAGAAGGAAATCCCTAGCTGAACTCTGTAACAATTTGAACGGGGTGAGAAGCCTCCTGGCCAGAACAGGATTTAGGAGGATGCAAATTGGGTGTGCAGACTCCACAGGTGGAGGAAGAACGAAGCCTTTTTCTTTTGCACCTGGGAGACGGATAGTCTGGGGAAGGTTTTCAAGGCTGTATCGCTATCCGCCTGGAAACGGTCTGGGGGGCTGTGTGTGGGGGACCCTTCGGTTTGCATGGAAGCTGGGCGAAGCCTGTGACTGCAGGCTTTCCCCACTTCCCTGACAACCTGCATGACTCAGCAGCCGCAGTCATAATCCTCCTAGGCACACAACTCCAGTGACCTGGGAACCTCACCCCTAGCCCTCACAGGAGCCACAGCAAGATGTGCCCAGGAAGAAACTGACCTCAGACACACCTAGCCCTGCCCCCACCTGATGGTCCTTCCCTACCCACCCTGGTAGCGGAAGACAAAGGACATATAATCTTGGGAGCTCTAGGGCCCCATCCACTGCCGGTTCCTCCCCATGCTACCACAGCTGATGCCCTTTGGAAAGCACCACCTCCTGGCAGGAGGCCAACCAGCACAAAAATAGTGCATTAAACCACCAAAGCTAAGAACCCTCACAGAGTCCATTATGCACCTAGAACCCTCACAGAGTCCATTATGCACCATCCCCCCACCCCCACCCCCAAGCCCCAGTCACCCCCACTGGAACAGGCACTGGTGTCCACAGCTGAGAGACCCATAGATGGTTCACATCACAGAACTCTGTGCAGACAACCCCTGGTACCAGCCTAGGGCCAGGTAGACTTGCTGGGTAGCTAGACCCAGAAGACAGACAATAATCACTGCAGTTCTGCTTGCAGGAAGCCACATCCATAGGAAAAGGGGGAGAGTACTATATCAAGGGGACACCCCTGTGGGACAAAATAATCTGAACAACAGCCTTCAGCTCTAAACTTTCCCTCTGACAGAGCCTACCCAAATGAGAAGGAACCAGAAAACCAACCCTGGTAATACAAAAAAACAAGATCTTGGAATTAACCCAATCCAACAAAGACAAAGAAAAAATAACACAAAAATATGAACAAAGCCTCCAAGAAGTCTAGGATTATGTTAAACAACCAAACCTAAGAATAATCAGTGTTCCTGAGGAAGAAGAGAATTCTAAAAGCTTGGAAAACATATTTGGGGGAATAATGGAGAAAAACTTTCCTGGCCTTGCTAGAGACCTAGATATCCAAATACAAGAAGGAAAAAGAACATCCTAGAAATTCATTGCAAAAAACTCTTCACCTAGGCACATTGTCATCAGGTTATCCAAATTAAGATGAAGGAAAGAATCTTAAGAACTGTGAAGCAGAAGCACCAGGTAAGCTATAAAGGAAAACCTATCAGATTAACAGCAGATTTCTCAGCAGAAACCCTACAAGCTAGAAGGGATTGGGGCCGTATCTTCTGCCTCCTCAAACAAGACAATTATCAGTCAAGAATTTTGTATCCAGTAAAACTAAGCATCAGATATGAAGGAAAGATCCAGTCTTTTTCAGACAAAGAAATGCTGAGAGAATTCACCATTACCAAGTCACCACTATAAGAACTGCTAAAAGGAGCTCTAAGTCTTTAAACAAATTCTGGAAACACATCAAAACAGAACCTCTTTAAAGCGTAAATCACACAGGACCTGTAAAACAAAAACACAAGTTAAAAAGCAAAAACAAAAACCCAAATAAACAAAAGTACACAGGCAACAAAGAGCATGATGAATGCAACAGTATCTCACATTTCAATACTAACATTGAATATAAATGGCCTAAATGCTCCACTTGAAGTATACAGAACCACAGAATGGATAAGAACTCACCAACTAACTATTTGCTGCCTTCAGTAGACTCACCTAGCACATAAGGACTCACATAAAGTTAAAGTAAAGTGGTAGAAAAAATGAATTTCATGCAAATGGACACCAAAAGTGAACAGGAGTAGCTATTCTTATATCAGACAGAACAAACTTTAAAGCAACAGCAGTTAAAAGAGACAAAGAGGGACATTATATAATGCTAAAAGACCTTGTCCAACAGGAAAATATCACAATCCTAAACATATATGCACCTAACACTGGAGCCCTCACATTTATAAAATAATTGCTAATAGACCTAAGAAATGAGATAGACAGCAACACAATAATAGTGGGAGACTTCAGTACTCCACTGGCAGCACTAAACAGGTCATCAAGACCGAAAGTCAACAAAGAAACAATGGATTGAAACTATACCTTGGAACAAATGGACTTAGCAGATATATATAGAACATTTCATCCAACAACCGCAGAATATACATTCTATTCAACAGCGCGTGGAACTTTCTCCAAGATAGACCATAGGATAGGCCATAAAATGAGCCTCAATAATTTTAAGAAAATTGAAATTATATCAAGCACTCTCTCAGACCACAGTGGAATAAAGCTGGAAATCAACTCCAAAGGGAACCTTCAAAATCATGCAAATGCATGGAAATTAAATAACCTGCTCCCAAAAGAGCATTGGGTCAAAAACGAAATCAAGATGGAAATTTAAAAATTCTCTGAACTCAATGACAACAATGACACAACATATCAAAACCTCTGGGATACAGCAAAAGTGGTGCTAAGAGGAAAGTTCATAGCCCTAAATGCCTACATCAAAAAGACTGAAAGAGCACACACTGACACTCTAAGGTCACACCTCAAGGAACTACAGAAGCAAGAACAAACCAAACCCAAACCCAGCAGAAAAAAGGAAATAACCAAGATTAGAGCAGAACTAAATTAAATTGAAACAAACAAACAAAAAATACAAAAGATAAATGAAACAAAAAGCTGGTTCTTTGACAAGATAAATAAAATCAATAGACCATTGGTAAGATTAATGAAGAAACGAAGACAGAAAATCCAAATAACCTCACTAAGAAATGAAACAGAGATACTACAACTGACACCACTGAAATACAAAAGATCATTCAAGGCAACTGTGAACACTTTTATGCACATAAACTAAAAAATCTAGAAGAGATGGATAAATTCCTGGAAAAATACAACTCTCCTAGCTTAAATCAGGAAAAATTTGATACCCTGAACAGACCAATAACAAGCAGCAAGATTGAAATGTTAATTTAAAAATTACCAACCAAAAAAATGTCCAGGACCAGCTGGATTCACAGCAAAATTCTAGCAGCCATTCAAAGAAGGATTGTTACCAATCATTTTGACACTATTCCACAAGAGAGAGAAAGAAGGAACTCTCCCTAATTCATTCTATGAAGCCAGCATCACCCTAATACCAAAACCAGGCAAGGACATAACCAGAAAAGAAAACTACAGACTGATATCCTTGATGAACACAGATGCTAAAATCCTGAACAAAACACTAGCTAACTGAATCCAACAATATATCAAAAAGATAATCCACCATGATCAAGTGGGTTTCATGCCAGGGAGGCAGCGATGGTTTAACATATGCAAGTCGTCAGTAAATGTGATACACCACATAAATAGAATTAAAAACAAAAATCACATGATCATTTCAATAGATGCAGAAAAAGCATTCAACAAAATCCAGCATCACTTTATAATTAAAACTCTCTGCAAAATCGGCATATAAGGGACATACTTTAATGTAATAAAAGCCATCTATGACAAACCTACAGTCAACCTAATACTGAATGGGGAAAAGTTGAAATCATTCCCTCTGAGAACTGGAACAAGACAAGGATGCCCACTGTCACCACTACTCTTCAACATAGTACTGGAAGTACTAGCCAGAGCAATTAGATAAGAGAAAGAAATAAAGAGCTTCCAAATTGGTAAAGAGGAAGTCAAACTGTTGCTGTTTGTTGATGATATGATTGTTCACTTTGAAAACCCTAAGGACTCCAGGACTCCTCCAGAGAGTTCCTAAAACTGATAAAAGAATTCAGCAAAGTTTCCGGGTACAAGATTAATGTACACAAATCAGTAGCTCTTCTATACAACAACAGCAACCAAGTAGACAATCATATTAAGAACTGAACCCCTTTTACAATAGCTGCAAAAAAAAAGAAGAAGAAGAAGAAGAAGAAGAAGAAGAAGAAGAAAAGAAACTCAGGAATATAACTAACCAAGGAGTCAAAAGACCTCTACAAGGAAAACTACAAAACACTGCTGAAAGAAATCATAGACAACATGAACAAATGGAAACACATCCCATGCTCATGGATAGGTAGAATCAATATTACGAAAATGACCATACTGCCAAAAGCAATCTACAAATTCAATGCAATCCCCATCAAAATACCACCATCATTCTTCATAGAATTAGAAAACACAATTCTAAAATTCATGAGGAACCAAGAAAGAACCCACATAGCCAAAGCAAGACTAAGCAAAAAGAACAAATCTGGAGGCATCGCACTACCTGATTTCAAACTATACTATCCCATGAGGCCATAGTCACCAAAACAGTGTGATACTGGTACAGAAATAAGAACACAGATCAATGGAACAGAATAGAGAACCCAGAAATAAACTCAAATATTTACAGCCAACTGATCTTTGACAAAGCAAACAAAAACATAAAGTGGGGAAAGGACACCCTTTTCAACAAATGGTGCTGGGATAACTGGCTAGCCACATGTAGAAGAATGAAACTGGATTCTTATCTCTCACCTTATACAAAAATCAACTCAAAATGGATTAAGGACTTAAACCTAAGACCTGAAACTATACAAATTCTGGAAGATAACATTGGAAAAACCCTTCTAGACATTGGCTTAGGGAAGGATTTCATGACCAAGAACCCAAAAGCAAATGCAGTAAAAACAAAGATAAATCACTGGGACCTAATTAAACTAAAAAGCTTTTGCACGGCAAAAGGAACAGTCAGTAGACTAAACAAACAACCCACAGAGTGGGAGAAAATCTTCACAATCTATACATCCAACAAAGGACTAATATCCAGAATCTATGACGAATTCAAACAAATCAGTAAGAAAAAAGCCAACAATCCCATCAAAAAGTGGGCTGAGGACATGAATAGACAATTCTCAAAAGAAGATATACAAATGGCCAACAAACATATGAAAAAATGCTCAACACCACTAATGATCAGAGAAATCCAAATCAAAACCACAATGCGACATCACCTCATTCCTGCAAGAATGACCATAAAAACCAACAACAACAACAACAAAACCAAAAGACAGTAGATGTTGGCGTGGATGCAGTGAACAGGGAACGCTTCTACACTGCTTGTGGTAATGTAAACTAGTACAGCTGCTATGGGAAACAGTGTGGAGATTCCTTCAAGAACTAAAAGTAGAACTACCATTTGATCGAGCAATCCCATTACTGGGTATCTACCCAGAGGAAAAGAGGTCATTATTAGAAAAAGATACTTGCACACACGTTTGTAGCAGCACAATTCACAACTGCAAAATCCCAGAACCAGCCCCAATGCTCATTAATCAATGAGTGGATAAAGAAACTGTGAGATAGAGATATATATAGATACACACACACACACACACACACACACACACAATGGAATACTACACAGCCATAAAAGGAATGAATTAACAGCATTTGCAGTGACCTGGATAAGATTGGAGACTATTATAAGTGAAGTAACTCAGGAATGGAAAACCAAACATCGTATGTTCTCATTGATATGTGGGAGCTAAGCTATGAGGATGCAAAGGCATAAGAATGATGCAATGGACTTTGGGGACTTGGGGGGAAGAGTGGGAGGAAGGCAAGGAACAGAAGACTACAAATATGGTGCAGTATACACTGCACGGGTGATAGGTGCATCAAAATCTCACAAATCACCACTAAAGAACTTACTCATGTAACCAAATACCACCTGCACCCCAATAACTTATGAAAATAAATAAATAAATAATTCAAGTTAAGAAAACAATACTATTTACAACATAAAAATAAAAGTACAAATACGTTAAAAATATATACATGTATAGTATAGGTAAAAAAAAGGAAAAGTTTATTTCTTCAATTATAAACCTTAAATACTCAAACTTGTTTGCGTTATGCTTATATATCAGTTATATAAGTATTACATATAAGCACGTATACAAGATATATGTTATATATATTACTATACATATATCAGTAAAAGTATGTATACATATATACATACTTTTCATATGTGAAATATGAGAACAAAATGAGAATATCTGATTCATGGGTAGATTCTGTTTATCTTTAAGGGCAGGAAAAATGGGAAGCCTATTAACATTTCGATATCTCCTTTGAGCATCCTGTAGGTATTTTCTTACAAAAAAATAAAATAAAATTTCTATTCAGTTAGTGCTATTGTTGGCTTAATATTTTATTCTATGTTGTTTCTCTTTGAACTGCAACCTATACATGCAGTAGGAGCAGGTAATTCTGCGAAGAGATTGACAGTAAAAGGTGTTTCTAATTGGAAGACGAAAGGTGGTTTCAATTTAATGAATAAACTCCATTTCTACACTCTTTCCCCTTCTCAACTTTGACATCCAAAAATGAGTTTGGTGTAAGGTACACACTTGTCGTCTACTCTTTCCCTCACACCTGTTGTGGAGTAGATAAAGGTGTGAAAAATGTGAGTCCACTGGAGTCATACAGTTCTAAAAAGTGGTTAAGGGCAATAGGTGTCAAGCGGAGCTGTGATTGTATAAAAAAAAATATGACTGCTTTAATTCTGTCATATATTCCTCTTGTTCATATATTCTGTGTAGCATTTGATTCTGTGGAGAAGATAATACATTTCAATTACTTAGTGTGTTTATACAAAATTCTTGTTGGGAGGAATCTACACTAGACAGTGTCTAGTGAATTTAATTTGACAATTTAAATAATATTAAAACTAATCATGAATGCAATGCCAAAACTACTAAAAACTATGCTGGTCTCTTGAAGTAATACTTATTCTGAAATAACCTTTAAAATAATCTACAAAGTAATTTAAGCAAATTTATTAAAATGTTCACAATGTCATCCAGTTTTATTTTATTCTGTTTTATTGTATTTGGGGGAGGATAAACTATATGGTGCAGAATAATCCAGTTTGACTACTATTTTCTGATAAAACTCAACAAAGCTTTAGAAGAAAATTGTATCTCTTCCCAGACTCAAATCTAATTCTGATATCAAGGTTATATATTTTTGCAAGAGGAGTGTAGAGAAAAACAAACAGATGTTGCAACATGTGAAGATCCGCTTTCCCTAGCAGACTGTGGATTTCCTTTTGAGCTATACTGATTTATTTGCATCTGCTAGAGAGGTGCAGGAATTATCTGACCACTGTTTATCTAGAAAAAGACCACAGTAGTGTCGCTTTATGGCATGAAGCTGTTTCACATTTAGCTAACTGTTTAGAATCGGTCTGTTGAACTGAATCCTCACATACAGAGTTATAATTTTCACATTTTGTTTTATTTTTCCAAACTGGTGTGTAATGTTAAGAAGGAAAGGAAGGTTATTGGAGGGAAAAAGCTTATGGGGGAGTGGTGTGGAGGTAAGAAAGTACTTGGCACATCTGAGAACAAAAGGAGCAGTGTGTCTAAGCAAGTATCTCCCAAGTAGAGTACAGTGGTAAGCAGGACAATCTATTGGAGTGCAGGAAGAAACAGAGTACGTATTCACGTTTTTATTTTATTTATAAATGAGTCAATGAACTTGCTGATACTTAATATAGAGATGAATATGAGTGTCTTCCCAAGTCACCTGTCATTGTGGTTATAATTTATAGGTTAACATGTGTACATGTCAGTTACACATCATATGCAGTCTGAATGGTGTCCTAAGGGAAGAAAGAACGTAGGCTCCCGCGTGCAAAAGTGTTATCATCCACTGTCTTTCAAATAACCGCAAAGCATTGTCATTAAATATGCTTGTGTCAGCAGAGCTACAGATTATATTGTCTGCTTTTAACTAATGCGACCACCATAAAATGGACACATGGCGTAAGATTATTCCTCCAAGGAAGCCACAGATAGACCATCTTGCCTAGAATCCTGCCTTTGCCACTTATGAGATGTGGTACTGGAATGCTTGAACAGTGCGCATCTCTGAGTTTCTGTTTCCTGCTGTCTAAAAATCAGACATTGGTGTATTTCTCAAGGATTGTGGTGGAGATTAGATGGTGATATGATTTATCCGTGTCCCCACCCAATTCTCACCTTGAATTATAATAATCCCCAGGTATCAAGGGCAGGACCAGGTGGAGATAATTGAATCATAGGGGCGTATTCCCCCATGCTTTTATTGTAGTGAATAAGTTTCATGAGATCTGATAGCTTTATAAATGGGAGTTCCCCTACACAAGCTCTCTTGCCTGCAGCCATGTAAGACGTCTTCCTTCCCCTTCGATTTCCACCGTGATTGTGAGGGCTTCCCACTGTGAGTCCATTAAATCTCTTTCCTTTATAAATTAACCAGTCCTGGGTATGTCCTTATTAGCAGCGTGAGAACAGACTAATACAGATGGGCTAGCACACGTTAGCCTCTTAGAACAGTACATCTTAGAACAGTACGTAGTACATGCTATGGTCAGTTGCTATCACCTCTACTACTATTATATTTACTAGTGAATATAGGAATCAGGAAAAGAGGAAGGACAGAGCCCAAACTGCCTTTACTCTGAGCACAAAGTTTTCTTCAAGCATTGTATTGATTAGGGTTCCCAGAGAAACAGAACAAGTAGGTTACACGCACGAACACATCCCCCCCTGCCCCCAACACATCCATACAAATCACTTACATAAAGACAGAGATTTTAAGAAATTGGCTCACATGATAGTGGAGCCTGGCAAGTCTGAAACCCACAGGGCAGACTGGAGACCCAGGGAAAAGTTGAGCCTGCTTTGTCATATTCGAAGACAGTCTAGAGGCAGAATTCCTTCTTTCTGGGGCTCCTCAGTCTTGTTTCTTAAGGCTTTCAACTGATTGGATGAAGCCCACTCACACTAGGGAGAGTATTCTATTTCACTCAAAGTCTACTAGTTAATTTAAATATGAATCACATGTATAAAACGCACTCTCGCAGCAACATCTACCCTGGTGTTTGGCCAACCATCTGGACGCCATAGTCTAGCCAAGTTGACACATAAAAATAACCATCACAGGCATATGACATGTCAAAAACCTTAAGAAGCTAATCAGGACTAATCTATGCAGTCATGTGTTCATTTGCTCCTCATGCATTTGTAAAACAAAGTCTGTCAAGCTCCTTCTATAAGTTGGTATGTCATTCTAGGTTCTGAGGACACAACATCAAACAAAATAGATTAGTTCCTGGATCGTGGAGGTTATGTTCTGGTGGTGGTAGATAAACAAGAAGCAAATAAATAATTGGCTGAAGTGGGAGAATTGCTTGAGCCCAGGAGTTCAAGGCCAGCCTGGGCAACATAGTGAGACCCCACCTCTAAGGAAGAAAATAATTTATTTACTTATTTTTACTTTTATTTTAAGCTCAGGGGTACATGTGCAGGATGTGCAGGTGTGTTACATAGGTAAACATGTTATGGGGGTTTGTTGTACTTATTATTTCATCACCCAGGCACTAAGCCTAGTACTTACTCATTAGTTATTTTTCCTGATCCTCTCTCTCCTCCTACCCTCCACCCTCTGATAGGCCCAAGTGTGTTATCTCCCTCTATATGTCCATGTGTTCTGTCATTTAGCTCCAAATGAAAAGTGAGAACATGTGCTATCTGGTTTTCTGTTCCTGCCTCAATTTGCTAAGGATAATGGCCTCTAGCTCATCCATGTCCCTGCAGAAAACATGATCTCATTCTTTTCTATGGCTGCATAGTATTCCATGGTGTGTATGTACCACATTTTCTTTATCCAGTCTATCATCAAATGGACATTGAGGTTGATTCCATGTCTTTGTTACTGTGAATACTGCTGCAGTGAATATGTGTGTCCATGTGTCTTTATAATAGAACGATTTATATTCCTTTGAGTACCCAGTAATGAGATTGCTGGGTCGAATGGTGCTTCTGACTTTAGGTCTTTGAGGAATCACGACACTGTCTTCCACAATGGTTGAACTAATGTGCACTCCCACCAGCAGTGTAAAAGTGTTCCTTTTTCTCCATAACCTCTCCAGCATGTTATTTTTTGATGTTTTAATAGTCATTCTGATTGGTGTTAGATGGTATCTCAGTATGGTTTTGATTTGCATTTCTCTAATAATCAGTGATGTTAAGCTTTTTTTTTTTTTTTTTTCCTGAGATGGAGTCTCACTCTTGTTGCCCATTCTGGAGTACAGTGGTGCAATCTTGGTTCACTGCAACTTCCGCCTCCCAGGTTCAAGTGATTCTCCTGCCTCAGCCTACTGAGCAGCTGAGATTATAGGCACCCACCACCACACCCGCTTATTTTTGTACTTTTAGTAGAAACGGGGTTTTGCCATGTTGACCAAGCTGGTTTCAAACTCCTGACCTCAGGTGATCTGCCCACCTCAGCCTCCCAAAGTGCTGGGATTACAGGCGTGAGCCAACACACCTGGACAAGCTTTTTTTCATATGCTTTTTGGCCACATGTGTGTCTTCTTTTGAAAAGGGTCTGTTCATGTCCTTTACCTGCTTTTTAATGGGGTTGTTTGTTCTTGTAAATTTGTTTAAGTTCCTTAGAAATTCTGGATATTAGACCTTTGTCAGATGCATAGTTTGCAAAAATTTTTTCCCATTCTGTAGGTTGTCTGTTTACTCTGTTGATATTTTCTTTTGCTGTGCAGAATCTGTTTAATTAGATCTCATTTGTCATTTATGCTTGAAAAATAAAATTTAATTGGCATACACAAATGTGCATACATCAGGGTAGTTGCAGTGATGTGCAGAGTAAAGAGAATAGGAAATGCAATGGGTAGGAAGGTGTGTTATCAATAGAAGCTTTGAGAGCAGAGACCCAAAGGAAATGAGGGAACTATCCATGTAGATAGTACAGAGGAGAGCATTCCAAGCAGAGGGAAGACTAAGAAACAAATGTTCTTGATATTTTCAAGGAGATGCAAGGAGGTCAGTGTGGCTGGAGTTGAGCCTGCTGGGAAGAGATTGATACTTGATACAAAGGAGAGTGAAGTAAGGTCATGTACAAACTTGTAGGCCATTGCATGGTGGTGGTGGTGACAGGGATTAGAGAATTTTGAGCAGAGGAGATATGTAATCTGATTTACCTTGTAAAAGTGAATGACTCTGAGTATTGTGTGATCAACATATACTGTAGGGACAGCAGGGAGACTAATAGCAAGCTATTGCATTAATACATGTGAGGTGATGGTGACTTGGACTAGAGTAACAGCAGTGATGGTAAAGGACATTGTTCAGATTTCAGATACATAGACACATGGCTCAAGATGATTCCTACAAAGGATCCACAGATAGACTGTCTTGCAAAAGTTGATGATGCATTCTCAAGTCTGAATGCAGTATGGAGGCAGAATTCCTTCTTTATGGTGGTCCTCAGTCTTTTTTCTTGAGACCTTCAATGACTGGATGAAGCCCACTCACACTGGGGAGGGCAATCTACTTTACTCAAAGTCTGCGGATTTAAATATCACATCTTTACAAAGGTACTATCACAGCAACATCTACCCTGGTGTTTGAGCAAACATCTGGACACCATAATCTAGCCACAGTGACATCTAACACACATAAGGTGTTTTGAAGGTACAGTTAAAAAGATTTATGAATGGATAGGGTACGGTTTATGAAATAAGAAGAAGTCAAGGATCTCTCTGTGGTTCTTAGACTGAACAAATGGAAGATTAAAGTTGCTAATTACAGATAGAGCAACCAATGAGGAAGAAGTCATGGAGGTCAGAAATATGGAATTTTGTCTGGAGCTGTTAACTATGAGATGCCTGATAGACATGGAGGTAGTGAGTCAGCATTTTTCTGGAATAATCTAGAGTCCAGTGGAGAGGACCAGGCTTCAGATGTAACTGTGTACATTGACATTCAGGTGGAAAGTCATGAGTATGAATGAGATCAACTAGGACAAAAGTGCAGATTTGATTTCTTATTGGATGTTGATGTATTTTGTCATTTGGAGAGGTCTGAGAGAAGAGACAGAAACAGCAAAGTAGACAAGGCATCAGAAAGTGAGTTTGAAAGGAACTGAGAGAATGGTTTTCCAGGAAGTCCAGTGAAGAAAACATGTCAATGAGGAGAAAATGGCCAACCACGTCAAGGGCTGCTGGATGGTCAATACCATGTGGACTAAGAATTGGTCAATGGATTTAGAAACGTGAGGTTCATTGGTGACCTTGGCAAGTGCAACTTCAGTGGAGCAGTGGTCAAGCTAGAGGAGGGACTAAAGAGAACGTGTACAGAAAACTCCTTGGAGGAGCTTTGCAGTAAAGAAGAGCAGAGATATTGGTCTATACAGGAGTCAAGGGATATTTTTGTTTTGGTTATTGGAGAGCAGATATTACAGAATGTGTATATGCTTATGGAAATAATTCAGCAGAAATGGAGGGGGAATCATTCTAGAAAAAGGACAATTCCTTGAGGTATGACTGGATAAGGGGAGAAGGGATGGGAACAGAAGGAGTTGCACTTGAATAGGAGCACTGAGTCCGGAGCACTGAGTCCTTTTCTTATTAGCAGGATGGAGAAAGAGCATATGTGCACAAATGCAAATAATTTGTTAGAAGCGGCAGCAGACACCATCATCTTGGTCCCATTAAAAACATTGTTTGTTAGCCAGAAGGAGGATATCAAATGTTCCCAACACAAAGAAATCATAAATATTTGAGATAATGTATATATTAACTACCCTATCTGATCACGATATATTCTATGTATCAAAATATCATTAGGTACCCTATAAACATGTATTACTGTTGTGTGTTGATTTAAGATAACAAAATAAAATATATAAAATTACATTATTTGTATTCTAGCTAATATTAATGCATTGATCAGAACAAAAAGAGGGGGTGTGTGTGTGTATGTGTGTGTGTGCTGTTAATACTAAAGGTATAAGCCTTTAAAATATGTATATTTTATTCAGCTTATATTTAAATTTTTTTATTTTGAGTATTTATTAATGTACTTATGAATAAATACACAGATAGGCTTATATTTTGAATAAATGAAATTGTATCGAGGAATAATTTCAAAATGTATGATTGATAGGGGTTTGTCATCATAAGAATTTTGAGACTACAACTGTGGGATGTAAATTGTCAGGGGTTTGGATGAGTGTGTAGAGGGGGTGTTAAAAGTTAATAATTAAAAGTTAGAAATCTTATTTTTAAAAGTTAAGAAAACCAATTTACAAAGCCTTTTAAGATCAGCAAGGAGTTTGTGTGTTATCCTATTTGGGAGAAGGAGATATCAGAGAGTTTGATAAATAGCATGATAGGATCACATTTGAGTTTTCAAAAGTTTATTTCATAGAGAAAAATTATGAGGTCTCTTTGGTATTAGTAATGGAGGAGGGAAGGCAGAGGAGAGAGGAGAAAGAGAGAGAGAAAGAGACAGCAAGAGAGAGAATGGTGAGGAGGAGGACCTGAATTTAGGAAATATTAATAACAGTAATATTTGGGGAGGAAAAAACAGATTACAAAAATTCAGACGGCATTGGCAGTATTTATTAAGATAAGCAAAATGGAATAAGAAAAATTTGGCAGGAAGCGGTGGAAGAGGTAAATGATTCATTTATTTTTGTACATATTCCTTTCAAAATTCCTGTGGCCAACCCCAGTTGGTATACTCAGCAGGCAGCATTTGAAGTGAATATCTGAAACCCAGAAAAGGATTCTGGTATAGAAATGTTAGAGTTATTAGTTTAACCTGAGAAATCACATTCAGTCCTAATTCTGAAGCTGGTATCTGTCCTTCCTGTCCATGTTATTATACTTTACTACGTATTTATATCCGTAAGTAATAATGGTTATCTTTTGATTTTTAAATAATTTGCATGAATGGCACCAATATGTATGCTTCCTTTGACAAGATGTGTTTATGCTCAATATCATGCTGGTACACATTGATCTGGTTCAGAGATTGGCAAACTGTGGTCCACAGGTCAAAATTTAACCAACCATTAGTTTTTGTACAGATTTCAGGCCCAGAAAGTTTTTTACATTTTAACATTTACAAACAATTTGATGATAAGAAATGCTAACTTTGAACCCCAACTTAATAAAATTGTATCCCCCAAAAGGAAATCTTATTTTCATTAGTAGACCTGTGTTATAAACAAAGAAAAAAAACTAAAAAACAAAAATCTTTCAATTGTTATGATTATATTTTGAATTTTACTAACCCCAAATTTGTGGAAATTTGCTTTTTCTCTTGTTATATAAGTATCTACATAATATCCTCAAATAACGTCTTTTTTTTCAACTCACATCATGACCAAAAAAGTCTCAAAGACTAAACCTGATCTAGTTAATTTATCAATTTTGGTGATTGATGTTTTCCCACATTGTAAGTACACTACAATTCATCTATTGATTACTTAATGAATGAGTTGTTTTCTATTTATCCTATTAAAAATTTCTTATTTGAACCCCGAATAACTTAGACACGTGTCTAGTTTTCAAAATCTAATTTTAGATTTATTATTCTATCCAAAATGTCATACATAGACAGTTCCTGACTTACGATGGGTTTGCTTACCATTTTTCAGCTTTACAATAATGCAAAAGTGATGCACATTCAGTAGAAACTATACTTCAGAATTTGAATTTTGTTCTTTTCTCAGGCTAGCGATATATGGTATAATTCTCTCGTGGTGCAGGGCAGCAGCAGTGAGCCGCAGCAACCAGGCAGCCACGCAATCATGAGGGTAAGCAACCGATACTGCACTGTGTGGTGTATTCAATAAATTACATGAGATATTCAACACTTGATTATAAAATAGGCTTTGGGGTAGATAATTTTGCCCAATTGTAGGCTAATTTAAGTATTCTGAGAATGTTTAAGGTAGACTAGACTAAGCTATGATGTTTGGTAGGTTAGATGTGTGAAATGCATTATGGGGCCAGGGGCGGTGGCTCACGCCTGTAATCCCAGCACTTTGGGAAGCCGAGATGGGCGGATCACTTCAGGTCAGGAGTTCAAAACCAGCCTGGCCAAAATGATAAAACCCCAACTCTACTAAAAATACAAAAATTAGCTGGGTGTGGTGGCAGGCGCCTGTAATCCCAGCTACTCAGGAGGCTGTGACAGGAATTGCTTGAACCTGGAAGGCAGAGGTTGCAGTGAGCCGGGATTGCACCACTGCACTGCAGCCTGGGTGAAAGAGTTTGAGACTCTGTCTCAAACAAAAGAAAAAGAAAAAAGAGTTGCATTTTTGACTTAACATTTTCAACTTTTGATGGGTTTATTGAGATATAACTCTATCATAAGGCAAGAAACATCTAGAGTTGAAATTATATATTATGTAGCCTTCTCAGACTGACTTCTTTCATTTAGCAATATGTATTTAAGATTTCTCCATGTGTCTTGGTGGCTTGATAGCTCATTTCTTTTATTGATGAATAGTATTCCATTGTGTGGATGTACCCCAGTTTATTTATTCATTCACCTGTTAAAGAACATCCTGGTTGTTTCCAGTTAGCAATAATTATAAATAAAGCTGCTATAAATATCTATGTGCAGGTTTTTGTGTGAAAATATGTTTTCAACTAATTTGTGTAACTACCAAGGAGCCTGACTGCTGAATCATAAGGTAAGAGTGTATTTAGCTTTGGATTCAAACTGTCTGCTATGGTTTAAATATGGTTTGCTTGGCCCCACTATGTTTCATGTTGAAATTTGATCCCCAGTGTTAAAGTAGGGCTTGGTGTGTGGTGTTGAGTTGGGAAGGGTGCAGATCCCTCATGAATGGCGTGGTGCCATTCTTCATTTGCACAGGAGTGAATTCTCACTCTCAGTCACTGTGAGAACTGGTTGTTGAAAAGAGCCTTGCACCACCTCCTCTCTCTCTCTTGTTTTTCTCTCACCATGTGGTCTCTAAACACCAGCTACCCTTTGCCTTCTGCCATGAATGGAAGCTTCCAGATGCTTAAAAGCAGATCCTGGCACCATGCTTCTGGTACAGCCTGCAAAACTTGAGCCAAATGAACTTCTTTTTTAAATAAATTACCCAGCCTCAAGTATTTCTTTATAGCAACACAAAAATTGACTGAGACACTGTCAACACTTTTTGTTAAAGTGGCTGTACCATTTTGCATTCCCACCAGTCAACAATGAGCATTTGGATGCTCTACATTATTGCAACTTTTAGTATTGTCAGTTTTCTGGATTTTATTTATTCTAGTAGGTGCACAGTGGTATTTCATTGTTGTTTTAATTTGTAATTATGTAATGACATATGTTAACCAAATTTTTTTATTAATAGTCTCTGTTTTTTAGGGAAAGGATCATAAATGTATTAACTGGTATAATTTTAATTTCTCATGGAATACTTTTTCCTAACCCAGGACCAGACAAGTTTTTACTGTTCCAATTTGCATTGGTGGATGAGTTTTGCTTGTTTTCATTTCCTAAGGATTAAATTCTTTCCAGATATTTGGCTTATGTGGGAATCTCAGATCAACTCTGTCCGGTGGGTCCAAAGCCACACCTTCTTCCTCAGGGTGGGCTATAGACCTCCAGTAAGCCCCTAGGATGCTGTAGGGATGTGTGACTCCATTTTTGGTTTGGTGCTCTCCTTGATTTTTGCAATTGGGCTTTTCCATTCTTTCTCTCATAACTAGGTATCTGTTCAATAAAGCATTATTGATATGTGGCCTCACTCTTTATGTGGTAGAAACTGAATTTTTTTTCAAAAGTACCTAGAATATAATCGTTTTAAAAGAAAATCAATGAGACCTGTGTTTTATTACTCCAGGACCAGATAACAAACAACTAGGAACACCCTCTATGCTCTGGAGCCTATGAAATAATTCAAATTATCCAATCCACAGGAAGCCCTGGAAACCTAGCTAACCTGGCCCCATGTGCCATACTAAGCTGACTCCCACTTCTTCATGAATAAGAAGAAAAATGTTAAAAATGTTAAAAAATCTAAGTTACCATCCTCAGAAATCAGAAAAGAGAAGAGCAAATTGGAAAAAACACAAGCAGAAGAATGTAATAATAATTTCTTTTAAATTTTAAGACAGAAAAGCAAGAGAGAAAATTAATAAAATGAAAAGCTAAATTTTTGAAAAGATTAATAAAATTCTAGCCAGAGCGGTAAGAAAGTAGAAGAGAATAAACACAAATTTAAATATCAAGAATAAAAGATGGGATTGCACTATAGTCATGTAACTCAAAAAGACACTGAAAGGATAATAAGAGTATACCACAGATGACTTAATGTTTATACATTTTACAACTCAGCTGGGCACAGTGGCTCATACCTGTAATCTCAGCACTTTGGGAGGCTGAGAAGGAAAGATTCCTTGAGGCTAGGAGTTTGTGGCCAGACTGGGCAATATAGAAAGACATTGTCTTTACAAAATATTTAAAAAATTAGCCAGGCATGGTGGCATGCACCTGCAGTCCTCACTTGGCAGCCTGAGGCAGGAGGATCACTTGAGCCCAGGAGTAGAGGCCACAGTGAGCTATAATGGCACCATTGCACTCCAACCTGGGTGACACAGAAAATCCCTGTCTCTTAAAAAAATTAATTTAAAAATAAAAATAGATTTTTAACATATAAATTTGACAGATGAAATGGACCAATGTAAAATCATTATTGAAAAAATACTGACTTGACCCACGTTGAAGCCCTGGCTATAGGACAGTTAATTTCCCCTCTTGAGTAGCTGATTAAATCCACACTCTAACCATTTCCCTTATGGGGCACTAACACTCTTGGTTACTGTGCACCTGTTTTTTATTACACCAGGCCCAGGTAACAAACAACTAGGAACACTCTCTATGCTCTGGAGCCTATAAAATAATTCAAATTATCCAGTCCACAGGAAGCCCAGGAAACCTAGCTAATTTTGCCCTATGTACCATACGAAGCTGAACCCTACTGCTCCAGCTCACTGTTACCCTGTCCCTGGGAGCAATTCCTTTTGTGGCCCTGCCTGGCAGCCTTCTGTCATTTGGAGCTGTAAGTAACAAAGAGCTATACCTTTCATCTAACATGCCTAGTGTCACTGTGTTGTGTCCTACCATCCAAAGGAAACTACAATCTTATAAAACAATCAATCCTTGAAGAAAACATTAGCTACTGAAACTCATTTAAAAATAAATTATCCAAAGAATAATATTATAGTTATTAAATAAATTAAATCCATTGTTAAAATCCTTCAAAAACAAAACCAAAAACCTCCACATCCTAAATGGTTTCACTAGCAAATTCTACCAAACATTTAAGGAAGAAATAACTCAAATACTACACAATATCTTCTAGTAAATGGGATAGGAGGGAGCAGTTCCCAGCTCATTTTATGAGGCTACCATTACTTTGATGCCAAAACTAGACAAAAGCATTAAAAGGCAGAAAACTCATACACCAGTATTACTTATGAACCTAGATGGAATAATCCTGAATAAAATGTCACAAATTGAATTCAACATTCAGAAAACATATAATATATATAATATATGCATGCTATCAAGTGAGATCACAGGAATCCAAGGATGGTTCAACCTTCAAAAATCAGTGTAATTCACCATATTAGCAGAATAAAAGAAAAAAACACTCATCTCAACAGATGTGAAAAATAGAAATAGCATTTGACAGGGCTTAAGATTTACTTAGCATAAGAACTCTTAGCAGGCTAGGGATATTAGAGGCCTTCCTAAACATGATACAGGGCATACATAGGAATTTTTAAAAATAAGCTAACATTATATTTAATTATGAAAGCATGTGTGTATTCCTTCTAAGATCAGGAACAAGGAAAGCATGTGCCCCCTTTCTACTCCTAGTCATCATTGTATTGGAAGTCCTAGCCAATGAAATAACACAAGAAAATGAAATAAAAGAAATATAGGCTGGGCACAGTGGCTCATGCCTATCATCCCAGCACTTTGGGAGGCTGAGGTGGGCAGACTGCCTGAGCTCAGGAGTTCAAGACCAGCCTGGGCAATGTGGTGAAATACCATCTCTACTAAATATGCAAAAATCAGCCAGGCATGGTGGCACATGTCTGTAATCCCAGCTACTCAGGAGGCTGAGGCACAAGAATTGCTTGAACCTGGGAGGTGGAAGTTGCAGTGAGTCAAGATTGTGCCATCGCAGTCCAGCCTGGAAGACAGAGTGAGACTGTCTCAAAAAAAAAAAAAAAAAGTGTATATATACACATATATAGGAAATGAAGAAATAAAACTATTTGCAACTAATATAGTTTACACAAAAAAGTCCCAAAGATTCTATAGATACTTGTCAAAATAATAAGTAGCCTTTGCAGTGCCACAAGGTTGCAGTAAGTGTACAAAAATCAATAATATTTCTATATACTGGCAAGAAACATTTCAAAATTGAAAATTTTTTAAAGGTACCTTTTACAATAACAATTTTAAAAAATGACTTGGGTAATGTACATCTAACCAATATGTACAGAAACAGTATGCTGAAAATTCTAAGACAATGAAAGACATCAAAGACCCAAATAAATGGAAATATATACCATATTCTTAAATTAAATACATTTAAGTGGAATGGAAATATACACCATATTTTTTAAATTAGAGGACGCATTATTGTTTAAAAAATCAACCCTCCTCCAAATAACATATATATTCTGTTATATATAGATTCAAAATTTCAACATTATTTGTGTAGATTTTAGTTAGTCTTATTCTCAAATGTCTATGAAAAGTTAAGAAAATAGAAAAGCCAAAGCAATTTTGAAAAAGAGCAAAGTTGGAAGACTCATACTATCTTATTTCAGTGCTTTCTATAATGGTACATTAAACAAAACAATGTCACATTTTTGAAAAATAGATATATGGATTAATGAAACAGAACAAAACTGACAAAAAACCAAGTACAAATATATTGTTTTTACAAAATTGTAAATCCAGTTCAATCCATAAAGTATAGTACGTTTAACAAATGATGTTGGAATAATAACAAATGCTGTTGGGACATCAAATGCACTAAAATGAACCTTAGCCTACACCTCACCCTTAAACAAAAATTAACTCATAATTGTTCATTATAATAACAATATAAACAAATGCTGTTGGGAAATCATTAGCCCACACCTCACCCTTAAACAAAAATTAAATCATAATGGTTCATTGACCCAAATGTAACCCTAAAAGTATACAACTTTCTGAAGAAAATACTGGAAAAAATCCTTTGTGAACTTTAGCCAGGCAAAGTATTTCTTATAGTATACCAAAAGCATATTCTATTCAATGGAAAAAAAAAATGGTAAAATGGGTATCAAAATTTAAAATGTCTATTATCTGAATAAAACTAAAAGTGAAAAAAAAGCACAAGCCGCTGACTGGTAGAAAATATTTGTAAATCATAAATCCTTCAGGTCTTTGTGTTTAGGATACACATAGAGACATCATAGAGAATATACATAAATTCAATAATAAAAAAAGAGAATCCAATTAAAAAGTGAGGAAAAGCTTTAAACAATCACTTCAAAGAAGGTATTGGATTGCAAATAAGCACTTCAAAGAAGGTATATGGATTGCAAATAAGCCCCTGAAAAGATGACTAACAGAATTAGTCATTAGGAAATGCAAATTAAGCCACAATGAGATACTACTACATACACATCAGAGTCGCAAGAAACAAAAATAAACCAACACGAACACCTGGCAATACTAAGTGTGTGAGGATGCAGAGGAATTGGGACTTGGCTGCATTGTTAGTGGGTTGCAAAATCATACAGCAACTTAAAAAAAAATGTTTGACTGTTTCTTATAAAAGTAATTATATACTTACCACATGAATTGGCAAACCTGTTCCTAAGTATTTATTCAAGAGAAATGAAATTTTATCATCATACTAAAACCTGGATAATGAATAGTGTTAGTAGCTGGACTAAAATCACTGTGAACTGGAAACAACTCAAATGTCCTTCAGACTGGGAATGGATACAAGAACATAGTGCATCTATACAGTGGAATATTACTCAGTAATGAAAAACATGAACTATTGATGCATATAATGACATGGATGAATTTCAAATGCATACAGTATGTTGTCTTAGAGGTCAATGCACTGTATGATTATATTTAAATGGCATTCTGGAAACAGCAAAACTGAAGTAACAGAGAATCAATCAGTGGCTGCAAGGGTTTGAGGGTGAGGAGAGGGATTAACTGCAAAGGGACTAGGTTAGAGAAGTTTTTGAGATCATGGCAATGTGTTTAGTTTGTGGTGACAGTTACATAATTTTCAAATTTTGTCAAATTTGTGTAACTGTCAAAAATAGTAAATTTCACTGTACACAAATTTAAAAATAAAATAAAGCCATGCTTCATAACTACCACTTCATACAGTCAGTATCCCATTCCCATTGAAATTTTTTCAATTTTTCAGTGGGAAAATAGTCCCATTGAATATTTGCTACACGTGCGCCTGGGTTTTGTAGGTATCCTTTCTACCTTCCCGTGGAGCATTAAACATTGCTCATTGGATGAGTTAAGAATTAGAGTGATGATCTGGTTTGTCATTGTCCTTTTTATGTCCTAAATAGACTAATTGTGTATTCCTCAAGTCCTTTCCTAAGATGGATGGCTCCGGTAAAACTCTCACTCCTTCGTCCCATTTCCAGTAACACGAACAACCTGGGTTTTCCTACATCCGCCCCACCCTAAGGCAAAGACAACCTCCTACGGGGACCAGCTTCTTGGTGGGAATAGGATGTTTCCACCCCCCACTGTATATTGACACTTGCTATGTTTCTTGCCGTAAATCACTTGATGACATCACATTGTTGCTATAAATCCATGAACAAATAAGCTATCCTTCCATTAGGGAACGTAAAATGGTCCATTTTCAGACTCGGTCTGCATACTGTTTATGGATTGCTTGCTGCTTTCAGGGTTTTTACAAGAGAACATCCACTGTTTCTTTCTGGCCCTACTCCAGAGAGCTATGTTAATATTGCCCATTTTCCAAGATATTTGGTGGGAACACGGCATAACGGAGCCACATTTTCCATCAGGGACCTGCACCACATTTTCGTCTCTATTTCCCAGACAAATTAAACCCACTGTTTTATGAGCTTCTTCAAAGGCACTGCACAGTAGCCTCACTTTACTGAATATGGATACTACTTCCACTCAGAAAAGGAATCATAAGCTAACAGGACCTAGAGCTTGCAAATTCTAGAGCACAGTAATTATTAACTTCAGATATTAACTTTAGGATCTGACCCTGAGTTATTTAACTTCCTTAGAGGATGTTAGGCAATGGGTTAATCTATGTCATTGGAATTGAAAATACCATGATCTCAAATATATTATCTGCTTACATGGGAGATGAAAATGGAATCTACAAGCATCAAGCATCAAGCAGGGGATAAATTCTTATGTCATCCATTCTTTCATTTTTTTTTTTGTTTGTTTGTTTGAGCTGGAAAATGATGCTCTAGTCTCAGCAACCTCAATGTTCAGCTCTATAATTTTCTTTTATGTTTTTAAGGTCAGGAGTTTGGTTAAGGATTTTAACCTAGGAGTAAGTTGGAGTGACAATAACTCAAATAATTCAAAGAATTGAGAATTTGAATTGCTCAAGAAGAAATACATGTATGTATTTATAGATCTATATGGGTATATAGATAGAACTACATATATAGATACATGGTATATGTATGTATTTATTTATAGAAAGAAAAATCTACATATAATATTTTAACTTTTTACTTATTAACCCTTTCAGTTATTATTGCTGGATTATCCACGTCAATGCTTAGTTTTTATTTTGGTTTGGTTTGTTTTCTTGTTGTCCAAATTAAATTATTTAGGTACGTTCACACCTGTAATCCCAGCACTTTGGGAGGCAGAGACAGGTGGATCACAAGGTCAGGAGATTGAGACCATCCTGGCTAACATGTCAAAACCCCATCTCAACTAAAAATACAAAAAAATTAGCCAGGCATGGTGGTGGGCACCTGTAGTCCCAGCTACTTGGGAGGCTGAAGCAGGAGAATGGTGTGAACCTGGAAGGCAAAGCTTGCAGTGAGCTGAGATTGCGCCACTGCACTCCAGCCTGGGTGACAGAGGAAGACTCTGTCTCAAAAAAAAAATAATAATAATAAAATTATTTAGGTATGATAGATTTTGGATGTTTGTCTATTTCTGTGGTTCTTAGTTTCCACTTTTGCTTAGCAAAAAGCAATTATAGTAATACCAAACAAAATATGCTAAATTCATTATGATATGATAAGTAGGATGGTAAGTGTGTTGCCTATGTTTTCTCATTTTAAAGACACAACAATTCTCTGGGGTATGGATTATCATTTTTATTCTTATTTTGTAGATTAGGAAAATGAACATCAAAAATTGGGTAACTAAGCTTGCTCAACTTGTTAGAGGAGGGTCATGATTTCAAATGCATGTCTGACCTTAGGAAGCTTCCTTTCCTCTCCTCCTCTCCCCTCCCCTCTTCTTCCTTTCCTTTCCTTTTTTATTATTTTTGAGATGGAGTTTTGCTCTTGTTGCCCAGGCTGGAGTGCAGTGGCGTGATCTCAGCTCACTGCAACCTCTACCTCCTGCGTTCAAGCGATTCTCCTGACTCAGCCTTCTGAGTAGCTGGGATTACAGGCATGTGCCACCACGCCTGGCTAATTTTTGTATTTTTGGTAGAGATGGGGTTTCACCATGTTGGCTAGGCTTCTCTCAAACTCCTGACCTCTGGTTGTCCACCTGTCTCAGCCTCCCAAAGTGCTGGGATTACAGACTTGAGCCACTGCACCCAGCTGGGAGCATTCTTTTCAAAACAATCCAATACTGACCCCATTTTACTAATAATTTAAACAAAAGAGTGGTAAATCATTTACCCAATATTTATTGGGAAAATAAATACCTTACTGTGTTTGAAAAAAAAAGAGTGATATGCAATTTTACTTTGGATAAAGTTTTGTTGATGTTGTTTTTAATCAAGAATCAATAATGTAAGATACCATGCTTATGAGTTGGTAGGGCAAATCAGAGTACAAGACAAATGCATTGATTTATCGGTGAGTCTTGAGTGGTTTGATATTTGGTGGAAATTTAATCTGCTACTAAAATGACAATTAAATTATTTGGGTTTCAAAAGTATAATACCACAATCCTGTAAAAATATCACTTTGGACAAATTAGGGAGTTAAGGATAATTAGGTAAAGGTTATTGGTTAACCGCCACCTTGATTACTGGTCTTAGGATATTTCAGGAATTTCTGAGTTGCAACTATTTGAGAAGCTATTGGTTTTTGTTATAGAGAAATTAACTTAGCGGGCAGCTCCAAAAGTTGGGTAGGGAGTTAGCTTCTGACTGACAGAGGGAACTTATGCACACCAATTGCAATGAGAGATGGTCATCCCAACTTCTCAAGAGTGGTAGAGAAGCCAGGAACATGTGCCAAATTAGAACAGTAGCTGTGAAAGTTGAGTTTATCCCAAGATTGAAAGAAACTAAACAAGTGATTAATGAATGTGCTATTAAGGCAACCAAAAATGTCAGGCACAAAAAGATCAAGAATAACTGTCAGGTTCTGGAGGCCCAGAGTTTCCAAGTCTCTAAGAGGGGTAAAGGCAATGATTAAATATTATTTCAATACTGTAAAATAAAAAGCTCAAAGGGAATAAAGAAAACAGATCCAGCTTAAATGGTTTCCTTCACATTTGTAAAGCTACATCCAATATCAAACCTCCAAGGACATAGCAGATGACTTGAAATTTCATTATGCGGGATCAGAGGAGCATTTGGAGTCTACATACACAGAGAAGGATAAGAAGCAGTTACTTTAAGAATGAAGAATCTTCCTAATTCTAGAGAGAGTGGAACTCTAATGCTTTAGGATAAAGGTTTGAGTATTTCTGTGCACCATCTAGATCTTTAAGATGTATACATATATACATACACCATAAATCACGTAGATAATCTGATAAAGCTATTGATCATCTCCCCAGAAAAAGTGTGCACCTATATACTCAAATATTTTTCATAATTCTCTCCCACAGATTTGAGAAGTTCAAGAAATCCTTTGCATAAAGAACCCTTACAATGAAGCAATTTGGAATCTGCATTTGTCTATTTCCTTTCTTGCAAATTATGCTACTGTACCTTAAATCATTTTGTACTTTTGTGGAATTTATCTATTTATGGTATTAAAACTGCCTTTTACATCTACAAGGCCATTGTGGACTACAAGAAGTAAAAACTGGGCAATACATAGTACAATTAACTGTGTAGTCTTTATTGTCAGTTACATGTTTAAATAGATCTGCCTCATCTTCTAACTTTGGGCATGTGAGCAATTTAGTTAAATTTTTAATTTTCAGTGTTCTCATCTATCAAAGGAGGATTACATCTTTCATGGATCTTAGTTAGGTTTAAATAAGATATATTTGATGCCCAGTTACTTCTCTGGTACATACTAGCTACTCAAATAAATGTAGGTAGTTACTATTAGTCCAAACTTTATGTGTGCATGTGTGTGTACTCCCATATGGTGAGAGTACTCTTCTCCCTCATGAGCATATTAAAAAGAAGCATACAAAATTTCATGAAATGCAATCCCTTTGTGACTTTGCATTGAAGAAACTAAGACATTTTACTGCCCTTTAGGTGGTGGTGTGGGAGTCAGGGTTGAGATGGGGGAGTTCTCCCATTCCAAAGAATTGAACTAGAAATATTTAGTTTGTTCCATATACATACCCTACCACCACCACTACCACTACCAACAACAACAAAGAAACACACACACACACACACACACACACACAAAAAAAAAAAAACAAAACTAAAAGACATGGAAGAACCCTAGATAATTAAAGGACCTTCCAAAGGTCAGAAAATCGGCAAGGTGGCCCAGATTTGCAGGTAGAAATAGGTTGTTCCTAAAGTAAAATTTAAAGTAAATGTGTGCAAGAGAAACTTCTGAAAATTGCATTTAAAATTGCCTTATTTTTTATTTCAAATAGTCCATTAAACTAACACTAAGGAAAAGATTCACATAGAAGTGTAGCAAACTGAGGGCACTCAGCTGTGACGCTGGTAGCAAAGAGACTGAAGATGACCAGACTTAATGGTGAGGACGAAGAAGGGGGATCCCTGGTAGGCACGATGATAGCCAGCTGATAGCACAGACAGCTAATGGCCATCCCTTCCTGGGGCCCCGTTCCACAATTTCCAATTCAAATTGACGCAGAAAAAGTCATAACCATGGTTCTCTTGTATGCTTTCCATGTGGATAGAATTCTAAAATCCTACTATGGCAAGGATGCCATTGATGTTTTTATTTAAGGGAGAAATACTCTACAATGTTTGATTATTATATGTATCTCTGAGTAGGTAGGTTCCTGGAGCTGCAGAAGAATTGTCCTATACCTCACTTTAAATTAATATTTAATTGTGACAGGCGACTTGGGTCATGTGTCTGTCCTTAAAGGTGTCTGTCCACCTTTAAGATTTAATTCAGTGCCTTGGCTGTGTTGTTTTTCAATATTTGTGGACAAAAGTGATTGACCTCAGTACTGGAGAAAGCAGAATGGCTGTACAGTAGTTCATCAAACAGCTGTCAGCCTACATATGCCCCAAATAATGTTTTCTTACTGAGGCTTCATTTTGGCCTAAATCTTGTTCCAAGACCCCAGTCTTTTGACAGGAAAGCCTTATATGCCAAGTATCAGCAAGGAAACATAATTATTACTAAAATTGAAGCAGGTACTATTAAATCTTTTCATTTCAATTTGGAAATATAAGATGAAGGGTTTAATATTAACTCAAACAGTCAGTTTCAACTAGATCACTGTGTTTTACAGCTAATAGCATTAAGACATCACTAATACAGCTTCTCAAAAAACAAGTGAGGTATTATAGTTAGTCCAAGAAGACATATTCTACAATGATTTGATTATATTTATATGTTTTCTTGCAAACTCCAGTGGTATTTCTCAAAATTTTTAGGTGTCAACATATGGTTTCAATTTCTCTGAAATATATAGCATAGCTTGTTCTCAGAGAAAATGCTGCCAAACAGGACTTGTAAATGTATCTTGAGGTGAAACTTAACATCTCGTCTTTTCCTATAAGGCTCCTTGGCTAATGCCTGCGTAACCGCCACAGATGGAAAATCACACCATTACCCAAATGAAGTTTTCTCAACCGAAAAGGGAAACAGGTTTCCCTTTCTTATACACCCTGACCTGTACTCTAACAGAATTTTTTTAGTATAAAAATTATACACACTAACTTAAGCATTTTGACTATAAAAATATTGACATTTTGCTTATTTAAATACTTGCCTTTGTGATAAATTTCATAACAATTCAAACTACAGGAATCGGGGTACCAAAATTAACAAAATCGTATATTTTCAGTAGAAAAAAATTGTTAAATCTTTCTTGTCATGCTGTAGCTCCAAAAACAGAAAAGAAAAAACAAAACAGATTTTGTTTGATTTCTATATTGCCAGAACTTCTGATTATGCTGTATTTCCTGGTGTACTAAATATTTTTACCGAATTATTTATCTTTTAGGTACATTTCAAATTCACTATTTGTGCATTTACTTAATACACATTTAAATGTTTCCTGTGTATCTTTAGCATGTGCATGGGTGTGCACGTATACATACATAATATGTTTATATCTGTTTTTATAAAAATAAAACTCTGTAATGTAAATTTAAAAATGCAATTTCATACCTGCATGTTTTGTTTTATAACCCCAATCCAAATAGTGGATGAATCTATTTTTATACCTACTAACATGTTCTAGACATTTTCTCAAATAATAAATTATCGGGGAACATGAGGTTTGTTTCATAGGTTTTGCATAGCATAAGCCCCAGTATAATATGTGCTTACCCATTATTGATAAAGATGGAACATGGTCTATATAGGGAAAATATTTCTCTTTCTTTGCATTTATGGAAAGAAGGTAATATGAATGAGAAAAAGAGAGATTTTTATCTGTGAAATTTTCCCCTAAGTTCCAAATGATTATCTTGAAGTCATAAACAATCCAGCAGTCCGTTACACCGTATCCCTAAATTATTCAAGATTTTCATGGTTGGCCACCTTCACACTATTATTATTTTGTCTCATACCAATGATGTTTATAAAATATGTATATAGAAACAGACTAAATAGAACTAGACAATGTTATGCTCCAGTGAGAACAGAACTCACTCAATGCAGTTCCCTTACTGATATTAGGAACGAGTTGCAAGAAGACCAAAACTCCAGTTACTTTTATTTGGTTAGTTCTTTCATCTGATTATAAAAGTAACAGAGATTATATGTAGAAAAAATTAAAAAACATAAACCAAAAAATGACATTAAAACGTATTTGTCAGTACATCAAAATGTGCAACTCTAAATATATGTGTTCCTGTCCTCTTTTAAGCTAACTACACGCATAACCTACATACTATTGTTAAAATATACAGAGGGATTAGTAACATTTTTCCATGCCCATAAATACATTTCAGGGTTTGTTTGTTTGCTTGCTTGTTTATTGGAGTATCATGTCTAATTAATTACTGATATGTTTCTGGAACACACTAAATTGTATTTACAAAAACTTGGACTTTTAGTTTATTTCTAACTTTATAGTTATTGTCTTATTTTTAAAAACTTACAATAAAAAGATTAGTATAGAATGTCTACTGTGTGTCCAATACACACAGTAGGTAGGAAGGAAGGAAGGAAGGAAGGAAGGAAGGAAGGAAGGAAGGAAGGAAGGAAGGAAGGAGGAAAGGAAGGAAGGAAGGAAGGAAGGAAGGAAGGGAAGGAAGGAAGGGAAGGAAGGAAGGGAAGGAAGGAAGGAAAGGAAGGAAGGAAGAAAGGAAGGTTGACATCATGCTTAGTGCCCTGCTTGCATGATGTGGTTTAGACACCCTACATCTTAGAGCCAAATACAGGTCACTGCCAATTTTTGTAAAGCTACACCCAATTTGTTTACACATTTGTCTATGGTTGCTTTCAAGTTACAATGGCAGAATTAAGTAGTTACAAAAGAAAGACCATAAGGCTCACAAAACCTAAAATGTTTACTCTCTGGCTCACCACAGAAAATGTGTGATCACCTCTGATATCACTCCAATAGGACTTGCAGTGATGATGGAAATGATCTGTACCCACTCTTTCTCATATGGGAGCCACTATCTATACGTGAGTATTGAGCACTTAAAATGTGGCTGGTGTGACTGCATACCTCAATTTCTAACCTTATTTGGTCTTGATTAATCGAAATTTAAATTTAAACTGCCTGTGTGTCTTGTGGCTACTCTAATGGATGTCACAAATATAGAGGTTCTAGTTTGTCAAATTCCAAAGCCCATACTCTTAATGATGTTATGTATGAGAATTTCTGGAAGGCTAAAGATTTAGTAGGTCAAGATTTAGTAGCTACATCTTTTGCAGTTGTCATTCTTTTTGCACTAAATTTCAGTGAATTTAGCATTATATTGCAAGTAATCAAAACTGTTCTTATTTTAACAATTAAGTTCCTAACAATAAAAGCTACTTAAAACAATCACATGAAAGGCTGAAAAGAAATAACTTTTTTCCCTAAACAAAATCAGAGTTATATTTTGCAACACTCAGATATATTGTTACATATGTTGCTATTAGTATCTGTTATTCTCATTTATTTAATAGAATAACTATTCATAGAAAACAGACAATTTCTGGGTTGCTCCCAGAATAAGAAACCAGAGAAATATGAAAAGTTTTTTAATCATCTTTAGCATTAAATAAAGGAGATTATTTTACCAAAAAAGCTGTTGTTTTTTTAGACTCAGTTATTAATATGACCAAAAAGGTTGCTTTTCCTCCTAGATTCAGGTACTCACATGACTTGTTAGGAGAAGCTGAAAGGAGGTAGATTAATAGTTATTTTCTTCCATCAGCAACCAGGGCTACATTATAATTTTTATGATCCTGGGCACTTTGTCTTAAACATGCCCTTCTTCCATTAAAAGAGAAAAGGAAGGAGGGAATGAGGGAAGCAAGAAAGGAAGAAAAGAAGGGAGGAAGGAAGAAAAGAAGGGAGGAAGGAAGAAAGGAAGGAAGGAAGGAAAGAAGGAAGGAAGGAAGGAAGGAAGGAAGGGTGGAGAGTGGGAGGGTATTAGTTCATTCTTACTGCTAATAAAGACATACCTTAGACTTGGTAATTTATAAAGAAAAAGAGGTTTAATGAATTCACAGTTCCACATGGCTGGGGAGGCCTCATAATCATGGTGGAAGGCAAAGGAGGAACAAAGGCATGTTTTACATGGTTGCTGACAAGGGAGCTTGTGCAGGGGAACTCTTATTTACAAAACCATCAGATCTCATGAGACTTATTGACTACCACAAGAACAGCATGGGGGAAACTGCCCCCATGATTTAATTATCTCCACCTGGCCCTGCCCTTGACACATGGAGATTATTACAATTCAGGGTGAGACTTGGGTGGAGACACAGCCAAACCATATCAGAGAGTAAGGAAGGAAGGAAAAAAAGAAGGGAGGGAGAGAGGGAGAGAAGAAGGAAGGAAAAAAGGAAAGGAGAGAGGGAGGGAGGGAGAGAGGGAGGGAGGGAGGAAGGAAGGAAGGAAGGAAGGAAGGAAGGAAGGAAGGAAG
>NW_012098097.1:3392521-3393922 GCF_000951045.1 Mandrillus leucophaeus
GGAGGGAAGGAAGGGGAGGGAGTGAGGAAGGAAGGAAGGAAGGTTGACTGAATCCTTCAATGATTAAGACACAGCCACCATGTTCAGGAGAGGCTGTGTGATGCAGTGGGTAGCCCCAGGCACTGGAGCCAAGCTACTCTGGTTTGAATTATCATTGTCTCACTTCACTGCTATGCCTTGAGCATATTACCACTCCTTGTGGAGCCTGTGATTTCATTTGTGAAATAGGCATTATAGTTCCCAGTCCCATTTGGTTTTTGTTGAGGCATAAACGAGTTATAAATGACAGCTCCTTGAAAAGTGCCTGGTACATACATAGTAAGCACTGCGTAAGTGTTAGATCTTATTGTTAGTAATACCACTTCTGCAGATAAAAGCATGGTTGCAACAAAAGCCTGGCCTCTGAGGAGCTCACCTCCAATTCAAGGATCTCTTCCATCTCTCAGGTTGACTTCAACTGATAGTAGTGGCTGATTGGGTTGATTGTTGGAAATTCTGAGGTTGTTATTCAAGTTCAGAGAAAAAGAGTGTCCTCCAAACAGAAAATGAATATGGTCACAGGTATCTGATGATGTGTGGGAAAAGCTACCCCAAAATATGGCACCTTGGTATTTGAGAAAACAGCAGAAGCAGGAAGGCCACTCTCACTTAACCTCCACCTTTCTCCCTGAAGCAGGCCAAAAAATCTAGGAAGGTGTCCATCTGGCCTTCTTCCTTCTCCTGTCATTACCAGCAGTGAGTCTGTACAGGTCTGCAGCAACCTCAGCTCTTGCCTCCTTAGAGGAAAGAATTTGACCAAGGGGCATAAGGCAGAGTGAGAGACCAAGGCAAGTTTTAGAATAAGAGTTTATTAAAAAGTTCAGAGCAGGAATGAAATCAGTGAAGTAGATGAGGGCCAAGTGGGCACCTTGAAGGACCAAGTGCATGGTTTGACCTTTGCCTTGGGGTCTTACATGCTGGCAAGCTTCCAGGGTTACATTACTTCTCCCCGGATTCTTCCCTTGGGGTGGGCTGTCCACATGTACAGTGGCCTGCTGGCACTTGGGAGGGCCCAGAGGCACAGTGTATTTACTGAAATTGTGCACCTGCTCACTTGAGGCATTTTTCTCTTACCAGTCATGTGCTCTAAGAGGAAGGTCATATACCAGTTAAACTCTACCATTTTGCCTCTTAGTGCACATGCTTGAGCCCACTTGCCCAACTCCTGAGATCTTTTCAGGAAGATGTTGACCATCAGTTTCAGTTGTTTCTGTCTATTTGGAGACTGCCTTTTCCTGGTGCTGGCTGCGACCAATTATTATTCTAGAGAGACAACTTAACAATAGCCTGACCATCACCTGAGGGTCGCCTGACATCATTCCTGGTGGGGAGGAGGTCTTTTCTTTTCTTTTCTTTTCTTTT
>NW_012098097.1:3394167-3406236 GCF_000951045.1 Mandrillus leucophaeus
TGTTAGCCAGGATGGTCTCGATCTCCTGACCTCGTGATTCGCCCACCTCGGCCTCCCAAAGTGCTGGGATTACAGGCGTGAGCCACCGCGCCCGGCCGAGGGGGACCTTTTCTACCCTGCTCATGTCTGACAAGCTACCTACTGTCATACCCTAAAGACCCTCATGTGTTCAATGTCCTGATCTCTACTTCCATGGAAGAAATGTCACACAGAGACGCCAGGAAGGATGGGAATAATCAGGCCTTGCTACGCTCCCCAAAGTTTGTTTTCATTAGCATATACCCTTTTATCCTCCAATCATACTTCTGCATAACTGTCCATAAAAGTACAATTTTTCCTTGTGTCTTTGAGTCTTCATTTCTGAAGCCTCCCACGTGAAATAAAATTTCTATGAAATAGATGTGTGTAATTTTTTTTCTTGTCAGCCTGTCTTTGGTTATGGGGGCTCAGCCGTGAACCTTGTAATGAGTGAGGAAAAGATACGACTTTTTCTCCCCTCCATATCCTGCTTTATCTCTAGTCTAATAAGATGAAGGAAAAACAAAATTAACCTTTTAGTGTGTTATTTTTACAAGCTAATGATTTCCCTTAAAACATAGGTGCATGACCTAATGTGATTTGATACTCTCATCCATACAGTTTACCTTTTCTTGAGTTATCTGCAGTGAGTGAGCATTCAACCAACTATTTATTGCATTGTTTTGGCATATTTTCCTGTCAGCTGGGACACTGGGTTCTTGAATTGCAACAAACAAGCAAACAAATAAACACAACAATAACAAACAGCAATATCGTAAAGAGGATGTAAAAGAACAATAATTGATAGCGGTGATTGCTCTCTGCAATCACCACTGATTTTTCTGGAAGAAGGACCGGCTTTTTTTAGACTCATTCATTTCTTACTTGACTTTCTAAAGTTCTGATTTTTTCTTGGAAAAATACTTTGCTTTATAATGATTTCAAAGCCTGTTTCTATTTGGCTCAGTCTGCCACAAGAAAATGAAGGCAAACAAATGCTTTATAAATGAAGAATGACCAAAATAGCCTACTACATCAGTGCAACCAATAATAAATGTTGTCTCTGGATAGCCATTTACAAAATTACTGACAATGCAACTCTTGATCAGAAAAACAAATCTATAAGGCACAATTCTTTTAACTTCAATTTATCATACATAAATCTGTGGAGTTACCTGGCCTTGAACATATGCACATATGTGCACATCTTTATCAATCTGCATACACATTTCCGTATTTTATTTCTATATAGGTAAACATCTGCTGGAACTATATCATTCTGAGTTTACTTGAATTATAGCAAAGATTTAGGCATTTGTTTTCCTTTTCCATTTAAAAAACATTAAAAATGAAAAACTCTTACCACAAAATTGATATTTATATAAATGGATTTTCTTCATACATAAATAAACAGTCACAAATAAATCACATGATCTTAAAATGTATTCTTTAACTGCAGTAAACTACCTTCCACATCCGGATTTACATTTTGTAACTAATTCATTAGCATTGCTTTTCCCAGGTAAGCAAAATAACGGTAACATCTCAGCATTCACTTTACTCATGAGATATAAACATATACTAGAACTAGACTATAATTTGGTTTTTATTAAATTCATTCTAATAAGTGAAGAGTTATTTTGACAAAAACACATGTTACGTAAGTTTTTAGAGAGAGTTAATTGGATGTGGTCTTTAGAACATTAATTGGCAGAAAATAGTTATTAAATGCACATTTCTTGTTCAAAATACCAGAACCAAACTGTAGAAACAATTCAACAGATTGTCATACAAATCAGTTCCATTTTAAAATGTTTTCATCACCTTTCCTCTGATTTTCTAGTTTATAAGTATTAGAAGAAAAGCCTGTGGGAGAGGGAGAACGTGTGTAATTTCAATCTTAGGTACTATTAACATTCAAGTGTATTTTTTAAGTAATTTGCTCATTTTTGATTTTACATATCCACATTATACTGCATATTCTTTCCCATGTTCCTTTCATTTTCTGAACTCTATAATGCAAGAACTTTCTTATGTCATCAAACCAAACTAACAAATGAAAACTAATTTTGTAAACAGTACTGGAATGGCTATATATATAAATTCCATTGGTCTATACTTGGAGTCAGCCAATTTTTTTTTTCTGTAAATGACCAAACAGTAAATATGTTCTGCTTTGTGAGCCATATGGTCTCTTTAAAACTACTGAGTTCTGCTATTGTAGGGCCAAAGCAGTCACTCACTCTACATAAACAAATAGATGTGGCTGTGTTCCAATTAAACTTATTTGTGGATACTGAATTTTGAATTTCATATAATACTGACATGTCACAAAATACGATTTTTTCTTTTCGTGTTTCTTCCAACCATTTAGAAATGTAAAAACCATTCTTAACTTATAAGCTGTACAAAAATTAGGAGGTTGGCTGCATTTGGATGACCTGCCATACTGGATGGTTCTGGACTGCAGCTTCTTTGACTTGTAACATCTCCAAGTCTCTCCTAAACTGATCCCCAAGGGTTAAGGTTAGGTTGTTTTGGTTTACCCATTTTGTTTCCACATCAGACCTTATTTTATCCAAGAATGGTGTCACTGGTTAAATATTTTACTTTTAAGGAAAGCATGTAATGAACTGAGATTTCTAAAAATTAATTGTAAAGTTGTCATCTCCCAGAGTCTAAAATCAATCTGATTTATGAATATTTGCCTGAAATAGTTTGCTTTTTAAAAAAATCAGTAATTATAATTTGTTATTGTTCTTGCAGATGATTACTCTCAAAAACAATGATAGATAATAAAGTACAAGATATTCCACTTCTTGTATAGGGTATTTTGCAAACTTAAAAAAAAAACCAGCCAGGCATGGTGGCTCACACCTGTATTCTCAGCACTTTGGGAGGCTGAGGTGGGTGGATCACCTGAGGTCAGGAGTTCAAGACCAGCCTGGTCAACATGGTGAGTCCCAGTCTCTACAAAAATACAAAAATTAGCCAGGCATGATGACAAGTGCCTGTAGTCCCAACTACTCAGGAGGCTGAGGTGGAAGATTGCTTGAACCCACGAGGTGGAGTTTGCAGTAAGCTGAGCTCGTGCCATTGCACTCCAACCTGGGAGACGGAACAAGACTCCATCTCAAAAAAAAAAAAAAAAAAAAGAAAAGAAAAAAGAAAACCTACAGACTACTGTGAAGAAAACCAACAAAAGCACCATTAGCATAGCCTTTATTTCAAAACACAAGGCCTGGGAAAACTGCAAAGGAGCATTCTAACTTGGACAAAAAGATTGGAATTGTAATAGTCTGTTTTCACGCTGCTGATAAAGACATACCTGAGACTGGGCAAGTTACAAAAGAAAGGGGTTTAATTGGACTCACACTTCCACGTGGCTGCAGAGGCCTCACAATCATGGCAGAAGGCAAGGAGGAGCAAGTCACATTTACATGGATAGTGGCAGGTAAAGGGAGAGCTTGTGCAGACAAACTCCCATTTTAAAGCCATTAGATGTCATGAGACTTATTCACTATCATGAGAACAGCACAGGAAAGACCTGCCTCCATGATTCAATCATCTTCCACCAGGTTCCTCCCACATGGGAACTACAAGATGAGATTTGGGTGGGGACACAGAGCCAAACCATATCATTCTGCCACGGCCCCTCCCAAACCTCATGTCTTCACATTTCAAAACGAATCACACCTTCTCAACAGTTCCCCAAAGTCTTAACTCATTTCAGCATTAACTCAAAAGTCCACAGTCCAAGTGTCATCTGAGACAAGGCAAGTCTCTTCTGCCTATGAGCCTGTAAAATCAAAAGCAAGCTAGTTACTTCCTAGGTACAATGGGGGTTACAGGTGTTCGGTAAATACAGCCATTGCAAATGGGAGACATTGGCCAAAATGAAGGGGCTACAGGTCCCATGCAAGTCCAAAATCCAGCAGGGCAGTCAAATCTTAAAGCTCCAAATGGTCCCCTTTGACTCCATGTCTCACATCAAGGTCATGCTGATGCAAGTAGTATGCTCCCATGGCCTTGCAGCTCTGCCCCTGTGCCTTCACAGCGTATAGCCCCCTTCCTGACTGCTTTCATCAGCTGGCATTGAGTGTCAGGCTTTTCCAGGCACATGGTGCAAACTGTTGGTGGATCTATCATTCTGGGGTCTAGAGAATGGTGACTCTCATCTCACAGCTCCACTAGGCAGTGCTTGAGTAGGGACTCTGGGTGGGGACTCTGACCCCACATTCCCCTTCTGCACTGCCCTAGCAGAGCTTCTCCAAGGGAAACCCACCCCTGTGGCAAACATGTGCTTGGGCATCTAGGCATTTTCATACATCCTCTGAAATCTAGGCAGAGGTTCCCAAACCTCAATTCTTGACTTCTGTTCACCTGCAGACTCAACACCACGGGGAAGCTGCCAAAGCTTGAGGCTTGCACCTTTTGAAGCCATGGCCCAAGCTCTACATTGGCCCCTTTCAGTCACAACTAGAGTGGCTATAACACAGAGCACCAAGTCCCTAGGCTTCACACAGTATGGGGACCCTGGGCCCAGCCCATGAAACCATTTTTCCCTTAGCCTCCTGGCCTGTGAGAGAAGGGGCTGCTGTGAAGACCTCTGACATGCCCTAGAGACATTTTCCCCATTGTCTTGGGGATTAACATTCAGGTCCTCATTACTTATGGAAATTTCTGCAGCCAACTTGAATTTCTCCTCAGAAGACAGGTTTTTTCTTTTCTATTGCATTGTCAGGTTGCAAATTCTCCAAACTTTTATGCTCTGCTTCTCTTATCACAATGAGTGGCTTTAACAGCACCCAAACTCATCTCTTGAATGCTTTTCTGCTTAGAAATTTCTTCCTCCAGATGCCCTAAATCATCTCTTTCAAGTTCGGAATTCCACAAATCTCTAGGGCAGGGGCAAAATGCTGCCAGTCTCTTTGCTAAAACATAACAGGAGCCACCTTTGCTCCAGTTCCCAACAAGTTCCTCATCTTCATCTGAGACCACCTCAGCCTGTACTTTATTGTCCATATTGCTATCAGGCTTTTGGTCAAAGCTATTCAACAGGTCTCTAGGAAGTTCCAAACTTTCCCACATTTTCCTGTCTTTTTCTGAGCCCTGCAAATGGTTCCAACTTCTGCCTATTACCCAGTTCCAAAGTCACTTCCACATTTTCAGGTATCTTTTCAGTAGCACCCCACTCCTGGTACCAATTTACTGTAATAGTCCATTTTCATGCTGCTGATAAAGACATACCTGAGCTTCGGCAATTTACAAATGAAAGAGGTTTAATTGGACTCACAGTTCCACGTGGCTGCAGAGGCCTCACGATCATGGCAGACGGCAAGGAGGAACAAGTTACATCTTACATGGATGGTGGCAGGTAAAGAGAGAGCTTGTGCAGGTAAACTCCGATTTTAAAGCCATTAGATGTCATGAGACTTATTCACTATCATGAGAACAGCACAGAAAAGACCTGCTTCCATGACTCAATCATCTCCCACCAGGTTCCTCCCACAATACATGGAAATTATGGGAACTACAAGATAAGATTTAGGTGGGGACGCAGAGCCAAACCTTATCAGGAATCTTTTATTGGGCTTCAGCAGATGGTTTCTTTCAGCAACTAGTTTCTAGAATAGTTGGTCAAGGATGTTTCTTAGAAGAGGGAGAAAGTATTCCTGTGCATTAGTATCTAGTGTGGGAGCAATTTAGATTTTATCAATAAGGGCAAGGAAGAAGAGCTAGAGGCTAAGGCCAAGTGCAAGAGGGGTCAGGGAGGGTTGTTGTGGGACACACATGAGGGCCATTGTGAGAAATGCTCAGTCACAGTATATCCTAGTAATCTATTATGCAGTATTCATGTTAGAAATGGACCTTTATAATAAAGCCATTTAATAGTATCTGTATCATTTTTTTCCCATTATCACTGTTACCAGTGGCAAACCCATACAGGTTTGTAGCAACGTCAACTCTTGCCCCCTCAGAATAAAGAATTCACCTGAGGGGCATAAGGCAGAGGAGAGACTGAGGCACGTTTTAGAACAGGAGTGAAAATTTATTAAAAAGCTTTAGAGCAGGAATGAAAAGAAGTAAAATACACTTGGAAGAGGGCCACGCGGGTGACTTGAGAGATCAAGTGCACCATTTGACATTTGACTTTGGGTTGTACACGTTTGCATACTCCAGGGGTCCTGTGTCCATTTTCCCCTGATTCTTCCCTTGGTGTGGGCTATCTGCATGTGCAGTGGCCTGCCAGCACCTGGGAGGGGAGCATGCACAGTATGTTTTCTGGAGTTGTACACATGCTCACTTAAGGCATTCTTCCCTTACTGGTCGAATGTCCCTAGAAGGTCATATACCAGTTAAACTTCACCATTTTGCCTCTTAATCTCATGCTTGAGCCCATTGGCCCAACTCCTGAGATCTTAACTGGAAACTACTGATCACCAGTTTTGATTTTTCTATCTATTGGGAGACTGCTTTTCCCCTGAACTGGCTGCAACCAATTAGTATTTTAGAGAGATCGTTAACAACCACCTGACCATCACCTGATGTCACCTGACATTCCTGGTATGTGTGTGGTGTAGGAGCCCTCTCCTGCTCTACTCGTATCTGACTAGCTACCTACTGTAACATCTGTAACATCACTATAGCACACACATAATTATTGTGCTTACTTAAACACTATATAAAAAGTTAATCTGGCCGAGACGGGTGGATCACGAGGTCAGGAGATCGAGACCATCCTGGCTGACACGGTGAAACCCCGTCTCTACTAAAAATACAAAAAACTAGCCGGGCGAGGTGGCGGGCGCCTGTAGTCCCAGCTACTCGGGAGGCTGAGGCAGGAGAATGGCGTGAACCCGGGAGGCGGAGCTTGCAGTGAGCTGAGATCCGGCCACTGCACTCCAGCCTGGGCGGCAGAGCGAGACTCCGTCTCAAAAAAAAAAAAAAAAAAAAGTTAATCTATTGATAATATATGACAGGTTAATGGAATTAATTCAGATGCAATTGATCGGATCCATGATGCAGAAATATGTCATTAAATATTATCAAAGCCTGCTAAGAATGTGGAATATTCAATCAACTATTTTTCCCAAAGCAATTATGTAACAACAATAAAAGCCTTCTTAAAATGCATGATGGCCTTGGGACAGAAACATTACCTTATGTTAGACTTATAATAACATCATTAACTAGGTATCAAATTTCTTGAATATAGAGACAAGAAAACTGAAACTTTGAGATTTTAAGTAACTTAGATCACATAATCAATAGAATGAAAACCTTGAACTTGGGCCAATCTTGACCCCTATTATATTTTTAACTATTAAGGTCAGAGGGTTAAGTCTTGATTGTTCACCACAGTGATTTTAAACTACTTGAAGATTGATGGGGCTTATGACCTGCTACTCCAAAATATGGCACCTTGACAGTTGAGAAAACAACAGAAACAGGAAGCCATCTCACCTTCCCCTTGCCATTCTCCCCTGAAGCAGGTCATAAGAGCCCCATTCCAGGGGTACTCTCTCTACACCTGGATGAAAGAAATGTATCTCTTAAGACACAGAGACACAGAGAAGAATCTGAATAAAAAGGCCTTACTAAATCTCTCCCTACCACCCCCAGTTTATTACTATTAGATCATGTCATTTTCTCCTCCAATCATATTTCACTCTTCATCAAACCTAAGCATAAAAATATTTATACAAGTTTATCTATTTTGGGGGGATCTTCATTTCCTTATGAAGTTTCCCACATCATTAAAAAATAAATAAAATTTACCTATTAAATAAATCTGTATATTTTTCTTTTGTTAAACTGTTTTTTGTTGTAGAGGTCTCAACCATAAACCTTGTAATAGGTAAGAAAAAGATTTTTTTTTATCCCCTACAAGATCATATTTGCAAAATTCATGTTCTGGAGAAATGTCATTTTCTAGCAAAATAATTGGCATATATGTAAACAATAGTAACAATTTCACAATATGTCTAAAGATGTCTTTAGTAATTTTAATATTTTTTTATGTGTCCCCACAATATGTAAAAGCACTTTCCCCAAATGCAACATTCGACATTATGGAATGATCTGTCCTTGAGAGAAGATTCACAGGGAGAACCTGCAGTCACTGTTCTTTTTCCCTCCAGGATTAAGAGCCAAACTCTAACATTTCCTTTCAGTTCGCTAAGAAGAAGGGGAAAAAAAACTATCCATGAGAGTACATTGAGACAACACAATTTGCATATCTTAACAGCCTCCCATGGTGCCCTGCAAGCAAAGAACAGTTGAAGGATATTGAGTTCCTTTTACACAGCATAACCAGCGGAAATTACCACTGATGTTAATTTGAAACAGAATGAGATAGCCAACTGAAGTGCCTTGAGGAAGTATACAAAGAGGGCCTTCTCTTGTTCACAAGGTGCTGACAGTGTGGGTGAGAGTCCATCCTGTGCAGCTGATGTAAGGAATGGCACATCCTTAAATCTCAACACCTGGGCAGAGCTTGGGAGATTTTGAAAGAAAGCTAGACAGACGGTTTCTCATAATGACACTGCAAAAACCCCCAAAGCCATCTGCAGCTGGCTCACTTAGGAACCAAGTTTAAAAAAAAAAAAAAAAAATCTTTTTTTAGAAAGGCTCATTTATCAATGCCAACAAAGTTAAGCCGCTTAATAAATCCTAAGTTTCCATTTTGGGTAGATGTATTTTTATATTATCACTATTTTCAAGAACTCTGAAGTTATTGGCTGTTGTACATAATGATAGGGTGGATCAACCTGTTTTAATCCCAGAGCAGTCTGAAAAGAAACACCAGTTCAAATGTAAACCAGTTGACCATTCTTTATAGAATTTCATTTTCTATTTGTTTTCGCTATTAAAAATATCATCTCCCTTCAATCCACATGAAATTCAAAATGGAATACATGGGGAGTATTGCAGACAAGCATCTAAGATACACTACCCTTTTGTGACCACAACTCCACCATCAATCTGCTTGTCTCCCCAAATAATCAGATTCTGTGTATTCATCAAACGGGCGATCAGTGTCTCGAAGATGCTTCGATTAAAATACTGGCTTAGAGAAACAGCAAAATGTTCTTCCTAAGTAATGAGAGGCATATTGGGGAGGGAGTACAGGAAAGAAAACTTATTACTTTAGAGCAAAATCAATTTTTTCTAACCTATGACATATAGCCTCTTAACACATAGGATGTCATGAGGTTAAACAGAATGAACATGATATAATGGCATTGTGTAAGTGTACAATGCAAAGCTATTCATTATAAAATAATTTATTATACTATAGGTTCAGATACACTCTCTTGGAAGCCACCTAAAAACCTTTTTAGAACAAAGTGAGATAAGAATAAATAATGAATAGAAAATACTTCCCTCTGGTTGCATCATGAATTCCTAACCTACATAATTTATGTACATTGGAAGACTACATATTTTTTAAAAAAAGAACAAAAATAAAAACCTCTGAGTCTCACCCCAGAAGCACTTACTTTTTAAGGTTCAGTGATATGCTTGTGGAATGAGTAGTCAAACATACACAAAAGAGCATCTGTAACTATTATAGAACGTGTGTTACTAGAAAAGGGTCCTGATCCAGTCCCCAAAAGAAGGTTCTCGAATCTCAAGCAAGCAAGAATTGGGGCCGAGTCTATAGAGTCAAGTGAAAGCAAGTTTATTAAGAAAGTAAAGAAATAAAAGGATGGCTACTCCACAGACAGAACAGTGGCATGAGCTGCATGACTGAGTATAATGCGGTTATTTCTTCATTATACGCTAAACAAGGGGTGGATTATTCATGAGTTTTCTGAGAAAAGGGTGTGGGGTTCCAGGAGCTGAGGACTCCTCCCCTTTTCAGACTATATACAGTAACTTCTGGACATTGCCACGGCATTTGTAAACTGTCATGAGGCTGGCAGGAGTATCTTTTAGCATGCAAATATATTATAATTAGAGTATAATGAGTAGCGAGGACAACCAGAGGTTGTTTTTGTTGCCATCTTGGTTCTGGTGGGTTTTGGCTGGCTTCTTTATCACACCCTGTTTTATCAGCAAGGTCTTTGTGATCCGTATCCTGTGAGACAAGCCTGTTGACCTCCTATCTTATCCTGTGATTAAGAATGCCTAAACTCCTGGGAACACTGCCCAGTAGGTTTCAGCCTCATTTTTAAAAATTAATATTTATCTTTATTTCAATAGCTTTTGGAGTACAAGTGGTTTTTTATTACATGGATGAATTGTATAGTGGTAAAGTCTGAGATTTTAGTGCACCCATCACCAGAGTGTACATTATACTCAACATGCAGTTTTTTATCCCTCATGACCCTCTTAACCTCTCCCCTACCCTGGAGACCCAAAGCTCATTACATTACTCTATATGCCTTTGCGTAGCCATAGCTTTGCTCCCACTTATAAGTAAGAATATGTGGTATTTGTTTTTTCATTCTTGCATTTCTTAGAATATGACCTCCAGCTCTATCCATGTTGCTCCAAAGACATTATTTACTTCTAAAAACGAACAAATCCAGAGGCATCACATTACCAGACTTCAAATTATATTATAAGGCTATAGTTACCAAAACAGCATGATACTGATATAAAACTAGACACATAGACCAATGAAACAGAGTAAAGAACCCAGAAATAAAGTCAAATATTTAGAAGCAACGGATCTTCAAAAAAGCATACAAAACATAAATTGAGGAAAGGATACCCTATTTAATACACGGTGCTGGGAAAACTGGATAGCCACATGTAGCAGAATCAAACTGGATCCCTATCTCTCATCTTCTTTAAAAAACCAACTCAAGATGGGTCAAAGACTTAAGTATAAGACCCGACGCCATAAACATTATAGAAGAAAACCTAGGAAAAACTCTTCTGGACATTAGCCTAGGCAAAGAATTCATGACTAAGACCTTAGCCTCATTATACCCAGCCCCTATTCAAGATGAAGTTACTTTGGTTCAAATGCCTCTGACACATATAACCTCAGCCTGAGGGAAAGTGAAATTCTTCAGAGAAAAGAAACACTTTAAGAAGACCTAATAATCATGGAAGAATGATCTTAACCTCAAAGATGGGATGGAATGGGTGCTGAGAGTCAGAAATTGAGGAGAAAAAAAATCTTTGAGATAAGATTTGGAGACAGAAAGAAATAAGCACATATGTCTGAGACTGCCTATTGCAGGAGATGAAAGGAAGATAAAAATATAGCTCTGGCCAGGTTCAGTGGCTCACCCCTGTAATCCCAACACTTTGGGTGGCCAAGGCAGGAGGTTCACTTGAGGTCAGGAGTTCATGATCAGTCTGGCCAATATGGTGAAACCCCGTCTCTACTAAAAATACAAAAATTAGCCAGGCGTCATGGCGTGTGCCTGTAATCCCAGCTACTCGGGAGGCTGGCGAATCGCTTGAACCCAGGAGGCGGAGGTTGCAGTGGGCCGAGATTGGGCCACTGCACACCAGCCTGGGTGACACAGTGAGACTCCCTCTCAAAACAAAACAAAAACAAAAACAGCTCTGTGAGAAAGAAATGAAAGTTTTGCATTAAGAATGGAATGAATGAGTTGAAAAGACATTGTTGTTTGTGTGCTCATGTTTCTCCCTAAGTTCTCTACTTCAAAAAGTACCATAATACAAGGGTAAAGCTTGGAGAAGAAAAGCAAATCCTTGTTTCCATTTAGACTTCACCACTGCTCCCTGTGGGAGGCAATATAGTCTCCATTTAAGGTACACTGAGAGTGCCCTTTAACGAAGATGGCACCATCAAGGTGGCACATCTTTTAAATAGCAAGGCTCTAGGATTTGACCCCAGATCTAACTAAGAAATTTTAGAATGATTTTATTCTACATCAAATATTTGTCCTCAAACATTGAATGATTTCGAGATGTGGAGAATAATGGAAAACCTAGACAAGTAAGGTGGATGCAGTTTGTTGATGATATTGCAACAGATGCAAGATTTTTCCATGATTCTGTAAACAAATATTTCTTGGTTTTGGTTTTTTCTTTTTTCTTTTTCTTTTTTTTTTTTTT
>NW_012098097.1:3406450-3414219 GCF_000951045.1 Mandrillus leucophaeus
TCCTGACCTTATGATCCGACTGCCTCGGCCTCCCAAAGTGCTGGGATTATACTCATGAGTCACTGCACCCTGCCCTTGGTTTTGTTTTCTCAAATGCCTAGGAAACATTCGTAAATGTTGCTAAATGGATATCTTTTTTTAAAAAAGTTTGTGTAATTCTCTTACAGTATATTTACATTTATTTTTAAAACTGACTTTTGGCACTGCTATAAGGGATGTTCTGTACTGGGAAAAGGCAATGAGATGGGTGCATACATCAATAGTACATATTTGTAAGCCACTTTCTATCGAGTATTTGGTACGATTCTGAGGGAAAAAATATCACAATGTGAGACACGGTTCTTATTTCAAAATGAGTTTCAATCTCCTGGTAGTTGAAAGCCAATTGGCACAAGAAAACCAGAAGGCATATTTAGTCACACACAGTCAAGTGTTTTATTGTTATTATGACTACTATTAGTAAGAGACTTCTATGAAGAAGAGTATCAAGAAAAGCTTTGAACTAAATAAAGTAGAAGAGAAAAAAGAATGATAAAGATTTGTATTAAGTCTCTAACATATAAAAATTTTGGTTAAAGAAGGAATAATTGGGAAAATAATTGAGACCAGGGAGCAAAACAAACAATTACGCAGGTCATAGCATATGGGGGAACTGTGGATCTGGCTAGAGAAAAACGTTTATTTTGTTCAAATTAGTTCTCGACAGATAGTGGAAGGCTTTGATGTCCAAGCTAACGAACTGAAAATGAAAGTAGTCATTTCTATCTTCTTAATGTTTGATATGGTTTGGCTGTGTCCCTACCCAAGTCTCATCTTGAATTGTTGTTCCCATAATTCCCATGTGTCATGGGATGGACCCAGTGGGAGGTAATTGAATCATGGGGGTGATTACCCTCATGCTATTCTCAAGATAGTGAGTGAGTTATCACGAGATCTGATGATTTTATAAGGGGCTCTTCCTCCTTTTTCTTGGCAGTTCTCCTTGCTGCTGCCATATGAAGAAGGACGTGTTTGCTTCCCCTTCTGCTACGTTTGTAAGTTTCCTGAGGCCTCCCCAGCCATGCTGAAATGTGAGTCAATCAAACTTCTTTCCTTTATAAATTACCCAGTCTCAGGTATGTCTTTATTAGCAGCGTGAGAACAGACTAATACAGTGTTCTTAGAGAACCTTGTCTAATTACAAGATTCTATAATCCTGGATGTCATACAAATTCCTGGTTTTTAAAGTCTGAATAGTTTTCTCCCACAACTTGTTTTAAAGAGTGAGGACATGCTGGACACCTGATTCTGGAAACACCTCATTCATAACAACACACTACCTATGTGAGATAAAAATGTAAATTACCTGACTATTTTTTTTTTATTTTGTTCTGTTTTGGTCCTACTAAAAGGCTGTTCTTAAAACTGTTTATGTACATAAACAAATGTTTAAATTTGGTGAAAGTTCTACATGTTCAAAAGTGTTGGAAGAGAACTCCACCTCATCACAAGGGTCAGGTGTGGAGTAAGGTTTTGAATTTGGCTGCTCATCTCCCATTACCTGGTTGATGGGAAATTATATAAGGTCTTTAAGAATTCTGGAAGATATTTTGGAAGCCTCTTCTATGTGTGGCCCTGAAATACTTTCAGGGAACTCAACAAATGCCTGTTGAAAGAAGAAACTAACAACACAAATCAGAGTAAGCAAATTATGTGAATAATTCTTAGGACCTTTGTATAATATCACAGTTTAGATTTATCAATTATGGCAAAATAACTTTGGGGGATGCAACTGAGAAAACAATTAAAAAGGGGAAAAATGTTGCTGGGCGGTATATTGGACAAAACTGTGCTGCCACATGTGTCCAACGGAAATCCAATCTTGGAATTACTGTTGTACATAAAATGAAGACAATAACATTTAATTACTTGGCTAAAAGAAAATGCCACAGCATGGGAAAATAAAACTTCTCAAAATAAGGATCAGATTAAAATTGTGGGCTCTCACCTACTGCTTCAGTGGCTCCTGTGAGCTCCGACAGCTTTCAAATTGCTTAAATAGTTAGTAAGGTGACTGTAACATTGACCAGTAAATGACATAAATCTAGAATTAATTATAAGGACTTAAGTAAGCAACAAGAAAGGGGTTCACTGGATCCAGGTTTATTGTGAAATGTCGGCATTAATGAAATTTTAATCAGTTTGTTTATCTAAGGAAGAATTAATTGCATACCATATTGCAGAAAATATAGTACTATAATACAGTTACCTGACTTTAGACTATTATTTAAGTGGATCACTTGTATCTTAATTTTCTTAGACAATTTATAGTCTTTGGCTTTTATCAGGCCTGTGTCCAACTTGTCACGTTGACTGAAATTAAGCAATACTTAATGAGATCTCTCATGGGACCTCTCTCATATTTTACAGAACTCCCCATCTTTCTCATCTCCACACCTCCTGAAATGTCATTCTTCCATCTAATTTGGAGTAAGTTGTTATTTATGGATTGTTTTAAATTTATGAAGTGGTGAGGGGTGTTATAGTTAGCTGGATGTCCCTGTGAAGTTCCACAGATCAGTGGTGAAGCCATCTATTTACCAATTGACTTTTAACCTTCTCTAGCTGACAAAGTGTGATTTATTTTCATGCAAAGAAAATGAGCTAAATATTTGACTATAGCCAGGTTTTTTCTTGTAGCCTGAGTTTATTGCACCTGAAAATCAGCTATTTCCTCGAAATATAGCATAGATTAGGGTTAGTGTTTTCCATGAAAGAAACTGTATGACATTAATGGTTACAGTTGGAATATGTATTTTTATTGCACTTTATGTTGGTAATTTCCAAATCAGTTTCCATCTTGGAACAATTGCTTTATATGCACATTATAACCTACAACAGTACTCAGATTTTCTTCTCTACCAAAATGTATTGTCTTCTGGAGCTTATCCTGAAGTTTAGCATAAGTAGCATTCAAATAGAAATGAGATAGAGTAAAAGAGTTTTGCTTCGTGAGAATAGAAGTCTATATATGGTGTTAAAAGTTACATAAATTATCATTTGAACAAGGATTTATTGAAACCTCCAAACTCACTTACCATTGTACCAGATATTGTTTTACCAATAATCCAAGATTGCACAATATTAGCATATTTGAATGCTTAATGAATGCTGGGCACTGTTGTAAATGCTTTATGTGGCTTATCTCCTATTTAGTCCTTGTGACAACTTTATGAGATAGGTGCAATTACTATGCAAATTATAAAGGGGATAAACTGAGGCCTTAAGAGTCAAAAACAGTCTGGAGGTTTGACCACTAGGAAGTAGCATGCTGTATGAATCATGTGTTTTTGTTTTTTTTGTTTTTTTTTTAATACTTTGCTTTGACATGCTGGAGTCTTGCAGACCCAGGGAGGGACTGCACCTTAGAGGGCTAGCTAGTACCTAGAGATAGCAAACAACTTGCTTGTGTGCACAACTTTGATATACATACAAACCAGTCAAGTCTATAATTTAACCAACTCCTTTATCAAACTTTCATAGACCAAGCCAACATTCCCTCTGACATAAATTACCCCAGAGGCAGGTACTGGATGACTAGCGACCACTCCCATAGCCCATGGCCTGCCAAAATTATTTAAACTATCCAATCCTAAGCCTGCTCAGCTGCTTCCCCTGCCTCAGCCTTCCTTCCTATAGAAATCACAATAAAGGCTCGGGCCCATGCTTTCACCCTACTCCTTCTGCCTCCTGACTGACCCTGGGGCTTCCTCATATGGCTGCACATGGTATGGAGTGTCCCTTCTTGTGAGAACTATGATAATCAAACTATATTTTTAATGGCAACTGTCTCCTGATCTGTTGAGCTCTCCATACCTGAATTAAAACAAAAATTCTAAGTACACTTTACAAAATGTACTCAGAGTTGAGCCAAGGCCCTTTGACTGCACATCCCCTTCCTATTTTTAAGCTCAAGAATATTCATCTTCCTCCCTTCCTTCTTCCATCTTCCCTCTCAATCTTCTTCTCTCCTTCTCCTCTTTATTTTTTTCTTTTCTTCCTATTCTTTCTTCTTTGTCTTCTTTCTTCTCCTCTCCTCCTATTCCTCTTCTTCCTTTTCCTTCTCTTCATCTCCTTCTCCTCCTTCTCCTTATTTTCCTTCTCCTTCTCCTCCTCCTCTTCTTCTTTTTCTTCCTTCTCCTACTTCTCCTCCTCCTTTCTTCTTCTTCTCCTTCTTCTTCTTCTTTTTTCTCTTCTTTTCCTCCTCCTTCTCCTCCTCCTCCTCCTCCTTCTCCTTCTTCTCCTTCTCCTCCTTCTTTCTTCTTCCTCCTCCTCTTTTTCTTCTTCCAATTTGCTTTTAATTTAAAAACTAAGATTTACATGAAGTCACAGAAAAGTACAAGGAGGTTTTATGCACCCTTCACTCAGCCTCCCCCAATGTCTACACCTTGCCTAACTAGAATACAATTTAACAACGAGGAAATTGACAATGGTATAATCCACAGAACTTATTCTTGTTTTATTAGTTATATATGCACTTGTGTGTAAGTGTAGCTCCTTGCAATTTCATCATGCATGTTGCTTCTGTAACCACTACCACAATCAAGATATTCCACTATGCCAGCATCACAAAGTTTCTTCCCATTACCCCTATATAGACATGCCTACTTCTCTCCATTCTTAATCCGCTAGCCCCAGGAACAACTGATTTGTTCTTCATATCTACGAAATGTTATTTCACAATGTTATATAAATGGACTTATGCAGTATATATCCTTTTGAGATTGACTTTTTTCACCAGTCTCATTTCCTTAAGGTTAATCCAAAGTGTTGCACTCATTCCTTTTCATTGCTGAATAATATTCAATAGTCATAATATTCCATCCATTGAAGGATATCTGGATAGTTTCCAGTTTTGGGGTGTTATAAATAAAACTGCTATGAACATTTGTATACAAGTTTCTATATGATACATTGATATTCCCAAGTAAAACAAAACTCCTGTTATCCACACTCTGGTATTGCCCTTTCCCCTTGAATTTGGAGGTCTCTTTGAATCACATTAGCCAAGGGAAGGCAGCAGCAGTGACCCTGTGCCAGTTTGGAGCCTAAGCCTTAAGAAGCTTCTCCTCTGGCATTTTGGAAGTCAAGTTTCCTGATAACCCAATCCTGTAAGGAAACCCAAGCTAGCCACACAGAGAGATTTAAGGGAGAAGAACCAAGCAAGACAGACATAAGTATGAACCAAAGTTACTGGGCCACAGACACAGCTGAGTCCCAGGGAACAGTCAGGATCAACCTACTGTTGAAAGTTGAAGCCGTCTTTAAAGCATATCCTTAAGCCATTCCAGCTAATCTCATTGAAGCAAACAAGTTATGTTTGCAAAATAGTGACAAAATAGCAGAATCATGAGTACATAAATAGAATAGTTGTCATTTTAAATCACTAAGTTTGTAGAAGGTTTGTCACACAGCAAAACATAATGAGAACAGAAATAACACATCCTGGTATATAGTAGGTCCTTGGCACATGCTAGCTATTTCATTAATTTGCTAAAATTCCAGGCTCTTGTTTTAATAAATAGTTATCAACTACATGCAATTAAATAGGTAAAGCTCAACAATGTATATTACATATATCATAAACCTATCTGGTACCTGAATAGTCCAGAAATGCTATGGATCAGGAATCACAGGAGCTAAGATCAATTTATAGCTGTAACACTACCAGGCTTTGAACATGACATATCATGGACAATTATTAGAATCAGATAAAACAACTGCTATAAATCATTTTATATGCTGTAAAACACTAAACAAATATAGGGTCTTCTGAAGTGACTTGCCAACCATGTAGTTGTTGGTTGATAAATAAATGCTAATACAAATAAAACACATATGTCCATTATATTTAAGGAGCATTGAATTTATACCACCACCATAGTGTGTTTACATATTATACAGCATGTGTTATAATTTCAATAATTTGTGACCTGACAACATCTGATATAGAGGCAGACATGCATTTTCAGAATTTGTTTGTTTCTAAGCTATTATTGGCTTTCTTTCATCATTTAGCCCAAATTAAGTGTCGGTGAATGTGGTTACATTTTACTGGAGCTACTAAAATAAGGTTACATAAAGCAGAAGATGGAAATAAAAGTTTACAACAAGCTTCATTCTGCTTTGTTTCTTTGAAGCTCAGTGGAAAGTATGACAGCACTGCACATTCAAGTCTTTGCATACTAGTAAGAAAAAAAAAAAAATTATAAAGACCGTGACAAGCTGGAAGGAAAAAGAAAAACAAGCCAGAACAAATTCTAGCTGTTGATGATTTCCTAAGGAGATCCCCCTTTGTGGTCCATGAAGAAAAGCATCATAAATTGTGTCCAAAATCATGTTTTCTTTTTGTCTGAAACCTGAAAAATTCAAAAAGCGAGTATATTTGGATTTATGTTGCCCTGGATCACCAATTTGTGGCCAATATTCCCTCTCACCTAATTTTTCAGTTGTTTTGTGATAGGTTACTCTTCACTTCTATTTGATCATCCTCCAAGTTGATTAAAAGCAAGTCAGTGACAGAGCACAAATAAAGGCCTTCAGTCCCATTTAGTATAAAATTCATTTCAGAAAAACATGGCTACAAAACATAGCTGAATGAAGAAAGACATTAAGAAAGTTTTTAAAAAGCTGCCATACATATGCTATTTAGGGAATTTCTCAGTATTTGGCCCATCGGTAGGGCCACTTCTTCTTTATATAGCATTCTTCTGCCAAATTATACAGTATAAAATTGCTTTTGTTTGGATCTTGGCCTGCAACTTAAAGTGTCTTTGAGAAGATTTAAAGCTAGAATTTATTTTTCTAATTTATATTGATTGTAACAATGAGACTGTAGTAGAGGACAAGAGGTTGAAGGAAAATACTTGAATCTGAATTAGAAAATTTCAAATTCATTGCTAAGTTGAGAATATTTTAAATAGTTCAATTATAAAGTACTTAGTCACCAGTTTATCTATGCTACACCTATACTAATCAAGCCACCTTCTAAACATAAATTGCATCAAATTATAAAAGCTAAATGGTGGACTAATCAAATATGTTTATAACTTCGACCAAAGGGCTTTGGGCGGCACATAATTAGATATGGGAATTAGAGGTGATGGTGATAACTGATTCATTGTCTAAGCTCTCCACTTTTTAAAATTTCTTTTTGCATATGTAGGCTTTACAACTAAATCACAGTTTCTCCATCTTTGTCAGAAAAAAAATGTCTCAAATGACTGTATTTAAAAAAATACAAATAATGGTGAAACTGAGGGGGTGAACTTTTAAAATGCAACAATATTTTACTTATAGATTTAGAAATCTAATACATTATAAATATAAACTTGACTTTGATTTTTTAAAAGAAATTCTTCTAGATTTAAGATATATATTTGAGAGTAGTCTAGGCTGCTCTTGGATCATATGCTCTTTAGATACTAAGTACTTGTACACACAACATTACAGATAGTATATTGGTACAGAGAGTTTATGTGAGCACTTGGCAACAAAATAGTCAAAATTTAGATATGTTTATTTAACTTAATGAGACTATTCAGTTGGAACAAGAAAGCAACTTTTGAAGAGTAAAAATTGTTTTGGATTCAGAGCCCTCAGAAATAATACCACACATCTACAACCATCTGATCTTTGACAAACCTGACAAAAACAAGAAATGGGGAAAGGGTTCCCTATTTAATAAATGGTGCTAGGAAAACTGGCTAGCCATATGTAGAAAGCTGAAA
>NW_012098097.1:3415009-3422915 GCF_000951045.1 Mandrillus leucophaeus
TGTCCTTTGTAGAGACATGGGTGAAACTGGAAACCATCATTCTCAGCAAACTATCGCAAGGACAAAAACCAAACACCACATGTTCTCACTCACAGGTGGGAATTGAACAAGGAGAACACTTGGACACACGGTGGGGAACATCACACATTGGGGCCTGTTGTGGGGTGGGTGGAGTGGGGAGGGATAGAATTAGGAGATATACGTAATGTAAATGATGAGTTAATGGGTGCAGCACACCAATATGGCATATGTATACATATGTAACTAACCTGCACGTTGTGCACATGTACCCTATAACTTAAAGAATAATTTTAAAAAATAAATAAAATAAAATAGAAAAAAATTGTTTTGGATTAACTATTTAAATACATTTTTAATGAGTTATACTATTTTCATACATGGTTTTTTATCATAAATATTATGACTAGAGAGTCTGTTCTGTTCCTGAGGATTATTTAAAAACGAAAACTAAAACAATCAGATGAGCAAACAAAAAACTATACACCAGTATTTCTTGTAATCCTTTTGTATTTTTACTTTCCACCATTTAAATTATTTCACGTGCAAGTTAACTTTATGTGACTTCAATTATTTTTTATTCCTATTCTAACCAAATTTCTAACTTTATATTCAAATAAAACACAAAGTTTTTCAGAATTTGAAATACTACTTTTACTACTACCATATAACTTTATCAAATACTACTCTTACCACGTAACATCTTTTCAGCTCATCTTCTGAGCTGAAAAGTCAGCCGGCTGTGATAGGAATGGCAACTTGTCTTGGCTGAAAACAGAAATCTCTCCCTTTCAGCCCAGCTCTTTTTCTGCCACAATTGTAGGATTTTTGGTGAAACCACTCAGTCACTATGACACAAGCACAAATCTAGAAGTGCAAGTGAATTAATACCCTCAATCAAAGGCAATCCCAGACCAATGTCGTACAGGAGACTTTGCATAAATAAATACACCACTCTTCTATCCCTCAATGGAGAAGATGTATGCTACATGGCTCCTTAGAGTGTCATTAGTGAGACTAAACCCCAGTTGTCCATTGAGTTATCAGTTCGATAAGACATCCTAAGATTGGATTTTCCTCTTTTCTTGTTCCCATCTTCCAAGTTCCCTGCTTTTACTCTTTGGAATAATTCCCTACATGCCAGAAGATATCTGGACTCAAGACTTTATCTTAGCCTCTGATTTTAGAGTACAACCTAGCTAAGGAATGAATCATCATTTATTCTCATTTCTATTTGTTTCTTCTATTCTATACCAGTTAGATACCTTTTCATGGTTTTATTATATATTTTAATATCTGGTAAGACCATTTTACTTAGGTTACTGTTTTCAAACAACCCTAGGCTACTTTCACCAATTTATTTTTCCCAGTTAACTTTGAACCACTTTGGCAATTTCAAAGTCCTATTAATTTTTCAGGTTACAAATCAATTATAAACTTTTATCCAATTTCACACTTCTCCAATTACCAGCTGTAAGGAGTCGTGTTTTTTTTTCTTCTTTAAGCCCTAATATCCTCATTTATGAAATGAGCAAAATAATTCCTTCTTCAGGTTAATATGCATAGTAAGTGAGATACACACACACATATACACACACAAACACATATAAAATCATCATACAGTGGCTGACACATAGTAGACACTAAGCACTCAATCAATGGCTGGTATATATACGTATACACGTACATCATTACAATATTGAGTCTCATAATCTAGAAACATAGCATATCATTTCATTAATAGAAGTAAACCTCATATCCTGTAGTAAAAAATAGTGTTTTTTTTTTAATCAGTGCCACCTTTTTTTTCCCGTAAATCTTTTAAAGCTTTTTCTAAAAATATTTGATTGGCAGTTTTGAATAGGATAATTATAATTTTATTTTTTAACTACTTAAAACTAATAGTTTATGTTTAGTAGGCACGTCCATGGAGGTGCATTTTTGAATGGTTTATGTTTGTGATTTCAATTACTTTTCACAACAATTGTTTGACATGGGAAGTATTATTAACTTCAATTTACAGATGAAGAAATAGACACCAAAAGGCTGAGAATATTCCCTCAGCTAGTGAATGACTAATCCCAAATTCAATTCAGGGTTAACCTTGATTTTTAGGAAAACAATTAGTGTCTCTATATTGTTGCTATAGCTAGCCATCAACTACTCATACTTGTTACTTCCAGTTCTGTCTCCTTGATTCTCTTGCTTCTTTTTTTTTTTTTTTTTTAAGATAATCATGTTAACTCCAACTACAGAGAATCTTGCTTCCTCTTTTCCAATATTTATTTTTCTAATATATTTCTAAACAAATACAGCTTTGGTGAATTAAAAGCAATGATTTTTAAGTTCATGTTAAAATTTATTAACAGAAATAAAAGTCAAGTACCCTTGGGACAGAGTGTCCTCCACATTTCCAAATCTAAAATATTTTGTTAAGTTTGTTTGCCAAACCCTGAACACCTAGAGACTCTCCATCTTTTTTTAAAAATAGGATACTACTGCCACCATATAATTGTCCTAACCTCATCTTGTAGACATTCTCTGACGCTCGGTTTTAAAAGGCAAACTGTAAGACACCCAGGAGCATGTGGCAGGGAAAGGTGTTTGGGGTTCAGGTTAACCACCTTTCCCACCCAGGACACCACATTTGGCTCAAAACTTCCCTCCAGATGCCTGACACAAACCAAAAAACAGGAGTCTGGAGTCCAAGTTCTGAGTGAGCAGTTTAATTTTCAAAGGGCACATAGCTAAGAGGCGACTTAAATTTTCCAATAAGTTCTTCAGCTTCTCTTTTCATCAAATTCACAGATTGGGACATTGAAATTGAGGCCTTCCATAGTGGCAGCTTGTTGAAACAAAACTTGCTTATTTTCCAGACCCAAGGCATTGAGCTAATAGGTCTATCTTAGTCCCCACGGAACCTGCCACAAACCAGGGAGAGCAAAGAACAGCTACCAAATGTAGAGCAAGAGACCTGCCCTCACATGCACCCACTCAAAAGAGAGAAGCAAAACACCAGCACGAGAAGATTCCAACCAATCATCAAGGTCATTCTATGGTTGGTTTGTTGAATGATTTTCTCAGGTGACTCAATTCATGTTGATTAATTGAGGTGCCAGAATCTTTGTTACACATATTTCCAAGATGTTCTAGGGTATTATCTCAAAGCCCTTTCTCAAACTCGTGTGATAAATGTCACTACAACATTGAGAAAGTTAAATGAGCTTAAGCAGACATTTTGAACTATTAATAGAAAAATAGTTAGGGTTTTTTTTTTTTTTTTTTGCATTAAACTTTGACAAGAGACATGAGACAAGAATAGTATCATTAAGAACCTCTCCCCATTTAAAAAAAGATGGTGATATATATGTGTGTGTATATCAGATCCTTAAACATATATATGTGCACAGACTAAGAATCCTTACATCATTAGTGAGTATACATACGTATGTTTATGTGTAGAATGTGTATGTGTGTGTATGTGTATATATATATAAAAAACTCTAGTACAAGAAACAATACGATAAAACCATAATGCCATAATAGGCCATCATTTGTTAGTCTTGAAATAAACAATGAATAAAATATCAACTCTGCCCTATATGACTACAATCCCTCTATGATAGGAAAATCTATGATTTACAAACAACTGTGGGTAACAATGGAGCCGTTTCCATATATCCAACCAAAGGCCAATGGTGGAACTAACCACTTAACTCCATTTCTGAAAATTCCAAGACGAGGAACTATAGTTGTGTAAGCATAAATAAATTATCTGACCACTAAATTAAGTAAAATACTCATTCTTTCTCCAACACAGTGGTCTGAGCTCTATCTAAAAGGATAATATAATAAGAGATCAGGAAAGATAACAAGAAGCTTCAGAAAAAATGATCGCTTGATAGCTTCAGAAAAAAAAAAAAAAAAAAACTACAACAGGAAGGCTGCAGGGGGAAAAACACAGGTATATAGAACAGGAAGCTATGTGACCGGTTTAAGAGATGTGTACGCATAGGGAAGAGATGAAATACATGCAGCAATGTGATTTTTATAAGGGAAATGATTTTTAAAATAAGCAAAATATAGAAGTAGCTGATCTTGGCTTAAGGGATGACAGAAGGCCCAAATTAAATATCATTTCATTAGCCTTTTAAATGGAGTGACTCCATAAATGAGTGTTTTAAAAACATAGACATCAAATTAACCCAACTACTGAAACTGACAGTTGAAGAACCATTAATCTTGGAAGGGATATTTCCCTTTAGGCTTCTGGAACAGATCCTTAAATCGTTAGTGTGTGCCCATACATATGTTTATGTGTGCGTTGTATATTCAGACACATGCTTAGATACCCACCTAGAATATTAAATTGACCTGCTTTCAACAATTGGCTAATGATTAGAACTCCCCGAAGGCAAGCGGAGGAAAGTGAATTTGATGCTAAGAACAGGGACAGAGAGAGTGGACAAGAGATGCTAGTATCCCCACCAAGTCCCCCCAGCCCCCTTGCATCTGCGGTTTCTCTCTCCCTGGGCCCTTCCTGCAGAGCTGCAGTTACCTGCGGAAATACCCAGGCTCCGCTCTGAGCACCAGGCTGTCTCCCGGAGTCCCTATGTAGCCAAGTGGAGCCGGAGGGTTGATCCCCTAGCCCCTACACACAGCCTTCCTTTCACCACCTTCCGTTTATACAAAGACTGGCTTATCCCAATTTTTTTTCCTGTTGCCTTTTCAATGAAAAGCTCTCCACGCGCAGCCTAATAAAATTCTACGCCTGCCCCACCCCCATCCCAAAAATCCCTGCCAAAAAAAAGAGAGAGGGGAGACTAAAACCTGGAACTCATTTAGCTAAAGGGACTTTAGTTAACAAGAAAGTTACCCATCATGAACTGCAGGTAACACCTCCCGTGATCCTAAATCCATTACCTGGAGACTTAGCCCAGGCTGAGTTTGATTTTATGAACTGTGAGGTTGCAATGTTGAAAGTCTGCAAATTGGACATAAATTGGACGCAAAAGACTGGGGGAGCCGAGTGATTTTCTTTCTAATGGTATAACAGGCTTTGGCTCTTACCAGAGATTCCTGTAATCTGGAGCAGAGACAAGGATGGGTGCCTGTGTCAGTAACGCTCTCAATCCAAGATTTCCCCTCCTCCAAAAAGGTTTGACTCTGACTCAAGCACCTCTATCTAGGGCAAAATCGTATGTTACCATGTGAATTACTCATAATCACACTGAAGTGTTTGACCAAGCAAGGAATGTCATAATGTGCATGTGTGCATGCATACACACACACACACACACCCCAGTGTGTACCAGTCTAATTCAGGAATAGAAAATGGGCTCTCTCCCGCTTGTTGTCTCTTACCATCAACAATGTCCTGTGATGTTTTTAACTGAATCTCTTTTCAGCTGGCTTCCTTGGCATTCTTGTACAACTTTATTTTAGAGAGGATGGCTGATGTCATGAATAATTCAGTCATCAGCTTCTGAGTTTTAAGGAACACAAAGGCTACTTTCAGATTGGGGGTACAGCCCCCTTTCAATTTAATTAAGCATTTATGTAATGCTTATTTTGTGAAAGGATCTAAGGATGATCCAGAGATTAGAATCTCGGAAGGCTCACAGGTGTCATAACTGAAGTATAAGGCCAGGCATAACACATTTCTAATAAAGATACAATGTGAAAATACAGAGGAGAGAAACATAAAATCCAACTGGGGACTGGGAAAAAAGTGTGAAAATCTGGGCTTCAAGTATTGAATTGTGATTCACCAAATGGATACTGGTGTTGGTTTGGGGTAGGGAGTAGAAGTAGGTATCCCCAGCAGAAAGAAGGATTTTAGAAAAAACACAGCCTTGAAGCATAGCAAGACCTTGTCTCTGTTAAAAAAAAGTTAGCTGGCCAGGGGCGGTGGCTCATGCCTGTAATCCCAGCACTTTGGGAGGCTAAGGCAGGTGGATCACAAGGTCAGGAGTTCAAGACCAGCCTGGCCAAGATGATGAAACCCCATCTCTACTAAAAATACAAAAATTAGCCAGGCATGGCGACAGGCACCTGTAATCCTGAAGTCAGGGAGAACAGAGAGGAAGAAAGCTACCACAGGCACACAGGCAAACTGTGATTGTTACATGTAATCGTGTTATAGCAGTTGTCTTCTGTTGATGTATTGGGGATGCTCTACGGAATAAGTATTTTATATATACATTGCAATGGCATTCTCTCTAGTACTTCAAGTCTGAAAACCAATGTATGGAAAAACTGAGTCTCTATATAGGCTACCTCTAGGGTATACTATAGTGAGTAAAGATAGTTAAAACCCTTAGAAATGGACTCTTCCTATCTGTGTCCGTGATCCTAAAACAAAACTCTTGGGAAGATAAGAATGAATGAGGAAGTGTATGGGGGTGGGAAGAGTTAGATAATTAATTTTGCAAACACTCTGTTAGTATTAGCTTTAAATATGCTATTACATGTTTAGCATATATGCCCACTATCTACAACTACTGCCTATAAAACCAGCTGAGCAAAAGCCATCAAACAAAGAAAAACAGCCATGAAACATGTTTAGATCAGGCCACTTTCTCTCATCACGTATTAAAATTTTGAGTTGGAGGTCAAGTGTGGTGGCTCAAGCCTGTAATCCCAGCACAGGAGTTCGAGACCAGCCTGGCCAACAGAGTGAAACCCTTTTCTACTAAAAAAAACAAAAACAAAAACAAAATTAGCCTGAGTGGTGGCACACACCTGTAATCCTAGCCACTCTGGAGGCTGAGGCAGGAGAATCGCTTGATCCCAGGAGGCAGAGGTTGCAGTGAGCTGAGATCACGCCACTGCACTCAAGCCTGGACAACAGAGTGAGACTTTGTCTCTAAAAAAAAAAAAAAGAAATTATGTTTTGCATTGTAAAAGTAAAATGCCTTCAGATCTTATGAATGGAGTCTTGTTGATCTTAAATTCTTATTGGCATGGTTCAAAGGAGAATGAAGACAAGGAAAGGAATTTAGTGAAACTTCAATATTACCTTGAAGTAGATAAACAGCTTCCTTTGGCTCATTCCCACTGTTACAGAAACTAATGGTTTAAGGTGAAGGCTATTGTTTTTTTCAATCTCGTTTAAATATGAGTTACGTATCCACAGTTTTGGATGCGCACAGATTTTTGCCTGAGAATTTTGGAAGCCAGAGTGTAACAGGAGAAAAAAATAAATCAACCACCAAATAGAATATAGCATTGCATAAATCTGAAAGTTCTCCACATTTTGTGAAGTGAGGGGTAAAATCCCTTGTTGAACAGCAACAAGAAAAACTAACCCAACGTATACATTTTCAAATAGAGTAGGAAAGAAAAGGATGGACAAGACAGGAACGTGTGGTTAATTGCAGTTTTAGGCATGTTTGTGTGGCTAGCATGGCTTAATTCAGCTAATCGCTGTAGAGCAGAATATGAGAAAATATCTTTTCTGACATTTTTAATTTGTCATTACTACCACTACAGAAGCAACAAACTGTTTGAAAGTGGTGCTTTCACATCATATACCATTGTGATAACATTTTGCGGAAGGCCCCAGTTTCTGAGAAGCCCTGTTTTCTTTATCATTCTTAGAAAAAAAATGGAAGAATTTCATCCACATGGAACACGAATAATCTTTATTCCTTTCTCTTTGACTTTAACATAGTCATGTCAATCAGTAAAGGTGAATTACTGCTAACGTCTTCAGTGAAAGGAAAGATATGTGAATTCTGGCAACAATATTATTCATTTGAATCTGTCTGTGTCCTAAATGTACTTAGGAGGAAAAGCATAACCAGGATCCCAAGATTCTACAGTTTATTTATAAATTTGATAAATTTAATAGAAGTCTTTCCTGCTCACTTCTTTTTTTTTTTTT
>NW_012098097.1:3427645-3430587 GCF_000951045.1 Mandrillus leucophaeus
CTCCCACATCTAAGATATGCCATTGTAATTCCTATGTCTGCTTTTCTGCTGCTCAACCTAATTCTCATTTCTACAAGGAAAGTCACTAAATGCTATAATCAGACCCAATAGAGCATTTATCAATGTTTTTCTGATTAAAAGGTAATTATATGATTTAAATATAATTTGAGAGACGATTACCTAAAATAGCATTTTCAAAAATCAGTGCTAAAAGCAGTTGGAAATATTCATATGCATATGAGTCTCATGATCACGTTCACATACTCCCTAGTCCTTAAAAATGGATCATACTCTATCATCTGTTTCAAATGGCTTTCAAGGCTGCCTGTTACAATAGCCATAGGAACATGCCACAGAGCCCCTATCATGGCTAGGACCTTACAGGAAAGCTTTGGCTGCATGGTCACCCACCAATTGGACCAGTTATTTGACCAGGAATTGGACCTCCTTAAGGTGCTGAAGGCAGCAAAGAACAAGAAGAAAGAAGCCGTTGGGGGGTGGTGTTGGAGGCCCTGGGCCAAGAGCACAGCTCAGGCCACAGCTGAGACCAACTCCAAGGCATCAGCGACATAGCTGCCTAAAATGTCACAGAAAGGCCTTTCCATGGTGGCGCAAGCCTATAATCCCAGTGCTTTAAGAGGTTGAGGTGGGAGGATTGCTTGAGTCCAGGAGTTCAAGACTAGACTGGGCAGCAAAGAGAGATCTCCTCTCTACTAAAATTTAAAAAGTTATCCAAGCATGGTGGTGCATGCTTGTGGTCCCAGCTACTTAGGAAGCTGAGGTGGAAGGATCCTTGAGTCCAGGAGGTTGAGGCTACGGTGAGCTATTACCATGCCACTACACTCCAGCCTGAGCAACAGAGCAAGACCCTGTCTCAAAAAGATAAAAAGAGCCCCAAAAGACAACAAGAACCCGCTGCCCCCTAACATTTGCATGGTTGACAAGAATTGTCATGATTGAGAAGAAAGAAGAGATGCAGCTGCTCTGGCACTTAAGAGAGAGGGAGTAAGATGCCTGAGAAGAAGGCCTGATCAACAACTTCAGAGGGATGGAAAAATAATTCAGAGAAGACCAGAAAGGTGACCACCTCATGAACGAAGATTTGAAAAGCCACTTGAAGAAAAGGAAGGAGGAGAAGCTTTAGTTGATAGGTTGATTAGTGACCTCCCATTGATAGACTGATTACTGGCTTTCCTGTTGGAGGCCATGGGGGTCTTGGAAGAGGAATAGGGGGCGGTGGGCGTGGAGTGGCTGGGAAGATGGGTTTCATTCTCCTGGCACTCATAAGTTTGATATAAGAGCAGCGCAAGTGACACAGCTGGCCTGAAGCAATAGGACAGTCATGTAGGAGGCAGATGTCACAACTGGGGAACTGTCAAAGATGGATTAACAGAGTCTCCAACATTTACATTCAGAAACAATTATCTTATCATTACAGTGACTTGCATCAATCAAATATAACTAAGGAAACCCCTGAAGGTGAAGAACACGCAGTGGCAGACACTGAAAAGGAGGAGAATGAAACTGAGGAGGTAAAGGCAGAGGCTCCAAAAGGGATGACTTTGAGTGAGTGGAAGGCTGTCCAACATAAGGACTGGGCAGAGGTAGAATTTCATGTCCGAAAACCACGTGAAGGTGTGATGGGCAGCGGAAGAAGTGGGTTCTTCGTAAATCAAAGAGTGAAAAGGCTCATGCTGAAGATTTGATTGTAGATCATCATTTCCAGAAGCCAGCAAATGATATAATGTTCTGATATAATGTCTCAGCTGGAGATTAATTCTGGAGACCTTGGTCACCCAGGACAGTGGTGGCAGGGGAGGATGCCATGGACCTGGGCATGGTGGACGTCAGAACTATGGCAGCAGGATCCACAAGACAGGTGCCTCTGCTCCTGACATGATGACCCAAAGGTACCCCCAGCTCTGGCCTACCTGGATGCCCTTAGACAACCCTGGTTCCTTTGCAGACTCTCCTGTTTAAAGCTGTTGCATGCTTAGTGCTTACAAATGACTAAGAAATTTTTTAAAAAGAGGATTGTTATTCATTCCATTCACACCTAAAGACTCAATTTTATCTGTTTTAAAAATGAACTTCTCTGGCTACACATAAGTAACAAATATGATAGTCAGTTTTGTATTTAGAATGTATTGTAGCAGAAATGTTTTCATAATTTTCAGAAATTATGCATTTTTCACGAATGCTTCTGTATTGCTGCTTTCAAATATGCATTTCCAAATTTAAAATATTGCTGTGAACGGTTAAAAAAAAGGGGGAGGCTGCACACTGTGGCTCATGGTTGTAATCCCACACCAAGGTGGGCAGATCACCTGAGGTCAGGAGTTCCAGACCAGCTGAGCCAACATGACAAAACCCCTTCTCTACCAAAAAATATAAACATTAGCTGGGTTTGGTGGTGCACACCTGTAATCCCAACTACTTGGAGGTTGAGGCATGAGAATCGCTTGAACCTGGGAGGTTGCAGTGAGCCGAGATTGTGCCACTGCACTCCAGCCTGGGTGAAAGAGTGAGACTCTGTCTCAAAACAAACAAATACACAAACAAAAAAAACTTTTCAAGTTGATTCTATACTCTGAGCATTTTCTCATACATGAAAATATTTTTCTTTATAACATGGATTTTAGTGTGAGTATTATTTAGTTAACTAGCTATACTTCTGATGTTTCAAATCTTTGTTTAGCATGATTTGTAGCTTTTCTGGACAGGCCTGTATATATTATTCCTGTTATTTCCTTCTCTCTTTTTTCTTTTTTTGTTTGAAATGGAGTCTTAACTCTTTCGCCAGTCTGGAGTGCAGTGGCGCGATCTCAGCTCCCTGCAACCTCCAACTCCCTGGTTCAAGCGATTCTCCTGCCTCAGCCTCTCAAGTAGCTGGGATTACAGACACACGCCACCACGCCCAGCTAATGTTTGTATTTTTAATA
>NW_012098097.1:3432332-3434064 GCF_000951045.1 Mandrillus leucophaeus
TTTTTTTTTTTTTCCTCCTTCACAAACTAAAATTGTGTTCCATTCTTCTCTAGGGCCATTTGAAGGAATTAACTATTGTGGGGAGTCAGCATCATAAATAATTTGAGTTCTTTCATAAGAACTGGAAAACTGTCTAAGCAATTGCCAGTTAAAATAATGATAGATGTGAAATTGAGTCTTCCGCTGCAATGTGTAAGCTGAGTAGCAGTTGTGGCATGGGAAGGCATTTCCCTCTGCTTATTTATTTACCGTATTTTCTGGACCCTCCCATGGCTGGAAAAGCCTGAGGACACAGTCATGAATGGCCAAATGTAGTGGCATGGAAGGCACCTTCTTGTCTATCTATTTATTTAGTTTTCTTTCTGCATCTTACAAAGACATGTAAATACGGGAAACAGTACCAGACAGCAGTATTTTTGTAGCGTGAGCTGCATTATGGGCTGTTGAGGTGTATATATGTGGATTTTTCATCACCCTAAAAACACTAGGGACCAAGTTCCATGAACATAATGTGTATATGATTGGGATGCTATTGGACTTTTATTATCTTAGTACAAGCTGTACTTTCTGGCTGAATTAAGACAAGAACACTTATTAATAAAAAGTAAAACATGAACATATGGAAAAAAATCATAAGTTATTTTTCTGACTCCATCTGTTTTCCACCCACACAATTTGCTCACTACAGATAATAGGAAGCTGTGGTGTAATTCTTGTGCTCATAGCTCTAGAATAGAGAACATGAAATTACAATATTCAAGTTGAGGTAGTACAGTAATGACAAGGCACTATGTGACCTCGTGTGAGTGGGATCCAAGACCACTCAGGTGAATAAAAGCTTTCTCTAACTTTACACCGTTTCACAAATAGGATTTTTTATACTCTTTGGACTCTTCCAATGCAGGAAAGGCTTACAGCTGTGGCAATGGCCAGCCATGTCTTTGGCCTTAGCTGAACAAGTGGTCCAGTGGATAATCTGAACTACCTCAGGGTGCATGTTGAGTTTGAAAGGGAGAGCTGGCTGGGAGTGGTGGCTCACGTCTGTAATCCCAGAACTTTGGGAGGCCGAGGCGGGTGGATCACCTGAGGTTGGGAGTTCGAGACCAGCCTGACCAACATGGAGAAACCCCATCTCTACTGAAAAAACAAAATTAGCCAGGCGTGGTGGTGCATGCCTGTAATCCCAGCTACTCAGGAGGCAGAGGCAGGAGAATCACTTGAATCCAGGAGGCTGAGATTGTGGTAAGCCAAGATCGCACCATTGCACTCCAGCCTGGGTGACAAGAGCAAAATTCTCTCTCAGAAAAGAAAGAAAAAGGGAAAAAAAAAAAAAAAAAGAAGAAGAAGACAGGGAAGGCCATAAGAAGGAATGCCCCTAAAAGCACAGTCCTAAATGTTGAGAATTTAGGGGAGGAAAAAAGAAAAGAGGACAATCACAGAAGCTGCCAGGGCACTAAGGGAGGGAAGTTCTAGTTTAGTATTCAGATGGCCACCAAGTTTTGGAACATTGCCAACTATCTGTGCTGACATAAGTGCTGACTCCCACATCTAAGATATGCCATTGTAATTCCTATGTCTGCTTTTCTGCTGCTCAACCTAATTCTCATTTCTACAAGGAAAGTCACTAAATGCTATAATCAGACCCAATAGAGCATTTATCAATGTTTTTCTGATTAAAAGGTAATTATATGATTTAAATATAATTTGAGAGACGATTACCTAAAATAGCATT
>NW_012098097.1:3436794-3473390 GCF_000951045.1 Mandrillus leucophaeus
AGACGGGGTTTCACCATGTTGGCCAGGATGGTCTCGCTCTCCTGACCTTGCGATCTGCCTGCCGCGGCCTCCCAAAGTGCTGGGATTACAGGTGCGAGCCACCGTGCCAGGCCTATTCCTGTTATTTCTAAAAATATATAACCTAGATTGTGAATTGCAGGACCAAGCGACTATTTGTAAGGCTTTTGATGAATAGTACACAATTGTCCTCTAGAAAGATTCTGTCCATCTTATCCCCATGAGCAGCTCCTCTTGTTTTTAATATGCTTGTGTTGATTTATTTTTAAGCAACATCGATAATTTAGGCTATAATCCTCTACAAAGCATCAAAACATGGAAAGAAATATCTATCCTCCTCCAATTTTTTGTGACTAGGGCTTAGAAGATCTCTAGGAATAGCATTCTTATATACAGTTCCTTAAGGAATGGAGAAACCACTCACACTCGCTGGGTCTGCATTTTTCAATTTCTAAAGTGGGGAAATAATCTTAACTGTATTTGTTCTCATTACAGCGGGATGCTCATGGGCTCCCAAGCAACAGTGTGAAGAGACACTACAAACGAAATTTTGTTGTAGGAGAAACATTAACAAAGGTGAGGAATGTCCTTTGGAAATTAAAGTTTTTGAAGGATCCTAGACACAAGACAGGGTACAACCGATGAGTATCTCCATGTCCTACAGTGGGATTAACATTTGAAATTCTTGGACTGGAAGAGAACTTGTTTTCTGCTACGGGAACGAAAGAACCCTCCTCTGTTGATAAACTGCCATTTACTTAATATGCATTGTGAACTGCCAGTTTACCACATTTAAATTGCAAAATTTACAAGATAGAACATCAAAATTACAAAAACAGTGATGAAAAGTATGGCAAAAACTGCACTTATGTATGCACCAACCTAATGAAACTATCAAAATTGTAATTCTGTTTACCAAAGATAACCAGAACCAAAGCTGCATACCCAAACCAGTTTCAAATGAACATAGTGGGATGAAGAAGACTTCTAAGCATCCTTAGACAAGTAATTAAGAGAATCGATGTAAACATGATACAATATGAAGGAAAGTGTCCAGCCTTTGGAAACTGACAGAGCTGGATTTAAATCCCAGCTATATGAAACTGCATGCATTCCATAATTTCTCTGAGCTTCAGTTTTCTAACGTATTAAATGTGTATAAATGTTCTCTTGTCTTATCTTTTTTCCTTTAATTTATAAGGATTTGAGGGATAAAGTATGCAATGGGCTGAAAGTAGGATAAAATATACAATTAATCATAATTACTATCATTAGAATTAAGTGTAAAATTGCAGAGAAATATAAATATAAGTATATTTTCTGAGTTTTTTTCACCACCTTCCTGTCCATTGGCAAATCTCAAGTTTTAACAGTATGCCTGGAGTCATCATACAGCCCAATAAATATTTAATTCATTTAGTTTTATTCAAATCCCCAATAATTATGAGAGGTGTATTGCACTGGACTAGGTCCTAGGGTTACAGAGATAAACAGTTCACAACTTTACTCTATGAGGCAGTCTTTTCTAGGAGAACGAAAAATTAGAGTATATATAATAACTGTCCAAAGACTGAGAAAAGTCACCACTTAATCATACAATTCTCGAGTTAATAATCAATTACTTCTCCATAGTCTTCCTGCTTTCTAGACGAAATATAGCTAATCATTTATCTCTCCTCACATGGAAACTCCTAGATCTCTTTCCTTATTTTTCTAGACATTCCCTAGCCTTTGCCAACAGTGCTATGACTTTCGTTTTGAAGACTGGTGTGTACAAAGTGCATGACCCGCTTCTGAATTAAGAATTATAAAGGAATTCTTAATGACCTGGGAGCAGATTATTGGAATTAAAAGATTATCCATGGACATTTTGCTTTTAAATTCATAGTAATAGTTTCATTGGTTCTGCTAATTATGCAGTTTGTGGAAACAAACGGGATATTTACTTAAGGTTAGACAAGCGAGTAGAAAAATTTTCACGGCCAAAATAAGTATCTCTGGCCCTAGGGAAAGTGTAAAACAGCAACATTTGCAAAAGACTGCTTTTCTCTTCAGGTTGGTGGTTTGGAATAATCACTCTCAGAAGTGATATATAAATAATTTCTTTTACGGAAATAAGAGAAGAGCTAAGCGTAAAGGCAAAATGAGAAAGGTGACTTTTCTTCATTAAACTTCATTACATGGCCGGGCGCGGTGGTTCACGCCTATAATCCCAGCACTTTGGGAGGCTGAGGCGGGTGGATCATGAGATCAGGAGATCGAGACCACCCTGGCTAACGTGGTGAAACCCCGTCTTTACCAAAAATTCAAAAAATTAGCCGGGTGTGGTGGCACGTGCCTGTAGTCCCAGCTACTCAGGAGGCTGAGGCAGGAGAATCGCTTCAACCTGGAAGATGGAGGTTGCAGTGAGCCGAGATAGTGCCACTGCACTCCAGCCTGGGCGACAGAGACTCTGCCTCAAAAAAAAAAAAGAAAAGAAATAATAAATAAATAAACAAATTTCATTAAATGAATCGTTAGATTATTTTAAGAACTGAAAAAAAAATCCACATATCACATTACTACCATCATATTAAAATAAAAACTCCAAAAATAAAATGGAACCATTTGAAAAGTATTCTCTGTATAGAGTTAACTGTGGTGTCCCTCCCCTGTGCCTCTATCCCCCTTTTTTTTCCTACCCATTAGTGCAAATAACTGAGAGTTGACTGTGTAAAATATCAGGTGAGGTCTGGTGTATGACTGTCAGTGTCCTTAGGACATAGAGTATACACAGTGCCACGGTTAGTCATCAATAATACAAGACACTCCTTCCTTCCCTTCTATCAGTGAAGACACTTTGCATAATAGAGATGACTTTGACATTTTAATTTTCTTTTTCTTTCTTTTTTTTTTTTTGAGATGGAACCTCCCTCTATCGCCCAGGCTGGAGTGCACTGGCGCAGTCGTGGCTCCCAAATCCTGCTTTCTTGGGCCTTTTATGGAGACTTTATTGGATAGGCAGGATTGACCACCGTGTGGAAATGTGCTTGGACAGAAAGAGCATGATCTTACACTAACAGACTGAGTGGGGAAACCCATCTAGTCCTGTCTGTTCCAATTCTTGGCCTCTGTGCGGTGTTCCTTCCTCTAGGGTATGGGGCAGGACCCCTTCTGAAATGGGGGTCTTATGACCCACAATCCGACAGGGTGGGTCAGATTATTTCTTTATGGTCAGTTCCAAGGCAGAAAAAGGTAAGGGAAGATTCCTGCCACAGGGAGGAAAAAAAAAACCAAACAGGTGAAAAGAGAGCGGGAGATGGTCAGGGAGAGAAATTCTGTTTTCTAAGGCTTAAAATTCCCCAACAGTATAGAAAGGGCTGTAAGAGCGATGAGCTATGAATCATTAACAAATATCCAGATTCTCCATGTCCATATCTATATTACAATATCAAAACATCTTACATTTTTGTTTAAATAAAGGAACATATCTATATGCTTAATATATGCTTTTTTTAACCATGTATCTGCATAATTCCTTCTACCATAAATAATGTTTTCCTAACTCATATCTCTGCAGAAAATTAAAAGAAAAACAATGGAGTCAGTGTTGTTAAATAATTTGTTTAAATGACATCATAATCCAGCGCTAAGATAAATGCTCCAAAATCCTGAAATGTGGGTGAATCTGTTGCTTGGTTTGCAGAAATATCTTGTTTCCAAATTCTGTAGACACTGATTGAACAGGAGGAGAGACAGACAGAGAAAGGGAATTAGAGAGCAAAAGAGAGAAATGTAAGGAGAGACACACAAAGACAGAAAAAATAGAGATCAGGATGCGGTATCATTAGAAAAATACTTACAAATTCTGGGAGAAATCCCTTTGCTATGGATGCGATAGCAAACATCTTTTGGGTAATATAAAAAAAGTTAATACATCCTCATAATTGGCTGGAAAATGCACTCTGGGGCTGTACTTTCATGCTTTTTTTTTTTTTTTTTTTTTGGTCGTTGTTTTTCCTGAAGCAGTACCTGTGCGGTTTCATTGAAGAGTTTCTTTAGCAGACCATGTTGGAAATTCAGGGAAAAGGTGCCAAGGATTTCTTAGAAATGTATTTCATGGTACAGGATCAAGGGGCAGTATTTATTTTGGATATGCTTCCACTGAAGAATTGAGATGCTGTGGGGGAATTTTGTTGTTTCCGCATATAATGCTAATGGTCCTAAATTAATTACAACTCTAAAGTTAGAAGGTTCGAATGCCTTACCGTTTCTCTTTTTGTTTTCAAAATTCTAGGGGGATTTGGCTCTGAACAAATCCTACTCCTCACCTATCAAAGGATCCAGTGTGTTTAATTGTGTTACTCACCCAAACGTGTATTTCTTTTTCTTTCTCTGCTCGATCTCTCCTAAAGAAATACTGCCAATCGAAAACAAATTGGGCTCAAAAATCTATGAAATAAATTAATCTGCAAATGATGCTTTAGGAATTAAGCCAGGGTTTTATGGGAAAGGAAACATGTTTACCTACTGTGATCCCTCTCATAAGAAAAAAATTAAAATGTCGGCCAGCCACAGTGGCTCACACCTGTAATCCCAGTACTTTGGGAGGCCGAGGCAGGCAGATCACCCAAGGTCAGGAGTTCAAGACCAGCCTGGCCAACATGGTGAAACCCCCATCTCTTCTAAAAATACAAAAAAAAATTAGCCGAGCATAGTGGTGGGCACCGGTAATCCCAGCCCTGACCTCAGGCTCTCCACATTTTGGAATGATTTAGAAGTGTTATCTGTGATACCCTAGATAGGGAACTGCTTGAGCCCCGGCTCCTAATTTCCCTTCTTTGAAGCACCTTTGGTCCTTTCTCCAAGTGTGGGGTGGAACAGATATCCCTGTGGAATCTTCCGGGCCCTGGGTGTAAGGAGTGCTGAATTCAGGAGGACCTGGCAGGTGGATCTTTTGCATCTGAATTACTGTCTTCCTTTCACCTCTTTGTTTACTATCATTCTTGACAACTCTGATATCCACCTAGATGGACCACCAACAGCCCACCAATTCTTTCACTTCTTTAGATTCTACAATGTTTCTTCTCTCATTTCACTAAAAAGGTCATTGACGCACATGGTTACACTCAAGACTTCATCACCAGTAACTACACAAATTCTAAAATCTTAATTCCAAACCCTGCTGCTTTGACCATTCATCAACTACTAGTCAGTTCACTTATTCTGCTTCTCTCACTCCAGAAATGGACTGATCCAGCCATACCTCCAAGCCATCAAAAGCATTGCGTTTTCTCTATGCATAAAATCCCTTTGCATCTGAGTCTTCATTTCCCTTCTTAATCAACCATCCTCCATAGTCTAGTACTATAACCAGTCCCTTGCATATCCTCTGAATTCCTATGCTCCTCTATGCTTCAGTCAAATGTTGGCAATATCTATCCCTAATTAACCCAATCAATCACTTACTCAATGCCTGGATCTGAAAATCTGAATGCTCTTTGAAGTAACAGACACAACAAATTCATGACCAGAAATCCCAGAGAAGCCTCCCACATTTCCAGACAATTTTAGCATTTTAATCTAATTAATTTCCCTTCTCAAAGATGACATTTCTCCACTGTCTCTTTCCTGAAATTTTTCTCATTCTCAGCTGAAAATTTGATTCATATTTAATAAAATAGATCCAATCCAGTGCCTTATCTGATTATAGCCACATCCACCAAACTACCTGCATCTGTATCACATGTTGTGGCATCTCTCTCTTTAAAATCTGTGAACTTTTCTGTGCTCTTATCTAAGAGCATGGATACTCTGGATCCATTCTTTCATACCTTGTTAGGACCTCACTCCTAGAACTCCCTCCTTTGACTTCTGTCTCACCTTCTAATGGTTCATTCCCATTAGTACTCAAATATGCCTTAATATCACTCACCTTTAAAAGAAATTTCATAAACTCCATCATCTACCTTCAGTTACTATTCCATTTCTCCATTCCATTTGCTAGAAATGGCTATCCAAGAGTTGTCTCTAGTCTGATTCCTACTTCTTCAGCTTCTCTCCTGTGCTCAGATTTTCCAACTGGACTTTCATTACCCTCACATTGTAAACATTTCTCATAATAATGTTACTGACAAAATTCATCCTTTGGAAGATGATGTTCATTCTCCATGTTCATTCTAAACCACCTATTAGAGTCAGTGGCCCAGCAGCAGATGACCAGTCCCTCCTTCCTGAAACTCTTTGCTCTCTGGGTTTTTTCCAACACCAACACTCACCTTACTTGATTTTCTACCTTTTCTTATCACCCTTTCTTCCTCTCTTTTATTCGCCCCTTCTCCCTTACCAAACCTCAACATATTAGAATATCCCAGAGATCTCTCCTCAAGGCTTCCTCTCTTTTATAACTTTACCTGAATCTCAGGATAAAGAATCTCAAATTTTGAACTCCAGACCCGTCCCCTGAGCTCAAAAGTCCTCTAACTGACTGCCTACTTGAGAATTCCGCTAGGATACTGAATTTCCATCTCAACAGAACGCCATCAAAAAGCAACATATTCATTTTCACTCAGAAGCTTCTTCCAAAGTTTTTTAGACATTTTGGTAAACAATATTACCACCACTTTGTCATGTAGAAGCAGAATCTAAAGACATTTCCCTGGTTCTGTTCCCTTCATCATGCAAAACATCTACTCCATGAATGAGTCACATCATCTCTGCCTCCAAAATATTTTGTAAATCCAAACACTTTCTGTCATCATACTGCTAAAATTGCAGCACAAGGTCAGTCATCTGTTACCTGGATTATTCTGACTTATCCAGTTATGCTAGTTAAGCTTTCTAACTAGTCTTTGGTCTTGCTTCCCCTGCCTCCAATGCTACCCACCTCAACCTTCTCTTCACATAGCAACAAGAATATTTTTTTTTTCTTTCCAAATTGGGAGTGTTCTCACATCCTTACTCTGCTTAAAACCTTCTAATTGGTTGGGCACGGTGGCTCACGCCTGTAATCCCAGCACTTTGGGAGGCCGAGGTGGGCGGATTACAAGGTCAAGGGATCGAGATCATCCTGACCAACACAGTGAAACCCCATCTCTCCTAAAAATACAAAAATTAGCTGGACATGGTGGTGCGTGCCTGTAGTCTCAGCTACTCAGGAGGCTGAGGCAGGAGAATCACTTGAACCTGGGAGGTGGAGGTTGCAGTGAGCCTAGATAGTGCCATTGCACTCCAGTCTGGGTGACAGAGCGAGACTCCATCTCAAAAAAAAAAAACAAAACAACAACAACAACAAATCGTTCTAATTGTTTACAATCAGATTATCCAAACTCCTCAGTTTGGCTTACAAGGAACTCAATGAACTGAAATTTGTCTACCCATCTGCCCTCTACTATCTCAATTCTTCCCGTGTTTGTTATGCATATGATAAAGTGTCTCCCTTCTGACTTAAATTTGGCACATCCATTATTGTCTCAGGACTTTGCACTTGTCATTCCTGTGCCCGGGGCACTTTATTTTCTGAAATTTCCTTGGCTGCTTGCTTCTTATCATTGAGGTCTCAAATCATAACTAATCTTTTTAGGGATGCCTTTCCTGACCACTTTAGTTAAAGCAGACACCTGATCTCTATCTCATCTCCCCATTTTTATTTCTTTATCACCCTAGTTTTATTTCTTATCAATAGTTGGAATTCATATCTTACTCATTTTGTGTTCATTTTTAGTATCTCCTCTTAAACCCAACTGAAAAGCCAATTACTAGAATGCTTTATTCACGGTTGTATCACAAAACCTAGTAAGGAAATTGCCATTTTGGTAAAAACGTATCAAAGCTTCCCAGTAGACTAGCTATATCCACCTCCATTGAGATCTAAACTGCTCAGCATGCCTTCCAGATTGTAGCAAACTTTAATGCACTCTCATCGACTGACTATAGGCAAGTAATTGGTAACAAAGCGACCCACTGCTTCTAACAATTTTCCATAGATTAATATAGGATGTCTCTACCTCCCAGGGCAGACTGTGCCAGGAAGTCATACACTGGGTCCAGTCTGGTTGAGTCAAGCTAAGGTACCTGGGGTTTTGGTTTTGTTTTGTTTTATTTTCATTTATTGTGGAGCATTGATGACAGTGCATATTAATAGAGGACCTCAGTGCCTCTGGGGTCTTGGAAAGCAACTTGGTCATATGAAAGAGTCCTCTGTCCCTCCTTTCCTGAGTGTCAATCTTTAATTTAGAAGAAAAGAAAAGTACAGCTTTTTTATTTGGCTATATTAAAATTTATGGGGCAGGGTGGTTTTCAGGCTGCTGCTCCTGCCAGGCACTGCTCTGATGATGTATGACTGTGACATGTCACCAGCGTAGCCAGCCTCTGATGATCCATTGCAGCAGCAAGTCATTTGTCATACATCACTGCCTCGACAGCTGCCCCCGTCTGGGCCTCTCCTATGTACTCCAGCAGGGAGTCCTGGCTTAGAACAAGCTCCGTGCTCCTTCTGCAGTCCCACGGCCACCGCGTTCAGCATGTATTTCTTACCATTAGTGAGAGAAAAGAAAAATAATGGCTAGTGGCAAACTCCACTGGAGTCTTAAAGGTAAAAGGTTTACATATTCTGATATCATAAGCCAAGAGCAAATAATGATGATCAGGAAGATGACTTGATACTTTCAGAATGCCACATTAATATAAAAGTACTCAAAAATGGTGATGTAGCACTCATTCTCTGCCAGCTATTCTTCTAAGGATTTTACATATATTAAGTAATTTAATCCTCTAAGAGTCCTTAAGAGATGGTATTATTATCACCCATTTTACAGATGAAGAAAATGGTGTACAGAAAGATCAACCTGCCCCCTGTTATCCAGTTCAGTAAACAGAAGAAACAGCATTTAGTCCAGGGCAGCTGAAATCTGAAACCTTTGCTCTCAACCACTGTGCCTTGCTGTATATACTTTCAGACACGATTCCAGTGGTTCTTTCCGGATTCTTATGTTGACCCCTACATTCCAGGACCAAATAAACACACAGACGCTGTGCAGACATTTTATTCAATTTGTATAATTACTTGTTATTAACAATAATAATTATTATCAAAGATAATATCATTTAACAATTGCATGATAGATTCTAGGGTATATGAGAGGTAATTTGCTAATGTTATTAAGTTTCCCAACTTTGCAAGGTATTGTTCTATTTTCTTTTGTTTTGAATAGATGGATAGAGAAGTACATTAGAAAGTTACTGAAGATGTTTTCAAAACAAGCCATTTTCAAAATAAGCTATTTGCAAAAGGACTAAAGAGAGAAGACCAAGCAATCAGGGGCAGCTATAAATTGAAAAAGTGAATGAGTGACTGGAATTGATTTCTGTAGAATAGTTGAAATTCCATTTGTATATATTTTAAATAAATAACTCAGTTAAAATCTATTTAAATGTCACTAAAACAGAGTTTATAGTATTTACTTTTTTATCACAACCAAAAATTAGTATTTTATGGCTGGGGTGGGAAGGACTCTTCACAGATTCATATCCTTTACAGTTCCTTGCATTCAGTTACAACAGATATATCTTTCCGCACCAAAAAGAAAAAAAAAGCAAAAAAAAAAAAAGTTATTATTAGTGATTGTGATGCATGAAGCACAAATAAATGGATTCAAATCCTATAAAGGAGATCACCTTGGATTTTGAGAATCGATTATCAATGTCCTTTATTTTGATTGTAATGAATTGGGGCTCTGGGAGTAAAGATATTTTTTCCTACATGTTGATAATTTCATTGCTTTCAACAATTGTAGTGGGTTCAATTTCAATTGAGGTAAGAACGTGCTATGAGCAAATACTTGTTTATTTCACTTATTGGAAAACAAAATTTGTTCATTATGTTTTCTTTATATATTAACATATACCATATGTTAATTAACAATTTTTCATAAATTATTAGACATTTTTAATCAAATTTTTACATAAAGCATGCAAATATGCAATGTTAAGAATGAATGAATAAATGAACCAGCGAATGGATTCATTTGATGAATATTAGCATTTATTATTTTCTATTCTAAGCTCTTAAATTAGAAAACCTTGACAAGAAATCTTTAAATATTAAAACAAGAGTTTTAAGAGTTTAAAAAAACTCTTAATTTCCAGTTACTAAATATTTCTCTTAAAATTATTATGCTAAGAAACCTCGCTTGTTATGGAAAAAAGTACCTGTAGAATAAGGTGGCCCTGGAGCACTTTGCCAGCATGGATAAAGGAAGGGAAGAAAGGCCTAAGACTCATAATTATTCAGTGAGTTCAACTACTTAAAATTTGCCTGGACTACTCAGCTGGTTTGGGCATTAAAATGGTTTCCACAGCGTTTTAATAAACATTGCAACACAGGACTGGGATTCTTTTTAATTGAGCATTTCTGAACAACCATCTTCCTCTTCCATCCATCACCTCTGTTTATGTGTTGCCTCATTATCTTCAATTGCAGAGTGGCGTTCTGAATTCAGCTGGAGAAATAGCTACCGGCTGCCCCAGGTTCTCATAGAAGGCCAGAGACAGCCTTCTCACCAGCTCCAGCAATAAGAAGGGATCAGGGAATTACAAGTTTGCTTTCCCCACATCAGGGTTATTAGTCTGCTCTTCTTTAGTTCTCACGTTCATTTGAACTTCACTCTTGTGTCTCTACTTTCTGATGCCCACATCCACTGAAATGTTCTACCGTTGCTTGAAACTCCACGTACTTCAAACTGAATTGATCCTATCCTATTCTCCAAAAATCCAACTCGATTTTCAGTTTGCTAAATGTCTTCGATGTAAATGTCATTTTCTTTGATTCCTAACCTTTTTTTTTTTTTTTTTTTTTTTTCTCTTCATATTCAACAGTCACTGGAGCTAACCATTTATTTACTGTTCTTGACAAAGTCTCTTAGATCAACTTTCATTTCTGCTTCCCAGAGGCAAAACTGCATCCTCTCAAAAACTCAGAATTTGGTTACACACAGATATGGGTTCATGTCCCTGAATTTCCAGGTACTAGTTGTGCAACTTTGGAGGAGTTGTTCAAGCTCTCTTGATTTTATTGTCCTCTTTTATAAATGAAGAAAAACACATTACATCTTATTTAGTTTTTATGATAGGTGTTATAAAGTTAAAATAAAATTATAAGTTTAGAATAAATTATTTGACAGTTTCTACTACAGTAGCTGTCAGAGTTGGTGCTGAGTAAATAACTATTAGGTTGTTATTGCAGTTACCAGCCTAAACGCAGCAAACCAATTTAAGGTGGCATAACCCAATTTAGACTAGTTAAAGAAATAAAAATTAAAACCGTCTTTTAAAAAAAGTATTGATATGGAATGACTTCAGGCTCAGCTGGGTCTCAACACCCAAACTATTTCATCAAGGTTTTCTTTCTCTCTTTATTCTTTTCACCTCTGGGATAATCTCAGGGATTAACCTCATTCCTTCTCACTACAGTTAAGTTTCTTTTTTCTTTTCTTGAGACAGAGTTCCACCCTTGTTGCCAAGGCTAGAGTGAAATGGTGCGATCTTGGCTCACTGCAACCTCTGCCTCCCGAGTTCAAGCGATTCTTCTGCCTCAGCCTCCTGAGTAGCTCAGATTACAGGTGCCCGCCACCACGCCCACCTAATTTTTTTGTGGTGGTTGTATTTTCAGTAGAGGCGGGGTTCTACTACGTTGGCCAGGCTGGTCTCAAACTCCTGACCTCAGGTGATTCACCCACCTGAGCCTCCTGAAGTGCTGGGATTACAGGCATGAGTCACTGCGTCTGGCCAAGTTTCTTCATCATGGCTGGCCAACAGCTTGTCTTCCCATTCTTTCAGCACTATTACAAGTAAGAGATTGTTGTCTCTAATGTCAGAGTATTGCCAGGGGAGAACAGCATGGGGCATGTGTCTATAACTTAAATAAAATTATTCTGAGTAGAGGAATAGGGCTTCTTAATACATTGGTTTTGGGTCTCATTCAGGCCTCAGGAAAAGGACACAAAATTGAAGTGATCCCAGGATTACATGGCATACTGGACAGTTAAAACCCTAAGAAAGAAATGCTGGACAGGAACTCAACGGAAATCCACAAACCCTTCTTCTCAGGGAATTTGGGGATCTAGTCTTTTATATTTCTTTTCCTTTTTTTTTGTCTTTTTAAAGACAGAGTCTTGCTCTGTTGCCCTGGCCAGAGTTCTGTGGCCTGATCACAGCTTACTGCAGCCTTGATCTCCCCAGGCTCAAGCAGTCCTCCCACCTCAGCCTCCCATGTAGCTGGAACTGTAGGTGTGTGCCACCATGCCCAGCTAATTTTTAAAAAAATATTTTGTAGAGATAGGGTCTCACTATATTCCTCAGGCGGGTGTCTAACTCCTGGGCTCAAGCAATCCTCCTGTCTTGGCCTCCCAAAGTGCTGGTATTACAGGCATGAGCCACCATATCCAGTCTCTCATATTTTTAACGACCACTGCAAATCACTACTAGATCATCCAATCTAAAATATAGATTGTATTTGATAATTTAAGAATTTCTTCCATTTTAAACTGACTACATTTGAATATCTCCAGAATTTAATTCTAATTCAACATTCACAGTAATAGCTACATGAAACTTCTTCAGCCAGGCATCTTGCATTGTCTTCTATTTGTACTATATTTTGCTAAAGTCATGTTTCCTGCTTTTGCTAATACTGTCAGTTTCACTCCTAAGCACTTCTGGATTCATCTGCTCATCTACCCAAACACTACTCAAACCTTAAGGTAAAAATACAAATTTCAACTACTCTGATAGAGCCTTTCCAACACATGTTAGTCTGCACGGATCTCCTCTTCCCCAAATACCTATTGATGACAGGGATTTGGGAATTAGTTCCTCAAAGACTTACATATACCTTAAAATCCCCTTTTGGGCCACAGTTGGTGGGAGGGAAATGAGGTAAAAAGGAGGGTAAAGGCAAATTTGCAGGTCCCCGATTTTCCACCCTTTATAGCCAACACGGTTCTGCTTTGCTTTTTTGTCTGAACGTTTCAAAGAGAGAATTATTTGGTTAAACAACATTTCAAAATTCCTGAAGCATTTTCCAGTCTTTATCAATTATTTAACACATTATTATAAACTATTATTTGATCAATACCTGAAAATATTGTTTCTCTGCAACAAGAATATAAGTGCCTCAATTACAGGACTTGTGTATTTTATTTTTCATGTTTATCTTTGTATTTTAAATGCAAATCCTATGTTATTATGCAAAAACATTAAATCAATTAAAAATCAATTTTACCACATAAAAAGAAGCTATGGGATACTGGATATATAAAAGTAATTTTAAAGTATTTATGCATATACTTCAGAACAATGTTATACATGATAAATGCAAACAATTTTATCTGTCATTTAAAAATAAACAAATGGAAAGCTAACTGACTAGCTGTTGGAGAAAAGTAATAAAATTGCCACCCTCAAAGAGAAAAAAAGTAATTTCAGTAACTCTCACAATTAAATATTTATCAGAAATAAAGATAACATGTCTCCGAGATTATAAGAAAACCTAAAAGTACATAATTTATTTGTGTGTTAGTCAAGATTCTCTAGAAGAACAGTACTAATAGGACAGACCTCTCTCTCTCTCTCTACACACACACACACATATATATACATATATATATATCTTTGTCCTGTGCTGGATGCTTTTTGCCTTCAAACATTGGACTCCAAGTTCTTCAGTTTTGAGACTCGAACTTTTAAGGTCGTGAAACAATTCTGTATAATATTGTGATTGTGGACATAGCACACTAAACATTTGTGAAAATCCACAGACCATTTCAGCACAAATAGTGATCCTTAAAGAAATTATTTTAGGAAGCTGCAGGATCCCAGAATGTAACCTGACTATATTACAAATGTATGAAACAACCTTACTCAAGAAGGTGGAGGATAAAAATGCTGACTTCATTAATTCATTTTGGAAATGAGTTGAATCCAAAGCTACCATCCAGAGAGATAAGTTACGTTGATAGAATGCACCCTTGAGATGGTGTAATGTAAATGACACTTTATGTCTTCCTCCCAAAAACTCATAACCCCAGTCTAATAATTTAAATAAACAAACAAAACTTTCCAAAAAATACCAATTAAGCAGCATTCTACAAAATACCGTCTGTAATACTCAAAACTATCAAGGTAATCAAAAACAAAAAAGATCCAAAAACCTGCCGCAGACAAGACGGTCCTTAGGAGTCATAATAACTAAATGTGGTATGATGTATTTAATGGAATCCTAGTACCAAAAGAATAACTGTAGTAAGAAGCAAGAAAAATCTGAATAAACGATGTACTTTAGTTAATAGTAATCTATCAATGTTGGTTCATTAACGGTGACAAATTTACCATACTAATGTGAGATGTTAATAAGAGAGGAAACAGCACGTGAGGTATAAGGGCACTCTGTGCTATCTTTCCTTTTATTTTTTTTTTCTTTTTGTAACTCTAAAGATATTCTAAATTGAAAGTTTATTAAAAGCAAATTATGATTTCCCAAATTTGTTGACGGTAGGCTTTATTTCACAAAACAAAACACACATGCAAAAGAATCCCTTGAGTCCTTGATTTGACAGATGTTCTTAAAAACCTTTTTTTAGCATAAATAATTGAAAGTGTTAAAGGAATATTTGGGAAAAAGCAGTATCTTAAAGACGGGCAGGGAAGGTAAAATGCAACTAACTGAGCCTGTTTATCAAGATAATCCATTATGGAGTTAAATTCTATGGGGAAAAAGACTCATATTAAGAAGTAGAGACACTGTTTCCATAAGCATATCTTTAAAAAGTTAAATTATAAACTTTATTAATGGTGAAATAATGTGATCTAATTACTACAGGGGTTTAGCACACACAGATAACTCATTTTTTGAATGGATAAATAAGTACGGTTAGGGATCAACAAATGATACCCCAAAGCATGGCGCCTTTGGTATGATGAGAACTTTGAACTGAAGGACATTGGAAGGGCCTCAGAAGCAAAATCTGGTTCTGACCTTCTCTTGCCCTTCTTTCTCCTGCTTCCCTTCCTTTCTCAAGCCAGCCCAAAAACCTAGAATTCTTCTTCCCCAAGGCAGGTCAGAAAAACCAGAACCCCTATCCCCCAGAGCCAGCTGTAAAACCTAGAAATATTACTCTAACCTCCTGCTGCCTTTCTCTGTAAGGGTTGTCCATAAGAAATTCTCTCACCTATCTTGTCTGAAGGTAGGTCATGAGACCATCATTGAAGAAGGGGTTTTGCCCTACACCTGGGAGAAGGAAGGTCACACAGAAAGGCCATAAAGAATCTGAACAGACAGGGCGTGCTTGCTTTCCTCTCTCAGTCTATTTCTGTTGGATCATTCCATTTTTGTCCAATCACAATTCCACACGACTCTCCATTCTGCATCAAACCTAAACATAAAGATACCATTTGATCCAGCAATCCCATTACCGGGTATATACCCAAAGGATTATAAATCATTCTACTATAAAGATATATGCACACGTATATTTACTGCAGCACTATTTACAAGAGCAAAGACTTGGAACCAACCCAAATGCCCATTAATGATAGACTGGATAAAGAAAATGTGGCACATATACACCATGGAATACTACGTAGCCATAAAAAAGAATGAGTTCATGTCCTTTGCAGGGACATGGATGAAGCTGGAAACCATTATCCTCAGCAAACTAACACAGGAACAGAAAACCAAACACCGCATGTTCTCACTCATAAGTGGGGGTTGAACAATGAGAACACATGGACACAGGGAGGGGAACATCACACACCAAGGCCTGTCAGGGGGTTGGGGGAAAGGGGAGGGAGAGCATTAGGACAAATACCTAATGCATGTGGGGCTTAAAACCTGGATGATGGGTTGATAGGTGCAGCAAACCACCATGGCACATGTATACCTATGTAACAAACCTGCACATTCAAGCACATGTGTCCCAGAACTTGAAGTATAATTTTAAAAAAGGAATTTAGGGAAAATAGCCATTCTAAACACTAAAGTATTATCAATACTTAAAAAATAAAAAATACATAGATTGTTTTCCCTTGGTTCTTTGAGTCTTCATTTCTGAAGGTTCTCATGTCAGATAAAATCTTGATTAAAAAATTTGTTTTTTCTCTCTTGTTAACCTGTCTTTTGTTACAAAAGTGTGGCCATGACCCTTGTGATGGCAAGGAAAAGATCACACGTTTCTACTCTACTGTACTGTGAACCTTAAGATAATTTATCTTCAAGATAGTAGCAGTAGAAGATAGTTTTTACTTGACTTACTAAAATTAGTAATAAGTGAAGACCAATTTGACAAATTCTATTTGGAATATCCTGAAATCCATCTGTACTTTTCCCTTGGAGACTTTCCTTGCATTAAGTAATTAACTTTGGTATATTTGACCCTTTAGGAAAAAGGTTGAAATATTACGTCAGGACAATATACACACCCCTATTTCAGCATGGCTTAAATATTTTGGAGAATATTGTTGGTTACATATTCAACAACATTCCATTTATTATGTTAATTGCCCCATGGAATCGTCAATTAGTTATTTTGCTCCCCAGTAAATTATTCTATCCCAAAAGACCAACTCTGTATTTGGAACATGTTTCAGTAGATCTGGGCTATACCGATTGCTATTTTTTTCTCTTCTTTGCCTGCCACAGTGTGGTGGCAAAATGTCTATTTTACCCCCAATTCTCTCGAGCAGGTTTTTTTTTTTTTTTTTTTTTCCACTGAAAGCAAAGGCTTGCGATTGTTAATATCTGTGCTACCATGGCCTCCAAAGTCAGACATTCCTCATGAATATTCCCCCAGGCCAGACCTTTAATTCCAGGACGAACACCAAGGCCGGCAATCAATAAGTTGATTCTCCATCTGCCTTTGACAGAGGAAACACCAGGCTGACACCAGCCAGTCTGGGATCAGCTGTTTCCCTGCCTTTGATCTCCTCAGTTAGGGCTGTCCAAACTCCCATGGGCGTCTGTTTCAGCTTAGATACAGGCCACATCATGCTGATAACTCCTCCAAGGGCTATTGTAGCCATTGTATTTGAGGAGGGGATCACCTGTCAAAGTGACTGGTTACAACCCCTCCTTGACTGCGGGAAGTCTTTTTGATGCGGGGCAGATGATAATGAGAGTCTAATTGAGTGATTAACTACCTTGACTGACTTGGAGGTTTTAATGACACCTCTACATTAAGGTCTGCATTTCCCAGCAGGCTCCCAGTTTGTAACTGTATGGCCATGATATTTGCAATTATAAGCCTTTCCTTTAACCAGCAGGGATTTAACAAATGGACTTGGTTAATCACAGCTAGAAGGCCCTCACATCTGACTTTGTTATGGAAAAACATGTATAAATTCAAAGGCATGATTGATTTCTTAATACAGCCCATTCCAGGTCCATGGTCCTGTACGTAAGACAGAAACTATGTTTTTCAGAAGACATGGAAACTAACAAAAATATGTGGCTGACGTACGTTTCAATAGAATAAAATGACCTTGAAGATAAGTGCTGGTCTTTAAGAGTTGCCATGCACATGATCCTTCTAAGCGATGAAAGTCTGCCTAGATATACTGTCTTTAATTAAGTGGGTCTGAAGGGCCTATTAATGCAATGTTAAAAGGAACCAGTCTCAGCGGGTTCTCACAGTGGGAAAGGTATCTAGGGCTTTCAATTTACAAGGTCTTGTTACAAAAGTGCCCTGCTGTTCTGGTCCTGTTCTTTCTGCCTGGGAGCAATTTAATGATCTGCTTTAGAGCAGAGAAATGGTCAGAGAGAAAACGTTCAGGGTTATGTGTTAGCAATCAAATGCCCAGTGGAATTTACAATGGTAACCAGACACTTCCTTTTCATATCAAAGTAGAGCAGGGACAATGACATCAATACGTTTGATTTGAAAAACTCTAATTGAACAAAATGGTAACCCTTCAGTGAATGTTTGCTGATAAATATGAGGCTGATACTGAGCATGAAGCCAACACAAACAATCCAGACAACGAGGATAATGAAAAAAAAAGGAGAAAGAGAATGAAAATCAGGAAAGGCAAATTCTTCCAGGATAAAAATAGGGCTTATGACTTGAAAGTTTCTTCATTAATTTGTTCTTCATTTATTCAACATTATTCAAGAAATATTCAAAACAATCTATCATGTCCCAGGCCTTCTACTGAACATGCTGGAGCAACAGCTGTCCACAAAGCACTTGTGGCAAGTGAGGAATGCATATATTTTTCTCCTTTATTCATTTAAGAAATCCTTGGTAAATGGCTACAGTGTGACAGGTATGATACTCTGTCGATAATAATTGAAGTACCTGTATTTCCCAGAACTAAGATGAAGGAAGCCTAGAAAATCCTTGAATGAATACATAGGCATATATTTGCTGAAAGAGTTCTACCCCAGTTAATGTGCTTCTAGTTGAAATCATGAACACAAAACAAATACTGATGATGAAATGCAGTAAAAAAAAAAAAAAAACAACCCATAGAAATGTGTGCATTGTGTTAGGGACCCATGGAAAAGAGGCTTGCTAACTCTCCAAAATTGAAGAAAACACAGACTACATGAAATTTCAATGCATGGGATGAGTACTATTAGGGTACTATTAGAGGGGTGAAAAGTATGGGTCTGAGATGAGTTTTGGACATCTGTGGCTTTTAAAATATAGATTGGAATATGTAAAAAAAAATTTCATTTTACAGATCTGGAAAGCCTTTATTTCCAAAGGAACTATTATAAACTAAATGCTATAAGAAGAATTGAAGAATTTTACATTTTCAATCCTCAAACCACTGTCTTATCTTAGAATAACATATTAGAATAACAGGAAGGTAGGTGGACCAAGTGGATGTTTCCATTTTGGAATTTAAGGAAACACTGTGAAATATTAACTCTACCTTCTTATCTGCACTGTACTTTCATCACCAGAATTACTCTGTCTTCCAGTAAAAATGAAAATGTTTCAGGAATGTTACTACAGCAGTCCAAAACAACTTTGAAATTTTCTTTAGTCTTGTCCGAATACTACAGTCTACATTCTCAGATTAACCTTTTCTGACCTTTAAACATACTATATACGAGAAATGGTTCTATAATAAGATGAATTAGACCATTACCTTGAGCACTAAAAGGTCAAGCCCTACTCTACACTAACAGCCTCAGTCTAACTTAATAGTTCAATAATTATTTGCATTCAAAGATTGTTTACCCTCTTCATACAGTATTTTAATGCTAAGAGTAGATGTAGTAGATTGGGATGGCAAATTTACTGAGTTTATTGAGCCAGACATTGTTAGATATTTATTTTAAAAAATTTGAAAGTCCTACACTGTATGCAAAATATAAAACAAGGGGAACATTGCTTCTCTGCAAGAATAGTTACTGCAAGTTTCTTACTAGATAGAGAAGGAGCATCTTTAACACATGGTTGGAGTAATCGAACCACTTGTGAACTCAAGCCATAAGAATTCAGCAAAGCTCTGGCTGGGTGTGTTGGTTCCTGCCTATAATTCCAACACTTTAGTAGGCCCAGGTGGGAGGATCACTTCAAGCCAGGAGTTCCAGACCAGCCTGGGCAACAAAGCAAGATCTCTGTCTCTCCAAAACAGCAACAACAAACACTCTGACCGTTGGTTACTCAGACATAGTGTCGTTTGCTGACACTAGACATCAAAACCCTAGATTTTAGCAAATACTGTAATGACATGGCACTCTACAAGCAAATACATAGATTGTAAAAGCAAATTAGTAATGACAATCACTCAGTAAGATTGTAAGTCATATTTATCAAGTACAAAAACAGGTCCTTTTAGTAGGAAAGTTGAGAGGGGCAGATAATTTGAGTTAGGTCAGACAAAAAAAGGTCAAAATTGGTGTCTTTGGAAAAATGCAAAATGACTATGTGTTACTTTGACTGAAGGTCTCTGACATGCTGTGTCTAAGAAGGGGCACTGCTCTGCCCATTGGTTTTTATGATGAGTGGGGTACTGGGTAGGGACAGATTAATTAAGACAATAATGTATCTCAAATCACTGTTTAGTTGCAAAAAATATTACTAAGCTTCTTTGATCTTTCTTGACTCTTTTAAAAAACTCATGTTCTATCCTGAATGCGTCCCTTCTTTGCAACTGGAAAATGCCCAGTGACATAACTTGCCCTACAAATGACCTCACATGACAATCTCCATTATGTGTACATTTTCTATAGTGCTTTGGGCTTTCATAGGATGAGACTGGATATCAGTATAAGTTTCCCTACAAAGCACGAATTGGGATAAAAATTAAGTCAATGGAATCAATCCAAATGTTATAACTCATAAGATGTTCATTTAAAGAGCAACCCTCTATTTCTTGAAGCTGTGTATGTAAGATTTGTACCCTGTGATGTTATTAGGTTATTCCACATGCAGCATTTGCTTTAGTTATTTATTTTATCTGTTCAAATATTGAAAATCTCTCTAGGCAACAATATTTCTTATCCGTAAATGCATCCTTATCAGAATCTTTAAGCAATAGAAGTATTCATTTGGGCTATACAAAATTCAGGCCCACATTTTGCATGAATCTAATACAATCTTATTCAAATAATAATTTAAAACAATAGAACATGTCTTTTCTCTTAAAAATACAACCTAGAGAACTTCATCTGGGAAAGGTATACATCCATGTATACACACACACAGTGGATGCATTACCCACAAGCGGTAATTGCAGTGAACTCGTGACAACCATCACATAATCTGTGGTGGGAATGAGAAGAATATATTTTTAAGAGATTAAAAACATTGAATATTTATCATCCTACCCTGTAGGAAGGAGAGTGAACATTCTAATTTATTAGAAAAATCACTAGCCATTACTTGTTCTGTAAAATCACTGTTATTGCCTTGTAACAGTAAGAAAAGGACCTTGCTCAATAACAGTACAGAATAAGCCTTGGATATTTAGTTTTATAAATAGTGAAATGCAGCCCATACAGAATGAACCCTGGAGATTTAATTTTATAGATAGTGAAATGAAAGCCCAGAAAGAAGGAATGACTCCTTTACCATCACAAAGCTATTTGGTGGCCTAGCTGACATTAAAACCCATGTTTTCGGCCGGGCGCGGTGGCTCAGGCCTGTAATCCCAGAACTTTGAGAGGCCGAGACGGGCGGATCACGAGGTCAGGAGATCAAGACCATCCTGACTAACACGGTGAAACCCCGTCTCTACTAAAAATACAAAAAACTAGCCGGGCGAGGTGGCGGGCACCTGTAGTCCCAGCTACTCGGGAGGCTGAGGCAGGAGAATGGCGTGAACCCGGAAGGCGGAGCTTGCAGTGAGTTGAGATCCGGCCACTGCACTCCAGCCTGGGCGACAGAGCGAGACTCCGTCTCAAAAAAAAAAAAAGAAAAGAAAAGAAGAAAAAACCCATGCTTTCTTGATAATGCCATTCTGTTTTTCTGTTTCCAATACACTACTTTTCCTTTTACTTAAATGTGAATTGTGTGAATGTGAATGTGTGAAAAAAAAATAATAACATTCCTCCTGGAAGAAAGAAGCTCAAGTCCACTAGCAAGCTTGTCATTGATTCGGGTCAGGTCCGATTGGAATTTGGAAGAAATGTGGTTTGCTTTATTTGGCTGGGAGCAGTTCTCTGTAACCTAAGGATTCATTAGTTTGAAGTGCTGGCCTTTTGCCTCTTTCCAAGGCCATTTTAGATGCAAATTGTACCCCAGACATCATTTTTAAGTGACAGGAAAATCTCTGGAGATAACAAGCATCAGTCTGTGAAATTTATAGACCTTTTGCATTTTCTAATCCTTCTTGATGAATAACTCAGTTCCCAGCCAGGGTTTGAATTTAAGAGTTGATAAAGCATCAGTCCAAGCTGCTGGCTACTAAATCAATGCAAGCAATGGCTTAATCAGCCTTTCTGCTCCCCCCACGACCATCCAACAGAGTTCCATCAGATTTCTATGGAAGCAGGTCAGCAAGAGACAGACACCCTGACAAGCCCATGTGTAGCCATTAGATAGCATGGGAAGAGAACGCTGAGCAGCAGCTCGGTTGAGGATACTGGTGTTCTGGGAAACAGGACTGAAAGCATTGACTTAGAGATCACTTGAGTTTGGGAAGGAGATGTGGATGAGATGGGGAGTATTATGGCAAAATGGGGAAGAGACAAAAAATTATGATAGAATTCTAACAATTTGGTGCATTTATAGAGAAGAAACCATTGATGATGCGGTGTACTTGGCTGGCTCTTGTAATAGGAATTCATGCCTGGGAGTAAAATACACAATAAATTAAAGTGGGCCCTTTGTAAACCCTTGTGAGAGGGGACTGAGTGGGAGAGTAGCATTTGAGTGAGAATGGGCCCTCCTTAGTTTTCTTCTTCAGGATTTGATTATGGAAATTTTCACGTTCTTCTCCCCCACACCCCCTAATCCCCATCTTCTCCTGGCAATCTGATAAAGGTTTCCACTTTTGTGAAACCAAAGTTCTGGCACACAGTTTCATGAGATCTGTATTGCCATGGAAGGATGCGCTGGTGTGATAGTTTGCCTTATTAAAAAGTTGTTGTTCGTGTAAGTATGGAGTTTGGTTACAACTGAGAAAAAAATGTAACTAAGGCATCCAGCGTTGAACTGATTAGGTATCTTTTTGTACCCAGACCCATGAAGAAACACTGGCCCCGCTCTGGCTTTTCCACTCTTGTGCACAGGGAAGTTGATAGTTCCTGAACCTGCCATGACTTTCTAAACCAGATTCTTGGAACACACAAGAAGATAGTCTGAGCTAGGAGACGGGGTCACGTGACAAGATGCTGAGTCTAGGAAATAAAGGTGTGGTTTTCTCTAGCCTGCTTCTTACAGTCTCAGTGGTTGTCAGGGGAAAGGTTTTTGTGTTGTTCCCTCCAACATTTCTTGTTAGGTTCAAGGGGTACCTGTGCAGGCTTGTTACATGGGTAAATTGAGTGTCCCAGGGGTTACGTTTGTTTTTGTTTTTGAGACAGGGTCCCACTCTGTCACCCAGACTGGAGTGCAGTGGTGGGTCCATGGCTCATTGTCTCCTCGATCCCCTGGGCTCAAGGGATCCTCCTACCTTAACCCCCTGAGTAGCTTGGACTACAAGCTCAAGTCACCACATCCAGCTAACTTTGTAAATCTTTTGTAGAAATAGGGTCTCACAATATTGCCCAGGCTGGTCTTGAACTCCTGAGCTGAAGCCATCCTCCAGCCTCGGCCTCCAAAAGTGCTGGGATTACAGCACTTTTGCTGGGTGAGCCACGCAGCAAAGTGGGTGAGCCCACCATGCCTATGTGGAAAAGTTTGTTACTTGACTAAGAATAAATCTACCATAAGAGATGAAGATGTCTATTTTTTATGGAGGGTCAGTGTTACCCTAAATCCTCAATGCTGAAGTGCATTTGTTATTCTGGAAACTTGCTATTTAAAGTGTGATCCATGGACCAGCAGCAGCAACATCTCCTGAGAGCTTTTGAAAAACACAAAATCTCAAGTCTCAACCCAAACTTACTAAATAAGAATCTATAACTTAACTAGATTTTCAAGTACATCAGACGAACCTGAAAGCTTGTGAAGCACTGTTTTTAAAAAGTGCCAGGTAAAGCTTTTCTCCATTGAGGGTCTTGGGTTTTCTGGACTTTTGTTCCCAGGCAACTCAAATATCTGTGGTTGAATTCATCTCTTTACAGGCAAACCCATTCTATTGTAATTTAAATTTTTCAAACCAATTGCCATGTGCATGAGATACTCATGGTTTTAAATAATTCAGATGGATCGAGGCTGTCTCTCTCCTCTCTGGAGGATTAAGCCTATCAGTCCATAAATCTTCAGTATTTTAGTATAAAGACAAAAGCATTTTCTCTGACTGGTTTAAGGATCTCCATGGAGATCAGGAGTGGAGAGATCTGTATTCTCAGGCATAAACGTGAGATTTGATTGGCAGGGTGACTGACAGACTGGCATCTTCGATCGTCATCGGAACCATAAAAGTGTCCTCAAAGTTTTTACCAAAAACTTAATGCAGTGGCATCTGTGACAAAAACGTAAGTACCTTTTCCACGTTAAAAGTTTCACAATTTAGAATTTAGACTGCATTAAATTTTGCCTAGATGGAAGGACATCTAAAAACAAAACATATTTTTCATCTTTTCAAGAAAATGTACTTAAGTAGGTACAAAGAACTTTGTGGCCAGATGGAAGTTTGTTTAATAAACCAAAAATTTGCTCCAAAAACCAAGTTCCTTTTTTTAGTGGTTTTTAAATAAATTACTGAACAAACAAATATTTACTTTTAGCCAATTGCTACAGTAGGAGAGAGAAATAATAGGTTTTCTTAGTAATAATTCTTGGATTTTCATGTATACACTTAGATCTGCACTGCTTCATTTCAAACTCAGGGAAAATATCTATGATTATCAATATAAACTAGTTTCCCTGGAGTTTAAAAAATATTTTCTTTCAAATTATTTTTCATATCCAAATTTAGAGAGTAAATGATCCAATCCTTCCTTCTGATGGCAAAGAAGAAACATACAGCATAAAGGAATGTAAGTTAGGCATGCTCAGAATCAAATTGGTTTTTGAATGAGAGTAAATGATAATTATTACTAATCATAATAATATTTAGATAAAGAAAATATTGTAGCTTTAATGTTTTACCAATATCGTGTTTTGGGGAGGTTAGAATAACAACAGTATTCCTAATGGGTGTAAACTAATTTTTTAGATCCCATAGACAGTTGAATTTTTAAAAAACTAGAGGAAATTGTCAACATATCTTTCAGTTTCTGCTTTAAATGTGTCTTTAAATTTTTTCATTTATGATTTTCTTATGACCATTGTCACAGCAACAGATACAAAGTGAGCCATTCACTGAAATGGCAACTCACATTATTCATCTTTATGTCATGCCTTTAAGTATTTAAATTTTATAATGATAAGTAACCAGGGATGATTCATTAGTTCATCTGTTTGCCTGTCTATCTATATTATCTATTTATTTTCAGGAGTGGCATTTTTAATAGATAACTTAAATAGGTATGATTTAACTAAGCCATTAAAAGCCAGTTGATTGTGGGAGTTATTGTTCAATGGGTATAAAGATTCAATCATACAAGATGAGTAAATTCTAGAAATCTGCTGTGCAACATGGTGCCAAAGTTAACAGTACTGTATTGTGCACGTAAAAAATGTTTGTTAAAGCGAGGAATCTCAGGTTAGGACTTCTTCACACACACAAACACACACACACACACACACACACACACACACAGAGCAACAAAATCGCAAAGGGGCACAAGGAAACTTTTGGAGGTGACAGATGTTCACCCTGATTTTGGTGGTGGTTTCACGGTGTATCCATGTCCAAAGTAATCAAGTTGTATACGTTAAATGTGTATGGTTTTCCATATACCAGCTATACCTCAATGAAGCTGCCAAAATAACAATGACAAGAAAAAGTAGTTAATTATGGCCTACAAAATTAAGGAGTCCACACCATAGGGTGCATGCCAGTGGGGGAAGATTGGTCTAAAAGAGGCCACTCTGTCATATAGTCAGTTGTTAAGTGAAAAGAGGGTAAGAAGTTTTTCTATAATAATTCATCTTTTCTCTTTGTTTGTTTGTTTTTGTTAACTGACTCAATTATATCTGAAGATGATCTCTTATTCTTCCATCCCTTAAGCACCCACTGATACCTTCCCATACCACTTAGAATGAAATCTGAATTTATTATATTGATTTTGAAAGTTATCTGTAATCTGGCCTCTTTCATATGACAAGTCCCTACCCCGCCATCCTTTCCATATTGGCTTTTTGTTCCTTACGCTCTTGAACTCTGATCTCCTCTAAAGGACCCAGCACTGGCCTCTCCCACTATCTGAAATAGCCTTACAACTGATAGTCCAGGACTCCACATAGCCAACCAGGGGTCTGCTTAAGTATCCCTATAGCCCAATAGCCTCTGCTGGCCCTCAAATCCACAGTCGATATTGTTGCCTTTCTGTGACTATCCTGACTATTCTGTACCTCGCTACAAAGTACCTATCGTCATCTAAAATCTTTCTTTTTTATTCTTTCTTTAGTCATTTAAAAAATTTCGTCCTTATTTATTGTTCTCTCTCCTGAACATATTATAGGATGCATAAGATCAGGGACCTTGTCTGTCTCATCCTCTAGCTTCTCATTTCCAGGCATGTTGAAGCCACCTAGATATATGTCAGGGAAAGGCAAAGTTGATTATAGAGGGGCCAGAAAGGCTGAGTCTGAGGCCCATTTTCTAAGCCCATCCTCTACACAAATATCAGTCACAGGTGCTCAGTGCTAGCTAACACATGGGAGCAGTTGTATTCTGGAGACCTATGTACAATTACAATCTCCTCTTTCATGGACAAGCAGGAAGACATACTATCAACTTGGCTCGGTAACTGTCATGAAATGATTAACTATTGTGTCTTAACTCATCTATAAAGAGGCATAGGTTAAGTATTTTGGAGATCAGCAAAGCAACAATCTCCTGTGGGTTCAGGACTTCTGATTTTTTTTTTCTCACATGCCTACAATGTGCTGATAAGTAACAGGGTCCAAAAGTGGACGACGGAGTAGATACAATTAGGTATTTCCTGGATCTCTAGGAAAACAAAATTGAGTGCATTTGTTTTGTGTGACAAGGATACTACCAATAAGAAAACTTGTTTTCTATTATGTGCTTAAATAAACTAAACTGAAAAAGGTAATTTAATGCACACATATTTATGATTATGTAAATAATACAATTCTGCACATTGTATTGTTGAAAAAAGTATTATTTACACTAAATTACACAAATAATCATGTTCATTGCAAAACACTATACAATATAGAAGCATTGTATTCTTCAGGTTTAAATGTATGAGTGCGTAAGTAAAACTGAATAGAAATCGTTGAACTTCAGAGAGTTACTATGAGAGTCAGAGAGAGTGTAGTTTTAGTGGCTAGCCATTTATTCGTACTGTTGAATGCCACGTAAGGACTCACTGTTTCACTTGCTCCTCAAACTCCCTTCTGCTCTGAGATTTAACCAGTCTATTCTTTAGATATCTAAGCAACTGTGTGGTTATTATGTTTTTCCCCAAGAAATCTTACTTTAAAAAAGATATTACTACCTAAAGCTGGAAACAAAAATCCTTTCACCAATTAAAGGTATGAGCTAGCAAATCATCAGCAGAGAGAAGTTTATAAGAATCAACAGAAATGGAATATTCAGAGTTAAGGTTTCAGAGGTGAGGAGCAGGGACCTTGGAAAAGTCAAAAACATTGAGCTTTTTTAGGAAGGGTGAGCTTAGCTGGAAATCCAGAATTAGGGTACATCGTAGAAAGGCTAAAGAGAAGGAATATGAGTTTCTCAGTACAAGCAAATCGGGCACGTTAGAGGTAAGCCTTGTCTTTTCCACGATTTTGCCATTGCTAACTGCTAGAAACACAAGAGAAGAAAAGTGAAGTTGATGAAGTTTTTGGAACAACCTGGTTCATAGATTTTGAAATAGTGGAGTCCTGTGCCACCTTTTAGTCATTGCTGGCTTTTAAGTTTCTGGGCAAAGGTGAATAATCACATGGAAAGTACACAAAGTAATAAATGTCCTGAAAGACTGGCCAGTCATGGTGGTCAGTCTTCTATGCAATGTCTGTTATTGGGGGCCCCACCTGAGCATGGCTCATGAGCAAATGCTCCTCCCTTCTCAGGGTCCTCATGTAGGAGCTGTGTCTGCTGTCTGAGCAGCCCACGGAGCAAAAGGACTTGAGGGGTCCCATGAGACACAAGGATCACTTCTTGCTCCAGAGACAATCTTAGCTGGTTTGACAACTTTAAGACGTTTGGCAAAAGAACTCACGGGCCTTCTCTGTATCTTGATACCTATATCTCTATATCTCTCTCCCTAAACTCTCTTCATTAAAGGGTGACGTTCTTGCTTAGGACGTATATTCCAAAACAAGGTGTGAGTCAAAAGGCAATTGTAAGTTTTTTTTCCATTTCTTGTTTGTTGGATTGGTTTGGTTTTAATTAAGATATTTGTACCAAGAAGTTGAACCCTGAAATGGAGAATTCCATACAAGATCTCATGGTAAAAAGTTTCATGAGGAACACAAATCCATGATGGCTCTTGACACTTAGACAAGGCCCTGTTTTCTTCTGAAAACCTGCATGTCTGAAGCTGGGTCCTCTCTCCTCTGCAAGATCTACATAAGATTGGACCCGTCGTCAATTTCAAGCCCAAGGAACGCAAAAGCCCACTGCGGTGTTTTGTCCGTTTGGAACTCATAATTTCATTTTCTTACCCAGGGCCAACTGTGTAGAGCCAACACACCAGCCTGGCAAGAAGATAGTGTTGCTGCCATTAACCATGTGTTCCTCTTTATCGCTACAGATGCAAAAGTTCTGCCATTTAATAATATTCACACTTCTTAGAAGAAACTCATTGCTTAAATGACAATTTAACTCTCTTATTACACCAATAGTATAAAACGGACAATCTTTCCCAAGATTATTCGCTTGTCTAAGGGAATGAAAATGTGTCTTTTTTCCTCTTCTGGTTTTCAACAACAGAGGTTTGCTCAATCTTAAAACGACTGTGTAGGTAAGTACTTATTTATTTTGAAGGAAGTTTTTGTGTATTTGTTTATAATCTCATCAGAAATTTCTGCTACCGGGATATTGAAACATATATACATTTACAATGGTTATAGTTCTAAAAGCACCTAACATAGTACCTTAGAGATTCAACTGTTAATAAATGGATCGGTGAATCTACTAAAACAAGAAAATATATGCCTTAAACTCTTAAAGAAATATGGCAAACAAACATTTGAATAAATGCCAGTTCTCTTGTGCCAGTTGCAATGGGATGAAGCAGGTGGTTAGATGTGGTAATACTCTAAATTAATTCTTCCATCTTCTGTGGAGCGTATTATCGTTTAGATTTTTGTTAACATTTCTCCCCGTTGTGCCCCAGATTGATTCTTACAGTCACGTCTTCCTTGGGCACTCATTCTCTTACCCCAGAAAACTCTACAACTGCAAATGAATTGAAATCAGAGGAAAGCGTGACTTGGCATTCAGAATCAATACACAAAGTGAAAAATCAAGTCAACCCAGAGATAACTAAGCTCATTGGAGTTGCAGAAACATCAGTGCAGTAACACCATGGAAAACAGGTGGAATCTGGTAAGGTCTCTTCTGTTTGAGGATTCAGGATCAAGCCTCTGGGCTGTAGCTTTGCCCCAAAACCCTGAATGGCAGCAGAAAAGGTTGTATTGAAGCTACTTGTCTCTTTCTAAATACGCTTTACAAAATAAACCCTGGTTCAGATACTCTGTTTAAATTTGAGAGCAATTTTTGTCAGGAAATGTAAAGCCCGTGTTACACTTAACAAGAAAGTGTTTATCCAAAGAGTTAATACAGATGAGTAATCTCACACTCAAACGCCAGTTCTCTGGAGGTGGGATTCCCATAAACAGCCAGACTCTTTGAACTTATGGTTGTCACTTTATGTCATACCCCAGCCACTAAAACAGCACACAACTGTGCAGTTCTTCCCTGTTAATCGAAAACATTCCCACCTTGTGGAAAATAACCCTGAAAAAAATGAGAAAGAAAAGCATCTTTCTAGAGAAAGTGCATGTTCATCTCTTGAGTATTGATTAGTCTTTTCACCACTTCACCTTATTTATGCCTCTAGTATAACACATTGAATATTTATTCATCTACCTCCACACTAGACTGGGAGCTTCTCGAAAGCAAGGCTCATGCTTATTAGTCTTTGTCTTAACTCTGAACACAGTACTCCTAAAACACAGGAGGCGCTCAACAAGTGTTTGTTGAGTGAATGAATGCATTTTTATTGTTTCAATTTATTCAACATAACAGCTGGGGTATGACATAAAGTAACTCTAAGAATGGTAATTAGTTTTACATTCAAGCACAGCTGTTTTTAAATCTAAGACTTCCCCTTAGTACTTGCATAATTCAGAGCAATTTACATAAACTGTGGGTTTAGAATTTTGTTGTTGTTTGTTTTGTATGTATGTATATGTGTGCGTTTGTGTGTGTGCATGTATATGTGTGTGTGTGTGTGTATATGTGTGTATATATATATATTTCCTCTAGAACACTCTCCTTTTAAAGTTATTTGATTGCTATAAAAATATGGGTATCAGTTATTCGGAGAACTGTCCCTATTCATCAAATCTGCACAGCAAATGTCCATGAAATGGCTTGGTAAATGTGGAAATTTTTCACATCCTGAGAAGACAGTGTTAAAAGTCTGGAGTAATTTTTAGCCTAGGCCAAGTGGTTGGGAACATTAGAGTACACTGTAGGATTTAATTCTTGCCACAAACATAGAAAAGCCCTGTACAGAGTTGCGATTTATTTATTTTTGTATGGGCTATGATTTGTCTTTACATTCCAAGAGATGAATTAAGGCAGGTAATTGATTTGTGTTCAGACCTCTCATCAAGCTGGAAGGGAGAAAAGAGTAAAAGAAGAGAGACAGTGAGGATATTTAAAGCTTACACTATCAAGATTTGCTTTTTCTCAATTGTCATGTCCCTGAGGTGTTTTTATCAGTTGTAAGAAGTGTTGAAAGTAAGCTGTTATGAATAATAATAGAAATTTGTGAAAGGTTCATAGATACAAATATATAGAACTTATGAAAAATGCTTTATAATCATCTTACTCTAATTTGCTACATTTTAAAATTTAAATTAAATTAATTTTTTAAAATTAATTTTGAATATTTGTTCTCTTTGAATATTATTTTTCTTTGAAACAGTCTCGCACTATCACCCAGGGTGTAGTGCAAGTGCTGGATCTTGGCTCACTGCAATCTCCACCTCCCGGGTTCAAGCAATTCTCCCACCTCAGCCTCCCAAGTAGCTAGGATTACAAGCATGCATCACCACACCTGGCATTTTGTATTTTTAGTAGAGACAGGGGTTTACCATGTTGGCCAGGCTGGCATTGAACTCCTGACCTCAAGTGATCCTCCTGCCTCGGCTTCCCAAAGTGATGGGATTACAGGCATGAGCCACCATGCCTGGCCTGAATTTTGTATTGAGATTTAATTTACATGCACTGAAATAAATATACAGATCTTAAGTTCAATGAGCTTTGACAAAATGATACACCTATGTGACCCACATCTCAGTTAAGAAAATAGAACATCACCGCTGTCTTTGTGAAACCTCTTTCCCCATAATCTCTAGCCTCCCATCCCACATACTGGCTTTCTAAAGGGAAAAGCTTTTATGATTTCTTTTGCCATAAATTAATTTTGCCTATTCTAGAATTTCATTTAATTAAATCATGCAGTATATGCTCATTTGTATCAAGCTGCTGTAACTCAGCATAATGTCTGTGTGATTTATCCACATTACTGCATATGTTAGACATCCATTTATTTTTCATTGCCATGTGCTATTTAATTATGAGACTCCTGCAACATGTTTAAACATTTTCTTGATGGACATTTGCACTGTCTTCCGTTTTTGTCTAATAGAAATAAAAACTCCTATGAGTATTCCTTCACAGGTTTTTGTTAGACATATTTTCTGTTATTGTGGGTAAATTACCTATAAATGGAATGGCTGGGTCATAGACTAGGTGTGTATAACTTCATGAGAAACTGTCACAGTGATTTCCACGGTGGTTGTGGCATTTTATAGTCTTATAGCAACATTAAAAAGTTATGGTTGCTTCTCATTCTCCCTAACATTTGGTGTTGTATGACTTTTTCTCTTAGCCATTCAGATGGACATGTAGTGATACCTTTAGTGGCTTTACCTTGCATTTCTTTGGTAACTAATAAAGTTAAGCACTTGTACATATGCTTATTGAAATTTGTATTTTTCCCTTTTTGAAATGTCTGTTCAAGTGCTTCATCTACTGTTAAAAAGCAGGTGGTTTTGTTGCATTATTAGAATCATGTTTATATTCCAAATACAATAATACAAGTCCTTTGTCAAAGGTATGTATGGCTGATATTTTCTCCCATCTGTGGCTAACCTGTTCACTTTTTTTTACAGTGTCTTTTGATGAGCAGATGCTTTTGATTTTGCTTAAGTCGAATTTGTCAAATTTTTATTGCTTAATGCTTTCTAGGTTGTATCTAAGAAATATTTGCCTACCTCAATAATATGGACTTCTCTTACATTCTCTTTTATAAACTTTATAGTTTCGACTTTTTACTTTGAAGCATGATCTGCATCCAACTTGTCATTGTATGTGATGAGAAAGCAAAAGGTAATTTTATTTTCTTGTCAATATCTAATTGTTCATTCAGTTACAATTTGTAGAGACAACTCTCATTTTTCCTTTGAATTATTTTGGAAAATTTGTCAAAATCAATTGGACATAAAAGTTTTGGTTTAATCTTTATATCCAATTCTTCTTGTCCCAATCTACCCCAACACTGAGATGAATCAAAAGGGGGTCATTGGTGATTTTTAATTCTTCCTATAAAGAAAAATCTCTCCATTGCCTATCAAATTCACATCTTGGAAGTACTATATGTAAAAGTTCTACAATGTGACTCATCCTTCCTCTCTAAGCATTAAATAAGCGTACTCTCAAATGTGTGGTGATACTCAGACATGCCTCATGAAATTACTTTTGGTGACTTACATGTGTTCTCTCAGGCATTATTTTGTTTTTTTATCTGTCTTCTCTTCCTAGTAGAGGAAATTTCTTTTTCCTTACTCATCCTTTGTGTGTAACGTCAGCCCTATCTTTTCATCTAGAACGATTTTTGACCTTAGGCTCTAGAAGTTAAAGGAGGTATAATCAAATAAGCCAGGAATCACCATCAAGTCACCCAAGTTGCCATTCTGGCTCTAACTTTGAAAGCTCTACTCTTGTCTTTCTTCCTGGCTGTGTCCCTGACTTGGTTCCATGCTTAGTTCTATGTGGCAGCTCTAGAATTCACCACCTCCAGAAACTGAATCCTTTATCTAGAACTCTCCATCTCTCATTGTCTCTTATTCCTAGACCTTACATCCTTACTTCTTCCTAGTGTTACTGACACCCCATTATTATGGGCAAGACTCTTGGTGCTGATTGGTATATAGACTGACACCTATTTTCAGTGACCGTATCTTTTATGAGCACTGTTCTGCTTCCTCAACTGGAATTTCTTATATCTATAACTGATATTGTTCCATTAATGTAAGAATAAGGTGAGTTGGCAATTCTAGTTCCATGTCACGTTCTTCCCTGACAGCTCTTTGGACATCAGGTCAACCCCACAGGTGAAGTAGGAAGTGGCAGAGGAGACAGCTGCAAACAGAAATAACAGGGTCCAGGGACCAGGTCCCACGTGAGTCCTGGCCTAAGTTTGAGATGCCCATGCCATAAGACAGCTCTGGACCCAGTCCTCTCAGTCTGTTGAAAGGGGAATTAAACATTCTGAGGCAAGCACTCCAAAGCACAAACCATCTTCCCCTCCAACCCCAGACCTGTAAACCCCACTTGCCACCTTGATGAGTTTAATTGGGTCTTATCTAATTAGGTGCTTAGAGGGGGCTGCCCACTTATTGAATGCTAACACATGGCATAAGGCATGCAGGGAGGAAGGCATGCCTACCCTGGGTGCCAGTGACAGGGGACACAGAGTAAAGAATGCTTGTCACCACCCCTGCTGATCTTGGGTGCTATAGATTGGAGGTCCTACTGCCGTTGGAACACTGAGAGGAGCAGACAGTGGATATCTAGGCTTATACATATGACTCAAGACTAAGGATCGATGGTGGACAGTTGACCCAGAGCTCTGAACTCAGCCTCTGTCTAATATGAAAGCATAAAACAGTGGTTTGTGTCATGCTGGCAGCCCACGTTTATGCAGATCCACAAATGAAATATGGTGCCTCCAGGAGGACGATTTGCTTGCCCACAACCTTCTGGAATGAGGACTCAACCATGAGGCCTCAGTGTGATATAAAGTCATGGGTCCCTGAGCTCTTCTGGCATCAGATCAACCCCACAGGTGAAGTAGGAAGCTGCAGAGCAGACTGCTGCAAATGGAAATAAGAGGGCTAAGGGACCATGTCTCATGCTTGTCCTGGTCTAAGCTGGAGATGCCCGTGCCATAAGACAGTTGTGGACCCAGTCATCTCAGGCAGTTGAAAGGTGAATAAAAATTTTTGAGGCAAGTGCTTCAAAGCCCAAACCACCTTCCCCTCCAACCCCAGATCTGTAAACCCTACTTGCCAAGATCTGACTTCATTATCATTCTCATATAGAAGATTTTTTTTCCTGTAATTGGGAAGTCTGTTTTTCTCTACCTCTCTGCAACTTTTTGCCCATTCTTCATTCTTTATGTTTTTCAAATTCCACATTCTCCATAAAACTTTACTAATTTATCCAACTACAGATGATAGCTACCTCCGTTTTGAACTCCAGTATTCCATTACTATCTTTTCCTTTTTTTTTTTTCTTTTGGAGTTCTTGGTTTGTTTTGTGTCCAGAATACAGTTGTTATTAAAAACAAAACAAAACAACAGGGACTATGTTTTATTTATCTTTGTCTTGCTTAGAACCAAAGTAAGTGATTTTTTAAAAAATCAAACGAAAGACACCTAAGAATCGTTTTTTCCCCTATACTATTTTTATGGATACCTAACAATCAATGTCTTCTAAAATTTAACTTAGTATTTTCCTATAGGTTGTACTCCAAAGCCCTGACCCTAAGTGATGAGAGAAATGTTTCCTTGTGGTAATCCACTCTTTCCACCTTGTTTTAACAATGGATTTAGTTTAAGTAACTGTAAGCTGCTCTACCAACTAACTTAGGTGAGATTCACGGATAAAATAGGAATAATTTTTCCTCTTTTTGAGGTCTTTAGAAAATTAGTAATTTGTATATGACATCCATAGAAGTGCTATTTAGTAAATTGCAGCTGGTGTTAATAAAGGAGATAAATTGCAATAAAGATCTTCTGAGGAAATAACCTCTAATCTATTCCTGGCCATATATGTTATCCTGACTACAAAACACTAATTATTCCAGAATTTCAAGGAAGACTAGCTCATTCACTTCCTCTCTGCCTAAAGGGATATTTCTGCTCAGCCTTTAACCTTCACCTACTTGTCAACCTGGAAGTATTTCTCGCACCAGAGAGGAAGTTAAGGAGCAAGGTATCTAGAGAGCATTTAAGTTTTCAGGTGTCCAATAAATACCTGACAACTACCTACCCAGGGTTCAGTTACACTCTGTGCAAAAACAGAGAATAAAGCTACACTGCACAGTTAACGTACCTGGTGAATGTAAACTTGGCTATATTTATTGACATCTTTCTCCTGAATTTAGAAGTAACTTGAGATGGCTATATATATATGTTTTTAAATAGGTAGGCTGTACTATTTCAGCCAACACATTTTTTTTGGCTGAAAATATTTAATATCCCTACTTCAATATATGTATTTGTTAATTGTCAATTTTAATTAGATGGTGCTACATGTGCCTGATAAAAATGATTAACAGTAACCAAATCTTAAATACAGTTGGCTTAGAATTCATGATTTGCCTCACTTCAGGTCCAATTACAGCTCTAGCCATTTCTACCATTTCTTAAAAGATCTTAAACATCTTAAAGGTAGTTTGGTAGTTTAAGGCCATCTACAGGTAGTTTGACACATGGAATTATTAAGCTACATGGTGGAAGGTGACATTGTGAGCTGAAGCAAAAGATCAAATACTATGATGAACTCTATTTCAATGCATTCCAAGTTTATGCCAACAGTGTAGGCAAATTTTGGAAAGACCACATTAATTACAACCTGGAAGACAGAGTAGAAGTGCATAAGTGAAGCCAAAAGGAAAAGCCAAGTCTCTTGACATATTCAAGGGAAGCTTGAATTGAAACTAAAGCAGAAACACAGGAGAGGCATAACAAGGGATGGATGTTAGAACATTTCATAGACATCATCATCAGCTAAGGCTAATTTAGATAAGGAGGCAAGGGAAAAGGAGAATTTAGCATGACCCTCAGGTTTCTATTCTGTGCAGTTGAACCAGGTTTGTATCATTTTTTGAGAAAGGAAGGTGGGAGAAGCAGTGCCAATTTGCTCTGGAAAACAGGCTGAGATGAGCTTTGAACATGTTTAATGCGCTAATTTGTCCTAATGTATTAATTTGTGCTGCTTCTCAAGTGTTAAGAAATTTGTTGAGCACAAAACTCTGTAGTGCAAGAAACTTAACTGTGCTCAAGAGAATACTGAGGATTATTATCATTTAACACACAAGTGTGAAGAACTGTTCATGGAAAAGACTAAGAATGACCACAGAGTTTTAAAAATGACCATAAGCAATGGTGTCATAGAATTCAAGAGAAGAGGCCAGGTGTGGTGGCTCATGTAATCCCAGCACTTTGGGAGGCCAAGGCAGGCAGATCACGAGGTCAGGAGTTCAAGACCATCCTGGGCAACATGGTGAAACCCCGTCTCTACTAAAAATACAAAAATTTGCTGGGCGCAGTGGCATGTGCCTATAATCCCAGCTACTAGGGAGGCTGAAGCAGGAGAAT
>NW_012098097.1:3473930-3545129 GCF_000951045.1 Mandrillus leucophaeus
AATTTGGACAGAAGAGGGAACCCTCCTTCTCAGAGAAGGGAGGAGAGGTGGAAAGACAAATAACTAAATAAAATTGTTCTTTATTTCCTTTGGAAATCCCAAACAGTAAAGAAACACAATTTCACTGACCAATAATTGATGATGCCATGTCGAAGTGTCTCCACCTGGCAGGAAGAGCATATGATTTAAGGTAGATAATCTGCCTCCTTGTCTGCTTTGGGACCATTAGATTTGGGGGAAAAAAATGGACTTGGTGATTTGGGGAGGTGGCGGGGACAAATGAACTCTCCCTGGGTCCATTCTCACTATATTTTTATTCTCTATGGAAGAGAACAGATGTTCTCTTTTCTGTTGAGAAAGCACCATGTTTCCTCCTCAACTTCATTTTAAACAGGAGGTTTCAAGAGAGGCCACCCACAGCTCTGAGTGTTCCCACTGAGAGGAAAAATAAATGCCAAACCCAAGTGCACTGAGGAAGAAAAAGCAGCTGAAAAAAAAAATACTCCAACTTTATAGTCAGACCTGCTTGGCTAGCATAGAGGCAAATTAAGCTTACCAAATTTTTTTTTTAAACCATCAATAGTTCATTGCCATTGATAACAGACAACCTAATATGTAATTCATGATAGTCCAATTTTCTAAGCCCAGGAAGTGGAAGGTCTTGGAAAAGCATGACTTTTTTTTTTTTTTTTTTTTTGGCCTGGAGATTCATATGCTAATGGATAGGGGACAGAACTCAGAATGTAAAGTAGTCAAAAGGTATGAATAATATCAGTAATGACCAGAGGGCTTTATCATAGGGGAGTAGATAGGGACTGAGAATCCTTGGAGTAAAAAAATATATATACATAAGTTAGTATACTGGCCACTGACTTTGCCAAGTATAGTCTTGTGCATCTTTAGGGAAATTACTTAACATTCCTATGTATCAATTTTCTTTGCCATAAAATGCTCAATCTAACAGCATCTTTCCTGATAAGGTTACATAAATAAATACACACATATAGCACATATACCTATAGTTTGTATTTTATGCAATTTAAATTTGTTGTTATAAATATTTTGCAGCATGTTTATTTGTTTATTATTACTTAGTTTTAATCCATCAGATTCTTGTCAGGAAACAGAGTTTATAGTTCGTTAAAATGGAGACACTTTAAAGAAATACATAAAGTGAGGAAAGCGGGAGAAGGGACAGGAAAGTGTGGAGAGACTCAGCAATGATGGAAAGCTATTACGCCCCAAGGGACACAGAGATCAAATAGGGTCAGAGGCAACTATCAGAGGGAAGACCTGGACACTGGAACCATGCAAAGGGACCACCCTAGTGGGGGTGTTAAGTCATGAAGGTACAAAGCTCCTGTGAGAGACTTGGTGTCTACACAGGAAGAAGAAGGAGAAAAAACATTTTCTCTTATTGTCTCTACCCTTAGACCCTTTTTGGTGACTGCCATTGGCTAAAGCCAAAATAATCCAACCAACAAAGGGAGTGTGGTTGATGCCTTCAGCAAAAGTCAAAATCCCAGGGCACAGAGTCTGATGAAGAAGAGAATGGAAAAGGCCCGAATCAGAATAATACTAAGTTAAGCACTAAAGAAAGCTCATAGCAAACCATAAAAGCTTAATAAATATTACCAAAATTTATTTAACTATCAAGCTGATGATGTTGATGAAGAAGATGATGATAAGACCATGTAGTATAGAAAAACCCAAAGGAGTCTGAGGTATGCCAATATTTTTTTTTCAGACAAAAATTCCAAGTGCTAGACATGTGACTAGGTTCCAAATATGCCAAGATTGATACGAGATTTTATCTTCAAGGAATTACATAGACTCTATGAAGGAGACAGATATTAAATAGTTATAATATGGCATGAGATATGAGATATTCTGTTTGGAGAGGTATATATTCAGCCCTTAGGATAGAAAAAGAAAAGAATTCAGTAATAATTGCAGAATTTTTGCACAAGCTGGATTTTGAGGGACACATAATGATTTTGCAGTGGAAAAAAACATCTTTGTGATTTGCTGATCAAGGTAGCTTGAGATTCACATTCTAATCTACTGATCTAATAACTAAAGAATTGTTTCACATGGGATTGAGCATAATTCTCGGAAGTAAGTCTCATAAAATGCATGTTACTAAAATAATGTTAATTAACCAATTAAGTGTTCACCAAATGCTAATTTAATTAGGTATTGAAAAACAGCTCTGATCATTCACTTCAAGATTGAGTTCTTCATTTTAGGCTTAAAGATTCTGGGAAGAAACAAGAACCAAGGACAGTCACATGTTCCAGAAAGGAAAACATTGCTTACGGGCCACATGCTTTTCCAAGCTTCAGGACTTTCTTTATTGTGGCTAAAGCAAGAACACATCAATATGTGGGATAAGAAACCTCTGAAAGTCCATTTCATTATCTGAAATAATCAAAACAGTGAAGAATAGTGAATTTATATACATGTTGAAAGAGATTCAGTGAATAATTTGTCCAGTCTCTTTCTTATCTAATTTAATCCAATTACCACCCATTGATGGGGAGTTTCAATTTTCAGTATTTTAGCCTAAAGCTCAGGAAGGAATGCCGGTGAATATGGACTTACGGCTTTAAGGGACTAATCACAGCCACTGCTACACAAACATGTAAGGAAAAGCCAACAGACTATGAGGAATGAGAAACTTCCTTATATTTCATTCCTTTGGTGCTTTTTTTCCTTTTCCCTTTCTCTTCTCTAAATATTTTTTCTTTTTTTTTTTTTTTTGAGACAGATCTAGTTCTGTCACACAGGCTGGAGTGCAGTGGAGTGATCTGGCCTCACTGCAACCTCTGCCTACTGGGTTCAAGCCATCCTCTCACCTCATCCTCCTGAGTAGCTGGGAGTACAGGTGTGCACCACCATGACCAGCTAATTTTTTTTTTTTTTTTCAGTAGAGACAAGGTTTCACCATGTTGCCCAGGCTGGTCTCAAACTCCTAATCTCAAGTGCTCCACCTGCCTCGGCCTCCCAAAGTGCTGAGATTATAGGCATAAACTACTGTGCCCTGCCCTCTAAACACTTTTTCTAAGCGACTCCAAGACTGCATGTTCAATTGGGATGACAGGCAGTGGAGTTCTGAGGGTTACACAGGTGTTATTTGTTTAGGGGTAGGTGACAGGTCATCAGAAACTTTCATATTGTTCAGTATGGGAAGAATAGACTGATGGAAATGGAATATAGCAGTTATTGGAAGGGAAGAAATGATGAGACCAATTGCAAAACTCCACATCCAAGGCATCATGGGTGAAATTTACTCAGAGATCTTGCTGGAAATCTCATTCTATGATGTAGATGGGGTGTGAAGGCATCATGGCCATTTTTACTCACATCACCTGCAGTTGAAGACAATCCATACCCTCTGTAGACTGATCTACATAAATACAAACACAGAGACACGGCCTCCACAGAAACACCATGAAATGTGATCTCCAACTAAATATCATACAGTTGAAGAGGAATCCAAGAATCTCAATTATTCATCCATGTAGGAGAAAAACAAATGGATCTTTCAGTATACTTATGCTACTTATGCCTCTACTTCCTAACTGTGGACATGGGAAGAATAATTTGGGTTTTCTTATGCATGCTAAACAAATTTTGGATTTTTTCATGAACATTTATTATTAAATAAGAAAATTTAAATTATACAACCTGATTGATTCTTTAAGGTCTGTGTTTTAAGTAAGAAACCAGCTTATGATTTTCATAGGTTTTCTACAAAGAAACTATTATGCCAGGTGCATGGCTCATGCCTGTAATTCCAGCATTTTGGAAGACCAAGGCAGAAAGATCCTTTGAGTCAAGGAATTTGAGACCAGCTTGGGTAACATAGGGAGACCCCATCTCTACAAAAAAAAAAATTTTTTTAATTAGCCAGGCATGGTGGTGCATGAGTGTTATCTTAGCTACTTAGGAGGCTGAAGAGGGAGGATTGCTTGAGCCTGGGAGGTTGAGGCTGCAGTGAGTCATGATTATGCCACTGTACTCTAGCCAGGGCAACCGAGCAAGATCTTATCTCAAAATAAAATAAATAAAATAAAATAGAAACTCTAAGTTCATTTATGCCAATGTACTAGATTCATTGCCTATTGACTATAATACCAGTATTAATGTGTCATGGGAAGAAAATGTAATCACAATTTAGTATTGATAATGGCATTTACTATCCTCTAGGAGGAAGAATCTAGAACTAAAGGTAACCTGTAGATAAAGAATTTGAAAATCTCCAGGCTGTGGTCCATGTATAATTTTAGAATTTACATTTTATCCAGCCAGTGGGATGATTTGGGTGTCAGATGTATTGTCACGGTTCAAAAGATATGTCTATTCCCTGAGGAATGCTGAGTCCTTGTATTAATAAACAAACAGCTGAGTAGAACTATACATCAGGTTATAACTAGTAAAATGTAATGAAAGTAATAAAGTGAAAAGAACGCTGAGTAAAGAATCTGAACAGTTTTCCGTTTTATTTATTAAATGAAGTCTTACCTTCTCTATGCTTAACTTAAAATCAGAAGCACTTCCTTGTTATTTTTTTTTTTTACTTTCTTAAAATGGTGTTTTTCTCCCCAATGCACATTACTGAGGTATCCTTAGAAACTTCTCAAATAATATTTAGTGTGTAGCTTTTATATGTATCACTGGAAACATTTTCACTCATATTTAAAAATAAGCTTGACCTTATATTTAAGAATGTATGTCTTCTAAATAAAGATTGAAGATAACTAGAAGTCATTTTATACAACTTCTTCATTTTAGCAATAAGGAAAATGGGACACAAAGAAGCCAAGTAGCTAGGGCCACATAAATATTTAGAGGCATAATTTAAGGCCAAGTTTCGTAATTCTTATGTCGATGGTGAAATACAGAAAAAAAAAAATGCGTTGGCTTTGATACATCTCCAATTCCCTTAACCATTATTTCTCAATACTTTCTCATTGGCTTATACTTTTGGTTCCTGAAAGTTTTAGTGCTTCTATGTGGTCAGTGAACTCTGTCTCTGGATCTTCTGAATTTGTTTATCTGCCTCTTCAAGGCTGTGCTTCCTCCTGTTAGTGTAGTGAAAGGACAGTGCATGAGGCCTGAAGTCTTTGAATAATACCCCTGTTTCCCCAGCTTGGCAGATTTGCTGAAACAAACTGTTCTACAGAAGGTGTTTCTTGGATGTAAATGGCCAACCAAATGTATGCAGACTTTAAGGGTAATTTACAGAGGAAAAAAGTTAATGTTACACTGTAGTTACATTTGCTAGGTAGAGCTGGCAAGTGATTCACCAAAGGAGTCTGAGTATATTTTTTTCTCTCTTTTGGAAAGTTGAAGAAAAAAGGAAGGAAGAGTTTGGAATTTTGTTTCCATCTTGAGATTCTGATAAAAGCTGACTCAGGAGTTCAAAAGAAGAAGAGCCAATATTAACAATGTTGTCTATCTTCACATTATTTTTGCCTTAATATTTGAGGTAGCCATACACTTGAAAAGGAGTAAAATAAATAGTCACAATAGACCTTCAGTTTGTCATAAAGTTATAACCTGCTCTGAGTAACATGTTGAAAGATAAACTTAAATCACAGATAAACAAAATGATCTACTTTAAAAGGTATTCACAGGCTGGGCACAGTGACTCACGCCTGTAATTTCAGCAGTTTGGGAGGCTGAGGCGGGTGGATCACGAGGTCAGGAGATTGAGACCATCCTGGCTTACATGGTGAAACCTGTCTCTACTAAAAATACAAAAAATTAGCTGGGCGTGGTGGCACACACCTGTAATCCTAGCTACTTGGGAGGCTGAGGCAGGAGAATTGCTTGAATCCGGGAGGCGGAGGTTGCAGTGAGCTGAGATCGTGCCACTGTAATCCAGCTTGGGCAACAGAGCAAGACTCCATCTCAAAAAAAAAAAAAACAAAAAAACAAAAAAAGGTATTCATAGTAGTATGCCTGTAATGTGAACAGGTTCTTCTTAAGGTTAAATATGTTTCAAGATAAAAAAACTTTTGTTTTGAAGTCAAAGTCTCTGTATTGCTTCTACTCCTCTTTCTCCAGTTTGTCACCTCCTTCACCTTCCTGGCTGCAGGCAATCTTTTATGGTTTAGTTTCATTGTCCATAATATCTAAATAAAATTTATTATGATACAAATACTCTAGACATACATGGTATGATATATTATAATAATAAATTCACTGTATTTTCAGAATTAGAATATATTTAAGAAAAATCTATAAAGTAAAACAAATTAGGCCATGTGCAGTGGCTCATACTTGAAATCTGAGCACTTCAGGAGACTGAGGCAGGAGCCTAGCTTGAGTCCAGGAGTTCAAGACCAGCTGGGGCAATGTTGCAGCATCTTGTCTCTACTAAAATAATTATAAAATTAGCCAGGTGTGGCGGCAGGTACCTGTAGTTCCAGCTACTTGAGAGGCCGAGGTGGGAGGATTATTTGTGCCCAGGAGTTCCAGGCTGCAGTGAGCCATGGTTGTGCCACTGATTATTTGTGCCACTCCAGCCTGGATGATAGAGACAGACTCTGTCTCTAACCAAATAAAATAAAATAAATAAATAATATAATAAAATAAATCAGTTCAGAAATAAAATCAGAATGGGAATTGGCTTTAGATATTGAAACTCACTTTGCTCATCTGTTAAGACATGATAAATCAATGTAAAAATATTTCCATTTAATGGTTTCTAACAATTGAAACTAAAAGTGTATTTCACATATATAAATTTTAGATAATGTTTCCATGGATTTTTGTATAAAATAAAAGAGAAGATAATAATGATGGCATCAGGAAGGGATTAACATCTTATTTAAAAGGACTTCTTATATAAATTTAACTGGAAAAAATATTTATAACTTTTACCTTCATCAATATCCAAATGAACCAAAGAAGTGCTTAAGAACTTAGTAAGAAAAGACATAATTTCATGTATTTCAAAGCTCTAGGCAGGTCACTGCATGTGCTGGTCATGGTCCAACATCTTGGAAAGGCTAATTTGTTCTACATGAGGAAATGGAAAGAATTATTTATTTTTTTTGCTATTTGTTTTCTGGGTTTTTGTTTTGTTTTATTTTGTTTTGTTTTGTTTTTGCCTTAGGAGGAACAAAGCACAAGGGGAGAAATAGGGAAAGGAGGATGTTCAACAGGAGGACTGAACAATAAGGTGGGAGGTTGAAGCTTCAGTTGTGCTACTAGCCAATCTACTTTCCTCAGCAATTTATTTCCCCAGATAATCCACATCTCTTTCAGTTCACTTGTCTCACTATTTACCCTTATATTAGCAAATGATTTCTCTTCCTACTTGGCTGAAGAAATAGAAGACAGCTGATGAGAACAACCTCAAATTATATCCACCTCTAACTAAAAACATATTGGAATCTCTACTTTCCACTTTCCATCAGATAAAAGTAAAGTTCTCCTCCTTTTCAAGTATGATGCCCCTTCAAGACCTGGTCTATAGATCCTTTATCTTTCTGCAGGCTCATCCCACTGCCGTATAATCATGTCATTACAAAGCATCAAAACTTGTGGACCTTCTAATCTCATTCTCTTCATATCAAAGCATCCTGACAGAACTGTCCTCACTCATTGCCAATTTTGTCACCTCCAATTTTCTTCTCAACCTCTGACATGGTTTACTCTGTGTCCCCACCCAAATCTCACCTTGAATTGTAATAATCCTCAGGTGTCATGGGAGGGACCCAGTGGGAAGTAATTGAATGATGGGGGCAGGTTTTTCCCGTGCTGTTTTCATGATAGTGAGTAAGTCTCACAAGATCTGATGGTTTTATAAAGGGGAGTTCCCCTGCACATGCTCTCTTGCCTGCCTCCATGTAAGACATGCCTTTGCTCTTTCTTCACCTTCCGCCATGATTTTGAGGCCTCTCCAGCCATGTAGAACTGTGAGTCCATTAAACCTCTTTCTTTTATAAATTACCCAGTCTCAGGTATGTCTTTATTAGCAACATGAGAATGGACTAATACAACCTCTTAATCTTGGGTTCATCCACAACAAGTGTGTTAAAATACTATTTTCAATTTAACAATGACTTATTTGTTTAAGTCAATGATGTTTTTCCTTTGGCACTTGAGCCCTGATATGGTTAGACTTTGTGTCCCTACCCAAATCTCATCATGAATTGTCATTCCCATGTATCAAGGGAGGAATCTGATGGAAGGTGATTGGATTATGGGGAGTGGTTTCCCCATGCTATTCTCATGATAGTGAATAAGTCTCATGAGATCTGAGGGTTTTAAAAGTGGCAGCTTTCTGTGCTTGTACTCTTCTCACTCCTGCTGCCATGTGAAGAAAGTGCCTTGCTTTCTCTTTGCCTTTCATTATGATTGTTAAGTTTCCTGAAGCCTCCCTAGCCATGTGGAACTGTGAGCCAATTAAACCTCTTTCCTTTATAAATTACCCAGTCTCAGGTAGTATCTTTATAGTGTAAGAACAGGCCAATACAAGCCCTTTGCAGAAGGGGACAATTTTGTGCTTTTTCTCCATTGCCCCACATGGTTATAGCAGAACGTTTTATTCTACATGTCTTTCTAGAGTAATTCCCACATCCATGACTTCAACTAGTACTGATATGCCCACACTCTTGCCTCAAAGTTTAAGCTACTGTATCTATTCTTTCTACCAACACGGTCAACTGAAAGTTCGCAAAGTAACGGAACCTCAAAATGTCTACAATTCTGTCACTCTTACTTCTCCTGCCTCTTTAAATCTGATTCCTTTTACTCCTAATCTTGTGGAAATGGCATTATCATATGGAAAATCTCCTAAGCCAGAAATCTGGGACAATTTCTTCTTCATTATCACCACTTCATATACCATCAGGCTCTCAGGCCACAGAGTCTTAGGTTTTTCCTGTGGATGATAGGATGCCCCTGTAGGGTTTTCAAGCAGGAGAAAGACATGGCCAGAGTTTTGTTTGAGAACACTCAGATGGCATTGTGGAAGATGGACTGCATGGGGGAAGCTATAGAAGAATCCATACACCAGGTTGGAGATGGTCCCATTTGTGGAAGTTACTGATGTTGGGACCTGTTCTAGAATGTTGGAAGTTGGGATGAAGAGAAACACACACATTTGAGGAATGTTTGAGATGATGTCTGAGGAATTACTTTAAATAAAATCTAAATTTTACCATATTTATCTGACATGAAACACAGTAACATGATTTGTTTCACACTCAACACATTGCTGCTATCATTCAGATGGTTGGAATTTCTCATTCCAAGATGTTGACTTCCACCACCACCCTACCATGCATGCCTGTGAACATACAATGCAAATGCTCACATCCCTATACACACACACAAGCAAACACACACAAACACATACACGCATACAAATACACAGAAGTACTGTGTGTATCTATTTTTAGATGACTCTCGTATCTAGTCCCTTCTCTATATTAATATTTTATTGTCCTCATTATTTCTTCTCCAGAATAATGCAATTGTCTCTTTTTGCTAATGTAAATTTGATTATCACACTAAACTACTGTTATGAAATATAAATATGATCCTGTTATTTTTACCACTTGCAATACTTCTATTGTTCCCTAGACACGATCATGTCAAAACTACTCGGTGTAACATTGCATCTATCATTTAACATCTGCCTATTTCTATGACTTCCTCTCCTCCTCTTATCTTACAAAACATCCAATATTCTAGCTGTAGAGTTGACGTTTCTTGAATGTGTCATATTTTAAGGGGGTCTCTCAACATTTTGGTCTTGCTTTGTCCCTTTCTGGAACCTCTTCTCATATTCTCTGCATGACTGACATTTCTTGAATGTGCCATATTCTAAGGGGTTTCTCAACATTTGGGGCTTGCACTGTCTCTTTCTGGAACCTCTTCCCATATTCTCTGCATGACTCATTTCTACAAGTTAACTAGATTCAAATGCACAAGGATCTTTTCCAGAGCACCTTCCTGGTACTCTTACGCCGAATTTGATTTTTCTATTCTGCTTTTTCATACTACATTTTGTAAAGTTATCATTGATATTACTGCATTTTAATTATTGAGTTCACCATTTTCCTTTCCCACTAAAATATGAAATCCTCGAAGTCCTAGTTTTCATCTTCCACATCTATGTCCTAAAAACCTAAAAGAAAGTCTAGCAGATATTCAGTAAATATTTATTGAATAAACCTCACTACTAAAGTTCCAGATAAGATGCACATATATGATTGTAGGCTCTATTGAAGTTCACGTCAGCAGCTGGAGAAAGGAAGTCAATCCGTTAACAAGGTTTTATTTATTATTATGCTGCCAAGATTAATTTTATCTCTTTGCTTTCATCTAAGTTATTGTGCTTAGGATAAAATGGTGACCTCATGTTTGAATTTCACTAATTTTGCTGTTCACAGCAGGGAACTAGACTAAGTCAGCATTTTTATATCCTAAACTACCTTCAAGGCATAAGGTCTTACTTAAAATAATAAATGATCATCCTTCAAGAGTCAATTAGAATCATAATCATAACAATTTCTTTCTAGAAAAGACAGTCTTAAGAGACATGTATTTCAACTGTAGTTGAACTGACTCATGAATTTGATAATTGTTCTTCCTGCTGTGAATCTTAGCTTCTATTCTACTTTTAGCCCGACATATATAGTTCCTTGTGACTGTAGAATCTGTTATAATCACCCCAAAATTTATACAAAAATGTACACTTATTTAGTGACTGTTTCAGTCATTCAAAACAGTCTGGAAACTATAAAATTTAACCAAATAAAAATTTCAAGGGGAAAGTCATGTTATTGTTTTTCTTCAAACATACTGTTTTTAGCCTAGAGCAAAAGTAAACATTAAGTAGTCCCTGCAGGGATATCTGACATAGAGGGCTCATTAAGCTGAAGAATTATCCAGCAAGTGTCAAAGAGTTAGTGGAGCTGTCAGTGGTACAGAAACTTCTTTACAAAATTTATGCCATGCCTTTGATATACCACTGGTCCCAGGGAAAGTTCCCAGAAATATAAGCTATGTGTGTGTGTGTGTGTATGTTATATATATATATATGAATGATATGTATATGTATATACATAAGATATATATGTGTATATTTGTATGTAGAAATACATTTACACATATATGTATATAAACATGGTGTACTGTATATATGTTACATGTTACATATAAGTGTGTATATATAAAATATATAGGTACAGATACATACTGTATATGTTTTATTTCAATCAACATATACATTTATACACATATATGAATATAAACATGGTATATATATGTTATATATACATATATACACAGAGCATATATATTTGTTGACTTCAATCTAATATGTTTGATGCTGTGATAAATACAGATAGTGCCCTGTGGAAGCACAGATGAGTGACAGCTCCAGAGTCAGAAAACATTCTCTACAGGAGCTAGAGAACGAGCTCAGTTTCAATGGAAAGGCTAAGAATGGAGGCGCTGATAGGGTGTTGGATTACAGAGAACTTGAAGAGGAGGGCAAACATTACATGGAATGAAAAAGGGAACAGACCAGGGTATATATCTGGGCAATTTACCAGTGATTTGTCCTCATAAAGTAGTGAGCAAGGTGAAGGTGGGAAAGTGAGTAGAGGCCAGGTCACAAAATCTTGGGAATTTCCTGCGGATGACAGGATGCCCCTGTAGGGTTTTCAAGCAGGAGAAAGACCTGACCAGAGTTCTGTTTGAGGAGAACACTCAGGTGGCATTGTGGAAGATGGATTGCATGGGGGAAGCTATAAAAGAAGCTATAAACCAGGTTGGAGATGGTCCCGTTTGTGAAAGTTACTGATGTTGGGACCTGTTCTAGAATTTTGGAAGTTGGGGGGCTGAACAAAAACAATACATTTGAGGAATGTTCAGGATGGAAGTCCCAGAAATTACTTTAAATAAAATCTACAATTTACCACATTTATCTGACATGACACACATTAAAATGATTTGTTTCACACCAAAGTTATTGCTGCTATCATTCCGGCTGTTAGAGTTTCCCATTCCAAGATGTTGACTTCCACCACCACCTTGCCATGCATGTCTGTGCACATAGAATGCAAAGACTCACATCCCTACACACACACACACACACACACACACACACACACACACTGGCTGTATGCCGTTATAATGCCTTGCTTAAAGAGTACAGAGCCACTCCTAATTATATCACAAAGGAAGTCAAGAAATTCAATTTTGTGCTCAGGCCTAGCTCTCCCATTAAGGTTACTGCAATTTGGGAAGTTAAAGAAATGTTGGAATGGAGATGGAAGAGGAATGAAGTGGTTAGGGAGCTGACTTATCCTCAATTCTTCATTTCACTTTGAAAGTAAATACATCAGCCTTGGGCTCTATGCTACAAAGAAAATAGTGGACAATTATTCGGTTGATCTGATCACGACAGACTGTGAAACCAGATAATGCCTCCTGCACTCCTCATTACACCCTCCCCTCCAAGAGCACGTTGTTTTGTCTACACAGAAATTTCCAAATATAGCTCAGGTTTGTTGTTTCAGGAGCTCAGCAGTGACTGCAGCTTGAGGTCCGTCCTCTGGTCCTGTTTTGCAGAGTGCAGTGTCTCAGTAAATTACAAAATAAATGCCTTCTGTTCCATGGGGACCGCTGAACACCAGAGGGAGTTAGGGTTGCCTTCAACGGCGGTGATGCATGTTTGGTTTTTAAAAGACTCCCATGAAATACTGAAACGGAGAAACAAATTTATTCTTTAATTGGTAACGTACATTGTGAAGAAAGATAGCTGTTCATTGGTTAAAAACTACTGTACTTTGGTTTAAACTGAAGAATGCGGTTGATGTAAAAACAACTTCCCTTCACTTTCTTTACCAGTTTTCTTCTTTACGTTGACAATTTCCTGCTATTTTGAAGGACATTACTAATGTGTAAATGTCCCTTCTTTCTTACTGCAAGTGAGTGAGCCTGTTTTCAAATTTAGGCAGAAGGAAAATACTCCTTTTACTTTCTTTAATTTAAGTAGACTGTGCCTGAGTGCATTTTTTAAAAGGCTGCAGAGGTAAAACTAGGCCACAGAGGTGATATTGGCTCCAGGAAAAATAGTCTGATTTACACTTGAATGCAGTTATTTCAACTTTTCAAGTAATGTAATCTTACAGGGATCTCCATTCCAAAAATATGACAGTGTACAAAGTAGAAAAATCAAACTTCACAGGATCATTTTATTTCCATTAAATTCCACTCTGAATATTACAGAAGGTAATATTTAGTTTTATTATTATTAATTCCAAATATAACAAATACTGGTCTCAATCTGGATTGATTTATTATCATTTAAAATAGTAGAATATTTGAAGCTTTCACTTTATAGAAGATAGCATAGGATATGTTCCAAACTACTGTTTCTTCCATTCCCCTTTTGCTAAAAGTAGAATGGTCTAGATTCTTAGAAAGCATGCATTATAGACATGACTATTTTTGAGAAAACAACAATAATTGGACTTGTAATTATTAAAAGATATATACATGATTGCCTTGAGAAAACAATAACACATGAAGAGTTATTACAGAATATTGTCGCTATATCCTATGCATGTGTATCACGTTATATCTTGTTAGTAATATTGGACTTTCCTTTTCTAGCTTGTAAATTGCCCGTGATTAGGCATTTTTCCAGCTTGATAAAGCCTCTTTCAACCAAATGTGAAAAAGTAAATAAATTTTAGAAATACTTTGGGTCTATTCTGTTCAGTATAATATCCTGTTGTTACTAATGCAATCTTTCAAATTTCCTATAATAATCCAGTGATTATTATTTCTAATATAATTAGGAAATTGTAATGAAGTATCTGAACTCTATTATCACCAACAAGTTGATTCTTCATGAGAGGCAGCAGGGTGTATGGTTAGGAGAACAGATTGTGGAGATCAAAGGTCTGGGTTCAAATCCTAGCACTTTCCCTCATTATTTCTTTGCTTTGGGGCAAACTTTTGACCTGCCCACGTCCCATTATTTGCACCAAATTACTTGGCTTCATTTTTGCCAGTCATAGGAAGAGGCTCACAATAGAATGAGGTTATAGAACTAAGAATTTTGGGGTTCATGCTGGAAAATTATTTTTACTCATGTCTGCCATGTAATGCTATAAAGATTTGCCATGATTATTTTTGTGTATTGATTAATTTGCATCACTTTTGGCATTTTGGAAGGTGGGTAAATATGTGAGAGGCAGAGAGCTGAACTAGTGGTACTTATTATAAGAAGAAATACTGAAAATGAAAAGATCAATACTAGTCTTATTTTAATTAGCCTCTCTTAACTAGAATGATATGGACTTGGGAATTAGAAATAAACACTGAACTAAAAAAGCAGGTAGTGGACCCTTATTATATATGCTGAATCAATCAAGGCAAATGAGTAAAGTCCTTTAGTAGTAAAAAAAAAAAAAAAAAAATCCTGAAGCAAAGGATACCTTTTTATCATTTTTAAATACTTAACTTTTCATCCTTGATATCAGATTGGTCACATTATCATTCATCAGATTTTAAATCCCTGCATTAGTCCTCTCAACTCCTTTCTAAAATTATTAGAATTTTAGAATGCAAACAACATGTTTGCATTCAGATTCAGCATCGTTTCAGCACTTGCAGAAAAGTAGCAATGAAAATATAACGTAAGCTTAAATGAAATGTATCACTGTTCTTGCTCATGTAGACAAAAAGACTCTGTGGAAACAGTGCCTCTAAAGAATTTTAGCATTTTAGACGTAGTAACTTCTATTCAAATAAGAGTATATTATAGCAGTGAGTAAGAATATGAATGCACCTTATTTTGGAGAGAAAAAAGAAGAAGCTCTTTTCCAGTGTCATAGCCTTGAGGGCTAATAAGCATGCCATTTGCTCCACTTAATTGTCTTCACTCTGCTCTATGAATTGCCTACAAGATTCTTTATCTTTCCGGGACATGATTAATGTGAACATACATCAATGCTAGGAGTTTGACCTTCTCCACTGAGCTTCCCTTAAGAGGATCATCTACCATGGGGAACAATAAAAGATAGTGGAAACTTTTTTTAAAAAATGAATTAGGGTGGGGAGAAAATCCATCTATTTCATCACTAAACCTCAAATAAATAGATGACCCCGTTAGCCGTGCCCTTGGAGCCCTACTGTTATACAAATTGATCAGCAAATGTTCTCCCAATAGAGAACTGTGACCTATTTAGCTCAGAAGAGCCAAAGACCGAATTAAATCTCTTAAAATATCACACCCTTGGTGCTTCAGCCATTTTCCTTTGTTGCTCTTTAATTTGAGACATTTGTCAAGGAAAGAAAATATATGTCTTCTGGGAGTTCCCTTGTGGAGTTACGAAGGATGCAAATCTGGCCCAAGATATCATGAGCCTTCCAAGAAAGTCAAAACTCACACTGTTGCTTTTCCCATTTATTGCTTAACTTTTCAACTAGAGCTGGAATATGCTCACTGACTCCATCTGACAGTGTTTTTCGAATGGATATGAGAAAGCACTAGGACCATAGGCTTTCGATCCCCACAGGAGCACTGCTAAAACCAAAAGACTAATTTTTAATCCCTCAAATTAAGAAAACAGAAAAGAAAACACCAAAGATCAAGGCCGCATCATGAGGAAGAAAGCAGCTGACGAGTCTTGTGGTTTGTTTTGCTTTCTTGTCCAGAAGAATGAGATCGTTAGCTGAGTTTTTCTCATTCACTTTCCATTGTTTGGAGCAAGCCAGTTCTATCCCAGAATCTCAATTTCCTCCTCTGTTATATGAAAGGATCAGACTATATAATCTCTAAGGCCTCTTTTGAGTCTGTGATTTTTACAACTAATTTAGTTAGGACAATTTAGGCCCTAAAATATAGTAAATGGATATATCAAAAGAATGAAAACCAGTGAAAAAATATAAATTTCTTAATGACTTCCAAGAAAACAAACACCAGCCAGCATAAGATGCCAAAAGTGCATTGTGTTTTTAGTAATACCTTTAAATTAAATTTCTTCATCCCAAAACTTTTGACCCAAAGAAATCTCATGTCTAAAGGCTAGAGCTCTGGGCCTATTTCCTTCTTTGACAGAGTAGAAACCCTTGACTTTACATCTCAGAGTTCCCAAAGTATAACTGATATCAAGAGATGAAGAATAATTGCAAAAAAGCAAGGGGAGGGGTATAGGACTTTCAAGGTGTAAGTGTTCACACAGACACACACATGCTTGATTCAAAGAATACAGTCATATGTTGCCTAACAACAGAGAAATGTTATGAGAAATGTGATGTTAGGCAATTTTGTTATTGTGTGAACATCAGTGTTTACATAAACCTACATGGTACAGCCCACTACACACCTAGGCTATATGGTACAGCTTATGGCTCCTGGGCTGCAAATCTGTACAGCATGTTACTCTACTGAATGTAGTATTCAGTCATTGTAACACGATGATACATATTGGTGTATCTAAACACAGAACAGGTACAGTAAAAATATGGTATAAAAGATAAAAAATAGTACACTTGTATAAGGTATTTGTCATGAATGGAGCTTGCAGGGCTGGAGGTTGCCCTGGGTGAGTTGGTGAGTGAATGGTAAGTGAATTTGAAGGCCTAGGGCACTACTGTAGACTTTATAAATGCTATACACTTAGGCTGTACTAAATTTATATAAAAACTTCTTTCTTCAATAATAAGTTAACTTTAGCTTGCTGTAACTTTTTGCTTTATAAACTTGTAAATTTTTTAAAAACTTTTTGACCCTTTTGTAAACCCTTAGTTTAAAACACAAATATACTGCACAGTGATCCAAAATATTTTCTTTCTTTATATCCTTATTCTATAAACTTTTTTTTTCATTTAATTTTTTAACTTTTTAAACTGAACACTAAGACACAAACATACACATCAACCTAGTCCTACACAGGGTCAGGATCATCACTGTCTTCTACCTCTGGATCTTGTACCACTAGAAGGTCTTCAGGGGCAACAGCACACAAGGAGCTGTCATCTATGATAACAATGCCTTCTTCTGAAATACATCCAGAAGAACCTACCTGAGGCTATTTTACAGTTAATATTATTTGTTTATAAGTAGAAGGAGTATACCTTATAATAACAATAGAAAGTATAGTATAGTAAATACATAAATCAATAACATAGTTGCTATGGTTTGGCTCTGTCCCCCGTCCCCCAGCAAATCTCATCTTGAATTGTAGTTTCCATAATCCCCACGTGTCATGGAAGGGACCCAGTGAAAGGTAATTGAATCATGGGGGCGGGTCTTTCCTATGCTGTTCTCATGATAGTGAATAAGTCTCATGAGATCTGATGGTTTTATAAAGGGGAATTTCCCTGGACACGTGGCTCTTGCCTGCCACCATGTTAAGACGTGACTTCACTCCTCTTTGCCTTCCACCATGATTGTGAGGCCTCCCCAGCCATGCGGAACTGTGAGTCCATTAAACCTCTTTCCTATATAAATTAGCCAGTCTCCCATATGTCTTTATTAGCAGCGTGAGAACAGACTAATACAATAGTCACTTATTGTCATTATCAAGTATGATGTATTGCATATAACTGTATGTGCTGTACTTTTACACGACTGGCAGCACAGTGGGTCCGTTTACACCAGCATCACTACAAATACATGAACAATGCATTGCCACCAGGACCTTAGGATGGCTGCAGTGTCACTAGGCAAAAGGGATTTTTCAGTTTAATTATTCTCTTATGGAAACACTGTCATATATACAGTCTGTGGTTGACCACAATACCATTATGCGGTATATGACTATAATTATTAAAATGCTACTGGTGAAAGCACAACATTAAAAACACTTTGTTCTTTCCCTTCCAGGGACTCTGGTATGGGTGCTATGATATATAAAAGTAAATTCGATATATGGCATTATGTCATCAGAGCAGATAAAGTAGTGTAAAAAAGGAGAGAAAGCCATTTCCCACGGGAGAGTCAAGGAAGGCTTTGTGGAGGATGTGTCATTTGAGATGGGCCATAAAACACAGGTAGTATTTATATTTTAAAGACATTTTGGGTGGAGGAAACTGAATCCATCCATTTATTCACTTGTGCATTCATTTCCTCATTTACTTGACATCTATTAACCAATGGCAATCCACAAGGTATTGTGTTGAATCCCAGACTGTGAAGTCAAATAAAACAAAGTCTTTGCTTTCAGGGCATACTATTTATTTGAAAAAATAGCTAAGAGATCAGCTTATCTAGGTTATGAAATATACATAAAAGAGTAGAGGATATAAAACAGGGAAAGTGGATTAGGATCTAAGTGTGGAAGGCCTTGAATCTCAGCTTGATCCTTATTTGATAGGCAATGAGATGGTCACGGAGGTATCCGGCCAGCCTGCAGGCACAACTTAATCAACAATGTGTGTTACGTAAAAGTCCCCAAGTAGCCTTAAGTAGCACTGACCGGTGGAAGTAAATTAGGTAGACCTCAAACAGAAAAAATAAAGAAAAACTAGCAAACACACACAGGTTAGTAGTCACTTAGTATCTCTTATTTCCACACCCTGACTCAAATAATTCCCTTCTTCGGAAATGGCTCTCCTGAAGGGTTTAAATACATTAAGAAATACAAATGTCTGCAATCTCAGGGAGACCAGAAGAACTAGATGAAATGGGGCCATGAGACCCAGAAAGATAGAAGGACTCGTTCAACGTCATGAAGTGAGTCAGAGGGGAGTCAGGAACTGGCTCCATGAGTCATGGCTTCCAGCCTGTGCTCTGACCACGAGACAAAGCTCCTCCCTAGCCACAGTAAGAGGACTCACCCTCGACGCAGCCAAGCTGGCTCTTTCTCTACATCGCTGGCCTCCACTAATGGCAGGACTACGTCCTGTTACATTTTGTTCCACAGTCCAGAATACGTTCCAATGAACACATTTTGGCTAGGTGGAGAAGTGGTAGCAATGAAGTGGTTCACCTTATAATATTAAGTCACTGAAGCCCAATGCAGGTAATAGGGCCAGAGTTGGAAATGGAGTGAGCAGATTCCACCAAGTCTGAAATGAGAAACTTTCAGTTCACACAGTTGAGGCATTCAGCAAGTCAGAAAAAGATAGGAAAAGAAACTAGGGGTAGAGCAAGATGTTGGGAGTGTGTTTATTTATTCTAGCAGAAGTGTGTTATTGATTTAGGTGGGGGATAGTGTACTAAGATGTGTACTAAGGGTACTTCTGCTCTGGGATAGTGTACTAAGATGAGGAATGAATACACTGGAATAAGATGGCCTGAAAAGTCTGTTGATAATTGCTCTGGATATTATCTATTATTTGTTCGTTAGAATGTCTATGCTTATTACCACTTCTCCATATCCGACATTCTAATTAACTTTCTATGGTGAAGAGGATGACATTTATGGGAACTGCTTTAAAGTGGACAAAGTCAACTCCGATATTTGCTCTAGGAGGAAACCACTGTTTTAAAATACCAGATTTGTGGTATGGACCTAAATATTAAATGCTATTCTTTTTTTTTTAATTATTATTAAGTGACCTGTCTTTGTCATTATTATTTCTTCAAGTCATAGAATCTTCTTTTCCTTTTAATGATGTATGGCTCATTGAAATTATTGTTAAAACTGTATTTTAGCACAGCTTTACATATACAATATTAAAAACATGCCTTGGTCATTAATGCTATGGAAATATAAATACTCCTTGTGTAGATCTGTGGTCATTTCTTACAGTTCCAAGGTAAAGGTACATTTACAAGCGTCTGGGAGAAATGAGTAATAATACCTTTTTTCATATGAAAATATCAATGTGGGAAAGCCAGTGTACTCAATAATTCTTTATAGTGGAGGTGGTTCTCGTACTCATAGGAGAAACATATTGCATTAAAAATTTTCAATTTTATTTAAGTAAACTGTATACACACTGAAAAATTCAAAGTCAAAACCACAAAAAGCTAATCTATATCATTGAGGGATGCATACGTAAGTGATAAAAATATAAATAAATGTAAAAATTATTATTACAGAAATCAAATTAGTATCAGCTTTAAAGGTTGGGAGGAGGTTTTCCTCAGAGACAGTAGATGGTTTGGGGATTGAGGGTACTTTCAGAGGCTGGCAATGTTCTACTTTTTGACCTGGGTGGTGGTTGCACAGACATTTATTATATAGTTAAACTGTCCAAATGTGTTTTATGCACCTTTCTGTGTGTATGTTATAATTCACAATAAAAAGTTTTTAAAAGTTGAATAGTACTAAAAGACTATAATGAAAAACAGCTGTTTCTTGCCCCACTTGTCCTCACCTTTAATTCCTACTCAACAAATGCAGCCACTCTAGCTGTTTCTAATGGTATTGATCTTTATATTTCTAAAGAAAATGCTTATATGTCTATCTTTTTTTAACTTTATGCATTATATTTCCACTTTCTTCTAGAGCTGACAAGGAATTAACTCTGGCACTCATTCTTCAACAGGCATGTCTTTTCTCTCCTTCCCTCCTGTTCCCAAGATTGTCGGTTAAATGAATAGTCAGTACCTATCTTTTTATGAGTAGGCATATTTTGCTGATAGCCGAGCTACCCAGTACTTTAAGATTATACTTTGTTCTGTTTTTGTTTTTTTGTTTTTTGTTTTTTTTTGTTTTTTTTTTTTTTTTTAGACAGGGTCTTATTCTGTCACATAGGCTGGAGTGTAGTGGCGTGAACATGGCTCACGCAGCCTCAATCTCCTGGGCCCAGCTGATCCTCCCACCTCAACCTCCTGAGTAGCTGAGACCACAGATATACACCACCACACCCAGCTAATTTTTGAATGATCTGGAGATACAGAATTTCCCTATGTTTTCCAGATTGGTCTCGGACTCCTGGGCTTAAGAGATCCTCCTGCTTCAGCCTCCCAAAGGGCTGGGATTACAAGCGTGAGATGCCTCTTCCTGTTCTGCACATGTTTATACTCTCTTGACGATAGCTGTCCATATTTTGTTTTTCTTTGTATTTTGTTCTATGTAACTCTCACTTATTCAGCTTCAAAGATTTTCCGAGAATAACTATAAATATTCTCTCAGAATATTCCAATATAATCTCTGAGCTTGGGGTGCATGTGTGGGTGCATGTGTGTGTGTGCGCACATGTGTGTGTGTATTTTCTCTTTTCTTCTGCCTTAACTTGCATAGGTTATTAATTAGGCCTGCTACACCAGCCATCTTACTAAGTCTTCTCTTCACCATCATTCTGGGAGCTCTCTTCACATCTTCCATATTGCATAAATTCCTACATATTCCTCCTTTATAAATTAGTGCCTGGGAGTGTGACACCAGAAGCTTCCTAGAAAAAGAAGTCTGGCTGGTAATTTTTTTTGAGAGTTGACAGGTCTGAAAATATCTCAGTTCTACTATTACACTCCTGATGGTTTGGCTAGGATTATAAGTTTTGAATTTTATTTTTAGAATTTTGAAGACATATTTGTACTGTATTTTAGCTTCCAGTAATCTCACTCATAATTCCTTTTTGATGTGACTTATGTTTTCTTTAAAAGCTTATAGGTTTTTAAAAAATTTTTAGTGCCCTGAAATTTTATCATAAGGCAACTGGATGTGGGTCTGTTTTTCTTTAAATTAGTCTGCTGAATACAAGGTGATGTCATTTAATCTAGAAACTCATGGTCTTCAATTCTGTGATCCTTTCTCTTATTTGTCCCTTATTCTTGAACTCTTCTTAGAGGTTGAACCCTCTTGGTCAGTCTTTCACTTTTCCTTTCTCATTTTCTTCTCTTTGTCTTTTTCATCTTTTAAGTATTTAGTGCATTTTTAATTGTTCTATTAAACTTTAAATGTCCCCTTTCCATTTCCCTCTCATCTCTTCTCTACATAGCAGTATGAAGTGCTTTTGTAGCAGACCGACTTAGTGACCAACTCTTGGTGTGTGATACATCTGCATATCTTCCTTAGGATAGAAGTAAAACCCCTCAGCATGCTGTTACGATGTGGCTTTTGCTTATCTTCGTAGTTCACTAGATTACCACTGCCCAGAATAAGCAATGCACTATTAAATATCTCCCAGTTCTTTGATTGTGCTATTCTCTCCTTCATCTCATTTGCAAGTCTTCCTTGCCTTGATATTTTTATTTCTGTCCTTTATCTATTTATTAATTTAAATTCAGCTGCATATTCTTCTCAAAAGAATAATCTTCTAACATGCTTTTCCAAGGCAATATAACCATCTCAGATGATTTCAGTGTTTCTGCTGAGTGCTTCATAGCATGATACTCTCCTTCCTTCAAAGAGTTTATCACACAGTATTATAACTGTTCGATTATCTTCCTTGTGAGATCTATTGTGCACTCTACTTGAGAAGGAGCTATGTCTGTCTTGTTTACACTGGTGGCCCATCACTAACCAAGTTCATGGAATATAGTCTAGACTCACTATTTGTTGAATGGATCAAAGAATAATAATCTTTGCATGTATTCAGTGCTTTCAGTCTCCAATGCACCATTTTCACTGCTCTCTGTCTATTCACCCACATAACCATCACAAATCCCTGAAGAGGTTACTTCTATCATTATTCCTTTCCCCAAAATAAGGAAGTTAACGTTGATTGGAATACCCAGTTCCATTTGTAAGCGACAAAGTTGTTGATTTGAACCTAGATATTCTGATTCCACAACCTCCATTTGTAACTCTCCAGAATGAACACATGGATGAGCCTAGGCAATAAAACACTGAATTTAATCTTGTATAAAAGAGAAACAATTTTCAAATAGTTTTCATAGAAATGGAATTGTATAGAAAAAGGAGCTGACATTTGTGTATTTTGGCAAAATGTATCTAAAATCCTTTTATTAGTCTTTCTAGATATAAAAACTTTCTACAAGCTTCAATATTTCTAGCCTTTAACAAAGGATTTCCAAAAAGATTATAAAAGAAGAGCTAAATGAAAACTCCTTATGTTTAAATATGAAACTTGTTTTGTTTTTCTGAAATAGGTAATGTGAATATGTATTTTAAAGCTATTTAAAATTACCTTTAGAAATATCCAAATTTCAATTCTTGAACATGCTAGTGCATAACCCAAATGGAAGATTTGGGTGCAGACAGATTAAGGAGCTAAATATGCGGGGTTTTATGACTGAATACAGGGTGGTCAGTTGCAATGCATAGGTAAAGTAAAATAAAAAATTATTGTATCTTTTCTCATAAATAAGTTTTGTTTCTGTTTTTTAAAAAACAACCCTTCTCCTTTCTCATAATTGAACTAGCGAAAGACAGCTCTATTATGCCGATGAAACACCTTTAGGATATTTTTCAAAACAAGTTTTATTATATGTATCAGAAGATTTACTGAAGAAAAACTGCCAATATCCATTCCATTTTGGGACAAGGTCCACATCATGGTTAGGCAACCTGTGTCATCCATAGGGTCTTGCACTTAGAAGGGCCCCATGATTTATTTAATGTTCTGCTCTTGCCACATTGAAATTTACATCTTTATAAAAAAGGCCTACATTTTCATTTTTCATTGGGCCACACAATTTAGGTAGCATATTCTTCTGTGGCAGATATTTCTCTACATTAGAGGATGTTGTTGTGGAACAGTCAAAGCAGAGAGATGGGAAACTGAAATCGCTGGGTTTAAACACCAGCTCCAATCAAAATTTCATGCCCTTAATAATGTAAACTTGTTCCCGTCATCTATTTCACCTTTATGGAGACTCTCATTTGCCATTTATCTAATTCAGAACCTCATCATCAACTCAACTGAAATATTTCAGTAGTATTTTTATTTATCTTGTTGTCTGTAATTTTTTCTGTCTTAATTTGTTCTTCAAACTACTACCAGTTATCTACAAGATTATATTTTTTTACAAAAATAATGCCCACATTTTGCAACTGTGCCCATTCTATTTTGTATCTAGAATGCTCTTTTCTGATGCATCTCAAGGTTAAAAGTCTTGCACCAGGTAGGAATGGTTGAGTTACAAATTGCAAAACATCAACCCAACCTAGATTAAGAGGAAAGAGAGAAATTATTATCTTGAATATTTAAAAGTCCACAGATAGTGCCTGGTTTCAGATATGGCTGAATTCAGGATTCAGAAGCTGTCAGTGGCACCCAGCATCTCAGCATTGAATGGCATTCTTTCTACTGTGTTGGCTTCATTCTCAAGCTCCACTTATGACTCCTGCAGTCCCAAGCTTATATCACTAAAACATTGAATATAAATGGCCATAGATCATGCTTCTTTAGCAGTGCTAATAAGTGTTTTACTTGGTTTTTAATTTACTGACCTTGAGGTCAATTCAGCAATTGAGTTTTCTGACTGATTTTACCTAGTGTCATGTATTCCACCCTGTTCCTAGAGTGGGATTACGTCTACAGAAATCACATAAATAAAAGTCAAAGGAGATGAATTCCCACTTCATTTGCATGGTATTATTATAAGAAGAGGAAGTTGACAGTGAGATGATCCTTTCACAGACATTCGAGTTGCTCAGATATTAAAACCTTCCAGACCGGTTGACAAAGAGCTCCTTCTCCAAGTTCCCTGAAAACTCCTTGCCTGGCCCAGCCAGTCTGGTCATGCCCATAAGACCACCCCAACCTCTCTAAAATCTATCAACTAAAGGGTTAATGCTGGAACAGTGGGAGATTTCCAAGCCCACCCGGACTCCAAGTTCAATGTTCTTTCAGTTTTGCTAGTAACTGGGTTTTACTGGTGACTTTATATTATTATATGACATCTGAGAGAAGAAATTTCATTTTTAGGATAACTGGAGATTTTAGTAATAATAAATATTACTACCTTCTATTTTAGCGATAAGCAGATAGCAATTTTAGTGATAATAGCGAATGTCAGAAAACCCAATTACCAGTGGCCTAAATGCAGAGGTTTATTTCTTGCTCAAACAAAAGTAAAGCCTGAGGCTGGTTTGGCAGCTTCTCAATTATTCAAGACCCTAGAATTTTCTATTGTGTTGCTCTGCCATTTTTCATAATTGACTAATACCTTGTGGTCCAGGATGGCTCCTTAAGCTCCAGCTACCACTTTGCATTCCAGGCAGCATGACGCTGAAAAAGTAAACAGAAGGGAATTTCCCCACCCCTTAATGGTGTGTCCTAGGAGTCTCACACACAATTTTCCTTATATTCCATTGGCCAGAACTTCATCATTGCACCTAGTTTCCAGGGAGAATGTAACTATAGTTACTGCTTAAGGGGGCCATGTGTCTAGTCAAACGGTAAGGTGTTACTATTGTAGAATAAAAATGTCCTGGATATGGGTAGACAACTAAGCTTCTCAGCCACAGCTAATCTGTTCATAGTCTTTGATTTATCATGGCAAGAGAACCTTAGGAAGGAAAAGTATTCTTCAAGAAAAGTTTGATGGAGAATTAGAATCTTAGTCAAAAAAAAAGTTCTTATTTTATACCCCAAAATGGTGATGAGGGACTGCCTAGAAACCATAAATCTTATTCTGAAGGAAGATGGTTTCTTCTAAACTCTGTCTATTTTTCATCCCGTCCATCCAATGTGGGTGTTTTTCTTTCTGCTTGATTTCAACCACATGTGGCATGTAAAATGCAAGCAGGAATTGTATACATTCAAAACTCTTTAACTCCTCTGCCTAATACTTGTCTCTCCCATCTCCAAACTTTTAAAGGACTTACAGTTTATATAAAGCAATACAATTAATTCATTAAACAACTACATCTTAAGCATCTTCTACATGTTGGACATTCTTCTAGGAGCTGGGAAAACATCAGTGAAAATAACAGATACTTTTAAGGTTGGAAAGACAAACAGTGAATAAGTAAATGATACTGTGTGTTACATCTTGGTCAGTGTTCAGTGATACAATAGATCAGGATATGGAAGATTGTGAGTACTGGGAGTGGAGACTTGCAATTTTACAATAGGTTGCTTCACTGAGAAGTTGATATTTAAACAAGAGAGACAAGAGAATGAACCACACATAAATCTGGGAGAAAAATCTTTCAGGCCAGGGAGGAGGAAGTGCAAAGGTGTTAAAGAGGTGTCATGCTCATGCTCCAAGCAGCAGAGAGTTATATGTGTGCTTGGCTCTACTAAAGCAAGTAAGTGGGAAATGACTTCAGAGACGAGATCATAGATGCTTAGTAGGCTGTTTAAGACTGACTTTTCATTATCCTTAGCAAACTAATGCAGAAGCACAAAACCAAATACCACATGTTCTCACTTATAAGTGGGAGCTAAATGATGAGAACACATGGACACATTGAGGAGAGTGACACACACTGGGGCCTTTCGGAGAGTGGAGGGTGGGAGGAAGGAGAAGATCAGGTAAAATAACTAAGTGTTACTAGGCTTCTGTACAACAAACCCTCATGACACAAGTTGACCTATGTAACAAACCTGTACTTTTACTCCTGAACTGAAAATAAAAGTTTAAAAACCAAAACAAAACAAAACAAAAGCAAAACCAACCAACAAACAAAAGACTGGCTTTTAATCTGAGTGAAGTGTGACATCATTTTGAGGGTTTTGAGACGAGAAGGGGCGTAATCTGTTTTAGAATCATCCTACCAGTTGCAGTATTGAGATCAGACTCTACGGGAGAATGAGAAGAAGCAAGGAGAGAAATTTGGAGGTAGAGTCGACTGAAATAATCCAAGAAAATATTATATAGGTACTGTTTAGAGAGAGTAGAAAATGTTGACAGCGTATACTGACAAACTCGATATGGGGTGTGAGAGAAAGGGAGGGATTAAGAAAGACATGAAGGTATTTGAAGGATATAGTTTTGCTTTGGCTGAGATGGTGAGATGGTAGGACACTGGAGAAGTCTCAGTAATTCTGTTTATTAGACATCCAAATGGAGGTCTGGGATTCAGTGAAGCATCCTAGGCTGAAAATGTAAAAATGTGCTCATCCTTAGCACGTAGGTGTGATTTAAAACCATGCTACTGGATGAAATCACCAAGGCATTGGGTGTAAGTAGGTAGAAAAAACAAACAAACAAACAAACATGAATTCTGGGACATACCCATCAAATGATTAGAAACTGATGATACAAGGAGCTAAAAAGAAATCATTTAGGTAGATAGTGAGGGTAAGAGAGTCCTCGGCGGAATTTCCCTTTTAACAAAAAGTAGCCCCCAAATCATTTCTTTTTCTTTTCTTTTTTTCTTTTTTTGTTTTTTGTTTTTTGTTTTTGAGACAGAGTCTCACTCTGTCACCCAGGCTGGAGTGCAGTGGCCTGATCTCAGCTCACTGCAACCTCCGCCTCCCGGGTTCAAGCAATTCTCCTGCCTCAGCCTCCCAGGTAGCTGGGATTACAGGTGCTTGCAGTCACGCCCAGTCAAATTTTGTATTTTCAGTACAGACGGGGTTTCACCACGTTGCCCAGGCTGGTCGCGAACGCCTGAGCTCAGGTAATCCTCCCGCCTCGGCCTCCCAAAAGGCTGGGTTTACAGGCGTGAGCCACCGTGTCCGGCCAAATCATTTCTTTTTTAACAGAGAGCATCCGGAAAAATCGAGCTGCAAACATAGATAAGGAAGCCGGAAGCGTGCTTGGGGGAAATGCCGGAAGCTGTGCCAACAGGAAAGGGCTACCTGGAAGCCAGAGAGGTTCAACATGGAGGCTGCTTAGTCCCTTTTCTTTGTCGCCACGTGTACATGAGGCCAGCCAGGTAGAGAACCTATCTGCATCATAAAAGATTAGGGCTGGGTGGCCAGCTTGTTCATGGGCTATGCAAATAGCACACCTGGTCCGACCAATCCTTTGTGCCCTATGTAAATCGAACACCGCCTCCTCAGGCTCGTCTATAAAACCTTCTGCATTTCACTGCAGAAGCAGCAACCCATTTTCTCTGGGACCCCTCTCTGCACAGAGAGCTCTTCTCCTTTCTCCTACTAAACTTATACGGCCGTGGGACAACGAACCTCGGGTATTACCCCAGACAAACGACATCGCTTCATTGAAGGGGATAAAAAGATACAGCAAAGGAAACTGAGAATGAGAAGGCAATAAAGTAGGTAAGAAACAAGGTAGAGTGACATCATGGAAGCCAAACAAAGCAAGTGTTTCCAGGATGAAGGTGTGATCAACTGGGTCAAATGCATGGTGACAGATCAAATAAGATGAGGACTAATCATTAATCATGGATATTAGCAACATTGAGTCCCTGTGGACCTTTGTAAGAGAAGTTCTTATAAAGGACTGAGAGCAAAAGCCTGGCTGAAGTGAGTTTTAAAAGATGTGAAATGGTAAGAATTAAATACAATGAATATTTTCCTGGAATTTTGATATATAGGGCTTTTGTTTTAGGATGCAAGAAATAACAAAATTTTTGATTTATGATGAGCATGACTCTAATTGAAAGAAAAAATTGATCATATAGTAGCCAAAGAAATAATTGCTGTAAGAGTAATGCTCTTGCAGCGCAGGTTAGAGGGGGTAGACTTTAGATAGGAGCGTAAATAATTCCCCTTCATTGTCAAGAGGGTAAAGTATTTGGGTACAAAAGTCAGTAGATTGGTGAGTGGCCTGGTGAAGATTTAGTGGTTGTACTTTAGGTCCTACCTTCAATTAGTTTCTTATTAATGAATTAATATTGTGTTTATTTGTAAATTTCTCCAGGCCAAAAACTGCATTATGTATTTTTTGACACTTATTTAGCCAAGCAACAAATAATTGTTTATTAAACTCTGAATAAATAACATGACAAAGGAGTACTGTATCACCATCGGGAAATAGCTATCTTTACAGAACTTCAGGCCAGAAGGGTTGCTGTAAAATCTTAAGAATGGTATTCGCTAAATAAATTTTTAATAAAGTATAATTTACCAGTATTAAAGAATTACTTGTTAATAGATAAAACTAAATTGTTAAAGAATTGATAAAACTAAAGTTACCTTTTTTTTCAAGTTCCACTCTTTCTGGTTTAAATGTTTTAAAAAATTTTATGGTAAAATGTGTTTTACATGAAAAAATGAATTGAACATATATGTGCAGTAAAGTAAGCCACATCATCTAATTAAAGAAATAAAATATGACCTGCATTTGAAGAAAAAAAAAAATCACCCATACCCTGTACCTCTTCTGTGATAGCATCAACTGTTTGAGGTGATTGCTATACTGATTTCATGATAATCAGTCTCTTTGACGTAATCGCTATCCTGAATTTGATGAAAATAATTTTCTCTTTTTTCCTCTGTTGTTTTATCTATTTACCTTTCAGAAATTGAGTTTAATTTTATCTGTCTTTGGATTTTATATGAATAGAGTCCTATCTGCACATCCTTTTGTGTCTTTATTTTGTTCAGTGTGTGTGTGTGTGTATGTATGTTAAAAAGTTTAATGTTTGTATAATCTGGGTGAATGCTATTTAGAAAAGTACTAATATCGCAACATTTTGGAAAGTCTAGAATCAATCATTAAAAATAAAAATAAAATAATATTTAATTAAGATAAATTAAAATACAAAATGTTTTAAAATGTGTACTTTTTAACCTAACTATGCAGTACCACCACTGTCATACAATGAGTGTATACAATATGGTCTATTTCTGAGTTATCACAAATTTTTACATTTATCCAGATATCTGTCTGTGCAAATTCTGCATTGCTTTAATCACTATAGCTTCAAAATAAGGCTTGATAACAGGAAGAAAAATTATCTAACTTGATTCTTTATTAGAGTTTTTTTTTTTTTTTTTAATCATTTGTTGTACTTTTATGTGAATTCTAGAATCTACTTCTCAAGGCCTACCAATGGGAAAACCATTAGGATTTTTATTGGGATTGAATTAAATCTAGAGATCAGATTGAGGAGTTGAAATCTTTACAATATTAAGGTTTCACTCCATGAACATTGTCTGTCGTCCCATTTATTTATTTATTTATTTAAATTTCTCAGTAATTCTGTATTTTTTTCTTAGAGATATTTTACACTTTTGTTAGATTTGTTCCTTAGTACTTCCAACTTTTGATGCAATTGTAAATAATAGTGTATTTTAATAGTGTATCATATTAAAATATACATTCAGAAAAATAAATATAAGTTTAAAGCTTGATGTGTTTTCTCAAACTAAGTACACCCAGGAGACCACCACTCAAATGAAAACCAGAACATTATCAATTCTAGAATCACCTGTGTTTCTTTCAGCCACTATCCTACAAAGATAACCTATATTTTAACAGGCTATTTTTGTTTTGCCTATTTCTGAGCTTTCTATAAAAAAATTACACCAAATGGACTGTTTTGAGTCTTCTTTCAGTTCTTTCATTATGGTTTTCAAATTCATTATATTGTTATATGCAGTGATTGCTAATTGCTTATTCTAATCGCATAAAAATATTTCATTTTATGAATTTACTTATTTACAACAATTTGTTTATTAAACTGCATTTTGATAGTTTCCAATCTTTGGTTATTGAGAATAGTGCTGCTAAGAATATTTTAATATATATCTTTTAAAAATATATGTATGCACTTCTGTTGAGTAACAATATCTGAAATTTGAGGGAAGTGGTACATGTGTGCCTTCAGTTTCATCAGCTAAATCCAACCATTTTCCAAAATAGTTGTACAAATTTACACCCCCATCAATTGTCTATGAGAATACAGTTTCCTCCACATTCTTGTCTATCCACTTGGTACTTTCTATTTTTTTCATTTCAGCTATTTTTTCAGGGGCTAGTCTCAGCTCCTGTGGTTTGGGTTTGTGTTTCCTGATGACTAATGAACATCTTTTCATATGTTTACTGGCCATTTTGATAGTTTCCTTAGTGAGCTGTCTATTCAAGTCTTTTGACCCATTTTCTGTTCAATCGTCTCTCTTTTTCTGATTGATTCGTAGTTTTAAAAAATATATTCTGTATGCAAATCCTTTGTCAATTGTCAATTTCTATATTGCAAATATATTCTCTCACTTTGCAAGTTGTTGCTCCCTATTTTAATGGTGTCATTTGATGAACAGAAGTTATTTTAATACAGTCCTATCAACTCTGAGGTGATATATTTTAGTCAATGTTTAAAATTGTTTCTTGGGTACTCGAAAATAGTATGCATTCTTCAGTTGTTCATGGCAATATTCTACGTGTGTTTGTCAAGTGAGATTTGCTCAGTGGTTATCTATGTATCTATGTATCTATGTATCTATGTATCTATGTATCTATCTATCTATCTATCTATCTATCTATCTATCTATCTATCTATCTATCTATCTATGTATCTATCCGATCTCTATATATCGGTTAAATCTACCCTGTTCTTTCTGATATCGTTATTTTCATGATGTAGCAATTACCTCAAGAGATAAGCAATAACCTTCCACTATAATTATGGACATGCCTATTTCACTGCTATCTGTGTTTAATTTGGTTTTAATGTATCTTCAATCTATGTCATTTAAGCCATAATCATTTAAACTAGTTACATTTTTTTTCCTGGCAAATTGAAACTTGTATCATCATTGTAAAGTGACCCTCTTTAACACAAAATATGTTACTAATATAAAAACAATTTAGTCTATTTTCATTTTTTTATTTATTTTAAACCTTTATATGTTCTTATTCTCAAAGTATATGCCTTGAAAACAATACATAATTTGTTTATTTTTATAATCTGGCCTGATTGTCTTTGACTTTTAACTGAAACATTTAGTATTTTTACCTAGTCGCAATTATTGTTATATTTGAATTTCAAAATAGCACCTTATTTTGTCCTTTAAACACAATATGTGGGCATTCCTGAGAAATAGGATGAGATTTCACTTTAGGGATGCAGTATAAAGTTGTCCAGGCTCTTCACTGCATCCAGGTAGCACATCTAAATGGTCTACCAAGCACTTTACAGATGCCTTAAATTCTTGTACTTGTCACATTAATTTTTGGGTAGATGCAAGTAATGTCTCATGGGAGAAGAATCTTTTTTAAAATTTGAACTCAGATACCACATGGGTAAGGATTTGCATTTGCACAGGCTCTGCACCTGGCGACATTCTAGCCCCAGAGAGCTTCAGGCTAAATTCACAGCGTAAAGTCCCTTCTCCGCCTTGGTATCTAGAAGCTGGATTGCAAAGTTCTGTGAGAGTCAACCCATGGCAACATTTTTGCAGGAATTTTTTTTTGTTTTCCTTTCAATAACAACCACCCCCACTCTTCCTGACTAAGGTGATCTATTCAGTTCCCTGGGGGTTGGGAAAGGGCTGGCTTACATCTGTTTAGTGCTGCCCACACTAAGCCTGGGAGGTTCCATATTGATGTGAGAAATTTCCCCATTTGACTTCCTACTTGGGGCAGTGGGAAAGCTACTGGGCCTTGACATCAAACCCAGTTAATATCCTTTCCCTGCCCCCTGGTGGTTGCCAAAGTTAGAGACCAAGTTTGCCAATGTATGCAATAGCCATCAGGACACAAGTGGTTCCTGTGTCCTGGTGCTTTGCTTAGCTGTCTTGGCTCCTGCTTCTCCATTAATTTTGGCAGTGTCACTCCTTATTATCTTATCATTGCTGTTCTGTTTTCAAGGGCAACTAAAATAGTTTTTCTATGTCATTAGTTGCTTTCAGGGAGTAATTTGGTCTCAACAACATAGCCTATTAATACTAGAAATGGAAGTCCACTTTTAAATCTTTAATCTTTCTACTACAATATTTTACATATGGCATAGAATAGAAATACCATTTCATTATTTTTCATATGGGAAGCCAATTGCTTATGCTGTCTATTGACTAATTCCTCCTTCTCCCAGTCATTGGCCGGGTCATCTTTGTCAAATATCATGATTCCATATAAAGTTGGTTTGTTTCTTCACTCTAGTTGCTCCATTGCTGAAACATACGTGATATAGTTTGGCTCTGTGTCCTCACCCAAATCTCACCTTGAATTTTAACAATCCCCACATGTCGTGGGAGGGACCTGGTGGGAGGTAGTTGAATCATGGGGGTGGGTTTTTCCCCTGTGCTGTTCTCACAATAGTGCATAAGTCTGAGGAGATCTGATGGTTTTATAAAAGGGCAGTTCCTCTACACATGCCCTCTTGCCTGCTGCCATGTAAGACATGACTTTGCTCCTCATTTACCTTCCACCATGATTGTGAGCGCTCCCCACCCCCAGCCATGTGGAGCTGTTAGTCAATTAAACCTCTTTCCTTTATAAATTACCCAGTCTTGGGTATGTCTTTATTAGCAGCGTGAAAAGAGACTAATACAATATGTCAGCACATTGCCGTGCTGTCAAGATATTAAGGAGTGACTGTGCCAAAATTCACAGGGAGGATAGAACTAAGATAATTATCAACAAAGCACTGGAATGCAGTGCTGATGGCATTTACCTATGTTGGCAAACTTGGCCTCTAGCTCTGGCAACCACCAGGGGGCAGGGAAGGGTCAGAAGTCAAATTGAGAAGGGTCAGAAGTGAGAATTGAGTCAGAAGTCAAAGGCCAAAGCCTGCAGAAGGTAAAAAGTCAAATAGAACTTCCCCCATCAATATAGAACTTCAAAAGGCTATGCGCTCTGAGACAGGATAAAGCAGACATAAACCAACCATCTCCCCAAACCCTACTTAATAAGACTCTAGTTAACAATAATTTGTTGTATCATTTCAAACAATTAGAAGAGAATTCTGAATGTTCTCAACACAAAGAAAGGATAAATGTTTAGGTGATAGATATGCTAATCAATCATTACACATTATATACATATATCAAAATATTACTCGGTACCTAATAAATATGTACAATTATTATATGTCATTCAAAAACAATTAAGGATCCGAGCAACCACAAAAAGTTAAGTAGTATGACATCACCATGGCTACCCGTGAGCATGAAAAAAAGCCCCATCTACTTCAACTGTATCCTTTACACATAAATAAGGTAGTGTAAAAAATTTTTACACTTAAATAATGTAGTTTTATAATAAATTTATGTCTTGCAAGACAAACACTTATTCCTTTTCCTATTGTGTTATTATTGTTACTCTTTATTTTTTTTAATGCCATTGAGTCAGATTGTCAAATTTTATGAAGAAACTTGTTGAGATTTTGATTGAAAATATCTCATATATATCCGGGGGAACTTGAAATCTTTACAATATTAAATTTTCCTCACTCTCCTTTCAGTTAAGTTTTTTCAATAAAGTTTTACAATTTAGTATTAAAGGTTTTCTACATCTTTTGATGGAATAATTATAGGTTTTTAGGTAAATAGGGTAAGTTTTTCATAACTCTCTCATTCTTTGTTTCTAGTGGCTAGAAATGCAATTAGGTTTTGCACATGAATCTTAAATCTTGCAAACCTGCTAAGCTCAATTACTCCTAGTAAATTTTCTCATCTATATTTTTGGACATATGTGTGTGAAAGATTGTTCTGTAGTCTTTTTCTAATTTGTATACCTTGCATTTTTCCTACTTGTCGTACTTGTACTATACTAAAAATGTTAAATAAATGTGTTTGTGAAGGACTTCCTTTCTCTACCTGATTTTAAAGAGAATAATTTGCGTTTTACCACTAAATGTCTTTGCTATTACTTTTGATGTGTTTTAGCAATTCTGTATGTCTATCCCTACCCTTGATCACTTTAGGGCATCAGTTAATGGAAGAGTAATTTTAGGACTTTCCTTTCCAGCACAGTAATTATGTGTTTGGTTGTCAATGTAAAGGGTCTAACACCGTAATATTGATACGCAGTTAAGAGGAACTTTTAGAAACAAACATGTAATTACAGGCTCATTTATATGTTGCTGAATATTATCAATGTACAATCAGACTTTATTTTCTATTTTAGAGAGAGTTTTATAGCCAACATTTAAATACTTTATACATGTCATTTTTCATTATCAAGCAGTACACTGTCTTTGGCCCAAGCAATTGTATAATTATATGAAATTTCATTTCTCCATTTTTTTTCTCAATATGATTACTCTCCATTCTGTAGTTATGTGTAAGGGATATAGTTGAAGTAGGTAGGTTTTTTTTCATGCTCACTGGTTGCCATGGTGATATCATACTACTTAACTCTTTTTGGTTGCTGGGATCTTTAATTTTTAAATTGACACATAATAATTGTACGTATTTAGGAGGTACAGAGTGATATTTTGATATATGTACACAATGTGTAAAGACTGGTTAGCATATCTATCACCTAAAACATTTATCCTTTCTTTGTGTTGAGAACATTCAGAATTCTCTTCTAGCTGTTTGAGATGATACAATAAATTGTTTAGAACTAGAGTCATTCTATAGCACTATAGAACACTAGAATTTATTTCTCCTGTCTAGCTGTAATTTTGTATCTGTTAACCATCCTTTCTATATCCCCCCACCCCCACAACACCCCAACACCCCTCTTTTTTCCAGCCTGTAATAATCACAATTCTGCTTCCTAATTTTATGAACATAACTTTTTTTAAGCTACCATGTATGAGTGAGAACATTCAGCATTTGTCTTCTCTGCCTGACTTATTTCATTTAGCATAATGTTCTCCACGCTCATCCATGTTGCCATGAATCACAGAATTTCATTAATTGGATGGCTGAATAGTATTCCATTATGTATACACACCTCATTTTCTTTATTCATTTGTCTATTGATAGATATTTAGGTTGGTTTTATATCTTGGCTATTGTGAACAGCGCTATGATGAAAATGGGGTGCAGATAATTCTTCAACATGCTGATTTTAAGCAATACGTTTTAAACATATAATTTTAAACATTTTATAGCATTTTAGAAATTTTTTCCTGGGCTATTTTAAATCTTAATGTTTATTAACTCTTTAACCTTTTTATTGCCTCAACTCCAACAAAATTTTCACTTTAGGAACTCTTGTGTTTTAGTCAAGTCTAATTAATATTTGGAGTTCTAAAAAAGCTACAACTATATGCCAGTTATAACAATATGTTATTTTTCCTTCTTAGCTAAGTGGGGAAAGCTAGTGACAGAACTGTGGCAAGAAATGTTTTCTGTGTATTGAACGAAAATAAATGAAATCGAGTATGATTCTTTCAGCCAAAAAATTAGCCATGCAGCTTCTGAATACTTCAGCCATGGAGTAAAACATATGACTTCTTTAAAGGAAGTTAAAATATGATACCAGTTATATCAGCCTGAAAACAAAATCTGATAAAACGTTGTCACATTCATACTGTCTGAATCCTCATCTGAAAGAAGGCACAGAAGTTTCCAAGTCTCTAAGGGATTCTATAGAAAATGGCTGAACATTCATAGACATTTAAGACTTTTGTATGAAATTAAACTTGCCACTGCTCTTTCAGACAACATTTCATAGAAAATTGTGCTCCATAGTTAAAATTTTAAATTAAAATTTCTCAATTCAAATTGAAAAATGTAATATTAATCATCAAATCAAGTCCTTGATTAAGCTGTCATTACAATAAGAGGGAATTTTCTTTCCCCACATATGTTCACCTATCTAAGACTTACTTTCTTGACCTTTTTGCACCTTGTTCCTTTTCAGTCAGAATATAAACTGACACTGTTTTGAGATTTTTCTGTTATTTTTTTCGTATTTTCACAGAATACTCAGCTAGTTGTGGAGGAGAATGAAGATAATGTATGAAAGATCTCATCGCTAGGCTATCATTCAAATGATACTTTCAAACATTCTGAAAGTTTACATTTCTGAGCCCATTCCCTTATTCTTGATCAATATATCTTTTTCAAATGATCTGTGACATGAACAGCATCTGTAATGGATGTCACTGTTTGCAGAAACTTACATATACTTCATTAAATATATGTTACATATACAATGGAATTTTTTCACGTAAATATTTCTGCATAGATGTTCACATGGAAATAAAACAAGAAGAAAATGAATTCTAAACTTGGTTCATTGCCTAATTTATTTTATTACTACCTTATTTTATTTTATATGCAGACCCAAGTTTGTTTACTTAGCTAAGATAAAGAAACTGGACAAGTAGTTCCCGTCTCTGGAAATTTGGTTTCACTTGTGTGATACCACCCAGATTCCCTCCACCTCTTCCTTGCCGCCATTGCTCTACCCAGTTAAAGTGAGCTAAAATATTTAATGGGTCATGAGAGTAAGAACTCTATTTTTTTTCAATTTCATATAAAATAGCGGTGCAGTATCGGTTATGATCAACAGAGTCTAAGGCTCCTTTGTAACCACTAAATCTAAGAAAAGCCACAAATTACCACTGGAATTGAAGAGCAGTTGGCTTTGGGTTCTGGTTTCAATGACCCCCTCCCCCTAAATTAAAATATCCTGCATCTGTGTAAATAAACATCTCTAGGTATATGGTAAGGCAATATTTAGCACAAATATGTTTCATACAAAATTAGCAGCAAAGAAAAACTTTAAACTTGTAATTACATGAAAAAAAATTAGGCCATTAGTGTAATTAAGATGTTCTTTCTTTTTCCCTTAAACATGGAGAGCAGGAGCAATCACTCTTTTGCATGAGTACTCTCATTGATGAACTTTCCAAAGCATTATTATTATTTTCTCTTTTTTCCATGACACTTTATAATGATACTTTTATTCTGGCAAGAAATTAAGTTCTAGCACTAAATGTTTATTGGCTAAATTAACGTTTATAAATGCTAAATTTAGAATAGTATTTCTGCTAATGAGATCTAGGAAGTCAACAGATAAGCTTCTTAAGAGATAGTAGCTAAAAGTCTTATAATCTATTTTATTTATAGAAGTCAAGGAAGTGAACTCAGATGAGATGAAAACTGAATTATTTAGCTCGAGAGAGTCTGTCTCCAGTTGTCATGCTCATTTCCCCTGCCTTGATCATTCTTTCTCTTTCCAGTTTCCGAAGTCAAAACTGCCTTGTGAAAGTGACACAAAATTCTAGCATGATGGTTCTGTTAGTGAGGCAGTAACTCATAAAAGTGTGTTTTCAAGGAAAGTGCTCATGAATGTATTCTTCTCTGCCATCTTCCTTCTGAATTCTTGGAAATAATTATATCTTAATATCCTTAATATTCTGAAATTAATGAACAAGTAACTTCAGTTTAACTGGATTTTGGACACTTTTCCCTAGCGAATTCAGGAACCCACTGCCTATGGTTTTCTACTGCTATTCATGGAAGAAATGGGAGTTCATGTTATCAATCTGTATTGCTAGGAGACTTTCAAGTGACGGTGCTGGAGAAATGTATGAAAAAGCTTCCAAGATGATAGGGAAACCAATGATACTCTAGTGTTCTCACCTAAATATACAGCTTTTCTTCTTGGACCACCAATATGGTCAAAGTCTTCAATGACTCCTTTTGTTGTTGTTCTAGAAGTAACTATTTCATTTTATTTTAATTTCTTCTATTTGATTTATAAATTATTTATTTATTTTTCAATTGTCAAAAATTCTATTTATTTATGGTATATAATATGATGCTTTTTAAAACATTTATTTTAGATTCAGGGGTACCTGTGCAGGTTTGTTATATAGGTAAATTGCATCGTACAGGGGATTGGGATACAGATTACTTTGTCACCCAGGTAATAAGCATAGTACAGGACATGTACTTTTTCAATCCTCACCCTCCTCCCACCCTCCACCCTGAAGTAGGCCCTAGTGGCCATTGTTCCCTTCTTTGTGCCCATATGCTTCAAAATTTAACTGTCACTTCTAAGTTGAGAACGTTCAGTATTTGGTTGTCCGTTCCTGTGTTAGTTTGCTTAGGATAATGACCTCCAGTTTTACCCATGTTCCTGCAAAGGACATTATCTTATTATTTTTTATGGCTGCATAGTATTCCATGGTGTATATGTACCATAGTTTTTTAATGCAATCTACCATTGATGGGCATTTGAGTTGACTCCATGTCTTTGCTATTGTGAGTAGTGCTGTGATAAGCATACGTGTGTGCATGTACCTGTAAGGTAGAATGATATACATTCCTTTGGGTACATACCCAATAATGGGATTGCTAGGTAGTATAGTAATTCTGTTTTAGTTCTTTGAGAAATTGCCAAGCTGTTTTCCACAATGGCTGAAGTAATTTCCATTCCCACCTGCAGTGTATAAGCATTCCATTTTCCTTGCAACCTCACCAGCCTCTGTTGCTTTTTGACATTTTAATAATAGCCATTCTGACTGGTGAGAAAGTTTCTCATTGTAGTTTCAATTTGCTTTTCTCTAATGACTAGAAATGTTAATAATTGTTTTATATACTTGTTGGCCATGTGTGTCTTCTTTGGAAAAGTGTCTGTTCATGTCCTTTGTCTACTGTTCAATAGGGTTTTGTGTTTTTTTTTGCTCATAAATTTGTTTAAGTTCCTTACAGATTCTGAATATTAGATCTTTGTTCCCATCAGTAGAATCACAACTGATCCCAACCACACAAGGCTATGGTGGTTATATGCTCCAACTTCCTTATTTACAAATGAAAAAAAAATGAAGTCCCCAGATGTAAAAGTTGAAGAGCAATCAGAGTTGGTGGCAAAACCAGAACTAAGACTCAATTATTTTGATGCATAGACCATTTTTTTCTTTCACATTTGTTAAATCTATTTGGCCAATACACCCTAGTGTTTTTCACATTGCCCTACGTGTATTTCAAGACCCATCAAAACCTTGCCCCATCTTACCATTTAACTCTTTTTTCTATTTGTCTCATAATATGAAAATCCTGCGACCATCAAGTTGAGCTTCTTCCTTCTCTTTACCAATGCACCTACTGAACTTCTTTTTACCTTGTGCTAGGGTGAACAAACATCCCAATTTTCTAATGACTGTCTGGGTTTTAGCACTGAAAGTCCTGCACTCTGGGGACCTCCTCTGTTCTAAGCAAAATACCCTAGTTGGTTACCCTACCATGCCCACTACTTGCGTAGCTATTGCCTTGATCATCTTCTCTAGAATTTTCTTCCCCTTATCTTTTCTTCCCCAAATTTTCTTCCTTAAATTTTTTTGATGACGAAAGAAAATTCAAATGCCCTTCCTTTTGGATAGTCTTCAATTCTTATTCTCTAACCTTCTATGGATCTGTTATTATGCCTTACACATTTAAGCTTTTCATTAAAGGCTGTCTTGACTTGCTTGAGAAGTACTTGAGACATTTTCTTTCCTGCACAAAGTAGTTGATAATCTACTATCAAATAGAGTCACGGAGATAAAAAGCAGTTTGTTTCTGTAAGGCAAATTTTGTGAGATAGGCATTGTACTCATTTAATAAATACCATACACTGTGAGATAAGTATTATTACACCAATTTTATGGAAATAAATTAAGTTCAGAGAAGGGAGCAATTTGATCATAAGGATTCAAATCTAGCCCTCTCTGACTCCTTCCAATACATCACACTTACTGGATAGGAAATATGTTGATGTTTTGGAAATTCCCACAACTCTAACCTAGTGCTAAGCCCAAAGTGCATGCTCAAAAAATACTTGCTGTTATGTTCTAAATTGCGCTTCCAGTTAGATCTACAAACCCATGTTCATGATAGCAGGGAAGATAAATTATTTCCAAAAAGAATAATAAATCATAGAAAGTATTTTCTCCAATATAAGCATAATTGAATTTTATAGCATAATGTTGTAATATTGTTGAGTGTGTTCTCTTTGCCTTCTTATTCTTCTAGCCTTAAAAATAGTCACAAATGTCCTATATCCGTATATTCACACACACACACAGACACACACACACACACACACACATATATACATACACATACACACAGTCTTGCTATCATCGCTATAATTTTTGTCATGATCTAACTCATTTTTGGCTTTTCTGGCTTTCTTACTTTTCCTTATCTCATTTGTTAGATTTCCACTGCTGAATACAGTGGCCACTAATCAAGTGTGGTTTCTGAGCACTCAAAATGTGACAGATTCACAGTGCGACATCCTGCAAGTATCAGATACACAGCTGACTTTGAAGATGTAATTCAAAAATATAAGAATGTAAAACAGCTGATAAGTGATTTTTATGTTGATTACATTTTTAAAAGATAATATTTTTATATATTGGGTTAAATAATACACTCAAAGTGTGACTGATTCACAATGAGACATCCTGTAAGTTTGAGATACACAGCCAACTTTGAAGATGTAGTATAAGAAATAAGAACGTAAAATAACTGATGAGTAATTTTTATATTAATTACAGGTTTAAATGATAATATTTTTATATGTTGGGTTAAATAACACATTATTAAAGTTAACATTGCTTGTTCCTTTTTTACTTTTGAAAAATATTTGGCTCTAAGAACATTTAAAGTTACACGTATGGGCTACATTATATATTTATTGGACAGTACTGCTATTACTACTAAATACTTTCTAGAGACATCCAGTGATGAATACTTTTTATTCATTTTCCTTTGAGAAAATATAATATTTTAATATAATTTTATGGATTTTTTTCAAATAAAGCTATCTTTAAATATCATGTATTTCTTGATTAAATTAATAAATGTTTACATATCTCCCTACACATGATCAGCAAATGAGACTTTTTTCCTGATAAAATAATTAATGGTAAAAGGAAAGTTATGTAGGCCATGTGAACATATATGTGATGGTGAAATTCTGGCATAGTGTTTGTGGCATGAATCATGATATTCAAAGAACAACATATGAACCTTCTGTTAATTTGGATTTCTATATATTTACCATGGAACTAAACTTTAACCACACTGATAGCATAGAAAAATAAAAAAGTGAAAATAAAACACTCATAATTACTAGGAAGATGCAAGAAGTTTTATGAAAAAATATTGCGTAGTTCAACTATTTCTTAAAACCTATTTAAATCTGGAATCTGGACTATTCAGACCTGGGAAAGTTATAAGATAAGGCCTGTAAAATACACCCTCATCAAAGGATGGCAATAAAGTTGCTCTGTGAAAGCTCTTATAGGAAACAAAATGCTCCACTCTCTCACAGCTAATGTGAGGATTTAGAAATTATGAGCAAATGTATTAATTATTTCTAAATGACATTGCTTTCCACAGTCTCATTTCCAACAAACTGATACAAAGACCACAGAAAAGGAAGAAAGGAGAACTACAAACCACTGCTCAAGGAAATAGGAGAGGACACAAACAAATGGAAAAACATTCCATGCTCATGAATAGGGAGAATCAATAGGGAGAATCAATATCGTGAAAATGGCCATACTGCCCAAAGTAATTTATAGATTCAGTGCTATCCCCATCAAGCTACCATTGACTTTCTTCACAAAATTAGAAAAAACTACTTTAAATTTAATATGGAACCAATAAAGAGCCCTATAGCCAAGACAATCCTAAACAGAAAGAACAAAGCTGGAGGCATCATGTTACCTGACTTTAAACTATACTACAAGGCTACAGTAACCAAAACAGCATGGTACTGGTACCAAAACAGATATATAGACCAATGGAACAGAACAGAGGCCTTAGAAATAGCACCACCCATCTACAACCATCTGATCTTTGACAAACCTGACAAAAACAAACAATGGGGAAAGGATTCCCTACTTAATAAATGGTGTTGGGAAAACTGGCTACCCATATGCAGAAAACTGAAACTGGACCCCTTCCTTACACCTTATACAAAAATTAACTTAAGATGGATTAAAGACTTAAACATAAGACCTAAAACCATAAAAAACCCTAGAAGAAAACCTAGGCAGTACCATTCAAGACATAGGCATGGGCAAAGACTTCATGACTAAAACTCCAAAAGCAAAGGCAACAAAAGCCAAAATTGATCTAATTAAACTAAAGAGCTTCTGCACAGCAAAATAAACTATCATCAGAGTGAACAGGCAACCTACAGAATGGGAGAAAAATTTTCAATCTATCTATCTGACAAAGGGCTAATATACAGAATCTACAAAGAATTTAAACAAATTTACAAGAAAAAAGCAAACAAACCCATCAAAAAGTAGTCAAAGGATATGAAAAGACATCTCTCAAAAGAAGATATTTATGTGGCCAACAAATATATGGAAAAAACTCATCATCACTGGTCATTAGAGAAATGCAAAATCACAGTGAGATCCCATCTCACACCAGTTAGAAGGGTGATCATCAAAAAGTCAGGAAATGATAGATGCTGGAGAGGATGTGGAGAAATAGGAATGCTTTTACACTGTTAGTGGGAGTCTAAATTAGTTCAACCATTGTGGAAGACCCTGTGGTGATTCCTCAAGGATCCAGAAATACCATTTGATCCAGCAATCCCATTACTGGGTACATACCTAAAGGATTATAAATCATTCTACTATAAAGACACATGCACATGTATGTTTATTGCAGCACTGTTCATAATAGCAAAGACTTGAAACCAACCCAAATACCCATCAATTATAGACTGGATAAAGAAAATGTGGCACATATATACCACAAAATACTATGCAGCCATAAAAACGGATGAGTTCCTGTCATTTGCAGGGACATGGATGAAGCTGGAAACCATCATCCTCAGCAGACTAACACAGGAACAGAAAACCAAACATGGCATGTTCTCACCCATAAGTGGGAGTTGAACAATGAGACACATGGACACAGGGAGGGGGACATCACACACCGTGGGGGGCTAGGGAAAGTATAGCATTAGGAGAAATACCTAATGTAGATGACAGGTTGATGGGTGCAGCAAACCACCATGACATATGTATACCTATGTAACAAACCTGCACGTTCTGCATATGTATCCCAGAACTTAAAGTATAATAAAAAAAAAAAAAAGGAAGAAAGGGAAGTTTAGTGTGTGTGTGTGTGTGTGTACGTGTGTGTGTGTGTGTGTGTGTGTGTGTGTGTGTTAAGGGAGATAGAAAACTTGTTCTAATCCCTATTGTGATGAAATTTTCCAAGGACTTGTGTCTATTTACAGTAAGAACTTATTCCATATATTTTGAAATACAGTATGTTACCTTAAGCCCAGTAAATTTGTCTAGGCAAAAGTTTTCGATTATGTGTGAAAGTGTTCACGATGATAACTTCAATTAGATATCTCCCCTTGTTTATTAAAAGATGTGCTTGAAACTAACACTTTAAGGATATTGCTTTTAAACTGAAGTATCTGGAGCAAAAGGAATCATTTATAATGCAGGAGCTTTACATTTCTAGGACCCTGTTATTCGAAGTGTGGTGCAAGGAAAAGCAACATCAACATCACTTTGGAGTTTGTTGGGATCTCTGGCCTTTCCTCATCCTGATTGACTCAGATTCTGTATTTTAACAAGACTCCTAGGAACTAATGTATACAATAAAGTTGCTGAAACACTAGTCTATGGAATCTATGATGTTGAAAAGTACTTGTTCCTTTGCATAGACAGACCACATTATTGTACTTAGGTAAGTTCAGGTGCCCTGGGACGCATAAAGCAAGATAAGATTAGATATACAAGAGCTTTATAGTAGAAGGAAGCAGATGAATGTACGGTGGGCTTTCCAATTTCAAAACAGGTCTGACATCTGTGGAAGGAGACAAGAATAGAAGAAGAATTGGGCAAGAAGGGTCTCTACCACAGTTCAGTTGCGAGGAAGTTTTGGCCAAGCCACTGGGAAGTTCTCACACAAAAGTCACCCTCTGTAGAGCCCTACTGTTGGTAGGAATGAGTCTCTTTGCCCCTTCTGTGCACAGTCATTGGCTGAAGGCAGCCCACAGCAACATCACCTCCATGCAAACACAGGGTTGGATCAAGATAGTTGTCAATCAGTAATGCTCCCTGTCACAAGAGCTTCGACTCATGCACTCTCACAGTCACCACATACGGCAAAGCAAAATTTAGTAAACCTAGAGGTGGAGGAAAAAGGGAAGAGAATTTTAAGCATTAAAACTGAATAGAGGAGCAGGCATGGTGGTTGACATCTGTAACCCAAGCACTTTGGGAGGCGGTGGCAGGAGAACTGCTTAAGCCCAGGAGTTTGAGACTAGCTTGGGCAATATGGTGAGACCCTGTCTCTACAAAAAATTAAAACATAATTAGCTGGGCCTGCTGGCTCCTGCCTGTAGTTCCAGCTATTCAGGAGGCTGAGGTGGGAGAATTGGTTGAGCAAGGAGTTTGAGGTTGCAGTGAGCCAAGGTTGTGCCACTGCATTCCAGCCTGGGCAACAGAGTGAGACATTTTTACATTGGAGTTCACTCCTGGTGTTGTACATTCTATGGATTTTGACAAACGCATGATGACATTTATATGCTATTGTAGATACACTGTAATCTACAATCTAGATCTCAGCAGTCATATCAGTAGAGTAGCATTTGACATTATTAGGCAACCTGTTTCTACAAAAGAAAAACAAAACAAAATAAAACAAAAAAGGAGAAGAAGAAAAAGAAAGAAAAACTGAATAGAGTAGTAGGTGAATGGATAAACTATGATACATCCAGACAATGGAGGTATTATTCAGTACCAAAAAGAAATGAGCTATCAAGCGATGAAAAGGCATGAAAGAACCTTAAATGCATAATTGCTAAGTGATAGAAGCCAATCCAAAAAGGCCACATCCTGAATGTTTTTAGCTATATTACATTCTGGAAAAGATGAAGTGTGGTGTCAGTAAAATCAGTAGTTGCCAGAGGTTAATGGGGAGAAAAGGAATGGATGGGCAGGGTACAGTGAATGTTTAAGGCTGTGAAACTATTCTATGTGACACAACAATGGTGTCTAGATTGTAGAGAACAATGTATTTACAATAGTAAATAAATGCCATTATGCATTTGTGAAAATCCATAGAACATACAACACCAAGAGTGAATCCTAATGTAAACTGTGAACTTTGGGTTAATGATGATGTGTCGATGTAGGCTCATTGATTGCAACAAAGGTACCACTCTGGTGTGTGATAATGATAGTGGGGGAGACTGTACTGTGTAGGAGCAGGGGATATATGGGAACTCTCTGTACTTTCTGCTCAATTATGCTTTGAACCTAAAGTTGCCATAAAAATAAAAGTTATTTGTAAAAAATGAATAGAGAGAGTGATCTTTCAGATTATTTTATTTCAGCTTTGTCTTTGATGGGCTCAAGTCACTTAGCCAGAAAAACAAAAGTTGTAGAATCCCCTTTGGTTACTGAATACAAGACCCGTGACAACTTGGGTTTCCCTGCCCCAGGGACCCCAACAGGTGCTACTATCGTTTTAGTAGCAGAGGTGGCTTAGAGTTCAGCAGAGCAGTGCAGATAGCTTCCTTGTTGAGAAAGTTTCTCCTTTTTTATTATACAATCTGTTATTTAGGAGACTACAAGGAAAAAAATTATGTTCCCTGATTTAAAAAAGAAAAAAGAAAAAAAAAACCCTGAGCATTATAGGTGTAGACTTGAGTCACTAAAGAAACAATGACTATTAGGGTTATTAAATAATTCTTAGAAACTTCAAACTGTTCCTTGTCAACAGAGACCCAGAGGAAGTATTAAGAGAAGAACACAGGTGCACGGTCCCCTCAGCAGCCTTATCAGTAGGGCGGCATTTGGCACCATCTTTTGGGATGTGGTCACATCACTCAGGCTCTTTGATCTCAGAACCTTCATCTTTGAAGAGCAAAGAAGCATTCATATTTACTTTTCACTTCCTTTACACCTAAACATTACTCTCAGTACACTCATGAAATCATTAATGATGATAGCTTCCTGGGGATCAAACACTCTAAGAGCATTTAGAAAATAAAAGTAATATGAATAATGTCATATTTATCCCTTTCAAGAGCTGGCTGATGTAGCAATTGAGGTTTACAATAGGAATTAACAACAGAGTGTTTTGATTAAAGTGCCACGAGGGGCACTTGGTATCTACATGATCTATTAGGCAGTTAGCTTCTCTTGCAGAATAATAAGCTGAGACAAGTATTAAGCACTTACAGTGTGGTATCTATACTGCTTGGTCCTTTGTATGCACCCTTTTATCTAATTCTCACAATAGATTGATGATAAGGTAGTACTATCTCCACTTAAAGAAACCCTTGGACATGGATTTAAGATATTAGCCTAAGGTCAACATTTAGCAAATAGTGGAAGAAATATGAGCCACATAGAAGTACCAAGTGGTTCTTCTATGTTGGACGTGCACCAGAATCATGGAGAAAGTTTACTAAATCGCAGATCTGTAGGCCAGCATCAGGGTTTTTTATTAGAGTCTGGGGTTGTGTCTGACTGTCTGATATATTTAGAAGATTCTAGAAGGAATCTGATATAACTAAGAACGTCAGAACAACTGATGTAAGTCTGCAATGCTGGGAGGTCACTTTCTCCACCACTGTCATCCTACAGGAGTTTGACTGTTCTTGGATCTGATTTAGTTTTTGAAGGTTTTAGTGAATGATGTGGAACTCTCCCTTTTGGCAATGCGTTCAGCAGTTGCCTGGTTTATATGCTTCTTCCTGTTGGCACAACTCAGTATTCACATACTGAATATTGTTTACTAGCCTCCTTGTGTGGAGAGATTAATTATTTATTTCTACAGCCTTGGCTTCAGTGATCCTCCTGATAGGACTCATGCCAGAGAATGAGTGTGAACCTTCCTGCTCAAATTAAAGGCTTGGGCTGCTTTATAAAAATGATACTCTACTTCAGCTCTCCAAACCCACAAAAAGGCTTTCCAACAATTTGTATACACCTAATTTCGGCCCCCACTTCCTCTTCTAGTCTGGAGAAAGGATAAAATTCTTAAACCACCTGATACGGTAGGGCAGATTAGACAAAGGGAGTATAATACAGAGATGAGGGAATAGAGTTGGTCACTACTGGCCTCTCTCCAGTTTCCGTTTCTCTCTGTTCTTTGAGATGTAGAAGCATCATGGGTTTAGATTAACGTATTCTTGGCATTGTTTCCTGTTTCAAAGAAAAGGGAGGGATGTCAGTGGTATCTGATATCAAATAATTTAACCAGAAGGGTAGCTAAACTAAAGCACAGTGAGTCTAGGCTCATTTTTCAACAGGCTAAAATGAAGAAAAGGAAAGCTTTAGATATCATTCATTTTGATCCAAGGCATGTTGACCAAACACCTATTAAGTACTTTTAAATGTTCCTATTATAATGTGGGCTGCAAATACATGGGTATTGAATGACTTCATTAGTGAAGGCATTGTGTTGTAGACAAATATGAATGAAAGCTGGTGTTTGCCTTTGAGAGTTTAATCAGGCTTTTTTATTGGGGTTGCAGGAAGGCGCATGCAAAATTTTTGGGCTACTAGCTCCAGCTTAAGGCAGAACATGATATAATGGAGGCAGAGGGTACTGCGAAGTTACAACAGGCAGAAAAATGTGTTTTGATCAAGAGGTTTGATAATAAAGGAACTGGCTTTTGATGCCCAAATTGAATTTCATAAAAGCTTCAGATAAATATTCTCCTGGAATAGTTTGAGGGTCATTCTGACATAGGAAATAAGAACTCTGCAGTGAGATAGAGAAGCTGGATAGGCAACAGGCTCTCAGAGAATTTTCCTCAGTCTGTTACCAAAGGCTTAAGGCTGCAACCTTCTGGCATGTGTCAGGAATTAAAAACACACACACACACACAACTCAAACAAGATTGCAGAAGATGTGTTCTGATTCAATCTAGGTGTCAAGTCTTTGATGCCATGGATTAATTAGATGTATTAGTTCTCTAGGGCTGCTGTAACAAAATACTGCAAAGTGGGTGGCTTAAATTAAAAAAAAAAAAATTCCATATAGTTCCAAAGGCTAGAAGTTCAACACCAAGGTGGCTGCAGGGAGAATCTGTACCACATCTCTTTCCTAGATTTTGGTGGTTAACATCAACCCCTGGTGTTACTTGGCTTTATAAACACATAACTCCCATCTCTGCCTCCATCTTCACAGGACATTCTTCCCCATGTCTCTCTTCATTTCATATGGCCTTCTTATGAGAATACCAGCCATTGATTTAGGGCCTAGTATTACTTCATCTTAACTAATTACATCAGCAAAGGCCCTATTTCCAAGTAAGATCACATTTGAGGTTCCATGTGGATGTGAATTTTGGGAGACAATTCAACTGTGTTAGTCTGCTTGCATTGCCATAAAGGAATACCTGAGATTGGGTACTTTTTAAAGAAAAGAGGTTTATTTTGGCTCATGGCTCTGCAGTCTGTACATGAAGCCGGAAGATTCAGGCATCTGTTTCTGGATTGAAGGCTTTAGGAAGCTTTCAATCATGGTGGAAGGCAAAGGGGGATCTGGCGTATCATATGGCAAGAAGGAGAGAGTTAGGGCAGGTGCCACACTCTTTTACACAACTAGATCTCCTATAAACTCAGAGTGAGAACTCACACATGATCATGAGGTGGGCACCGAGGCATTCATGAGGGATCTGCCCCCATGACCCAAACACCTCGCTCCAGGCCCTGCCTCCAACAATGGGGATTACATTTAAACAGGAGATTTGAGGGGGACAAACATTCAAACCATATCATCAACCCAGTCAATGGGGTCAAGTTTTTGAGACTGCAGTGTGAAAACTATAGCATTACTAACAATTCAGGCTAATTTCCAGAATTCTGTAAAACCTGGGTGGGTAGAGAGAAATAAAGGCAATATCAGTATCTTAGAACTGAAAGCTGATTAAAATCAAAGAGACGAAAGCCTTTATCAAGTGCCTGAGGAATCAGGAAGTCTACTAGCAAAAACGAGCTTCATCTTTTTGAAGATGAAGGAATATGAAGATGAAGAAACCTATCTTTCATAAGACTTGACATAGGGGAAAAATGGTTTTCACATAGGTAATGCTTTAGTCACAAAATGAAAATGCCTGTCATTTCTGCGCTCAAACATCTTGCTTATATAGACGTATCTCCAAATCCTAATCGGTCTGAGGCTTATTGATATTCCTACCATATTTTTCCTAATTGTGAGAAAAAGATTGAGCTGTCCTCAGTTTCCTGGTTATTTTTGTTAGCACTGAAGATAGAACCATAGTCATGCATTCCTCAATGATGCTGATATACATATATTCTAAGAAATGCATTGTTAGGTGATTTCATGATTTTGCAAACATCATAGAATATACTTACACAAATCTAGATGGTACAGCCTACTACACACCTAGGCTATATGTTGTAGCCTATTGCTCCCGAGCTACAAACTTAAGTATTAGCGTATCTAAAGAAAAGGTACAGTAAAAATACAGTATAATTTTATAGTACCACTGTCACATAGGCAGCCCATCGTTGCCTAAGACATCATTTTTCAGTGCATGACTGTAGTATAAAAATGGAACTGGCTATCAATCTGAGTATTGAAACTTGGGGAGAATTTTATAAATGGAGGTGAAGGACTTCCCAGCTGAAAGATCGGCATATTTCCAGAGTGAGAAAGTGAATATTGTGTTCAGCATTACAAATTTTCCAGCATAGTAAAAATGCACTCATATGGTAAGATCTAATGGGACAGGATTCTGAGAACTTATGTCAGAGGCAGATAATAGATGACTTGGACTGAATGGCTAAGAAAGAAATGTGACTTTCTTTTGTTTGTTTGTTCTTTTTTTTTTTTTTTTTGAGACTGAGTCTCGCTCTGTTGCTCAGACTCCCAGACTGGAATGCAGTGGTGCAATCTCAGTTTACTGCAACTTCCGTCTCCCGGGTTCAAGTGATTCTCCTGCCTCAGCCTCCTGAGTAGCTGAGACTACAGGTGCCTATCACCACACCCAGCTAATTTTTGTGTTTTTAGTAGAGGTGGGGTTTCACCATGTTGGTCAGGATGATCTCGATCTCTTGACCTTATGATCTGCCCGCCTCGGCCTCTCAGAGTGCTGGGATTACAGGAGTGAGACACCGCACCTGGCCAGGAAGTGTTTTTTAAACTCTAATAGATGTGAGGAATTAGTTAGATTAGAACATGTGTATACCCTTAGTAGTAGAAGTCTGTAAGATATTAATTATAAAGCAGAAGAGAAAAGTTATGTAGAAACTAATAGGAGGTAATTGAATAGAGTATAACTTGTAGTTAATAGGAAAAAAGAGATTACAGCCAAGCTAAAAGTTGGTTTTAAAAAACATTAAGGTATATGTATATTTAAAATAAGAAACATAAACTAAAAAATAAGAACTAGAAAAGACTAGTTGGTTTAAGAAAGAAATTCTGAGATGGAGAGGAGATACGTAAAAATATTTCATAATGCATGGATTTCATTTTGTCAGTAAACTGAAATGAGATAATCAAAGGAGGGAGAGATGAAATAAATGAAGACTTCTGGTGATATGATAGCATGTTTGAAATACTTGTCACTGGATCACAGCTGGGAACAGTCACATGAGACTCAGGAGGGCCAGAAGGCCTAGAGGAAAGAAAAGTTGAATGATTAGACATTTCAATCATTGTTAAGAACACATTCAGTGGGAGTAAAAAAAGTGGGAGAGGTGAAAAGAGAATGTGATCAGGCACATAAACAATTTATATCATTATTCAACTCTTTTTTATATATATTTTCATGTTTTATACAAATGGGAACTGGCCTTTTACTTTTAAATTTGCATTTCAAAAAATTGCTGGGCATTTGGGTTGATTCCAAGTCTTTGCTATTGTGAACAGTGCTGCAATTGGGGAGTTGAACAATGAGAACACATGGACACAGGGAGGCGAATATCACACACCGGGGCCTGTTGGGGGATGGGGGGTGGGGGTAAGGGAGGGATAGCGTTAGGAGAAATACCTAATGTAGATGACGGGTTGATTTGATGGGTGCAGCAAACCACCATGGCACGTGTATACCTATGTAACAAACCTGCATGTTCTGCACATGTGCCCCAGAACTAAAAGTATAATAATTTTTTAAAAATTGCACAGGACTCGCTACTGGTCATACTGGGAAGACAGGCATCTGGCCCTAGGAAAGCCCAGGAGATAGTCCAAGTGCACAGAGAACTGACAAAGTGGGGTAATGCTAAGTAGCTAGAACAACAGTAAGGTTAACTTTTTCTGGGAGTTGGATAGAAGGAATAGAGACAATCAGCCACGGTGTATTAAGACTAAGATGGAACAGGCACACTAAGAGCAATTGAGATAGCATGAAGAGGGATCATCCAAACCACGGAAGAGATGGAGAGTTGGTTTTGTAGTTCTGATCCACATGTATCTTTAAAATAAACTCTATTTTTAAAGTCATATAATTATGTTGCCAATCTTGCCTCACAGAGTTAAAAATAAATACATGAAGAATAGGGATCACACAAGTTTGATGAGTTCGGTGAATGCAGGCAACTTCAGTTGCATTTTGTGTGCAACTTAATTCTCCATGTGTGTTTGCCTCTTATGGGAACTTGGACCATCTTTCATCAACTCTGCAGCAGTCTGCTGCAGCTTTTAGGCAGTATGTTAAACGTAACACACCTGACCTGAGTTTTGAATCCACAGCAACAATACGGCAGTGCCTCCTTAAAAGAATTGCTTCATGTTTGCAGAGAAATCAGCAAAGCTATGGGTATTTCTCTGTATAAGTACCTATTATATTTTTTCACATTAGAAACAAAAAGTATTTGGAAAACAGCACCGTGGAAAAACCAATTATTCTTTCAACACTACACAAATTTGGATTGTTATTAGCTAGAATACAATGTGGGTGTACAGAATGGACTGCACCCACTCCTCTAGCAAAGCTAATATAGGGACCCGGGACATTTGATTTTTGCTTGCAAAGTGATACATCTGTAGTACTCCAAAGAGAGTCGAAGAAATGTAGAGGCTCTCGGATTTCTTTCTTTGTGCACTTCTCCTTCCTGTTGAATGTTGGGAGGGGTTGAGCAGCCTTCAGGGATTAAGACATTCAAAGTGGTCAGTAATTTCCATAATAGGATTCAGTGATCAGATTCAAAAGCAAAGAACAACTAATAGGAAAGAATAAGAAGGATGAATGGCTGTTACGGAGGCTCTGTAAGTTGAGAAACAGAGCATTCTTGAAGAGAGCATTTCATTAGCCCTCAAGACATATACAAATACTAGATATTATGTGAAGGTGAGGAAGTCTTGATGTCTTCTTGTCTTATGGAAGAATTTTTATTCTAAGAATGGGTTACAAGATTGGAAGAAGAACAAAGACATTTTGAATGGGAGAAAAATTGAAATAAAAAAATCAGCATTCATCTGTTGGAACAAAGTTTTGAAAGAGTAAATGGAACTCTCAGAAGAGGCAGAAAGAACGAACCTAGGCCAGATTCATTGTGGAGCTTGACTTTTATTGAATCAGTGATGTGTAGAGCCCTGTTTACAATATTTTTCTGAAAAAGGTATTAGCTTACTTCTTTCATGGCAGAAATACTCAATAAGGGGTTTAGGTTAAAAATCTCTCTCTCAATCTATCTCACAATTCTTGCTTGTTCTCTTGACCATAGGCTTGCACGCATTTTTATGTTTTAGGTAGTGATACAATGCATGGATGTATCTAATGTACAGGATAAAATAGGCTATGGAGTCAGACAGACCCAGTTTCAACTCTTCATTTGTTGCTTACTAAGCTTTGTGATCTCTGTGAACTCAAACTTTTGAGCCTCATGTTCTTCATCTGTAAAAAGAGAGATATAAAGCATACCTGGAGAGGATTAAAATAATGTGAATACACACATACACATATATTCAGGCATACAGGTATGTATGTATACACATATACATACATGCACAAATATTTGTGTGTATGCACAGGTGTATATCATAATGCCTGATTTCAGTAAATGGTAACTAAAAGCTGGCTGAGTTTTCTCTGCATTGGAGAAAGCAGTTGCCTTTCTTTACTTAGACCAGCATTGACTGTAATCCAAAGTGATGGGGAGCTTCAAGCCTTGATACATCCATATCTTTTCTGTTTCCTATTATTATAGAGGGTAATTATGCACCACTGCTTGGAAATGTATTAAAATCATCTTTTTGAAGTTTGGGAAAAATTAGATCAAAATCAGTTTATCATATAGCATAAAATACTTGTCTATATTGAAAGGTTATTTTTTAAGCAATGGGAAAAGAACCCTGTATTCAATAAATGTTGCTGGGATAGCTGGCTAGCCATGTGCAGAAGAATGAAACTGGACCCATACTATTTACCATATACAAAAATTAACTCAAAATGAATGAAATATTTAAATGTAAGATCACAAACTACAAGAATCCTAGAAGAAAACCTATGAGACACCATTCTGGATATCTTGGAAAAAATTTATGACTAAGTCCTCAAAAGCAATGGCAGCAAGAACAAAAATTGACAAGTGGGACCTAATTAAACTAAAGATCTTCTGTACAGCAAAAGAAACTAGCAAAAGAGTAAACAGACAACCTACAGAATGGGAGAATATATTCACAAACTATGCATCCAATAAAGATCTAATATCCAGAATTTGTAAGAAATGTAAACAATTCAAGAAGCAAAAAGCAAATAACTCCTTTAAAAAGTGGGCAAAAGACATGAACAGACACTTCTCAAAAGAAGACATACAAATGGCCAAAAAACATATGAAAAATGCTGAACATCGTTAATGATCAGAAGAATGCAAATCAAAACCACAATGAGATGTTATCTTATACCAGTCAGAATGGCTATTAATAAAAAGTCAAAAAACAACAGATGTTGGCAAGGTATGGAGAAAAAGGAATGCTTATACACAGTTGGTGGGAACGTAAATTAGCTCAGCCACTGTAGAAAGCGTTTTGGAGATTTCTCAAAGAACTTAAAACAGAACTACCATTTGATCCAGCAACCCCATTATTGGGTATATATCCAAAAGAAAAGAAATTGTTCCACCAAAAAGACACATGTATTTGAATGTTTGTCACAGTACTATTTACAATAGCAAAAATGTGGAATCAACCTAAGCTCCCATCAATAGTTAGTTGGATTAAAAAGTGCGGTACATATACATCATGTAAAACTACAAGCCTGGCCGGGCTCGGTGGCTCAAGCCTGTAATCCTAGCACTTTGGGAGGCCGAGACGGGCGGATCACGAGGTCAGGAGATCGAGATCAACCTGGCTAACATGGTGAAACCCCGTTTCTACTTTAAAAAAAAAAAAAAAATACAAAAAACCAGCCGGGCGAGGTGGCGGGCACTTGTAGTCCCAGCTACTCGGGAGGCTGAGGCAGGAGAATGGCGGGACCCGGGAGGCGGAGCTTGCAGTGAGCTGAGATCCAGCCACTCTACTTCAGCCTGGGCGACAGAGCGAGACTCCGTCTCAAAAAAAAAAAAAAAACAAAAAACAAAAAACACACACACAACAACAAAAAAGAAACAACAAACAAAACACTACAAGCCATAAAAAAGAACAAAATCATTTCCTTTGTAGCAACATGGATGCGGTTGGAGGTCATTATCTTAAGCAAATTAATGCAGGAATGGAAAAACAAATACTGTATGTTCTCAATTATAAGTGGGAGTTAAACATGGGATACTCATGGACATAAAGATGGTAACAGTGGACACTGAGAACTACTCAAAGAGGGAAGGAAGGGAGCAAGGGTTGAAAAACTACTTATGGGATACTATGCTCAGTACCTGGGTGAGGGATCATTTGTACCCTAAACTGCAGAATCACACAATATATTCATGTAACAAACCTGCATATGTACCCCTGAATCTAAAAGTTGAAATTATTTTTGGTGAAAGCCCATCTCTACTAAAAATAAAAAATTAGCTGGGTGTGGTGGTGTGCACCTGTAATCCCAGCTACCCAGGAGGCTGAGGCAGGAGAATCACTTCAGCTCCGGAGGCAGAGGTTGCAGTGAGCCAAGATCGTGCCATTGCACTCCAGCCTGGGCAACAAGAGCAAAACTCCGTCTCAAAAACAAAAATAAACAAATAACAACAACAAAAAGGAGCATTTTTAAAAAATTACTTCAAATTCTTATTCTTTCTTGAGCCTATCTACAATCCAATCAGTATTTCAGAAACATGTTCAATATAGACAGTTGCAGCCCCATGACTGTCTTTCAAAAGTTCAGAAGGAATGGAGTTTTCTTGCCAGTCATGCAACCTCAAATCTCACTCCATATGATAACTAACCAACCATGTTTTACGTGATGATCTTTCCAGTCGTGCAGTGTGAACTGAATCGTCCTATTCCCAATAGAATCCAACTAAGCCTTACATAGGGTTTATCTATTTAAACAGATAAATTATTTTGCGAATATGATGTAGGAATTCCTCCTAAGTGAAAAGTGGTGACTCCTGATAACATGGCTTAGGAAATTAAGCCTAATTTATCATATTTTCTTTTTAAGACACCTGCTAAAAAGCAGACACAGAGTAGAGATGCATATTAGTGTCTATTAACTTTGGAGATTTGCAGAGGAATAGTATAGTATTGCCTTGGGTATCTTTTAAAACATTAAAAGAATTTAATTTTTGTCTGTATTGCCAAATCAGATTAGAAAGAGTTAAGTTCTATTAGATAATTGGCATGTGAGGTATGAAAATGAACTTTCCCTAGAATAAAAATATTTTTTTGTGAGAATGGGGGTAGGAGTGAGAAGGTAAGTAAGAAATAGTGCACATGAGGTGAAGCAGAGGAGAAAATCTAGGTGATGGTAGTGTTTTTAATAGAAGAAATGCATCAGCATTGTAAGGCAATCTTATATATGTTAAAAATAAAAACAAAAATAGAGAAATATACATAAATAATAAAAAAATTAAAGTTGTATTCCAAATCAGCTTTAGATTTAAAACGTGTTTGTGTGTGTACTTATACAAAAATAAATCATTTGAAAAAAGTAAAAAAGGGATGTTAATATTATTATCCCATAGACTTTTTATGAAATTAAATGGAATACTATATATAATGTAATTGGCAAATAAATGCATGATAGTATTACTTCATTATTGATAGTATTTCAAAATTAAAGTACCCTCCTATGTCTCATTTCTCGTTCCCTCTCCAGAAGCAACTGCTATGGTGAATTTGAGGTACAACCTTACCGTCTCCATGGAAATGACTAACTTTTTGGTGCCTTTATTCAGGTCTGCATGGGTGCATGTACCCACAAATGTTGTGCTTTAACTTTTACATAAATAAGAAAATATTCATTTCTTCTTAGCTTGTTTTTTTCACTCGATTTAGTGTTTTGTTTTGTTTTGTTTTGACACAGGGTCTGGTTCTGTTGCCCAGGCTGGAGTGCATTGGCACAGTCTTGGCAAACTGCAGCCTCGACCTCTTTGGCTCAAGTGATCCTCCCACTTCAGTCTGCCAGTAGCTGGGACTATGGGCACACGACACCACACCCGGCTAATTTTTAAATTTTTCATAGAGATGGGGTTTCACCATGTTGCCTAGGATGTCAATTTAGTTCTTAAAAATGATCCATCCTGACACATACGGCTCTAGCTCATTTCTTTTGAGTGTTATTTATTATTCTGTCACATTAAAATCCCATATTTAATTTACCTTGTTCCTTTTAATGAACTTTTAGGTCATTTCTGACTTAGGGCAATTGCAAGCAGAGCTATCATGAATATTTTCAGGCATGCATCATTTTGCACGTGGCTCAGATTTTTGTTTTTTGCTGTTTTTTTAAAAATAAATTATATACCTAGAAATGGACTTTCTGGGTTATAAGACATGCACATTTTTAGTTTTGCTACTTATTACTACATACTTTCCAGCAAATGTTCTAAAATATCCTTAAGAGTTTTATGAAAATTCCTGTTTATCTATCTCTCTGATCACAAGTGGTAATAGCACACTTCCTAATTTTTGCAGTTTCACAAATGGCATTTCACTTTAATTTGATTTGTATTTCCCCAGTTACCAATGAAACTGAACATCTTTTCCTATTCTTTAAATATTTGGATTTAGTTTTTGAAAAGCTTTTTCAAATATTTTGCTTAATTTTTCTCCTGAGTTATTTGCCATTTTTCTCATTGACTTGTTGGTCTTCATACTAAATACTAATCTCTTATTGCCTGTGTATTATGGTTTAACTTTGCTTATGATATCTGTGGTTACACAACTTTTTTAACTTTGAAGTAGTTGTGTTTATTATTTTCTTATTTTATGCTTTAAGCTTTATTTTATGCTTTTAGCTTGCAATTGTGTTTTGGTATGGTTTTATGTAGTTCAATCATTCTCAAAATTTAGCATGCATAACAATAACATGAAGAGCTTGTAAAATTACTGAATCTCTAGCCACTTTTTCTTGAAGATTCAGGAGTTCCAAGGTGCACAAGAGCATAGCAAGTCATACAAGGTGACCTGCAAACACACTTTGGGAATTACTACCAGTGCACCATATTGGAATCACCATTGGTCAGAAGACCATAGGACTGCCCTTCACTGAAGTCTTGTCTTTAAAAAAAAATATTATTTTGGGCTTCCTTGTCTGAACAAGCTATGAATATGGGAAAATGCTTAGAGATAAATGTGCAGATTAACTTTGAGGGAATGTTGTTTATTTTTCAGTCCTTCCCAGTGTTCCTGAAACAAGGAGATATTTGAAGTCTCTCCAGCCCAATATCCCCAGTGAAAATAAGTCAACGTTGTAACAAGAAGTATGAGAAACCAAAATTTATAAAATCTTGCTAAGGTATATTTTCACGATTTTATTCATGTCTTTTGTTGAATTGTTTTTAAAAAAAATTCCTCCAAACAGCTATTGCACAATGAAAAGTAAGTAGAGCATGGAGTATTTAAGACACAGGTTTTTAATAAAAACAATGCAAGGAATTAAAAAAAGTCAAAGAACATTATAAAATCTGGAGCATCAGGAAAAATAGTTTTCCTAACTTTAAGGAATTTAATAGAGATTGGACATAGGCATTTTCCTTGTTCTCAGCCAGATTTATTTCCCATTTGTATTTATGTGCAATATCAAATGTTTTAATGTTGTGGATTTGTCCTGAATGCCATTAATAAAGTGGCTTCCTGTCTTAGCTAAGGTAAGCTATTCACCCAATTTAGGAAATAACTGATCCATGTTTTGAGACAAAGCTCTTTTGTTTAAAGAACCTTAAGATTAGAATGACAACCAAGGGACATTTGACCCAAATCCCAGAAAGTCCTGAGAATGGATTTTCTCTGTTTAGCGCACTGCTGCAGTTGAAAACATTAAAACAGAAGAGAAATGTTCTGGAAAAAAACAAAACGAAACAAAAAACTCCCATTTACCCAACAGAAGTAACGGAACTGATACATTCTTTCCAAAAAGGCTTTGTTTATATTCCTCAGAGGAATAGATGGATTCTAGTTAGGTGTTTTGGTCAGTTTTATTAGGAAGTTGACTCAGGTCGCAAATCTTTAGGAAGTGTTGAAAGCTGAATCATTTCTGACATGTCAATCCTGTTGCAACAAACAGTACACATTTGCTTACTTTGGACAGTTATAGAAAGAAAGACATTAGATGTGAAAAAATTAGATGTGAATTGATTATGAAAATGGAGGTAGAATGAAATGGATGAAAATAGTACAAGGCCAGAGAAGAATCTCTTTCTGCACTTTTCATATTGTCATCCCGTGCTAACTTTTTTTTTTTTTTTGAGATGGAATCTCCCTCTGTTGCCCAGGCTGGAGTGCAGTAACATGATCTCGGCTCACTGCAACCTCCACCTCTAGGGTTCAAGCAATTCTCCTGCCTCAGCCTCCCAAGTAGCTGGGACTACAGGTGCACACCACCACACCCAGCTTTTTTTTTTTTTTTTTTTTTTTAAGTAGAGACGGGGTTTCACCATGCTGGCCAGGCTGGTCACGAACTCCTGACCTCAAGCGATTTCGTCCACCTCGGCCTCCCAAAGTGCTGAGATTACAGGCGTAGCTGCCACGCCCAGCTCATCCCATGCTATCTTACACATTCCTACTCTTCCCATTCCCCTCCCACTTCTATCCATTAGAAGGAATTAAGGGGGAGGTTTAGGATTCCACATGAACTCATAGAGTAAATTATACAATTTGCTTGTTGGAGAAAGTGTACCTTAAACTCTAAAATGAATGTGACCTTTATACTGAGAATATTCCAAAAATGAACAATGTTTAAAGCTGCATTATCCATTTTTGCTGTACTCCAAGTTGATATTGAAGACACTGAATAGATAGGTTTTGCAACGTCAGTGTGATTTTAATAAGTAAATGAAAGAAGAATTCCAAATGAACAATTCCATCATACTTTTATCATAGACTCTTGAAGGCCTCAAATATATATGCATAGTTTTTCAAGAGCCTTTATAAAACATTTAATTTCTGCTTAATAATTCATTGGTGGACAGAACATTTTTCAGTGATCTATTTTTCCATGAACACAGAGAGTCAGAATGTCAAACACTAAGATTTAGGGGATCTGACTTCAGTCTGGCCAGCTTAGCCCACAGCACTATGAATGGCCACATGCCTCACCTTGCTCCAGGACTTCGATGGTAAATATTTGACTGGTAGAACCAACCGGTGAGGACCTGAATAGTAAATATTTTATGAGAGGAAATAGGACTCCCCTTTTCTCTGTCCTTCCCTTACATTAAACATATTAATTTATATTAACTGGAAACATATAATTCTCTATTTACCCCTGTCAATAATTAGTCATCATTTGAATCCTGAATCCTGCTTCTATCACAGATGAGATTTCTTTTTGGCAGACCGTGATAAATCTGGAAATCAGCTAACAAAGCATGCAACACTTGACTGAGAAAAATCAGAAGACTTAAATAATATACAGTGCACATGGATAATTTATTCTCTGATAACAAAGGTATCAATATATTCACTTTTTTCTCTCCTCCATCTCATCAAATTCCAACTTTCTTTAAGTGACTTAATAAATGACATCCTAGGCTGCGGACTCTCTGCCTACTCTTTTAGAATATTTGACTGAGCCCTTGCTCTTTTTCTCTAAGGGACAACAGCTGGTTTTCATTATGCATCAGATTATGATACACACCAAAAAGAAAACGGTCAAAATGAATACAAAGGGAGTTTTGCTAATACGGTGGTTTGTTCTTGGGGGTGTCAAGGTGAAGAATCCATACTGTTCTACAGACCGCTGTAAACTTAATCCATTTCATCATATACATGAGTAAAATCCAGTAGTATTTTGTTAAGGATCTTTGCTGCCCTTATTTACTGTGGGAGAGGTGCTTTGGTTTTTCCTCTTCTTCCTTTGGTATAGCACAAATGTATTTTATATGTCCTTAATCTCAGTTCCAGTTCTGTCAATATTTGAGCTTATCTTAAACTGAAGAACTCCAAAGGAGAGGCAAAGAAAGTAAATTCTCACCCCGGAAGGCAAACAACAATTATTTCATTAAACATTCAAATCACAAAGCACACCTTGGACCAGTTCTTGATATAAATAAGAGGCTGCAGACTTTTCCAAATCCCTGCCCATGTGATGAAGACTTTAAAGGCCCCAAGATTTCTAATATGGGGCTAGATTTCCCAAAACATGTTTTTCTGCTCACAAATCCAGTGACAAACAATTGTACAAATTTGAATCTCTGTATGAGTCTTTGTCTTTGGAGCGCCTATTCCTGAAGATGAGAGGTGGATAGTAGGGACCTATGTATTGATCTGGGTTAGCCCACTGGTCTCATTAATGAAACATCACTGGAAGGAGGAGCCCAGCACCTTAGACATGAGCCAAGCATTTCAAATTGCCTTTAGGATTCTTCACACTGTTAGCAACCAAGAGCACAGAATCAAGTTCAGTTCACAATTATGGATGCTACCAGGGGTATCACAGTTGCTCAGCCTGTTCAAACAAGTATTGGTTTTCTCATAAGCTTTACTTTCATAAACTCTGGAGGTTGTGTTTCCATAATAAAAGTGAGCTCAACCTTAACAAAAACATTGCATAAAGCCACACTTTTTGTTTTCTATACTGTAACTAATTAAGCACTAGGTGGGTGACCAGGTGTAGCTGATGAGTATTTGCTGTTAAGCTGGGCTTTCCTATTCTCTATAGGGCAGGAAAACACATGTATACACACACACACACACACACACACGAAGACAACCATATATACAAGCATATATTAAAGATTGAGGTAACTGGATGTTTTTCACATTTTCCCTTCCTTCTGGGTCCTAGCAGGGATAGTAAAGAGATGCAAACATTCACTGAGCATAATAACTTAAGATGATTGTTCATATGGACAGTGTGAACATTCAGTTGGTTTGCAGATTCCACACTCTGAGGGCAGATTCCACACATTGTCTTGACTCTTTTTCCTTCTCCTTCTTTCTGCTTTTATACCACTGATGACCCTGGCTCCATCCTGCTGGGAAGTAATTAGTGCTAAAGGAATGACAACTCTAGCACATAAGTGGCAGGGCCATGAAAATGAGGAGCAGAAAAGGAAAAAGGGAAGGGGTCATGGGGGAACTAAATCAAGGCAACTGGAGGCAGGGGCAGCTTCTTCTGGATGCTACTAATGGAATAGCCATCTGGGTACCCCAAAGGTCAAGTACTGAGATCCTAAATTTACATAGAAACCAAAAGAGTCAAATCTAGTGAAAGAAGAGAAAGCCGTGCTGTCCAGTGGAATGTTCTTTAATGAGGCAACATCCTACAATCTGCATTGTACAAAGTGGTGTCCACTCATCACAGATGGCTAGTGAGCACATTAAATGTGGCTAGTGCAACTGAGGCGCTGAAATTTTGGAGCAAAACTGAGTTTTCAAAAATAATTTCAATTAATTTGAATAGCCACATATGGCCAAGGGCCATCATTCTGGACAGTGCAGGGACAGAGCAACCACTCACAATTTCCCATCTCTTTTTGTGAACACTTTAGCAGGCTGGTGCAAATGACATGAACAGCAAATAAAGGGTTGCTTATATATTATTACAGATACTTTGTGTTTAGTGAACATAAAGAACACCAGGTACTTAGATTTCCCTTCAAGTCTGCAGTAGGCCTGAAAATATTAATAAATGCATGTATCCAAACAAAATAGTAGCAAAGCTACCCTGACAGTAGTCCTCATGTTAAGCAAAGGCTTTGGAATCAGATGGCATTGAGCTAACATCCTAGTCTCAAGACATTCTGGTTCTATGATCTTAGATAAGATATTGAAACTATCTCATCCTTTGTTGTGTCATCTGCCAAAATAGAATTAAAATGTCCCATTCATTGGAATGTGATAATAATTAAAGTAAGTGAGTTAATCAAATATTACAACATAGGGTTTGAGTATCCCTACCCCTGCAATGGCTACTTTTAGTGGTTAATCATAGGCAATTTATCCCAGGGGTATTATGGGCTTAAAATAATAATAGAATAATAATTATAAAACATAATAAACAATGAATTTAGCTAGCCCTTCATTTTAATGTATCCTGTATGCATTGGTTAATTAGCTTTGCTATAACAAAAAAAGTCAATATACAATGACTTAAAGAAGAAAGATAGTTTTTTCTCCTCCACATCACTGCTCTGAGTTGAGCAGCTCAGGTTGATGGGATGGCTTGACTGCATAAGGTTTGTCCTGTACTCCACTTTTTTCCATCTTTTACTCCCCCACTGTCCCCTTGAGCAGGTGTCGGCAAACTGAAACCCAAAGCTCAAGTTCAGCCTGCTGTCTGTTTTTGTATATAAAGTTTTATTGGAGCACTGCCACACCTAGTTGTTCCTGTATTGTCTGTGACTCCTTTGATGCTGCAACAGCAGAGTTGAGCACCTCACTGACCTTATCGCCTCTAAAATATTTACTATTTGACCTTTTACAGAAAAAGTTTGCAAATCTCTGCCCCGTGATCATCTGCATGTTCAAAGCTGGATCAAAGTCTCAACAAGACAGCCTCGAGAGGCAGAAGTTGCACACTTCACTTTTTTTTTTTTCATTCTACTTGTTTCTGTATTCATTCAACCAATATTTGAACACCAATTTGTGCTGACCACAGCTCTAGTTACTTGGAACACATTCCATTAGTAAAAATTTAGTCACATGGCAACCTCCAGCCACTGGAGGGTTTAGAATAAAATGAAGCCTCCAAACAAGGCTATGTGGCCAGCTTAAGCTCGTTATAATTAGCTTTCCACTTTGCAACTCTAAATTGTTACCTGGCAATAGGATTATGTGATTAAGAAAAAAATAGGGGATAGGTAGCCCTGGAAAAGAACCAGGATGAAAAGCAAGACATCGAAACATTGTTATATGATTAAGATTTCGTAATTGAAGACTGGATTTCTCAACTAATAGATGTTTATCTTATCAAGCTTCTTCTATAAGCCAGACTTAGAGAATACAGTGGTGAAAAAGCCATGTGATCTCCATGAATTTACTACTTCATAATCTAAGAAATTAGTGTGCAACATCCATGTCCTTTCTAAGATGCTTACTTCATACAGGGAGGAACGCTCTATTTCTCAACACAGCAATCATTCTTCTAATGAATAAGAAATTAGTTTTGTAAAAAACAAACCTACATTAGCTTTCATCAGCTTCATTTATCCAAAGTCTTGTCTGCACATTTATTCTTTCAGAGGCAACAAACAAAATTCCATACTCAGGTATTGGTCCACATGTGATGCTCCAAGAAGCACTAATTAATGTTTTAGAAAAGGTACAAAGGATATGCTACATCAGGGAGTTCTAGAATGAAAGAGGATCATTGCACTGAATTTATAATCTTGCAGGTACATGGTAGCTATTGTTGTAGTTACAAAATACCTAAACAACAGCCTAATTGACAAGCATAGTGACTGTTTGCATTTACAAGTCAATTTCGTTAAAAAGATTATCTCATTTGATCCTCACAGAAACCACAGAGTATAGATATGACTTAAGAGATTAAGGAGCTAGGAAATAAATCTGGGAATCTGGAAACAGATCTAATTCTGATCCTAAGAAGCATCCAGCTTGTTTGAGAAATGAAGACCAATAAGAATGAAAGCCAAAGAGGAAAATGTGTGTCTAAACTGACTGTAATAGAATGCTACTGTTTGCATAGAAGTTTATAAGAACAAAATAGGACAGAAGAGAATGAGAAAATCCAGGACTATGAATTCAGTATTGTGCTTGCTTAATATCCAGATTCCAGTCCTGGTGAATCACAATATCTGGAAATGAGACCTCGGAAACTGAGTATTTAATGAGCCGCCTGTGTGGCTCAAAGTAGAGGGCTACAGTCTAAAAGAGTGTTCCTGTATCCTGGGATGAAGCAAAAAGAATCAGGACACAGAAGCTGGCAGTGGCAATAGAAAAGAGAAAGGTTAGAGGACGTGTGTCCATTTATTTATCTACAAAGATTTGTTAATAATGTATAATATTCCAAGCTCTGTGCTGGGTGCTAGGGGACAATGGTGAGTAAAAGAGGGAAGGCTTTTCTACTCATGAAGTTTACACTTAAGATAAAAACTCCTAAAGAAGCAGAGAGACCTACTATTTGATAGCACGACACAGTGACTATAGTCAATAATAACTTAATTCTACATTAACAAAATCTTCAGTGTAACTGGATTGTTTATAACTCAAAGGATAAACGCTTAAAGGGATGGATACCCTATTGTCCATAATGTGCTTATTTCACATTTCATGCCTGTATCAAGACATCTCATGTACCCCATAAACAGGTATACCTACTATGTACCCACAAAAATTAAAAAGTAAAAAAGCAAAGAGAATCCATAAATAAAAACAGTAAAACACAGGGTAATTTTTAATTGCTCTAAGATTTCTAACACAAAATAGTAGGAAAAGTGTGGCTTTATTTAAATGAAGGAATTGGGAAATAGTAATATTATATAAGAATTATATTCCCCCCAGTTTGGGTAAGATGGGGTTTCAGCTGATGTGAGGGCATGCTGAATTTAGGATACCTCTGAAAAAATAGGAATGGGAGAAAAGTTAGTCTGGGGACAGGCCTAGGAAAGCAGATATTTGTGTAATCCGATGCTTATTGGAAGCCATGAGAATCAATGAACACATTCAGAAAGTGAGACTGTGAACAAGACACATCTGATAGTAACATCTTTAGTTTTAAGACTCACAGATAAGAAGCCAGGCAAAGAGAGAAAGTGATCATATTCAATGAATACAGAAGGAACGACGAGAGCAGAAAGAGTCCAACTAGGAAACCACACAGTTGGAAACCAAGGAGGAATTTCGAGGATGACGTTGAGGTCATGAAGAGGTCAATGAGCATAAGGATTGAAGACAGCCACGTGAGTAAATCAAATTTAACACTTTGGAGAGCAGATTTAGGAAGATAATGAGAAATAAAGGAGAGATTTTAGAGTGCTTGACAGCAAGTAAGCAGATACAACTTAGGGACAGTGGATATAAGTCACTAATGAATATAAGTTTAAGAAGCAGCTCAAAGACAATTTAGGTTCAAGTTAAGAGGTTATATATATACATATGACTTGAGCATTACTGAGAATAGGAATTAAAAAACTCATGTAAAGGAAGTAATTGAAAATTACAGAAAAAGAGTGGAAAATTCTATAAATGAGGAAGAAATGGCTCCAGGGGAGTTTTCATAACTAGAAATAACATACAACCTTTCAAGTCATTTTATTCTGGAAAAAGATTACCTGTATCCATTTAAATGCAATTGTTAACTGTGTTTTCTTTCATTTAATTGTTTTAGGCTCTGAACATGGAAGAGATCAGTTTTCCTATCATTCGACACTGAAATGACGTTTCCAGGATAAAATTCTCCAATTCATGTTGAGTGTGCTTATCCATGTTTTCCCCAGGTGACCATCTAACCCCCTCAATATTTTTTTCCACCAGGTGGCAATGCCCCCTTACTATTGAAGAGCTGAAAGCTCAACATGATTAAAACAGTGAATAACCTGGATTTCTGAAAGAACATTCTGACAATTGTCTTTGTTTAGAACGTTGACATTTTCATCAGAGTTGCCTCCTGGAAAATCCATTACGGATTCCCAAACTGCTGATTATATACAACCTGAGAAGAAATCTAAGGGAAGGTGACTGGCTGCTTTTTATCAAAAGAAGGTCATCTAATGTCTTAAACTCAAAGTGAGTTTTCTGTTTTTTGTTTTTGTTTTTAGAAAGAAGGAGAAAAGTTTTTTGATAATCTGAAATTTTGGCAGCATCGGGCAGATAACAGAAGGTCTGATCTACTCTCAAGAAAGAAAGGATGGATAAAATAATCGATTAAGAAAAAAACACAAAATGAGAGAGTGAGGGAAAATTTTAGGGATTGATTTACATATATTTTTAAATTAGTAATTAATAAATATTTGATGAACGAATGAAAGGAGAGAAAAGAGAGTCTCTGATGAAATGCAATATTCTATGATCTAGTACTCCAGAAATTGTTGAAAGAAAAGGAAACATTTTGAGAAACATCAAGTTTAGAGTATAGACTGGAACAGGGATCAGCAAACTGTGATCCATGAGACTATTCTGGCTTAACACCTGTGCTTGCAAATAAAGTTTTATTGGACAACCACATTCATTTACTCACAAATCAGCTATGGCTGCTGCCATGTGCTGAACCTGCAGAACTGTGTGTTTTCCACAGAACACCAGGCCCACAAATCCTAAAAGACTTACTAACTGGCCCATACTATGAAAAGTGTGATGATTTCTGGAGTAGCATTTAAGGGCATGGGTTTTAGAACCAGATAAATATAAACTTCAGTCCCAGTTCTAACACTTAATAGCGTTTGACCTTGATTGTAAGGGTTAATGTAGGCCTTGCTTTTAAAACATTTAGCACTGCTGGCACACAGAAATCATATTACTCATCACTATCGCTCTTGCATAAACTCAATGAGAAACTTAGATAATTTCCTCAACTCCCATTAATCCTCAAAAACGAAAATATTTTGTAATTATAGACAAATGGCTGAGAATAAATGTACCTCGTTTTAATTCTGGCAAACCTGCTTTCTCCAAATAACTACTCTCTGTTTGCTTCTCTTTCAGTAGAGTCAAACTCTTGATGATGGTATTTAGTAGTTGGTAAATGCCTAGTGTGCTGAATCTGTGCAGAACTGATACTCTTCACAATCCCTCACCAAAGCCCTGGATCCTGAATCTTACAAAATGCAATGGAATCTTGAAAAATAGAAAAGACCTGGGGCAAGTATTCAAAACTTACCCTAAGTGCTTCCGACCCCGAATAGCTAAGGTTCAAAACTGGCTTACAGAACATGCAATGATGATTTTGATGGTTTTTCGTTCTAATTTCTAACTAATTCAGTATTTGGCTGTCAGTAAGGGCCTTTGGCAAACACCTATAGGAGAAGTGTCTAAAATGTAAAGTGAATCACTGGAAATGGGAACTCTGTCAAAATAAGGGAATTAAGTTCATTAAAGGTGTGGTAGCTTAATTTACTGTGCCAGTTCATACTGATCAGGGTTGGCACTGAACACTCAGCTAGTGCAAACCCACCCAAACTTGGCAGAATAAATGACCCCAACCAATCCAGCCTCTTGGCTTTCTCCCCAGGTTAAATGTGCTTAAATTAGTAAAAGTTGAGTTTGGACTATGGGCCTTTCTTGTCTTCTAGATTGGGGCTGTGTTGTATCAACTGCATGAATCAAACAGCAAAGACAGCTTTGCTCATGGGGTAGAATGGTTGACATCTCCAGGTGAGAAAAATGGCCCCAGAAGTCCCAGAGTCTTTGGGAATTGCATCAAACGACCAAGGAATTTATGTTCAAACTCTGTAAACACACATTTCCAAGATGGCATTTAGGTAGATGGCCTGATGGTAGAAAACCGAGTAGGTCCCTGGAGAGCAAGATGTGAGAGCCAGGTGAGACTGCTCCTGGGACCACTATAACCACATTGGCCATGAAACAAAGTCAGGAGGTAGTGTGTGGGATGTGATAGGGGTCCACCTGCTGACACACAAACCTTAAAATCTAGATGAGGTTCACATGGACATGGGGTACCATGTCAAAACACAGTGTGCCAACTACTTCTATGAGGAGCATGGATTTGCCTCGCCATAGGAGAGGAGAGCTGTAGGTGTTTCAACTGACACTTTCACAGATCACTTCAATATGTGGAAACCCTATTTTGCATGTGATTTACACAGCTGAATTTATTCAGAGGAGATTTATCTTGTAATTTGCTAAGTACCCTGAATAGAAAATGAAAGTGACCATCCCTGCCCTCATAGAGCTGATATTCTGGTAGAGGAGACAGGCTTTTACACGAATAGCTATAATACTATTTGAATAATAGCAAACAACAGGCAGGGGCAGGGTGCTAAACAGAGAAAAGAATTAAATAAATCAAGTAATGCTTTGTCAAATGGCGATGTTGGACCTGCACCATGAGGGACATGGAGATAGTAAAATGTGGTGTCATTCCCTGGCCCACTGCCCTTCATTATGTTTTCTAAAATGGGAACAGAAGACGTACTTAAAAAGCAGCCATACTATAAATGCATATTCTTCTCTCCTTTTCCTCAGCCCACATTTTACTAGAACTGTTGGATTTCCCTAGGATCCCAGTGAAACAACCGGAAGTTTGGAAAACAACATTTAAGAAAAATAATGTATCTCTATTTCATTACATGTGGATTTATATTCGATGTTTATTTCTGTCAGTCAGAAATGGACAGGTGAAAACATTATGTAAACCCCTAATATCAGTCATCTTTATAGTTATACTAGTATACCAGCCATTCTTTTCATTAAAACAAATAAAAAAAAAACTTGGGAAGAGACTACCAATTTAGTTAGAAAACAGTGTAGTCAGCTTCTTTTTTTCTTTTTTAATGTGTTTTTATGGTTTGCTTGTGTGCTTTTCATCATAAAATTCTTACTGTCAAATTAATTGAGAAACTTACAGTAATTGATGGCCATTCTGGGATGTTTCAACAACACTACTGCCCTAAATAATATTTCCTAATGATTATTAAGCCAGAATAAATGAGTTTTTAAAGGTTATTTGTCAGGGTAGCCTATTTCATAAATACTTATTGAGCACTGTATGAGCCTGTTTTGCAGATAAGGGAATACTGGAGGCTGGGTAATCCATAAATAAAAAAAGGTTTATTCAGCTCACAGTTATACAGGCTGTGCAAGAAGCATGGTGCTGGCATATACTTGGCTTCTGGTGAGGCCTCAGGAAGCTTACAATCATGGCAGAAGGTGAAGGGGGAGCAGGCGTGTCACATGGTGAGAGAGGGAGCAAGAGAGAGAAGGAGGTGCCAGGCTCCTTTAAACAACCAGCTCTCAAATGAACTACTAGAGCAAGAACTCACTCATTACCATGGGCATGGCCCCAAGTCATTCATAAAACATCCATCCCCATGACCCAAACACCTCCCACTAGGCTCACCTCCAACATTGAAGGTTACATTTCAACATGAGATTAGCATCCAAACTATATCAAGCATCTATAACGTGCCATGTGCTAGGCAATGGGCATAGCAGAAACAATTATGAGCAAGACAGACACAAACCCTTGCTCTCTTCATCTAATATAAGAACTGATATTTATTATCACAGTGATGATTTTAGAAAAAGAGAAACCCCAAAATATTTCCAACGAGGATGTTAAAGAGGAAGAAAATGACAGTTATGTGGAAAGTAGGAATGTGCCTGAGAATAGAAAAGGCAGGAAGGATACCTCATTTATAGAAAACTGACTTCAATTTTATCGGCAGGAAGAATCATTTATGACCTTTTACTATAGCCCTTAGGGTTTGGGTTGACCAAAGGATTCACTCCAATGTCGTGGCATTTTATAAAGAAAAAAAATTTGTAACAAAAAAGAGTAAATGTGAGAAATGCCATGAGAAGGCTAAAAAAAGCTTTGTCATAAAAAATGAGCAAGAAAAAAATATACAATGACTTTTTTTAAAAGAAAATACTGAAACAGAAAAGTTTAAAAATCTCTTCTATAATGGTTATCCTCGCTGCAGAGATTCTAACCTTGGCTAATGAGAATCTGCTTTTCTTAACCACTGTTCACTTTTCTATCACTTATTTCACTCCCAGTATTCTGTGTCTCACTCTCGTTTACTGCGTACAGTAGAAAATGGTTACTATTTCTACTTTTTGTGGTGCTAACATATTTTCTCTGATGATATTCGTAGAGAAATTGTAAGAAGGAAAGAAAAATCATCACTCAAAATATGAAAGCAATTTCTTAGTAGGTTTACTGGTACATATTTGTGGTTATATCAGGGAAAAAACTGTGCTTCTTTCCAACTTTTTATAGGGTAAGATACCAAGTATTGCAGATACGGAAACAGAGTGAAAAAGTCTCACATAGGCTACAATCCTTAGGAAGGTGATAGGTTTGCTGTAAAATAGCATTTAGAAAATATTTTAAATAAGTGTGCTATATTAATCAGAGTTCTCCAGAGAAGCAGAACCAGTGAGGGGAGGGGAGAGAGAGAGAGAGAGAGAGAGAGAGAGAGAGAGAGA
>NW_012098097.1:3546630-3547202 GCF_000951045.1 Mandrillus leucophaeus
GTTTTGCTCTTATTGCCCAGGCTGGTGTGCAATGGTGTGATCTCGGCTCACTGCAACTTCCGCCTTCCAGGTTCAAGAGACTCTGCTGCCTCAGCTTCCCGAGTAGCTGGGATTACAGGCATGCGCCACCACGCCTGGCTAATTTTGTATTTTTAGTAGAGATGGGTTTCTCCATGTTGGTCAGGCTGGTCTCAAACTCTCGACCTCAGGTGATCCACCAGCCTCGGCCTCCCAAAGTGCTGGGATAATGGGCATAAGCCACTGCACCCGGCCGATCTTTTTTGTAAATAAAGTTTTGTTTTGTTTTGTTCTGTTTTTTTGAGAGAGAGGATCTCGTTCCATCACCTAGGCTGAAGTGCAGTGGCACAATGGTAGCTCACTGCAGCCTTGACCTCCTGGGCTCAAGTGATCCTCCCACCTCAGCCTTCCAAGTAGATGGGACTACACGTTTGTGTCACCCTGCTCAGCTAATTTTTTTTTTTTTTTTTTAATTGTGTAGTGACAAGATCATACTATGTTACTTAGGCTGGTCTCAAACTCCTGGGCTCAAGTAATCCTCCCACCTTGGCCTC
>NW_012098097.1:3549255-3550205 GCF_000951045.1 Mandrillus leucophaeus
TTTTTTTTTTTTTTTTCTTTCAGCGTTATCACCAGGCCAACTTTATGGGAATCTGAAATACTAATATTATCAACAAATAACAAATACATGGCTGGTATCTCTTTATTAGTCATCATTTGGGGAAATCAAAATATTTACAAAATGTATGCAGGAGTCCACTAAAACCTTCGGTGAAAGGAATATGAGATACTCTTATCCAGTACAGGGTATAAAAATAATTGTATTTATTGAATATGTGTCGGAAACTACTCTAGAAACTTTACATAGAGCAACCCAATCTTTATGAACACTCCATGAACAAACTGTTTTTATTATCCTCTTAGACTGAAGAAGACACAGAGACAAGAAGCAGTTAAATTACAGTATCAGGGCCCCAGATGGCTAATGATGGAGCCCGAATCCCTCTACCTGGGAGCCTTGATTTTTATGCATTTAGGTTTAACAACATGCTGTAGAGATAATCAACACACAACAGTGACAACATGACCCGGGGTAATTTTCCTTACTCCGCTCACTCCTCTTATCCTTAATATAAGGGTAAAAATCTCTCAGTGCTAAACATCCAGAAAGCTCAGAAAGTTATGTGGGTACACACAGGCACAGCTAAATCACTAGCAATTTCACAACCCTAGGAAATCTCTCTTAATATATTAGGCTGCTGTGGGTTATTTAGTTTTTTTCATATAAACATACTAACGACATAGTTCATATTGTATTGCCGTCTGCTTTTGCAGTTATCAATATATCCTTAACCTATTCTCATGACCTTAAATGTTCTTCTAAATCAAGAGTCAGCAATGTATAGTCCACAAGCCAAATATGGCCTGTAATCCTTTTTTTTTTTTTTGAGACAGAGTTTTGCTCTTATTGCCCAGGCTGGTGTGCAATGGTGTGATCTCGGCTCACTGCAACTTCCGCCTTCCAGGTTCAAGAGACTCTGCTGCCTCAGC
>NW_012098097.1:3550255-3550955 GCF_000951045.1 Mandrillus leucophaeus
AGAGAGAGAGAGAGAGAGAGAGAGAGAGAGAGAGAGATTATTATGAAGAATTGGTTCCCATGATGATGGAGGCAGAGAAGTTCCACAGTCTCCCATCTGCAAGCCAGAAACCTAGGAAAGCTGGTGGTGTAATTCAACTGAAGTTCAAAGGCAGGAGCTCATGGTACGAATCCCAGTCTGAGGGCAGAAGAAGGTGAGATGAGCTGTTCTATCTCAAGCAGTAAGGCAGAAAACAAACAAAAAACAAACAAACAAAAAAGCAAAATGTGTTCCTCCTTTCTCTGCCTTTTGTTCTGTTCAGATCCCCAATGGATTGAATGAAGTCCACTTTCATTGAAGAGAGCAATCTTACTTTACTGGATCTACTGATTCAGAAGCTGATCTCATCTGAAAATATCCTCATAGACACACCTGGAGATGTTTAATCTCGGCACCTCTTGGCCCAATTCATTTTAACACAAAAAGTTAGCCATGGTATGCACTAAAACTAAAATCATACTAAATATTATTTAGTATTCCGTGGATGTCTTCCTTCAAAGTTTAGCTATTTAAGATTTATGTTATTATATAAACAATAGACAATTACTCTGTCTCTGTTGATTGTTTTTTTTTTTTTTTTTTCTTTCAGCGTTATCACCAGGCCAACTTTATGGGAATCTGAAATACTAATATTATCAACAAATAACAAATACATGGCTGG
>NW_012098097.1:3552085-3582323 GCF_000951045.1 Mandrillus leucophaeus
TTTTTTTTTTTTAATTGTGTAGTGACAAGATCATACTATGTTACTTAGGCTGGTCTCAAACTCCTGGGCTCAAGTAATCCTCCCACCTTGGCCTCCCAAAGTGCTGAAATTATGGGCATGAGTGACCGTGCTGCCATAAATACAGTTTTATAGAAACATAGCTATGCCCATTTGTTAACATATTATCTGTGGCTGCTTTTGCTAGCTGCTTTGGCCAAGTTCAGTAACTGTGACAGAGATAGAAACATTTACTACCTTGCCGACTTCTGATTTCTAATAACTATGTCTAACATGATGGTAACAGAATTCCACAATAGTATTCAAACAAATAGTGATGTGACATTCTGTTTGATATTTGCCTGGAATAACAAAGCTTCCCATTGCTTTGAGGAAAAACAAACAAACAAACAAACAAACAAAAAACCTTGCCAATATTTCTTATGATCAAATAAAAAATGCATGAATGTAGTTACTTATCATGGACTTCCTAGAGGACCAATGTGTAGGGCGATCATGTGATCTATCTCCAATATATAAACCAGACAGGATAACAATACTGTATTTGGACTGTCTGCAGTAAACTGAGATCTACAGTAACCCTCCTAATGTTCAACAATCCATTCATTATTTTCTCATTTTAACTAAGTCTCCAAATGCATTGTATTCTGGCAACTGATGTTCCAATCTTCTCCCTCTTCTCTACTTTCTTCTCTTTCCTTCTCCATCTGAATCTTTCCCAAGAAAAAAAGTTACTCTCATTCTGGATAACAGGACACCCCAACTTGCTCCTGATCGGTCTTCACCTGCACTTCCTGTGATACAAACAGAAAAATCCTGCACAATTTCACAACTAATTCCTTGGATCCTCATGCCTTCTCTCATAATTCCTGACAACACTCTCTACACAATTTGTTCCCTATATAGTATATAAGTTTTATGTAGTGTTAGAGCCGTTAAAGTGAACCTTTAGAGGAAAAAAAAGGGTGGGGGGGAAGTTAAAGAAACAAGGAGTTTCTTTCCAAAGAATGCTTCATGGTGGCTCCAACTGGGCCCCTGCTCGGAAATGCTGAATCTTGTGTATGAACCCTTCAGTGGCAAAGGAAAACAGGCCACCCTTATTAGAAATTTTCTACAGCTAAAGATGTAACATCATAGCTAAATTCAGTCGGAGACAGGTCGAGCAACAGAAACCAGGAGCCAAGGCAGTCTAGTCGGCTCTGAAATTTGATTCAGGCACCAGATTATGAATAGATTTAACTAGTTCGCCAAATGAAAATGTAGATTTTGGCACCGACTAAATTTTTTTTTGCGGGGGGTGGGGGTATTCTATATGTGGAGTCCCAACACACACTGAGGGATATGAAAAAGAGCTTTTTATATTATATAACTATTCAGGGTATGTTAAGGGGAAAAAAAACACAATTAACTCAATAAATGCCAAAAAAAGGTTCAACCTCTTTTTACTACCTTATGCATCTAAACTTTCTTTCTTACCTGAATTTATAATGCAAGCTTTTTCATTATTCAGAACAACACAGCACCAACCAGCCATCAATAACCAAGTAGTTAGCTATGTAAACTTATTAAATTGCAGACATCTGGTCCATTCCCTTTCTGTAGGAGCAGTGATATGACAAGAGCCGTAACTCCCATAGCAGGTAAGTAGCACATTGTCAGTAAGGATGTGGAAATCAAAGTTTAATTGTCCTGAGGTTTCTCAGATTCCCTTTCCTTTCCTGGTGAGGGTGGCAATGTGTGCCCCTGACACAATGCACTCCAATTTCCTTCTATTTCCTTAGCATAGGACCTCAAAGCCCCATTATTCCAGATTCTGTGATAAACAAATATTAAAACAAATAAAAAATAAATGAGCTTCTATGGGATACCTTTCTACCTCAACATCGCAACCTGCTTCCCCTCAATTTCCAGCCTTGCTCTGCTTTGCTTTAATACAAGCTTCCAAATGTTTCTTCTTTCAAACACACTTTTCCAACACCAAAAAAGCTAACTGCTTTGAAGAATGGCTCTAATGTTGTTCAATGCACACAAAACAGAATTCAGTAAGAACACATTTGATTTCAAAGAGATTTATGGCAAGACACATCTTTAGTAACTTTTGATAACTCTCTTTTACTTATAACATGGTATTTCCAGATGGGTTGAAAGATAAACAAAGTTGCTTGGTGTGTGTGTGTGTGTCTCCCAAGTGGAGTTAGTCTGGTAAGTTCGACTGAAGAACCTGCCTGTTAGTATCTACCTGGTGAGCAAAGAAGACTGTCAGCCTCTGTGTGTCTAAAGGTAGTGTAGTGAGACAGAGGAAACTCAGGTTTAAGGTCAAATTCTGGCTCAACCATTCTATGGCTGCATGGCCTTAATGTAGGTTCCTAATATTTCAAAACTCGGGTTTCTATCTCAACATTAAAATAATGATACTCACTTAATGAAATTTAAAAACATGGTAGTTATTCTGAGAAGGTTTCTTATTCAAAACACACTCATTGCATGCAAGTCACTGAGTGAAATATAATACATGGGAAAAAAGATTTTCCTAAAAAAAAAATACTGACCATTCAAGAGCAAGCACACAGTTTCAGGCATTTTTGACTTTAGTAGAGACTAATCCAGTGCAAACAAACAGAGTGGAGGAGGTTTCTTAGGTGTCATGTGCAAATAGGACTAATCAAGAAAGCTGCTTTGTCATTTAATTCAGCTTCTTCTTTAGGATGAGACATTTACTCCCAATAGTATTGAGAATTGACTAACATCTGCTTTAAAATAAAACTAAGCTATATGAGTATGTCCACATAAATTGTACAATCTAGATATCTAATATATTGTGATAGACCAATCATATTTCCAAATCCAGGCAATGAACCAGATTATATCAGCATTTACTATGTCATTAGTCATTTGGGTAAGCAGCATGTATAGTCATATACATTTTCGGCCTATGCCGAAAATAAATTATAGTATTATAGAGTCTTAGTGTTAAAAAAGTTTTGTAGTTTATCTAGTCCTGCTCTATATTTTGGTAAGACACAAATCCTAACCACAGAGACAAAGTACTGTGCCCGAAGTAACGAAGTCAGGAAACAGAGATAAACACTATTCTAATTGCTCATTTAACTTATAGCTAATGTTGAAATCCCCACACATTCCTTTCTATATGATCAGACACTTCAACAAAAACACTTTCTCTATTGGAATTTGGCAATATTCTGTAAATATCTCTCCTATAGTCTGAAGTTAGTTAAGGCCTTTGCAGACCTCATAACCTTTTACATTCTCTTTTTTCTTTGGCAACTTTAGGTGTTCTTGATTTAAAAATGTGATTAATTAAGATAAAAAACATTAAAAGGCACTCTCAAGCACCAGTTCCTAAGGGCAAATGTGTAAATTAAGGCACAGGTAGCATGAGACTATAGGAAAAGAGGGTGCGAAACAGACAAAGAGTCCAAGGAGAATATCATCAGTTTTCTTCTGTGCATAACTTTGGTGTGTTACTCTTGGGAGGATGCATATTTGTTGCTTGCCTAAATTACAGTAAAATACTATTTTAAAGGAAACAAATTTCAACAGTAACAACATTTTACGGACTTTAAATTGGGAGGGTGGCACGTGTCAGAATGAACATCTCTTGGTTGATGGGAAAATAATGCTAGCAAAATAGTACTAAATCCTATACATAAACAAGGTTCTCCCAAGATTTTGTGGTGTCTCCAAATCAGAAACAAGCTGAAGTAAGGAAGGTGTGTAGTGGAAATCAGGAAGGTCTCAGGGACCTCGCTGAACACCAAATGTGGAAGGAAAAGCATTGGATTGTGGCCACCTCTTAGGTACAGTAGATCTGGTGTGTGTGGGTTGAGTGTGTGTGTGTGTGTGTGGTGTGGGGGTTATAAGGGATGCTCCTATACAACATCCTAGATGTGAACACTTTAAGATAAAATAGAAATTAAAACTAATTTGGCTTAAGATCCACTGAAGAGTCAATCCATACTTTAGCGGCCTTGAGAAGTAAAACCTTTGCTACAACGGAAGCTAATGTCTTCAAAGGCCAAACAGTTCTTTATATAATCACTCAGAAGGAACCAGGGACTTATATTTTACAAAGAGCGTGTTTAACTTTGACCAGCATTAGTTTAATAAACACTGAAAATTGTAAATCTATGTCCTAACTTCAAGTGAAGTGTGGGAAGGGAGAATACGGCATTTCAAATACAGTAGAACCTACTAAATACGATTTAAAAATTTAACGTGGGTAGGGAGACTATTTTTCTCTTCATTCTTTATGCCTTGAAAGAAGATTAACAGGAGCTTTATTTCCCCTTAGCAAAAAAGATACATTGCAGTTGATCACATTACACTATCGTATTTTAAATAAGTGGCTTACATCTTATATTCTCCCTAGGATATAGATATGCTGGCATTATCATTCAAACGATTATACTGTGCTATGATTACAGAAATGCTGGTTGTCCTCATTAAAAAGTACATTTCTATTTTTTTTTAATACTCTAGAGGGTTCTGACAGTGAGAGAGGACTCAGAATTCACATGATTTAGTTAATAACAAAAACTGATTCTTAACATCATGCCCGATCTAGGATGTCCACCATTGTCGATGAATTTTATGTTTTTTTAAATATGTTTTTCTTTATTTGCAATACGTGTTTATGGATGAAGCAAAACATTTATGCAAATAGATTGCCTCATGTATAGAGCTGAATGTATTTTCTGGAATAAAGAGATGTTTTTGCAAAAATTATTGAGCTGGGTATTTTACCCATATATATTTTTAAATACCGCAAGTCTCTAGACCACATGTGTACAGATAGAAAAACAAACAAGAAACCTCTAGAGGTATATTTTGATTACAGATGCCAGTGACTTGTGGTTGAATTTCACTCTGATTCCGTTCAGGTATGTAATCTAGGAAGTAGTAAAAGATAGATGTTTAAAAAGTAAAATGCAATAAAGAAGAAAGTGTAAAGGAACAGCCGGACATATGCATATTTTCTGTCTATTAATGGAGACATTGTGATGAAAAGGGTCTAAGTATTTAGGGTATTTCATTAGCAGAGAAAATACACATGTCTTTCTTATTTAATTTCACTCGTGACACTATTGAGATTTTAGCCCAAACATCATTGCCACCGAATAGGCACCAGGGTGTAGTTACCAGGGGCAATATTTAAGAAGGCAATATTGCAATGAAATGGCTTTATCTACTACAATGAGTATGCATTGATTTTTTTTTTTAAAAAAACAAATAACATGGTGAAACCCAGTCTCTACTAAAAACACAAAAATTAGCTGGGCGTGGTGGTGAACACCTGTAATCCCTGCTATTTGGGAGGCAGAGGCAGGAGAATTGCTTGAACCTAGGAGGCAGAGGTTGCAGTGAGCCAAGATGGTGCCACTGCACTCCAGTCTAAAATAAAAATAAAAATAAAAATAGATGGAAAGCAAATCCAGGAATTAAAAAAATGACATACTATGTTTGCTTCTTACGTATTAATTTACCAGGTTTTTATAACAGATAAACACAAGCCTAAAAGAAGTGAAATTATGTTTTACCTCCACTTTTTAGGCTAAATTGAGTGAAAATACTGGGTGTAAAGTAATTTGTTAGAACAAGCAATATGAGATATTCAACAAGGTGTAGTAATGTTACATAATATTATAACATTGATACAGCTAAAGTACACATTCAATATGGCATGCATTGTTATTAAGTGTGAAATGAGTTTAATATTTGTATGTATGTGTAACTTTTTTTTTTTTTTTCCAGACAGGATCTTGCTCTGTCACCTAGGCTGGAGTGCAGTGGCACAATCTCCGCTCACTATAACCTCGACCTCCTAGGCTCAAGCAATCCTTCTACCTCAGCCTCTCAAGTAGCTGGGACTACAGGTGCACACCACCATGCCTGGCTAAGTTTTGTATTTTTTTGTAGAGACGGGATTTTGCCATGTTGCCCAGGCTTGTTTAGAATTCCTGGACTCCTCATCTTCGTGGGATTTATCTACCTTTGGTCTTTGATGCTGGTGACCTTCGGATGGGGTTTTTGTGTGGACGTCCTTTTACTTGATGTTGATGCTATTCCTTTCTGTTAGTTTTCTTTCTAACAGTCAGGCCCCTCTGCTGCACCTCTGCTGGAGTTTGCTGGGGGTCCACTCCAGACCCTGTTTGCCTGGGTATCACCATCAGAGGCTGCAGAACAGCAAAGATTGCTACCTGTTCCTCTGGAAACTTTGTCCCAGAGAGGCACCTACCACATGCCAGCCAGAGCTTTCCTGTATGAGGTGTCTGTTGACCTCTGCTGGGGGGTGTCTCCCAGTCAAGAGGCACGGGGGTCAGGGCCCCACTTGAGGAGGCGATCTGTCCCTTAGCAGAGCTCAAGCACTGTGCTGGGAGATACTTTGCTCTCTTCAGAGCCGGCAGGCAGGAATGTTTAAGTCTGCTGAAGCTGCGCCCGTAGTCACCCCTTCCCCCAGATGCTCTGTCCCAGGGAGATGGGAATTTTATCTATAAGCCCCTGACTGGGGCTGCTGCCTTTCTTTCAGAGATGCCCTGCCCAGAGAAGAGGAATCTAGAGAGGCAGTCTGGTTACGGGCCTTCATGGTGCTGTGGTGGGTTCCTCCCAGTCCAAACTTCCCAGTGGCTTTGTTTACACTGTGAGAGGAAAACCGCCTACTACAGCCTCAGTAATGGTGAATGCCCCTCCTGCCACCAAGCTCAAGTGCCCCAGGTCAGCTTCAGACTGCTGTGCTGGCAGCGAGAATTTCAAAGCCAGTGAATCTTAGCTTGCTGGGCTCCGTGGGGGTGGTGTCCGTTGAGCTAGACCACTTGGCTCCCTGGCTTAAGCCCCCTTTCCAGGGGAGTGAACGGTTCTGTCTCCCTGGCATTCCAGGTGCCACTGGGGTATGAAAAAAAAAACTCCTGCAGCTAGCTCAGTGTCTGCCCAAATGGCTGCCCAGTTTTGTGCTTGAAACCCAAGGCCCTGGTGGTGTAGGCACCCAAGGGAATCTCCTAGTCTGCGGGTTGCAAAGACTGTGGGAAAAGTGTAGTATCTGGGCCGGAATGCACCATTCCTCAGGGCACAGTCCCTCATGGCTTCTCTTGGGTAGGGGAGGGAGTTCCCTGACCCCTTGTACTTCCCGGGTGAGGCGACAACCCACCCTGCTTTGGCTTGCCCTCCATGGGCGGCACCCACTGTCTGACCAGTCCCAGTGAGATGAGCCAGGTAACTCAGTTACAAATGCAGAAATCACCTGCCTTCTGTGGTGATCTCACTGGGAGCTGCTGACCGAAACTGTTCCTATTTGATCATCTTGCCAGCCACCTTGACCCTGTCTCTTAAAAAAGAGAAATCTTTGAATAGATACAGATTTAAAATTGTTACAATGATATGTTTTGTTATGTATATTTTACCACAATAAAAATAATTTTTAACTTCTTCAGGGAAGTTACTTTACTCACTGAAAGCCATTAAGTTCATTTGTTACTGTTTGCCTTTAGTCTGGGTTTTTTGCCCCACCCCTGTAATTTCATTTTATTGGATATGTTAAAGCATAAGCATACAATTAAAAGTCAAAATTGTATAGAAAGATGTATTCAGAGAAACATCATTTCCTCCCCTCCCCTGCAACCCTACCCTCTCATCTCCTTCCCTAATTAGTAACCAGCTTCATTCATTTTTGTATTATCAGTCTTCTGTTTCTTTTTACAAAATTATATAGATATGTGTACATTTTCTTTTTTTCTGTTCTTTCTCTCACAAAAGGTAGCATATTAAATATGTTATTTTTCACATTTCACTTTAAAATAAATTCTGGAAACATCTCCCTTTCAGTTCTTAGAGATGTTTCTCATTTTTTAAACCAGTTAATAGCACCCCATAGTTTATTCAACCAACTATTATTTTTCTTATCTACCTTAATGCTTAAATTATCTCAGACTTGGTTAGTAAAAGCAGTCTTCTTCATTCTACACTTTAGGTAGTTTACAGTACTTTACAATGACAATACTGCAATGAATAACTTTTTCATATGCTTTTTGTCATTGTTAAACATGTGTCTTCAGGGTATGTTCTTAAACGTGAAATCCATAGGTCAAAAAAAAAAAAAAATACATGCATTAGTAGTTTAGCTCAGTATTGCCAAATTCTCCTTCATGGGATAATAGCATTTTATATTTGAACCAGCAATGTATGAAAAGTGCCTGTTTCCTTACAATCTTGCCAATCTTGTCAAGATTTTGGATTTTCTGTCAATCTGATAGGTGAAAAAAAACCGAGGGAATTACAAGTTTCAAATAAATAAGAGATTATTTCCTAAATATCTCTCTAAGTTAAGAAAAGAGATTATTAAAGGTCATGTCTCTAATTTCAAAATCTATGTCATCTGCATCTGTAGGTCTGCTTCTACGGATGCTTTTTTAAACTAAATTATGGATAATATTTTCCTGCTTCTTCATATGTCTTATACTTTTTATATATTATGATGTATATTATGGACAAAAGAGAAGAGACTGAATCAAAAAACATTTTTCCCCAAAATGGTACATCTGTTTTTTGTCAAACAGCTAAAGTGAAGGGGTGATCTCTTCTATCTCACTAGGAGTTAAGCTGGGTAGGGGATCACTGGCAGCTTTGGTTAGTTCCAGCTCAGAACTGGTTCTCTTGAGAGTGAGGTCAGACCCATTCCTCCATCAGGGTTCTGCAAATGTTTCACCAATCTACTAAAGACTGTAAGATACATTTCTCCTTTCCAGTTTCTCCAGGGATTCATCTCTTTGATCTCCTCAGGATGTCATCTGGGTAGTATTTGGGGTTCTGATTTAATTAACTTGAGTTATCTTTTAGTTTCAAGTGTTTTGGAGGTGATGTCTGACCTCTCCACTCAATGACACAGGCACAGTGAGACAAAGAGATAGCTTTAATCAACACTAACTCAGAAAAAGTAGGAAAGAATTATTGAATCTGGAGGGTCTAGCCTTACATTTGGGGCTAGCTTTACAGAGTCAGTTCCTCTGGCTGCTGTAACAACTTACCATAAATTTCATGGCTTCATACAACACTGATTCATTATCTTGGACATTGGAAGATCAGAAGCCTGATGGAGATTTTACTGGACTGGGATCAAGATGTCAGCAGGGTGCACTTGTTTCTGGAGGCTCTGAGGGAAAATTCATTTCCTTGCTTTTTCCAGCTTCCAGAGCTGCGTTCCTTAGCTGATGGCCCCTACCTTACTCCTCAGAGCTGATAATGTCAATGTGAGTCCCCACACTGCCATCTCCCTAGTGCTGTCTAATTCTCTCTTCGACCTTTAAGGACCTGTGTTATTACATTGAATTAACTAGAATAATCTCTGCATTTTAAGATCGGCAGATGAGTTGCCTTAATTCCATCAACAACCTAAATTGCCCTTTGCCAGGGAACCTCACAGATTCAAAAGTTTAATGGATTTGAACCTGGATATCCTTGAGGGGCTACTATTCTACCTAACCTGGTACTTCCAGATTCTGTCTTATCATTCCAATCCAGGGTAAACCTTCAACAAGTGTCTTCTCATTGTGGAAAAATCTCTTTGACTGTGGCAGGCCACTGCTCCACCCATGCCACAGGTCGAGTTCTTGGGAAGCAGGCTCTAAGATGGAGTCCAGTGTGTGATATGTTCATTGGACGTGCCCTTGGGGTCATATGGAGAGAGGTGTGTTAGTGTCCTGGGACTGCCACAGCAAAGTACAGCAAACCAGGTGGCTTAAGACAACAAACATTTGGGCCAGGTGTGGTGGCTCACGCCTGTCATCTCAGCACTTTGGGAGGCTGAGGCAGGCAGATCACCTGAGGTCAGGAGTTTGAGACCAGCCTGACCAACATGGAGAAACCCCATTTCTACTAAAAATACAACATTTGCCGGGCATGGTAGTGGGCGCCTGTAATCCCAGCTACTCAGAGGCTAGGGCAGGAGAACTGCTTGAACCTGGGAGGCGGAGGTTGCAGTGAGTTGAGATGGTGCCATTGCACTCCAGCCTGGGCAACAAGAGTGAAACTCTGATTCAAAACAAACAAACAAACAAACAAAAACAACAAAAAACCCCAGACATTTATTGTCTTATGGATCTGGAGGCCAGAAGTCAGAAATCAAGGTGTGGGAAGGTCTGCTCTCCCTCCAAAGGCTCTGGAGAACTCTCTGTGCCTTGCCACTTTCAGCTTCTGCTGGCTGCCACCATTCCTTGGCCTGTGGCTGCTGCTTCAGTCTCTGCCTTCACATGGCCTGCTCCTCCTCTCTTTTCCCTGTATGTCTCTCCCATGTGTGTCTTTCCTAAGAACATATCATTTGATTTAGGACCCACCCAGATAATCCAGGATCATTTCACCTCAAATTCTTAACTTCGTCAGATTTGTAAAGACCCTTTGTCCAAACAAGTTGACATTCACAGGTTCTAGGGATTAGGAAGTGAGTTTACATTTTTGGGGGGATTGGGGGATAGGGACCATTGAACCTAGTACGGGAGGATGGAGTGCAGGACTGGGCAGAAGGAGAAGTCGAGCTGCAATACAGGCCCAACTGCCTCAGCAAGCCACACAGAGAGCTATGAAACTGAAATGCCTGTTAGACTTTTCCTACATTGCGCAAAAATGCCCAGACCTTTATACTCCTGCCTCAGTCAGTCATAAAATGAGACTGCTTTGGGAAAGGCAAGGTGACTCTGTAGCTGAAGGAACTTCTAGAGGGTTAACAGCACTCCCAACAACTGGGGCAACAGTGCTTCTTAGAAAAGGAATCTGGACGTCACACTTCCAGGTTCACTGGAGTCTACTCTTGAGCTGCTAAAATCTGCTTCTTCATATACAGTCGGGAACAGCTCCTCCAACCTTACCTCTCATTATGGTACCATGCCCCAGGCTTCTGACCTGGCATCTATCTCTCGAGAGCCTTATCATCCCCAATGCTAGCCGTGCCTCTTTCTATCATGGCTTCCCACCAGCCCTAGTCTGCAGAGAAGGGACACTGCTGAGTACCTTAGTGATGCAGTGCATTCCTGATGACCTCATTAAAGAGCAGAACTTCCATATCTTACATCCAACATGATTATCTGTTGAGTTTCTCATCCTTACATGATATAGCCACTCCAGCAAGCCCCGTACCCTGAGTTCGTTAGCCCTTCCTCCACTGTCTGCTGCAGTAGTTCTGGCATTTTCCCTCAGTTAGCAGAGGGAAGCGAGGAGGTGTAGGCCATCATTTTGTCCATGCTTCTTGCAGGGTATTAAATTCTGTATCTTGGAAGAGGGCAAATAAATTATAAACTCTCCCTCATCCAGTCTTACACTCAGAGCTCCCCTTGTCGAGCACACACACTCAGAATCCAGCCCCACACATTGCGCCCCTGGCTCCTGTCAGAACGCGCTCTCTGGGAATGTCAATCCTTTGTGGTATACGCCTTTTCCTCCATTTTCAGGCCCTGTATTGTCTGCATTTTCAGCCTAAGACTTCCTGTGACCTCTCCCTAGTGATAGGCCTAATGGCAAGGGAGGAGGGAGGGGTCGGATCCTGAGCCACATCCCTGCCTCACAAAGAAGAGGCCTTCGGATTGTCTACAAGGGAAGGGGATCTTGATAGGGAAGGGGATCTTGATAGGGAAGGGGATCTTGATAGGGAAGAGGTTCTTGATGGGGAAGGATGGGCCCCTTCTGAAGGCCCAGAACTTTCAGGGAAGTGTACATATTTAAGGTTTTCAGGGTTCAGGGTTTTCAACGTAGATATCTCATCCCATGTGTCAGTGTCTCGTTCTTCTGACCTTGGCATTGCAAGCCTACATGGCTGGAAGTTTAACCTTAGGTGCTCTGCTCCTCTAATGATTAAGTCCTGGGCCCCATCTTCAGCTTTCTCTGCATTTTCACTGCAAGCTACCTTGCAGAGCCTCCTTGCTTCCCACAAAAAAAAAAATACCCTGATGTTTACACTGGTCTTTCAATTGCCAGTTAACTGCTTTTAGTCTTTCCTTATCTTTTTCTAAAGTTTAGCAACAGGCATATAATGCTCTTTATATTTTTTTTATTTTATTATTTACTTATTTATTTATTTGTTTTTTGAGAAGGAGTTTCACTCTTGTCACCCAGGCTGGAGTGTAGTGGCACGATCTCAGCTCATTGCAACCTCCACCTCCAAGGTCCAAGTGATTCTCCTGCCTCAGCCTCCCAAGTAGCTGGGATAACAGGTGCCCTCCACTATGCCGGTTTTTCTTTTTTTTTTTTCTTTTTTTTTTTTTTGTATTTTTAGTAGATATGGGGTTTTGCCATATTGGCCAGGCTGGTCTCGAACTCCTGATCTCAGGTGATCTGCCCACCTCGGCCTCCCAACACTTGTCTTTTTAGTTAATATTTCTCTGGACCTTTCAAAGGCTGGCTGATGCGTTTCATCAGCTAGGACTTTCCCTTCTGTGTGTACCATCAGCATTCATCACTAGTGAAAGTTTTCACAGTTGGACTGTCACCTTGTGCCACAAGCTACATGCCACTTATCACCAAGGATAGGGACCTCACTGCCAGCTGGGAGGAAGACAATTGAGCTCCAAAGCCCGACTTAAATATTCACTTTCTTGGACACTCCTGGCATTAACTGCCACAGGTGAAGTTCCCCTGGCAACAATCTCTGAGACAGAGTCTAATGGATAGAATGTTTGTTAGAAACCAACATCCATGGAAGGGAGAGGGGAACACCAGATTTAGGCAGAAAGGAAAGTCAACCTACAACGTAGACCCAATAGTCTCAACCAACCCCACAAAGAGTCTTAGAATAAAATGGCCATTCACAATTTTCCTGCACTGGGCCAAGATGCCTCAGTCATTGGATATGGACCACCCCAAGAAAAGCAAGCCTTTGGGCAAGTTGGCTTTCTGCAGCTGAAGCAACCCCTGAAGGGATTAATAGCCAAAATCTGTCATCTGATGGCATTCCGCCGCACCAACAGGTCTTCCTTCAAGGGGCTTTTGCAGGGCACACGCATGCCATCAGACAGGACAACTACTCCTTCACATGAAAATGACTGCTGGGCATTCCTCAGCCAGAAAGAGCTTGCCCTGATCTGCAACATCAATCATTTAGACCTCATTGTGTCTACAGACTTTCAATATCATTAAAGAAGAGGAATTTTTAGTATATCTAACATCATTGTTTGGGCAGAAACAATGATGTAACACAATTTCAACAGCCTAATCGGTAATGAAAACCCTTCAGCCTTTGAATTCTTAATTTCAGTTTTCTATCTTTTGGTTCGATAATCCCATTTAATTCTTCTTTTTTTAATTTTATTTTTCCTTAAGTTATTGGGGTACAGGTGGTATTTGTTTACATGAGTAAGTTCTTGAATGGAGATTTGTGACATCCTGGTGCACCCATCACCCGAGCAGTATATACTGCATCATATTTGTTGTCTTTTTTCCCTCACCCCCTCCCACTCTTCTCCCCAAGTCCCCAACATCTATTGTATCATTCTTATGCCTTTGCATCCTCATAGCTTAGCTCCCACATATCAGTGAGAACACACAATGTTTGGTTTTCCATTCCTGAGTTACGTCACTTAGAATAATAGTCTCTAATCTCATCCAGGTCATTGCAAATGCTGTTAATTCATTCCTCTTTATGACTGAGTAGTATTCCATCATATATATATATATGTACATCATATATATATGTATAAACTGTGATTATATATATATCTCTCTCTCACAGTTTCTTTATCCACTCATTGATTGATGGGCATTTGGGTTGGTTCCATGATTTTGCATTTGTGAATTGCGCTGCTATAAACATGTGTGCAAGTATCTTTTTCGAATAATAACTTCTTCTCCTCTGGGTAGAACTTCCAGTCTGTGCTGATATTCACCATTTTGTCATTTAATTTCTTGAGTCCTTTAATCACTATTTTAACATTCTTATCTGATCACCTAAAGAGGGTAGATTTAAACATCATGGAAAGATTGGGGTCTAAGGAGAGGACATTAGAGATGACAAAAAAATGACATTTCTCTGAGTATGCCTTTTGGGTATATACATACCCAATGAATCAACAAATAAAATCAACCATATTTTTTGGAAGAATCCCAAATGGAATACAAACAGTAACACATGAACCTATAACTGTATTACTAATAAATGACATAACCACAATGAATGGGGTGGGAAGAAGAGAACTAACTTCAGTAACTAGTACCTGAACTGTAAGGCTAAAGACAAAAGAAGTTTGTGCAAATATTCTACTCTAGTTAGTAAACAACTTAGTAACACTAAAGTTATTTTATATGTATTGTAGGATTCAGACAAGTAGGTAAGTTTGTTGTGGAACATGGGAGCCAGGTTTCATACTGCTGGAGAAATAAGTTATAAGTAAGGAAAGTTGGGAAGGCAAGAATAAGCCTTGTGGTGTTGGACTGAAATCAGAGGTATATGAATTTATTTTAAAAATCTAGACAGATAGATAAATATGCTTGTACATACACATATTTCCTAGCTCCACCAACTAAAAAGGCCTCAAAACAATCGTATCCCAGGACCAAGGAGTATGTCAAAATCCCAAGTCTTGGTGTTTAAATATCTAAAGTCCAAGTCTTGACTTTTAAATATCATTTTTAAGTAAAATGGACCAAGACTCCTCGGAGAAGGGAGTGGGATAGAGAAAGTGTAAGATGAACCTGGAATGTCTTGTTGGGCTGTAAATAGAGAGGTTTTCAAAGAATTTTAGGGTCATGTCCAATGACACAGGAGCCATCTGGAGGGTGCCCCCGATGGTCAAATGTGGGGCATTATGAACAACAAAATACATCGTGATGGATTATAACCCGTGCAATAAATGTTGGTAAGTTCAAACTAATAGAAATAATTGAATATATAAATAACCAAGGGAGAAAGAAAAGCTCTTAATTTCCATTGAACTCCAATTAATAAACATAGAAGGAACATTGGAAATATAAAATCAGCATTAGCGTGCACACACATAACAATTGTTACAAGCAAAAATCATTAATAGATGTTAAAAATAATAGATAAAATTATAATGAGAAACAGGATATTTGCATAGTCTCAAATTATTTTTCCACAATATACTTACTTGTTGTAAAAGGAAATACAGTAATCATAGTAGAGAAATCTGATGGATAACCTTAACCAATTTTGTGTGTGTGTGTGTACGCAGATATATGAAACAATGTTTATGTAGATGTTTAAGTAATAATATATAACAAGTTATATATATGGTTATATATGTATATGTATGTGTACATATACAAAGTTTATACATATGAAACAAATTTTATACAATTATATATAATTTTATTGTTATATATAATTTTATAATTATGTATACACTATCGTTTGATATGTGTAAAACTTTGTATATGCACACATACATATACATGTGTGTATATCTGTTTAATAAATGTGAATAATATAGGCTTATGAAACTTATCTCAAAGATAATTTTATTTGCCTTTTTATATTTATACCTCTGGATTCTGATTGGTTTCAAAGAAGAACATTGAAAAGGCTTGGCTTTGGCCGGGTGCGGTGGCTCACACGGGTAATCCTAGCACTTTGGGAGACTGAGGCGGGCGGATCACCTGAGGTCGGGAGTTTGAGACCACCCTGGCCAACATGGAGAAATCCTGTCTCTACTAAAAATACAAAATTAGCTGGGCATGGTGTCGTGCACCTGTAATCTCAGCTATTTGGGAGGCTGAGGCAGGAGAGTTGCTTGAACCCGGGAGGTGGAGGTTGCGGTGAGCCGAGATCACGCCATTGTACTCCAGCTTGGGCAACAAGAGCAAAACTCTGTCTCAAAAAAAAAAAAGAAAGAAAAGAAAAGAAAACAAAACAAAACAAAAAGAAAAGGCTTGGCTTTTTGGCAAGTGTAAGTGGGATAATGAGGCGTCCATGAACTTTGGCCTTTAGCTCTTCATAAAACCCATAGTATGATTTGTTTGAAAAACATTTTATAAGATTACAGTTTTTTGTTCTTCAGACTTTTTTTTTTTTTTTTTTTTTTTTACTCTGTATTGAATCTGCTTATTTTTTGATGAACTAACCCCTTTCTGTTTTGTCCAAAAAACATCACAGGAACAACAACAAAACGCTCACCTCTGTTTCGAAGAAAGGGGCATACTCTACCCTGCAATTCCATGGTTGATTGGAAGCGTTTTTCCACATGCTTCCGAGGCTCATAGGGGCATTATTTTGATCCAGAAATTATCTCACTAAGTTGGAAACCAGTGGATTTCACACTGAGTAAGACTTCAGCACAGAGAATCCACATGCTGATTTCGATATTCATTAATCATCTAGCTAATTTGTTTTAACATGGGAGTGCTGACAGCAAACGAATGTTATTCCAGCAATGGTGACTGCAGAATCGAGACTATTATGGCATTAACATTTACGAAGCTGGCAGGTCTGTGTTCATATATGGTCAGTGTTGTCTTTCACTCTAATTGCAAATATATCTATATTTAATTCACATCTGCTATAATCATTGAGTGGGCTAGATAGGGCCAGTGGGATAAATAGATTACAAGTTTTTTTCTTATTTTGACTATTAGGCCAACAGATATATTGAAATCCTGGGGTTTACGAATCTGTTTAATAAGTATATGGATTTTATTTTAATATTCTTCAGTTACAAATGAAAGTAAAATTTCCTGTGCAATATACCATGTATTTATGGCATGAATTTTAGGTGCTTTGCATTATATGGTAGTGAAATTCACCCAAATGAGGAAAAGCTTTGTCATACGTAAAGATGAAAATAAACACATTTATGGATTACTCTCTTAGATTTCTAAGTATTGCAGGTTTAGAAACCTGTAATACTCTGCACATAGATTATAGATATAAGTATTTTAACTTTTCAAAATAGCTTTCTCTTTCCTATTTTACATTACTCACATTTAATCTCTGAGATTTGTTTTCTTCTTCATGTTATTAAAATGATGCTTAAACAGAGCAAATAATTCATCTAAAGCCTTTTAACTTGTTAGCGGTTGAATGGGACTCTAATCAATGTCCACTAATTCCCAGATTCAGGAACTATTCATTAACCAAAATGAGGTCTGTTGTAGGCACACTATGGCTTATTAGTTTTGATAAAATTCAAAGGTAAACCTGGGATCCATAACTCAAAGATAAAAGCTCCTTTTCTTCCTTCAAATAAGTAACATGCATATTCGCTTGTCAGTGTCTTCTCAAAAAAATACTCCCAGGAAAGGAGATAGTTCATTCTTCCTGAATTGTAATTTTCTAAGGGGCTTATCAGGAATTATTTAACATTTTTTAAATTCAGTTTATTCACTAAGAAAAATATAGTGCATTCCTTTCATTGATTAAGAGACATAGAATGTAAGAGAAAAAAAAAAATCAGCTGTTTGAAAAGACTCCCGTTAACTGCACCAAACTACAACTTTTACCCAGTAAGATAACAGAGGAAATAAATGGTTCTTTCCCTGAAATGTTTACATTGTTATCTACAGTCTCTTAAACAGTAGCAGAGCTGTGGTTCTCTTGATTTGCTCACTCATTCTGTTATTAGAGAAATTCTTAACTTCTTCCATGGGGAACTATTTTTCTGTCTTCACTCTTTTCCTAGGGCCCGTTCCCAGTTCATCAGCACACTGTCAGAATGTGGAAAGCGTGTGTATGCTCCTTTCTTCCCATATGTGGTGTGGTTGCTCAGTTATCTCCCACACCTAATGAGCTCACTGATTTTATGCAGGACAGAAGGCGATTAGACCTTTCCAGGCAATTTGCTTCTGCAGTGCTGGCCATACAAATGTTCGAATGTAGCACGTGCTTATAAAGCTAAAGAGATGTACAATATAGACAGAGGAAAATTTTTTCACATTCGAAACATTGTATGCTTTACTTATTATGTAGAGTGAAATCCATTGATAAAACAGTGAGTTTTAATATTAGTTGTCTTAGATATGAGTTGTAACTCTAGATGATAAGTATCAACACACAGGTTGATATGCCTTACAAATGAACTAATTTTTAAGGGGACTTCATTAAATTAAGCATTTAATTGAGGAAATATTGCCACGTCGGAACATTAAGCTGTCTCTTTTAAGGTCGGGGAAAGCGATGCTATTACATCTAAAGAAATACTAGGCCAGGTGTGGTGGCTCATGCCTGTAATCCCAGCACTTTGGGAGGCCGAGGCAGGCAGATCACCTGAGGTCGGGAGTTCAAGACCAGCCTGACCAACATGGAGAAACCCCGTCTCTACTAAAAATACAAAATTAGCCAGGTGTGGTGGTGCATGCCTGTAATCCCAGCTACTCAGGAGGCTGAGGCAGGAGGATTGCTTGAACCTAGGAGATGGAGATTGTGGTGAGCCGAGATCACACAACTGCACTCCAGCCTGGGCAATAAGAGTGAGACTCCATCTCCAAAAAAAAAAAAAAAAATACTAATGGACTTCAGCCACAAAGTTGCTTAAGATATATTATTTCAGAACCCAGTACAAACATTAGTCCCCAGTATCTAGGTTTATACAAAGCGTGTCCAACTCATAGCCCGTGGGCTGCATGTGACCCAGGACAGCTTTGAATGTGACACAACACAAATTTGTAAACTTTCTTAAAACATTATGAGACTTTTTTTGTGACTTTTTTTTTCTTTTTTCTCATCAGCTATTGCTAGTGTTAGTGTATTTTATGTGTGACCCAAAACAATTCTCCTTCTAACGTGGCCCAGGGAAGCCAAATGACTGGACATCCCTGGTTTTTACAAATATCTTCTTATTTCAAGTTGGTGTTTTAACCCAAAATTCAGCTCCTTATGGCTTACTTATTTTGTATTATTAGTGTTATTTAATCATTTAATGACTATAAATGTAAGACATTTTTTAATGGGCTGTAAATAACATTAAGAGTTTTCTTATAGATGATTACAAAATAAAAACAAAAACAAAATTCCTAACATTATTTGCATTTATGCCAGTTTAAGGTACTACCATCTTCTAACAGAATGAAACTGCTCCTACGTTACAAAGTTATAAGGGCTATTTAGATATGATACTTTTTGGTTGTTGTTTAGCAATACTTAAGTTTTACTTTTCCTGTTATATGAGATAGATTATGCACCATATAATTTGATAATAATTATTAAGTAGAGAAAATAATTATTTTAAATGATATTTTAGAGGCTGCAATTAACATCTTATCTGGGAATTTGAGTATTATTATTTAATTTACCATGTAAACATGTAATACAGTACATTTATATAATTTGTTTAAGTAAATTACTCTTAAGAAAATACATAGAATACGTGCTTTTGTCTGAAACCAGACAAGGATATCCTCAGGGCAATTTTCAGTGTACTTATGTACTTTCTTTCATCTAGAGCTCTAACAAGGAAGCTATCCTAGAGCACTCTTCCTTCAAAATGAATCATAAATCAAGGACAAAGGACAGGTCTCTATTTTAGTACGTGAAGAAAAGCTTATTTGAAAACCATTCTGTAGTGACGTTATTTGGCTTGAGGGGTAAGACAGAAACTAAGGTGAGAAGGGGTTTTGGAAAACAAATTTTTTGTTTTGTGTTTGTTTTGTTTTCAGGTTTTTGTTGTTGTTTATCTGCTCAGGAAAATGGAATTATTTCTTTATACTTAAAATACTATTTTTGGCCAGGTGCAGTGGCTCACTCCTGTAATCTCAGCACTTTGGGAGGTTGAGGCAGGTGGATCACCTGAGGTCAAGTTCAAGACCAGCCTGGCCAACATGGTGAAACCCTGTCTCTCCTAAAAATACAAAAATTAGCTGGGTGTGGTGGCAGGCACCTATAATCCAAGCTACTCGAGAGGCTGAGGCGGGAGAATCACTTGAACCGGAAGGCAGAGGTTGCAGTCAGCCAAGATCACACCACTGCATTCCAACCTGGGTGATTAGAGCGAAAATCAGTCTCAAAAATAACACTAATAAAATTCTCATACAATTTACTTCGATTATTTTATGACTCTTAATTTTGTTAAACATAATCATAATATCAGAACTAACTTTTAGCATTATTATTGTTATTTAAGACAGGGTCTTACTCTGTTGGCCAGGCTGGAGTGCAGTGGGGCAATCATAGTTCACTGTAACCTTCAACTCCTGGGCTTGTCTTCTTCCCATGTCAACCTCCTGAGTAGCTAGGACTACAAGCATGCAGCATCGCACCTGGCTGGTATTTTTATTTTTATTTTTTGTAGAGTTGGGGTCTTGCTATGTTGTCCAGGCTCATCTCAATCACTTGGCCTCAAGCAATTTTCCCGCCTTGACCTCCCAAAGGGCTGGAATTACAAGCGTAAGCCATAGCACCTGGCCTAGCATTATTATTAATCAAAACATATACATTGATGTAATGATTGCTTTTAAAAATAATTGCTAATCTTTAACACAGCAAAGCTGAATTTTCACTCCTGATGAATCACAATAAACTTCCTATTGGTTCTTTAAGTCTTATAATTACATGTGGAAAAAAGTTAATCACTAATACAAAAAACTAAGAATTGTTTAGTTTTTCTTAAATACCATCAATCAGTTTCATAGTCTCAAGTTAGTGTAAGAGAAAGCGAAAACAAACCAACAAAAAATAACTCTAATGACCTATTGCAGTTCCAAATAATACCTGACAAGGACTCTTCTGGAAAATCATAGCCTCTGTATCTATAAACTCATAAATCAGTCCTCAAAATATCTACAATACTTTTGGTTTAATTTTTCAGGAAGAGAGCTAGAGAAGAACACTCTATCCAAGGTTTTGAATACCTAGCAAAATCATGACTTGCCTTTCTGATTGTTTTTTTCTAGGATAATTGGTTATGTAGACATAAGGGACTTCTTTGACAAGGTAAATTTATTTTGTTTGCATTTCCAAAAAAAGTAAGGCCAAAATAAGTAGAATAAAATTGACCTCAAATGGTACTCAAACTCAGTATTTGAGTGTATTTGACAGCACTTAATAAGCTCTAACACATTTATAATCAGGTTAATCAAGTTAAATGTTTCAACAAGTCTCATCCAAAAGTGATAACTCCAATGAAAGAAATAAAGGAGAAATAAGAGATATTTCTTGTAAATTATTTCTAGTTGGGCTAGAGAGAGAGAGAGAGAGAGAGAGAGAGAGACACTTGGAGAAATCTCCCATGAGAAATGAGAACACAGTCTTCTGATATTTCTAACCTGATTTCCAGGCCAGAGAAATTCTGATGGATATTCAAACTCTGAATGGCTATGCAAATCAAACTTATGAACCTATGGAGAGCCATTCTTCATTAAGCTTGACTTCAGTGGGGAATAAGCAGTAAGAACAGATGGGCTACTAAGGCAAAAGGTCTCCATGCAAATCATATCAAGAAAGACCAAAAGCAAGGAAAGGATAGCCATTGTAGATTCATGATTGTTTCAGTCTGCCAAAATAAAAGGCTTCTCAATGGTTTATCACAGATGACAGCTGATTGCTAAAGAAGTAGCTGGATTCTTTTTTTTTCTATATCTCTGCACACAAAGCAAACACAGTTCATAGGTAAAGAACAAAGCACACTTTCTCATAGCAATGATACAAACGTAAGGGATCCATTTAGAGAACTCTTATTATGAATGCGATTAATTGCATGGAACCAGGTTGGAATTAAGGAAATTAAAATTGAAACTCACTTAGGGGAAAGGTCAAAATGAGAACCAGAGAAAGGGGACCCAAAGAACACGTATGTAGAACTCTGGGTGATAAAAAGTTGAGGCCTGTTGGCAAGCATAGGCTACCAGCTGTGTTGTGGAGTTTACGAATTATGAAGTTAATTCAGCAGAAGCTTCCCTCTATGAATAGTTTATGGGAGGCATAATAAGAAGAGGCAAATCTCCTTGCATTTCCACCAAGTGTTTTCCATAGCAAGCATTGTAAGACATGCCAATTCATCAACAGAAAATCGTATCCTAAAATTAGAAATAAAATGTAAAATAAAATCACCAAAGAGAGATTTTCCTTGTAGTGTAAGTGAATTGAAACCTAAAGTCTTCCATTTTCCGAAGTTGAATTGGTTGGATCCCAAAGAACCTAAAATATTCATTGATTGATTGTTAAATTAGTTCAACAAACGCTCTATTTTGTCTCTGCATTCTTTTCTTCTGCATTTCACTAATCAGTCATTTAACAGAAGACACCTTGTTCTGTACTTGACACCAAGGAGAGAAAAATAATTGTGCACACTTTCCCCTATAGCAATCAAAATGAAAGAGAAAAATAATAAATCTAGAAACAGGATTGGTGGCTTCTTTTTCCACGTTATTTATTCTTTTTCTTCTTCACGTTCTCCCTTCTTCCCAATCTATTGATTCTCTTCCCTTTCTCTTTTCTCTCTTACCCTCTTTCTTTGTTACTCTCGTCTCTCTTTTCTCCTCTCCCCTCTCTCTGTTTCTATTTCTTTCCATTTTTCCTCCTTTTTAAAGAAAAGTTACGTTTCTAATGACCACAAAATCACATTGCAGACCTCAACACTGGAGTCCTGTCTCTCTCTTTAGGTTCTTTGCCATGAAGTAAATGATTTATTTATTACAACAGAAAAAAAAAAATTAGGGAAGTGACTTTTTTTTTTCAAATATTGTTGATATGATTACTTGACCTTTAAGATAGGCTAAGGAATAAAAAGGAAGGATTCTTTCTAAGGGTTTTCTTCTCAAGCCCCTGACACCAAGTGTAGCTGATGGCTCACGGCATTATGAAATTCTAAACCCATTCCATGAACCTTTAGTTAGAAGCAGACTTGGCCGAAAATGACTCAAGCAAACTTTCCTTCTTCCCTCCTCCCTTTTTCCTCCCTGGCTTTTGGTGGTTTTCCCTTCATCCGTTGTATGACATCCAAGATTTCACATGGAAACACCCCACGGCTTGTTTTTCATTGCAGGTTAAAATCAACTTGAATTTTGTTACTTTTCCCCCTAAGATGTCGGCCATCCCATTACCATGATTAGGCTTTTCTTTTGAATCATTACCTGAGGTAAAAATCTTATTGGCACGTCGGCCCCTGAAAAATGAGGCCAAAGGCAAGGAGTTGTGCCGGCCAAGCTGATGCATGGCAAGCCATCCGGGCCGAGGCTCGATTTCACACCATGATTTAAGATACCATGTGCTCAGCTCAGCTCTGATGATAAAGCATCCGTGGTTGTTAAGAATTAGAAAATAGAACTGTGTTTCCTCAATAGAGAGGAACTAACCAACATTAAATATCACATTTACGCGCATAACAGCCATATATCGAATGACAAAATGTAACAAAGGTTCCTGTTAGAGAGACGCTGACTGCCTGCTTTAACTGACTTCGAAGTTTTGTACTGCCTTTTGATCCTTATTGGAAGCTCCGGCATTGCCAACAGGAGCTACAAAACCATCCATTTAATGGTATAAATTAAATCGTGTTTCACGAACTGGGTTTCCAACGTGGTAATATGATGCATACAAAAATGGTTAAGTAGAAGACATAGGAGGAGATGCAAATAGCAGGTTCCCATGCTTTCTTAGCAAAATAGGTACACTGTACACCATTGAGTGTACTGTACACATAGAGTGTACACTCAATGGTGTACAGTGTACTCAATGGCCTGAAACCAATCAGTGATTAAAAAGGTCGTTTTTAAACCAGACTGGAATAAATATTTGGCCAACAAAAAAAATTACGTAAAAATATTATGCAGCACTAGTGAGGATTAAAAGAGCGAATAGAGACTAAATTACATAGAAAATATTTATTTTACTTTTCCACTCTTTATAAAACTCCATATCAGACAGTGTGAAAGATAATCCTGGCATGACCAGGCACGGTGGCTCACGCCTATAATCCCAAAACATTGGGAGGCCAAGGCAGGCAGATCACTGGAGGCAAGGAGTTTGAGATCAGCCTGACCAACACGGTGAAATCCCGTTTCTACTAAAAATACAAAAATTAGCCAGGCATGGTGGTGCAGGCCTGTAATCCCAGCTACTCTGGAGGCTGAGGGATGAGAATCACTTGAACTCGGGAGGCAGAGGTTGCAGGGAGCCAAGATCACACCACTACACTCAGCCTGGGCAACAAAACAGAGATAATCCTGGCACATCTGTCTTTGCAGTGGCAACTTCTAGATATTAAGGCATGAATTCTCAATGTCTCCATAAGAGAAAATTAATGTACATGCTATTAATAGTAGGATTGTCATGGACTTAGAAGCAGAATTGATTTCAAGGACCATGATATCAGAGTTATTTCTATTCTTGGCCTTTTCAGTATGTAATGAAATTGGGTTTGATCCTTTTTCTCTGTACTAAAACATCTGATGTTGCTTGGACATTAAAGGACTTCTCCATGGATTAAGAATTAAAAAAAAAAAATCTAACTTTTAGTCTGTTGTCTCTATGAATATATGAACAGAAATAGAATCATCTTTCCAGAAGCAGCTTCCTGTGGTCACAGACTCACTACCCCAGGGAAGAGAGGGTCTTACCCCAGTACAGTTGAGAAGGTATATTGTCTTTCAGTGATGCCTGTATCTCATTATTATAAATATTAATGTAATATTAATAACAAAAAGATCAACCCTGTAAGAATCATTTTATGCCATCAGAAGTTCTGTGTTGGGAATCTAGAGCAAGCTGTTTATATCACAATAATATTTGTTGTTAGAATAAATGACAAACTGTCTGGTTTCTAAGTGTACTAAAAATGATGTCTTAAGCGTAGAACTTCCTGAGTTCTATTTAGTTGGCTCCAAATTTGATTGGAATCCCTTTCTTCTATTTATGTAATACTCTTAGAACTCCCAGAAGAGTGTTGAACAGGCAGTAAGAGAACATTTGCCATGTAAAATTTGCCAAACAGACTTTGGTCGTATCACTGCTATTTGGTGCCAACAACCATGAGTTAGGACTGTGAGCGTCCTTAGTTTTCACTGTGCACTAACTAAACTATAAGTATTTTGGGTTTCTTGGAAATGTATATTCAGAGAAACCTCCACCTACAAGCCAAGAACTGAGGTGAGGGATTGCTGGCTTCTACAGTGAACAATTTCTGCCTCAGCAGCTTAAACGTGTTTTTCTTTAAACAAGCTCTCTGATTTAATATCATGTTGACACGCTGCCATTGCATATGTTTTGCAAAACAACTTTATCCCAAATGCCCACCCACTGATGAATGGCTAAGCATAGTAGGTATTATGATAAAATACTATTTGTTAATTTAAAAGGAATGAAGTGCCTTTTTACTTCATTCATTTACTTCATACATGCAACAACATAGATGAGCCTTAAAATCATTATGCTAAGTGAAAGAAGCCAGACACAAAAGAGTATTTAGTGCATGATTCCATTTCTATGAAATATTCAGAAAATGTAGATCTATAGAGACAGTAAGTTAGTGGTTGCCTGGGAAGGGCAATGGAAAGGAAGAGTGGGTGCAAATGGACACCAAGGATCTCATGCGGATGAAGGACATGTTGTACAGTTAGACTGTAGTGATGCTTGCAAAATTTTACAGATTTACTAAAATCATTGAACTGGAGACTTAAAATTTCTTTTTTTTTTTTTTTTTTTTTTTTTTTTTTTCCAGTTTTAACACCAACGAGAGAAAACGCTACCTTGTTTAGCATCATTGTCCTAAATCTTTTTGTAGTAGCAAACCCAGGATAACTTGTAAAAGGCAAATCGTAAGGAAAGCACCAGTCCTTAGAGGCATATGTGTGATATCAGATTTGTTGAACTGTTGCTTATGGAGTATCCTCACACAACCATGTGACTCTCAGCTTGATAGTATTGGAGGAAATAATGAGTGGAGAACGCAGGTTCACAAAGCTTCAAGCATTCATTTTGGGACTTCTGTGAATTATCTTCATTCCTGCTTATATTTAACTAACTGTCTAAAATGTTGACCCACCACAAAACCATAAGGAAGAATCATGGGGGATTATTTATTTATTTGTGTTTGCCGTGCCCTCTCTGCACCATCAGATGTTTTACAGATTAAGAAGATTGGAGGGGAAAGTTCTGCAAGAGGGAAAACAAAACTAAGGCTAAGTTTTCTTTCTGTCATGACTTTCCTCCCTCTCCCTTCCCGCTCCTTTTCTCCCCCTTATTGCGACTTTGACAAATGACAATGCAAGAAAAGAATTTATGTTGGGTCTTGGAGATTAGCACATTATCACAAGCAAAACAGAGCCCTCAGCCTCCGCCACTGGGGAGCCATTGAAAGAGTCTTTGAATGTGATGCATGGGTCAAGAGCCATTTCTGACAAAGTGGGGATGCTGTCATGCCAGGACAAGTCTGCATGAAAACCCTTGGAGAGCCAGGTGAAGACACCGAGCATTGGATGAGGAATATTTAACCAAAAAGCTCATTCTGGAAGGGAAAGAGGAACCGGGTAGCTCCCTGAAGACCTCTGTGTTGAATGATTTAAGGCTACCTGTAGGAAATGCCTTCTGCTTTATTGCTTTTTAGTCTCCCTTCTTTTCAGGGGGAAACAAAAAAGAAGCACAACGCAGATCTTTCCTTCCTTTGACTCACATTAGTATTCTGCAGAATGTTTGAGTAAAAACTCCATCTCGCTACCTTTCCTACAAGGCTCTTCTATAATAACAAGACAGTCTTCAGGTGGGGTCCGAGATTAGACTTCTCTGGGCAATCAAGGATTTCAATTTTTGAAAAATGTTCAGTTACATGCACTTAAAAAAGCAGCATGCTCAGTTTACAATCTTGGGCTCCCATATCTGAGAATATTAGTTGCAAAGCAATTTTAGGAAGAAAACAAATACAGTTTTGGGGACTGAAATACACTTGGGGTTGGCACACTATTAACCCATTCCTTAATTCATCAGAACACTGGACGAAATAATTCTGAGAATGTATTCAAAAGTTGACTTGTTTCTGAAAGTCATGAATAGTCAAATATAATTTTTCTGTTTTTTCTTCTTTCTTGAGATGGAGTCTCACTCTGTTGCCCAGGCTGGAGTACAGTGGCACAACCTTGGCTCACTGCAACATCCACCTCCCAGGTTCAAGCGATTCTCCTGCCTTAGCCTCCCAAGTAGCTGGGATTACAGGTGCCTGCAATCATGCGCAGCTAACCTTTTTGTAGTTTTAGTAGAGACAGGGTTTCACCATCTTGGCCAGGCTGGTCTCGAACTCCTGACCTCGTGATCCACTCTCCTCTGTCTCCCAAAGTGCTGTGATTACAGGTGTGAGCCACCACGCCCAGCCCAAATATGATTTTTCTGGATATTAGACATTTAGTTGGTTACTTGATGTTGACAACATATCACAAATAAAAAGTGAGTCAGGAAAAACACTGAATGGCAGATAATGAGACAACATTCATAACATGACTTCTTAGAGACCGTTTATTGGTGTCTGAGAGATTCAGTTTAACAGACGAAGGTTTCTCAACCTAAGAACCACTGACATTTGGGTTCCAATCATTCTTTGCCATTAGAAATGTCCTGTGCATGAAAGATGTTTAGCAGCATCCTTGGCTTCTACCCAGTGGCACCCACTAAGCTATGGAAACCAAAAGTGGCTTCAGACATTGTCAAGCGAATAATATGCTAATGGCTTGCATTTTTCTTATTTCCAAAAATAGAAAATAAAACCGTGAGCTCTGAAGAAGTCAGAAGCAAACCACCTCTGATTTGCTTTCCTGACTGTTTAACACTGAGCAAATACTTAACCAAATCACTTTACTTTTTTTTCTATATAAAATGGGGAAGATAATAGAATCTAGACTATGAGATTGTGAGAATTAAATGAAGTCATCCATATAAATCACTTAGAAAATAGCTTATCTTTCGGTAAGTGTAGCAAGCATGTGTTGCATGCTTACTAACACATACCTTGTCCTGTGCTAGGAGTCAGGGATATGCTATTGGCCAAGATGGAATCAACTTTATATGGTTAGATGTCTCTCTATGGAAAGAGCATGCTGGTGGCAGGACTACTAACAATTGAGGTGGGTGAGGTTGGAGACAGAGAGCCCTATTAGAAGATGATTTTGGAGGCCAGGGCGGGTGGATCACTTGAGGTGAGGAGTTCGAGGCCAGCCTGGCCAACATGGTAAAACCCTGTCTTTACTAAAAATAAAAACATTAGCCAGGCATGGTGGCACTTGCCTGTAATTCCAGCTACTTGGGATGCTGAGGCAGGAGAATGGCTTGAACTTGGGAGTAGGAGGTTGCAGTGAGCCAAGGTGGCACCACTGAGTTCCAGCCGGGGTGACAGAATGAGGCTCTGTCAAAAACAAAAAAGAAAAGAAAAAGAGATAAGAAAAAGATGATTTTAATACTATACATGAAAAGTAATGAAGCCTGATCTAAAGCAATAGAAGTGAAATGGAGAAGGAAAAGTGTGACATCTACTTCCATTCGATATGGTAGATAATTTAGAATGAAAAATCCAGAAAGAGTTATCAGATTTCTATTTTCTTGCTCAGAGGGCCTAGAACATGCTGAGATTTCTTTAACAAACACTGAAATAGCCCTCATTGTATGGGAGGAACTATGGCACACAATTTACAAATATTAACTCAGTTTATCATAAAAACAGTTCCTATGAATTAGATATTGCCATTATATCCCTAAAGCACATAAGAAAACCGAGGCATGTGGAAATAATATCACTTGTCCAACATTAGCATGACTAGCAAATGACGAATCCTGGATTCAAATCCAGTCAGTGAGGCTCCAAACTTTATGACCCCACTACTAATATTCCCTGGGCACACAAGAAAAGAGCACCTTTATGGGAAATCGAATATATTTTCTTGGACATTTATTTACCTTTCGTTTTCTGTGGAACATTATTTTTCTCAACAAATTCAAAATGTTAGCACATTTTAAGAAAATACGAGGCAAACGTTTACATAAAATTTAGAGTTCATTTAAAAAAATGCAGAAGACATTCTAGAAAGTATTCATGTAGAATGAAATCAAGAAATGTGATAGACCGCAGGAAAATGTTTTTAATCCCATCAAAATAGTTACAACCCGGAATCACAATAATAATTCTATGATTTGTTTGTTTCTAAAGAAAGCCGAACTCCGTCTACTAGACTGGGCAGGAGAACAAAGTATGTTGATGTATTTTTTAATTTTGTAGATTCTTTTTGGTCATCTTGCTAGGCAGAAATTGCTATCGTTAATTTCTGCCATTTTCTTACCACCACCCGGCACACACAAATGCACACACTCACACCTATGCACACACTGTCTTTGTCTCTGTCTCTCTCTCTCTCTCACACACACACACACACACACAGTCCTTCTCTTACATATATTAATATCTGCATTTATGTCTACACGTATGTCTATGTCTATAGCATATACATCAGCATCTGTGTCTAAACCCTAGCCCTGTGGATTTTCTAGTTGCAGAATCACTTTCTTTGTAATCAGAGCATCTCCACCCTATATTAAATTTCTTCAGTGTTCTTCTTTCCTCAGATTTAACTAATCTGATAAATGCATTCATGCTAGGACATCAATAGAACTCTTCTGTTATCATTTGATATGATACTTGAACACAAAAGGATGGTACAAGTAGAAACTTGGAGAACTTTGGCAGGACAATGAGGGACATATTTTGTGTAGAAGTACCTTAAAGCCTACATTCACTGTAAAGATAACTCTTCACAGAGATATTTTATCCAGAACCATGATACACTAATATTCCAAGATTAATAATTTAATTTCAAAAACATAGAAAAGGTAAAACTATCCTAGATAGCAGTTTCAAAAGTTTACTTTGATTATAGGTGTCAGTTGGTAAAAGTATTGGTAGAGCCTGTGAATACATAGGTTTGGTATAGGCTTAGTGACTTGATAAAAGTGTAGGTCATTTTTATAAGGTCATGAGTGATTGATTAAAGCAGGACACATTACTGGCAGCTGTTTAAGTCTGACAACACAAATTAAAACACTACTTGGTATGGTTTGGCTTTGTTTCCCCACCCAAATCCCACCTCAAATTGTAGCCTCCATAATCCCCATGTGTCAAGGGTGGGACCAGGTGGATGTAATTTGATCATGGAAATAGTTTCACCCATGCTGTTCTCATGATAATGAGTGAGTCTCGTGAGATCTGATGGTTTTATAAGCATGTGTATTTCCCCTGCTTGTACTCACTTTGTCCTGCCACCCTGTAAAGAAGGTGCCTGCTTCTCCTTTGCTTTCTGCCATGATTGTAAGTTTCCTGAG
>NW_012098097.1:3582883-3597454 GCF_000951045.1 Mandrillus leucophaeus
TTTTTCTTTATGTGTGATTCTGAAGAGGCACAATGCAAATGTTTGTATTAATATTAATATGTGTGAGTAGTGGTGTATACACAGGTAGATAATTGACTGTCTCTGTTACTTTTGCTTTACTTAATGTAAATTAGTGAAGTTTATTTTGAAAATGTTCTATTGGAAGATTTTAAGAAACAATAATTTATACCAAAATAATTGGCCTTTGTGAAGGTTGAACTCATTCAGGAGATAACTGACTCGTCATCTAACATCTCATAAGCTCTGAATAAAAAGTAAATCAGTGTTTTAAGAAAGTGCATTTGTGATTTTGGACTTGTTGTATTAAGGTGAAATATAATGTGGTTTGTCATCAATCTCTCCGTGTGGCATAAAAGGGCTGACTTGTTGAAATTTCATGGGTTTTTATTTACAGAGAAAACAAGACCGTGTTCTGCCCAGAGTCCTATCAGTCCACACATTCAAAGGAATCACATTTGAAAAGAGACTGCTTAAATCATAACCTTTATGGATAATCTAATCCATAAGGAGACCAAAATTACTTTGCTCCTGTGAATAGGAACAAAACCTAAAGAATTTAATTATTTGTGAATTATTCATGAAGATTTTGATCCTGGCTCAAGGCTAGGTTGGAAAAGAGAGACAATCACAGATTGTTGCCAATCAGCATTTCGTGAAAGAAAAAATATGGAATATTTCAGCCTCAGGATAACACCCCATATTTCCAGGTTGTTTTTTTTTTTTTTTTTTTTTTAAAGAGGTGTTGCTAGAGACAAGTGAACCTTGGGTGGAAACAGAAATGAAAGCAGACCCTCTGAGAAAGAAATGGGATATGGACTGTTGCTGGGAAGAAATTATTGCAAGGATGTGTGTTGTTTAGTTATAATGCTCAGATTATAAGTTACATTTTGTGAGAAACATATGGCCACATGCTAACCATCCATATGCCAAAGTTAATAAAATCGAATCCCATTGATATACCTTGTAATACTGACCTTACTTAGTGGTTGGAAAGTCCATAAATGTAGAAGTGTAATACACACACACACACACACACACACACACACAACCCAATCACCAATGTATTTGGCGAATACAAGTAATTGACATGTACTTACTCCTTGATATGAATGTCTTTTGCCAAAGTAACAGAAATGAGAAGAGATCACACCCCAAGATGTGTTAGCTATGCTCTTTCCATAACTTTAGCAGGTAAGGGAGAGGCAAGGGATTGAGGAGTACTACCTTACATGAGATATTTGTGGAAGCCCTTCCTAAGAAGGCAATGTTTCTTCTGAGACATGATTAATGTGAAAGGGTCAGCCAAGTGTGAATTTCAGAGAAAAGGATTCAGAGGAAATAGAAAGTGTGAAATCCCCACGTCTGGAATGTGTTTAGTATATTAGAGGAACAAAATAAAGCCAATATGATTATCTAAAAAGGAAAGAATAGAACAAGATGATTTAAAAAGGAGATAAAAGAATAAGATGATTTGTATAAAAGAGAGTAGAAGAAGATGATTTAAGAAAAAGAAAATAGAATAAGGTTAAGTGAAAAAAGGAGTCAAAGAACTAGATCCCAGAGGTCTTTTTGAGCCAAGATGAAGAGTTTGAGTTTTTAATCCAAGGGCAAAAGAAAGACATCGGAGAATTTTAAGTAGGTAGATGAACTGTTGAGGCCCCCAAATGGAAAAAAAAACAGGAAAATTTTCAGGTTATTCTAGTCATTTAGTGAAATAAAATGACGGTTGAGATACTCTAGTCATTTAGTGAAAAATGATGGTTGAGATACTCTAGTCATTTGGTGAAATAAAATGATGGTTGAGATTAAGATGAAGCAGTGAAGACGGAGGGAAATTGCTGGATTTGGTATATATTTTAGAGGTGTAGCTAATAGGATTGGAGGTGGAGAGTGAGAGGCAGAGAGAAATTAAGAAGTAATCGACTGTATAAATTTGATTCCACCTTGGTCAACACCATGTCCCTGACTCTTAACACGGGGCTTAGTATGTATTTAGTAAGCATATAAAAAATGCTTGCAAAAATTACCAAAAATAAGCTCTTTTTCAAGTGATTTATATGGATGACCTCATTTAATTCTCACAACCTCATGGGCTAGATTCTACCTTTTTTCACGTTTTATATAGAAAGAAACTAGAGTTAAGTAATTTGCTTAAGTACTTTGCTCAAAGTTAAAAAGTCTTGAAGTAGCAGTCTGGGAAAGCAAACCAGAGGTATTTGCCTGATGTCTTCAGAGCTCAAAGGTTTACTCTCTATTTCTAGAAATAAGAACAAATGCAAGTCATTAATATCTGTTCCAGAAACTATATCCATAGGGTTCTTGTTTAATGGTATTTCTACCGGTTCAATATATTTTATCCTTGGTTCTTGGTTTAATAATAATAATCACAGCTAGTATATTTTGCCTGGTTCCCATGGGTTAGGTTCTAGACATTTTACATTTACTAAATTACTCTAACAAGAAAACTATGAGATAAACACAAGCACTATTTCTGTTTTATAAATGAGAAAGTTAAAGGCAGAGATTTTACTTCAATCTATTTCATTCCAAAGCTGGTAACTGTAATATAAAAGTTATTGGAATAACCAATTAGCATATGAAAGTGGTCATCACCAGTGAAATGCAAATTAAAACAACATTGAGACATTACTATACACCCGTTAAAATTGATAAGACAGATAAAGCCAAGTATGGCAAGGATATGGAGAAAATAGAACTCTCAGCAGTGCTGCTAATTTAAAATGCTATAATTATTTCAGAAAACTTTTTATCGGCCTCTTATAGTGTTAAACATTCACCTATTCTGTAATCCAGTAATTCCACTCTTAAGATTATATCCAACAGAGACGCAAATACTTTGCAGCAGCTATTTTGATTCATAGAATATTTAGAGAGTACTTATTAGGTGCCAGGGAGGATGTTGAATTGGTCAGTGTTGTTCAGAGAGACAAAACAAATACGATGAATAGAAAGATATTTGTTATAAGAAATTACTCATGTGATTATGGCGACTGAGAAATCCAGACCCAGGAGAGCCAATAGGATAGTTCCAGTCCCAGTTCAAAGGCCTAGGAAGTAAGAGAGCCAATGAGGTCAGTTCCAAAGCAAGTCTGAGCCCAAAGTCAAGAGAAGTCTTAAGTCCCAGACAGAGAGAGGGAAGTTTTTCTGACTCAGCCTTTCATGCTTTTCAGGTCTCCTGCAGATTGCATGAGGCCACACTCAAACTTTGGATAACAATCTGCTTTATTCAGTCTGCCAGTTCAAATGTTAATCTCATCCAGAAATACCCTCACAAACACACACAGAAATAATGTTTAATAGACTATCTGGGCACCCTGTGGTCCAGTCAGGTTCACATATACAATTAACCATCATGGATAGTGAACAACTCAAAAATGTTATCTTACTTTATATACTATGAAAAACACCCACTAGGACGATCATATATATTACTATCTATTGCCCTAGTGTTACTATTAATAGCATGCATTCCCACTTCAAAGTGTCCCATTTTGAATAGAAAATTATTTGATAACCCAAATTTGAATCTATTAACCTCTTATAAATTATGGTATCAAACATGATGTTAAAACTTGACACCATCCCTGATCTTCCCTCTTCTGAGTGGTTTAATAAAGACAAGGGTAAAAAGCAGTTAACTGTTTTGCACACTGGTTAAAAATCAAACATCTATATTTGCTTGAGGAAGGTTATTGATATGGTTTGGCTTTGTGTCCCCACCCAAATCTCATCTGGAATTGTAATCCCCAGGTGTGGAGGGAAGGACCTGATGGGAGGTGATTGGATCATGGGGGTGATTTCCCCTATGATGTTCTCATGATAGTGAGTGAGTCTCATCAGATCTGATGGTTTTGTAAATAGCAGTTTCCCCTGGGCTTTTATCTTCTCTCTCCTGCTGCCTTGTGAAAAGGTGCCCACTTTCCCCTCAACCATGATTGTAAGTTTCCTGAGGCCTTCCCAGCCATGTGGAACTGGGAGTCAACTAAACTTCTTTCTTTTATAAATTACCAATGTGAAAATGGAATAAAACAGTTGGTTCCATATTTTCACATCAAAAACGCCTCTTACTATGGAATGTCAAATTCTCTTCCTAGCTCTTAACAAAATGGAATTCCTACTTTTCTCTCACTAATAAAGTGGAAGTGCTACTTCATAGATAGTTCTATAGCTTCTTACTTTATATTTTATGGTGATATTAGGTTTAATAAAATCGATGTTAGTATGGATTATCTAATACTATTCTCAAAATCATCCCTAATGTCAATAGAATAAACAGACTCAACGAGGACTCTAAGCCATCAGATTCTTTGCTCTCTCAACTCTAATGAGCACCATGATACTTCCCAAATAGTTCGTAACATTTATACATTTCTTTCCTCTTTCTCCACAGCCTCTTTCCTAGTTGACTCTTACCTTTATTTTGTCTCTCTTGGATTATTTTCCTTTATGCCTGCTTTCCATGCCTCTAGAACTTTCTTCTTTCAAAACATCCTTTGTTGATTAATCTCCAAAATACAAACTTGATCATGGTTTCCCCTTGTTTAACAGATTAAATGGGTCCCTGTAGCGTGGGATAAGTGAACCTTCATTACACAGCTCGCTGCCTCACTGACTGCCAGTCCCTTCCTACTCTCTCTGTTCTAGCCCTTTTGAACTAACCAAAGTGTTCTTTCACTCCCTTATATCTGGGATTGGCGGCTTTAGAAATCCTAGTTCCTTTACCTGAAATATCTTCCCCAATTCTGACCTGGGTAAATTTTATTTGCATTTCTGGTTTCTGCTTAGGTATCCTATTCTCCTTTAAGTTCTCCCTGATCCAGAAAGATTCCAATTGCTCATAATATCCTGCAACTATTATGTTCTAACACTTATCAAGCCATGTTACCATTGTCTTTATAATTCCCTGACCCTCCTTTACTCTTCCATAATTTTCTGTCTCTAGAAAATAGATAATCTGATGGCAAGGGATTATTGTTATTTTATGCATCCTCATTTTTCTGGGGTCTCTTGAATTGACGGATACATAGTTGATATATGCTATACTATAACTACAAATTGGTAGGTATCCATTGGGTGATGGGATATTTGTGTTATGTGTTTATAATGTTTATGTCTATTGGGCTTTGTCATAAGGACAGAATTCTAACACTAAGCAGTTATCTAGATTAAAATGATTTTTAGAAATTTGATATACAATTATAATAATAGCTAATTAAATAATAGAACATACTAGTCTCTAGGGTTGTTATCAGCAATAGATGGAAGGTAGTGTATTTATAATGACGTCTGAGATATATTAAGGGAATATAAGTATTTAACTCTTAACAATAACTTCATCAGTATTCCTCTGAATATTTAACTATCACAAACGATGTTCTAGGCAATACTCTACACACTTCATGAGCATTAAGATAATCAATGTTCCTAAGAGCCCTCTGAAGTATGATCTGTTATTTCTTTCCATTTATAGAAAGAAGACTGAGGCTCTGAGAATTTTAATAACTTGTCAAAGGCCAACTGTTAAGTAATAATCTGTTCATTATATTTTCTCTGGATGAAAGAAGCAATTCCCTGAGGAAATGAGACAGTGGCCAAATAAGTTTGGATAAGGAACATGTTTACAAAATTTCAAAAAAGGGAGCAAGGGAGTCTGCCCATGGAATCACCATAGACTATGAGCATACAGGGAGATCATCCCATGCTATAAGCATACTGGGAGAGCACAGCATCCCATGCTATGAGCATACTGGGAGAGCACAGCATCCCATGCTATGAGCATACTGGGAGAGCACAGCATCCCATGCTATGAGCATACGGGGAGAACATCACTTGCCATGAGGATACAAGGTGAACATCCCATGCTATGAGCATAGAGGGAGAGCATCCCATGCTATAAGAATATGGAGAGAGCTTCCCATGCTATGAGAATACGGGGTGAGCATCCCAAGTTATCAGCATAGAGGGTGAGCATTCCATGCTATGAGAATACGGGGAGAGCATCCCATGCCATGAGCACACGGGGAGAGCATTCCATGCTATGAGCATATGGGGTGAGCATCCCACGCCATGAGCATATGGGGAGAGCATTCCATGCTATGAGCATATGGGGTGAGCATCCCATGCCATGAGCATATGGGGAGAGCATTCCATGCTATGAGCATATGGGGTGAGCATCTCATGCAATGAGCATATGGGGAGAGCATCTCATGCTATGAGCATAGAGGTTGAGCACCCCACAGTATGAGAATATGGAGAGAGGATCCCGTGCTATGAGCACAGAGGGTGAGCATCCCACGGTATGAGAATACGGGGTGAGCATCCCATGCCATGAGCATACGGGGAGAGCATCTCATACTCTGAGCGTAGAGGGTGAGCATTCCATGCCATGATCACAGGGGGTAAGCATCCCATGCTATGAGCATACAGGGTGAGCATCTCATGCTATGAGCATGGAATTTTCTATTCCATGAAATACAAAACGTAAGACCTAAAACCACAAAAACCCTAGAAGAAAACCTAGGCAATATCATTCAAGACACAGGCATGGGCAAAGACTTCATGACTAAAACACCAAAAGCAATGGCAACGGAAGCCAAAATCAACAAATGGGATTTAATTAAACTAAAGAGCTTCTGCACAGCAAAATAAACTACCGTCACAGCGAACAGGCAACCTACACAATGGGAGAAAATTTTTGCAATCTCTCTATCTGACGAAGGGCTAATAATCCAGAATCTACACAGAGGAAAAGATTCTTTAAATGCTAATATAAAAAAGAAGATACAAAACCAAAAATGTAGACATACTGAATATTAAATTCTAACTATGTTAAATGTTTATGTCTACCAATAAAAGAATCTGGCAGCATTTACTTTATGAAGAAAATGGGACTCACTTTATTTTTCTAGACAGACCATTGTTAGGGTGATTTTCCCTTAAGAAGGCACCAAAACTGCCAATAAAATATATCCATACATTTTTCTATCTGTAAAGTGAAGGCTAATTAAGCTTTCAACAAAAGACTCTATCTTTTTCTCAAAACCTATACATTTTCTGCCTTCCAAAGAGTATATCTTTTCCAAAAAGATGCTGAAAGTTTGTGTTAATAAATTTATTCTTTTCACTGAAAAAATAATTGTACATATATTTTTAAAAACATTAAGAAGATGAAGATGATGAGGTCATTTATTGTTGTTAAACTTTAATGGTGTCTAAATAAGGGGTTTGGCGCTTTTTTTCTTGTTGGGCTGTTGTTTTTTCCGTTCCTGTTGGGTCACTAGCAGCCACTAAATGACATGATGCTAAATCAGACCTTTTTTCTTTTTTTTTTTTTTCCAAATTTGAAAGAAAAAAAGCAAACCTCACCTCAGCACCAAATGAGGCAGTTCGTGCTGGTTTTGGAAAAGGAATTAGCTCCAGAGAGAAAAATAACAAACTCAATCCTGAGGTCTTTCCTATATATTGAAAAGGCCAGTTTGGAAAGGAAATGCAGAAAAACAAACAGAAGGTGCACAGGTTTCTTTATCATACCTGGAGAAGGATATGTTCAAATCCACACAGCCATGTCCTGGCGCCAGGCCTTTGCTTTTCTTTTCTTTTTTTTTTTTCTTTAAAATGGCACCCACTGCTCTATAAAATGATCTATTGGGACTTCAAAGCTGTGGCAATTGCATGTGGCACAGGATGTACGCAATTAATTATGTGATGCTTAAATGACAGGGTGTAGGAAAAATAAGAGAGAAGAAGAAAAAGTTTAAAAAAAAAAAATTCCAAAGTAAACTGAAAGACCTGGTTGTCTGCCTGCCAAAAACCAGTAGCAGATAAGGCCTCCAGTTGCTGTGGAAACTTGGGCCTCCAGGAGCCAGAATCCAATTTCAGAAACCACAAAATCAACATAAACGTGTGCAAAAATAAAAAGGTTTGTTTGGCAAGTAATAAGGAGAAGGCTACCAATGTATAAAACACATGAACCAAGGTGACCTCAGCCAACTGAAGCTATAATGACGATGATGTCCACAGCAGATTTGGCACCTCTGAAATGAGCGGTTACAAGACACAGTCCACGCCGCTTTCTGTTATCAGGTAATTGCTACCTTTTTGAAATATTAACCATCTACCACTTCTTCCCCTGCCTCACCTCAGAAAACATAACACCACCCTTCATGAAAGCAAAGTTAGAGACCTTGATTTTAACCCGAGAGGCCAGAAAACAGACAGCTAGACTTTTCACTTGTTCTTTAGATCATGAATTACACGCTATATCATCCAGGAAAAAGAAAAATAAAGAAAAACAGATTCTATATACAGACTTCTTTATCCCTTCTGCAATCTGCAAGAAACAATTGCCTTTTAAAGTAAGAAGCAGAGTTCACATATAAACTATTAATAATTACAAACCTTAAGGTTATTCTGAACTCTTTATGTAACTTACTTAACTTTAGAATAAAGAAGTATCATCTAAAATAAATGGCCTTTGATGAGCGAACAACTTTTAATTTATTGTATTCTCAGAAATTATCTTTCCTTCATTTCCTTTAAAGAATAAATGTGCTCCTATACTTAGTTCATCAATAAGCTGATAAATCATTTGCTTGGATAAGACCAACCTGTATTTCATCTAACACTAAATGTAGAGGATTTTCAATATAAATTCCAGGAAATCTACAAGTTTGGGATCATAGAGAAAATGCACTAGTATCTTGTTTCTGAGAAAGTGACCTAAAACTCTATTTCAGGAAGTAAAATTTAAAAATAAATTGGAATTCCAAACAGATAAATATGTAAAGAAAGAAACCAAAGCCAGCCCATAGAAATGTCAAATACAAAATAATTCACCATAGAAATATCCCCATTCTTATTTCTCTCTCGTTCCTGTTTTTGCTCCTCAAATGGAGAATGAAATTTAAAAGATATAATTCCACTTCTTGAAAATAGACTACATTGTACATCATTTGCATAGAAAATGCCTTATTGTTGCCGCAGAGACTCTGCTAAATGCATATCACATCACTTCTGTCATCTCTTGGGCCAACAGCTAAGCCCTGTCTCTTTGTAACTGCATTCTGGTCAATGCAGTATAAGCAGAAGAGACGAACACCATTTTCGAGACTGCTAGTCTATATTTTGAAAGATAAAAGACAGGTCAGGTACAGTGATGAGATTTTTTTTTTTTTTTTTTTTTCCTGGAAACTCTAAATGGCAGAGAGAAAACTCAGCCTTAAGCAATTCAGCATTGTGCTGTCTTTGGACACACAAGTATCTGTTCTTATGAGCAAGGTTTGCTCAATATAAAATTCTATCAGGAGTGGAGAAAAAATACGTGACTAGAACCTTGAGAACCTGATGATTTGGAGAGTCAGAGGCAGTTGATAGCACTTATTTTTGTTTTCACAACCACGTAGAGCATTATAAAAAAGGAAACCTGATACTGAAGAAGTATTCATTTGACTCAGTTTATACAAATATTATGCCACATAATTTTCTCACTGGAAGTTGCAACTTTGTTTTTGTTATTAATTCACTTATAATAATATCTTCTTGTTAACATATTCATGGTACATTTATATGAAGAAATGTGAAGACCATAAAAACATGTTTTTGAAGAATATTTAATGACTAAAGCAAAGTTTTGACATATTGTAAGTGAAAAAAATCAAGATACATAATATAATTTAAATCCTACAATAAAATATTTGATAAAGAGAAAAATATATATACAGAAAGCTAAAAACCTATTTCTACGTAGTAGGATTATAGGTGATTTTTATTTCATTTTTTAATGATTTTCTATCATTTCAAATTTTATGTGCTAAAATTTGTCATTTAATTGTTCTAATAGATTAATACTTATATGTTAAGATAATTCAGGCAATCAAATCTCCATTCAAGATAAGTTTAAGGCAACCTGTAGTATTAAGATATGTGTAAATAACATTAAAAAAGATGAAAAGTTAATGAAATGAAGTTCTGCAATAATAATAGTCTTACCATTTGTTGGGTGCTCATTTGAGTATTGTACATATATTAAACTTATTTAATCCTTGTACCAGCCAATGAAGTTCCCATATTACTCCCCTTTTGTAAACAAGGAAACTGAGGCACAGAAGGGTTTACTAAGTTGCCTAAGAGCTCTTAGCTAGTTACTGGAGAAACTGGGTTTTGAACCTAGGAAGTCTGGCTCCAAAGGCTGCATTTGTGGCACTACACTGTAGGGATAGTTGGCAAGAAATGAAAATAGAATTTGCCCTTGGTTTACTCTCTCTCAATGTAAACAGGGAGTGATGGGTTATATAGATGTATTCATCTGTTATCAAAGTAAAAATAAAAATTTGTCTGGATAAACAGATGTTTTTCGGTGTCTACACTTGAAGAGGAACTGATTGTTGAAATTAATGAGTGCAACAATGAGCAAGATTTTCAACTGTATTATTACAGAATATATAGAGAAGAAATCCAATTTAGAAAACAAAAGGGAGCAATGAATCATTCCTAGAACTCATGAAGCATATGGCTTTTCAGGGAAATCTTCAACTTTTTATGGGTAAAGGTGGATAGAGACTTGTTTCCTTCCTAAGAATAGGGGACATTGATGGCTACAGCCCTAGCCATTTTCCCATTCTTCTCTTAATGATCAAAAACTACTGCCAAGGTCAGAGTGGAGCAGAGGAACAGAGTTAAACAAAATCTCTTTGGCGAGATCATTTCTTCCAAAGGGACTTGATTAATCTAATAATGTTGCACATTAAATCAATTTGCACTAAGAAAATGAAAGCCACACATGGTGATATATAGCCTATGGGAGCTCCCCAAATGAACCCCAAGCCCCAGCCAATGTTTTAGTCTCTTGCTACTTCTTTTATTTTACACAGAAAATTAAATTTTAGCAGTTGAGTTCTATTTTCGTTTAGAATGTCTATTAAAAGTCTGGCTGTAATATTTATGAATACCAAAATAAGGCCACCAGGACACGTGTCTACTAAAAGCAAGTCTCAGTTACAGATCTGCTAAGCAGTTCCTCAGACATTAATAATAATAATATTTTTTAAATCATGATGTAAAACAAACTGTAACAGCAAGGTTTAAATTGGAAGAGCAAATACAACAAAAGAGAATACAATTTTAAAAAATATTCAATACAATTTCTTTAAGTGCTTTAGAATACTTTTACTTCTTATTACTTTGATCTTGGAGTTAAAGGGTGAAGAATTAAGTTCAATGATATATTCATCATCAGATTTAATTATAAAACCTTCAGGAAGATATGTTTTAAAAAAAGCTCAAATACTTAATTGAGAGTATATTAAAGTCTAAACTGTGAGCAAGTAAAGAATCTTTTATCACCACAAAATGACTCTTCTGGCCAAATATTCTATGCTAGATTCCGAGTTTTTGTCTGTTTGCTTTTAGTATATATTGTTTGCTTTTAGTATATATAAGAATTTTCTTATAGATCAACTTGGGATGGAGTGGGTAGAAAGAGGTATAATGATTTACTCTTGGATTGTTAGTGGTCAGTGCCAAGTAGGGATAAATAATGATAAAAGACATAAAAGATAAACCATCTCATAAATAATAAAGTAAGCTAATGGAGAAACAGGATTTAATTTGAAAAAAAAAAAAGACTTAATTTTCCATACTATTTTCCAGTAACACATTACTGCCTGCAATTTACCCATCAGTGAAAGTTAAAACTGAAGAACATTGTCAACGCTTAAAAATTCAAATATGTTGACACAGACTAATTAATCAGAAACTTCTATTAAAATTCACCACAGATATTCAGGTCCAGCTTTGTCTGTGAGGTGATCTTTGTCTTTTTTCCCTAGATAAATTTCGTAAAATCTGCCGAGCACTAACTTTCAAGACTGCAGCATCCGTATCTTTAAATGTTTATATTGTTCCCCCAAACCCAAAGCAATGGAAAGGAGAAATAACAGAGTAGGAGAGAGAAGGAGAAGAAATGGAAAAAACAAGTCTTTCTTCACACTTTCCAAAGTCTTAAAATATCGCCCAACCTAACATTCTCACAGTAGCAAACCTTTCCTCTTCCCTTCTTGCCACCCTTTATGCTAACCCTCCGGGAAAAGGGCTTCATTTATTCACCCAGGACTGGACTCTGTCAGAGGTTTCTGTTCTTTTTCATGTTTCTGGGAACAAGAAAGAGCTTATGCAAAGGCTGGTCCTGGTATTACAGAAGTCTTGTTGGTTTCTGCCAACGAACTGACTTCTTCCTAAAACTTTTTATTTTACCCCTTTCTTATATAAAGAAAGAAAGATTCTCATTTAAACTACAGACATAGAGAAAGAAAGGAGGAGAGACAGAGGTGATATGGAGCCAGGTGATGAAAAAAATGCATCATTTTCTGTCTGTTGAGTTCTTAATGGGTTTTGCTCTTCAATTGAGTTAATTTAGTAGCATTTTCTGTGTCACTGGACTGGCTTCACCAGAGGGGATTTAAGTGTAACAGCATGGTGTGCTTCACAGTGTGTGTGTGTGTGCCCGTAAGCACATACGGTACACGATGATTTTTATACTGTAGAGAACGGCTGAGCTAAAAATCTTTCTGCAAGGAAAAGAGGGCATGGTTTTCTTCCAGTTAACTTTCAAAGGAACTGCTCTGTCATCTGGACCCGGAGTTAAGGTGTCCCACCAAGACTCTGCAGGGCAGACCTGCCCGGGTCCATTTCTCACTCTGCCTCCAGAATGGCACAATGCCAAATACTCTCTTGGTAATCACATGCACTCTGTAGCTTCAGTTTTCTCTATCATTTACCTCCACAGACCTTTTGAAGTGTTGTTTTTCTGGCTTCGCTCACTTTTCTGCCATGCTCCAGAATGTCTTTGTGTGATATTTGTACTCTAAAAGAATGCCAGATTAGAAAATCAAAATCTTGGAACCAAAGTTGTAAATCTGGACACCACAGAGAGCCAGAGTACAAGGGTATTTTTTTCTAATGTTTTGTTGCCACAAAAGCATATTATTTCTTAAAACAGAAGTACAACTCTTGAAGATTATAATGTAATTCAGTCTTCCACTGTTCTCTTTTCCTATGATGAGGAAAGATCTAGAATATACATTAGACCCAACGACCTTGATTTTTACATATTTTTAAAATTTGTATGAATACATAATAGTTGCATGTATTTATACCATACATGTGATATTTTGATACCAGCATACAAATTGTAATTATCAAATCAAGTAATTGGGGTACCCATTGCCTTACATATGTATCACTTCTTTGCATTGGGAATACGAGTTTTTCTCTTCTTTTTTTTTTTTTTTTTTCTTTAGACGGAGCCTCGTCCTGCTGCCCAGGCTGGAGTGCAGTGGCACCATCTTGGCTCATTACAACCTCCACTTCCCAGGTTCAAGCAATTTTCCTGTCTTAGCCTCCCAAGTAGCTGGGACTACAGGCACTGGGACTACATGCCACCACGCACTGCTAATTGTTGTATTTTTAGTAGAGATGGGCTTTCATCATGTTGATCAGGCTGGTCTCAAACTCCTGACCTCAGGTGATCCTCCCACCTTGGCCTCCCAAAGTGCTGGGATTACAGGTGTGATACAAACTACTTGATATTGAACTTGGCTGAATTTCATATTTAATAGCCTCATGGTGAGTCTTCAACAACAGGATAATTGAATTAAGGAACATAGTCTATCTGAGTGGATATGGTAGGCTTCACCACAGTGCCTTTTGGAAGGGACCAACTTTTGGAAGGGTGAATTTCCTCTTTTAAAAATTTTTTATTATGATGGATAACTAATTGTTCTATATTTATAGGGTACATGCCATAATCAAATCAGAGAAATCAGAGTATCCATCACCTCAAGTATTTATCACTTCTTTGTGTTAGGAACATCCCAGTTCCATTCTTTTAGTTATTTAAAAATATAGAATAAATTATTATTAACTATAGACACCCTATTGTGTTACCGACCTGATTTTTTTAGTTCGGTATATGAAAGTTTTAAACCAAAACAATCCCTATGAGTTGATAAAAAGGACAGAGGACACAGATTGCCTTGGTAGAAAAGAGTATGGTGGGCACCAATCAAGAGTTTCAGAACCTTGAATGATGAGATGGGGTTTCAGGAATAGGTCTCAGGCCAAAGGTAGAAGGCAATAAAAGCCAGAAACCAGGTAAAAAGTCCAGTTAAACACGTGGGTCACCCATTATTGAGGAAAGGTGGAAAGTTGAAGCATGATGCTTTCTTAGGTTTCTAAGGCTTAATGTGCCTACAGACATATCAGATAGCATTCCTCCAGCTGCATCCAACAATGCTCTCTTTTACTGGTTCTAGTTCCGGATAAAACTGAGTTACCTTTGGCAGATCCAGCATTTCTGCAATAGAAAGGAAGGAAAGGAGAAAAGACCAGAAAAGATTCAAAGTGCAAGATGTGCCCTTTGGTGTAGGTCCGAGATGGCTATGAATCCTATCCCTGAAATCATGGAAACTACTAAGATAATCCCCTCCTTTTGTTAAAAAAAAAAATGATAATTTCTTTTTTTTTTTTTTTTTT
>NW_012098097.1:3597674-3619021 GCF_000951045.1 Mandrillus leucophaeus
TAATCCGCCTGTCTCGGCCTCCCAAAGTGCTGGGATTACAGGCTTGAGAAAATGATAATTTCTTCAAACAACTCCAAACTATATACAATTTTATAATGGTAATTTATTTCAAAATCTTAAATACTGACTGAATATTCAAATAGGGAATTAATTCCTATCTGTGGCATTTTCTTTATGTGTTATCTTTGGTGAGGCTAAGTGTTTGATTTCAATTTGGCCAGTTTCAATAAACTTTCTAGTCAATTTGGCGACACATATGATTTAAAGTCGTACTTTAAAATAGCAAACCTTGTAGGCAGGTACAAAATATTTAACCATCTAATTTACTTAATCCTATTATCATTGTTATTTCACGTGGTTAGTGTTCAATAACACTTAGAATACTTTAAAAAATTGATTATATAATTATTTCACATGTTATTATGTATGTGAGTCCAGAAGATCTCATCATTAAGTATATTAGATGTCTGTGATTACTATATACTTTATGAGAAAGATATCTGTTATTATTCTGTCTAGAAACCTTTAGTCTCTAGATCACCATTGACAAAGGTATGGAATATATTTTCGTAAAACTAAGAGGAGTACTTACATTCTCAGTGTTGGTTCATTCACTCACTAATGAAATGGTGTGAATTTCCTAAACTAAGAGGAGCACTTACATTCTCAGTGTTGGTTTCCAACAGATTTCCATTTATTAGCCTATTTACTATGTTATTCATAAATATCATCTCTGTATGACTCAGTTTTTAATCACTACAACTATCAATGACAACTTATGAAAGGACTGAGAAATTCCATGATTCCAGAAAGAGGGAGAAGAGAGAAAAATTATAATCGCCTCCAATTTCAATCCAAAGTTTATATGCGAAAAGTAACAACTAACTCTTCATCCTGAATAAAGCAGAAATTACTGTAAGTAACAAACAGAAGACCTTGAGTAACTGCAGAAGATTATATTAGTTTAGAGGACATGACCAAACTTACCCAAGGCAGTATTTTACAATCCCTGTTTTTTCAGAGAATAATGTATAAAAGGTCCATGACCATTTCAGGTAAGTTAACCGAAGGCTTTCTAGCCTACAGGAAAATGAACTGGAAGCCCTGTGAGGTCTTTTATGACCCTGTGAGTCTGTGAAATGTTGTCGTTAATTCCCTGCTATCACCTCAAACACATAACTAAATGTATTCGCTGGCTAGATTCCCTCTTTCTGTCAATGGTACCCCCATTCTTCTGGCCACCCAGGCTCAAAATTTTGGAGTTATTTTTCATTCTCTTGGCTTCCTACAGCTTAACCCAGTCACTTGCTAACACTGTTCAATCCTTTTATATCTCGTTCCCATCCAAGCCTATCTTGCTTGTCCTTTGCAAGACCCTAATTCAAACACATTATCCTTTCATGCATGTTCAGTTGCAGGATCCTTGTAACTGGACTCTTTTTTCATCCAAGTGGCCCTGCATTCTACCAGTAGATCAACTTTCTTTAAGCATCACTTTGATTATTATTATTTATCTTCAGTGTCTCTGCCTTGCGTTTATCCGTGTGAAACAAGCTGGTGGTGAGTTCAACAACAAAAGGGTCATGTGATTAAACACATTTTGAAATGACTGCCTGTCCTAACCTCTTTAAGAAATTCACAATGCTCATTAGCATAACCATGACTTGAAGAAATCTCACAATAGAAAAATCTGTTCATTTTACTTAACACTCATGTCTCAAATTAGTTGAACACAAAAACCTGTTTTATTTAATTTATGTAAACATTATTAACATTTCTCAGATTGAATATTTTACATAACGTACATACTTTGGGAAACATTCATGAGAATCATCGTATTTGAACTTCTTAGCCTGACCTATTTCTTCATAATCATGTCCCTGCTGTCCAGTCTTATATTCCACTACTCCTCCATGGACATGGTCATCCCTGGGAAGGCCTGTCCACTTTTCAGTCTATTCTCTCTCACCACTCTTACTGTCCCTCCATTAACTTTTTTTTGAATGAACTCTCACTCTCTCACCCAGGCTGGAGTGGATCGTGCAGTGGCGCAATCTCGGCTCACTGCAACCTCTGCCTCCAGGGTTCAAGTGATTCTCCTGCCTCAGCCTCCTGAGTAGCTGGGATTACAGGGTCCCACCACCATGCCTGGCTAATTTTTTGTGTTTTTAGTAGAGATAGGGTTTCATCATGTTGGTCAGGCTGGCCTGAAACTCCTGACCTCAGATGATCTGCCCGCCTCAGCTTCCCAAGAGCTGAGATTACAGGCATGAGCCACTGTGCCCAGTCCAACAATTTTTATTCATTAATTTTAAGAAAATATCATATTTCATCCTTTTAGAATCAATTCAATGCCAACTCTTTTTAAAACATTTCAGTAGTTTTGGGGGTACAGGTGGTTTTGTTTACATGGGTAAGTTATTTAGTGGTGATTTCTGAGAATTTAATGCACCTGTCATGCAAGCAATGTACACTGTACCTGATATGTCGTCTTTTATTCCTCACTCCCCTCCCAACCTTCTCCCTTCCCCTGAGTCCCCGAGTGGAATATGTCATTCTTATTCCTTTGCATCATTATAGTTTAGCTCCTACTTATAAGTGAGAACATACAATATTTAGTTTTCCATTCCTGAGTTACTTCACTTAGAATAATGACCCCCAGCTCCACCCAAGTTGCTGCAAAAGACATCATTTCATTCTTGTTGATGGCTGTGTAGTATTCCATGGTGTGTATATACCATATTTTCTTTATCTACTTGGTTGATGGGTTGGTTCCATATCTTTGCAATTGCGAATTGTGTTGCTATGAATATGCATGCACATGGGTCTTTTTCATACAATGCCTTCTTTTCCTTTGGGTAGATACCCAGTAGCGGGATTTCTGATCGAATGGTAGTTTCAATTTTAATTCTTTAAGGAATCTCCATACTGTTTTTCTTAGTGGTTTTACTAATTTGCCTTCCCACCAATTGCCAACTCTTTTATGAAGACTTTGTAAAGCTCCAGCTTCAAACGGTAGATCAGTCTGCCATGACATGTGGGGTGCAGTAGTTATAACACTCGTAGAGTAATTCCAAATCCGTTCAACTCAGTGTAGCAACAGTCTATTAAGTATCTCCTGGTTGCAAGGCACTTATGATAAGGAAATAAATTCTAGGATGTGCCACACTAAATTGTTCATGGGGTATTTGTAGAATTGCAGCTATTGCTATAATGGTGATATACAAAGTACGAGAGAAACCTAGTTTATTCTGTTTTGGAATGAAGGATGGTGGCTCACATAAAACTACAGAAAGGGGGTCTCTGAGCCGGGCCTGAATTTAATTAACATGTTAAACCATTAGACAATTAATTATGGTTAAATGATATCCCCATGCTGAACTCACAAGCTATATTCCCTGACTGTGCTTCATGGGACAGGGGACTGTCAGTCACCATCATGATTAATTAAGTTTCCTGATCAATTTGAGAACTACTATTAAATATCTCTTCAATTACTCATCCTTCAGGTTGTGTAAACCCAGCTCATTTTAGCTTTTCTCAGAGGTCTGATTTTCTAAGCCTTTAATCAGCATTTTGTTCTTTGAATTCCCTCCAAAGTTTCCATGCCCTTCTTTACTTAATTCTACAGCTAGTTACTATGCTGGATAAACAGCAGAGGAATGTCATGGACAACCATACCAAGCGGTGAGGTTTGATTGAGTTCAGCACCCAACTCACAAATACTTATTCAGAGTATCCCAACCCTGTAGTACAAAACTTGGCTGTGGCTCAGAAGTGTTTTAATGGCCTGTTCATACAGCATTACATGAGGGTGACAATTTTTAAAAAATTCTTCTGGGCATAATATTAAACTACAGAAACCCCCAAATAAGTACATCCACCATAGCACCGGATATTTTAAAGCTATTTATGATTTCCACTATTTGTTTGTTTAAATAAATATAGTAAAAATAGTTAAGATACGTATATGTATGTGTGTATATATACAGTATAATAAATACATATTTAATATCTAGTTATATAAAATTAAACAAGGCATGTAATTATTATTTTTTCACAGGGGTTTAAGTTGTTTCTTTGTTGTTATTCATCAATGGCATATTTCTTACTAATCAATAAAGAAGGAAAGTAAAATCCGTCCTTAATTATAGATGAGCTTCCCTAAATTAAACAAACTTCAACATCATAAATTTGTAGCACAATTGGCAAAGAGAAAATACATTTCACTGACGAAAGTAAAAGAATTAGCCCAACAGCAGATTTCTTAAAAGCAGCCATAGAAGTCAGAAATCAGTGGAATCTTCAAAATAAACTGATTGGGAAAGTTCCCATCAGACTGGAATACTCCACTAAGTTAATCCATCTTTAAGAAACAAGGATAAAATAATAATATCTGCAGATAAGAAAACAAATTTTCCACTAATAGACTAAATTAAAAATATACTTCAAGGAGAAGAAAAATATTTCTAGGAGAAAATTCAAGACGTAAAAACAATTTTTTTTTTTAAAAGGTGAACAGGTATTAAATTTAAACAAACAGTATCTGGTTTGAGGCAATAATACTAATGCTACCATTTATAAAAATAAGTAACTTTTAAAGGATGGTAATAAAACACAGGAAATTGATTGCACGTAAATTGGAGGATATCAGGTCCTTACAAGGTTGACCCATTGTTGTATGACTTCAAGATCAATTAAAAATAATAATTATAAATGGAAATAATGCATAAATATAAATACAATGGAAATTTTTTTTTTAATTATACTTTGAGTTCTAGGGTACATGTGCATAACGTGCAGGTTTGTTACGTATGTATACTTGTGCCATGTTGGTGTGCTGCAGCCATCAACTTGTCAGCACCCATCAACTCGTCATTTACATCAGGTATAACTCCCAGTGCAATCAAAAGATGCAATCAGCAACACTTTTTCAATAAATTTGAGAATTAGATAAAATGGATAATTTTGTAAACATTAGTACTTAAGGAGACTATCTGGAAAAACCTTATAATTAGACTTTAAAATTGGTACATATTAAAATATTCTCACAAAGGAAATACCAGGAAAACAGTGTTTTGTAAATTTTCTCAAAATTTCAAGTACAAGATTATATCAAACTTACTCAAATCTTCCAAAGAAGAGCCTAAATCTCAACTCACTCCATCAATGCCATGTAATCTCCATGTTAAAGCCATATAAGAGCAAAAGAAGGAGAAAAGAAAGGAAAAAGTTATTTATTCATGAACTTGGATGCAAAAATTCAAAGAAAGTACTAGCCGTCTGGATCTGATGTTGCATAACAGAGATTACACTATCATCAAACTAGTTAATCTAGTAATGCAAGGGTTGTTTAACATCTTGAAATCCGTAAATTCACCTAACTGTGTAGTACAAATTAAAAGTACCTGAGATACAGAGAGACTAAGGCAGCTGCCCTGAGACGTGGATCTACTGAGTAGCCGAAGTGGGATTTACATGGGAAAGATAAAGTAGTAACAGTCTCACATGAGAAAGATGAAAATTACATGAAATAAATTATGTAAAGGATACTGGATGATATGTGCAAAATAATCTACTTATTTTAGAATAAAAAACAGTATTATTTAAACTATTCTATATTTTCCCGTCCACCTGTCTTCATCCTTCACCAAACCTCTTGGGTTTGTAGCATTCAGGTTTGGAAAAATGAAGAATATTAATTGTAGGATTGGCCTAAAAGAAGAGATCTACCTACTAGATTCTAGACAATGTAGAACATCTTTAACTCTATTTGTTGGGCTTTGAGAGGGGCAGGACAAAAAGGGAAAGCAGAAATTTGGAAGCTATTGTCAAGTGACAAAGTATACCAAACATGCTTAATTCTGATACACAGCATGATCTAAAAAACTCAAACGGAAGGGTTTTTCAAATAACTTGAGCTGAATATTATATTTGAACGGTTCCAGATCACAGTAATGGAATCGGAATATGTTTTGAACCCTGATTTTAAATGTGTCTTACCTTTTTACTGCCTTGTAAGTAAATCACAGAATCACTTTTTTAGTATCATTTCACATTTATGAGTATTGTTTTAAAACCCCTCTGCTAATGCCTGGAATCTCTCCATTCAGAGTTAGAGTCATAATCAGATTTGGCCAGTTGATACCAAGGCTGTGTGTTTTCGTTTGACTATATCACAGGACGCCAGCACACAGCTTAAGAAACAGTCAGGAAAATGAGGCCTGTTTTTTGAGGGGCTGATTAAGAAAGACAGAGTCAATTAACATCTGATTCCTCACAGGTTTCTCCAAGCAAATTGTTCCAATTACCCAAAACCAGTGAGCAAATTGTGAGGTCATTTAAAAGGAGCAGTCACGACTCCCTTGACACGGCCCTGCCACTGTGCCGTCAGATTTTCGGTGTATAGACTGATTAAAGAGCAAATTGAAACATGCAAATTTTGGTGCAAGAATGTTCCCCTATATAGTAGCAATGTCTTTATGAAAGTAGAACTCCTCTCTATTTTATTTCGAGTACATTTCAAATGTAAGTTGATCTGTATCTTACATTTTTAAGTGTATTGTTTTCATTTAAATACAAAAATAAATGCAACATCTTTGCAAAGTGTGTTCAGTATATATGTTGTCACAGCCAGAACATTTTACAACAGTGTGGAATAAAAGATAGACTCCACTGTTACTGTTTAGAGTCTGTAATAGGCAACATAAAAACAAAGTCCACATTAGTTATGTAGACGGCATACTTTTATGAGCCTGTTAAACTTTGTTTTCGCAGGCTATTTAGTCATTTCAAAATAAAGCCTAAACAAACTACTCATATATTTACTCTGTTTGTCGCCAAGAATTAAGATTTGATCTCATTATGTAGATGATCATGAATGCAGCGCTGCAGAAATTTCTTTATCATGTTTATTGAAGAAATTACGAAGAACCAAAATGGAATGGGCCAGCAGATAAGATAGGATGTAATGAGATTCTTTTCTGTTTGTTTGTTTTTTGAGACAGAATATCGCTCTGTCTCCCAGGCTGGAGTGCAGTGGCATGATCTCGGCTCACTGCCCCCCAGGTTCAAGCGAATCTCCTGTCTCAGCCTTCTGAGATTCTTTCTTAAAGTGAACGTATTTTCAATGCCATCATACGAACCTTCAGCAAGAATCAGTAATATTGTTGTTCTTAGGATAAATTACATCTCCAGCAGGAAAGAGGAAGGAGTTATAACTTTGCTAGATTGTTTGATTTTAAATTTTTGCACATGCAAGATAATTCAAATGACGCCTGATGTCCATGATATTTAGAAGGATACAAAACAGGTAATGTTTGTCCAGAATGGTGAATAACTTAAAGGGAAAATTACATAGAGAATATATTCGAAGTAACAGGATTGTTTAAGGTTGAGGAAACAAGCCAGTTAGCCTCAAATACTTGAAAGAATGATGTGCGATGGGATCGGTCATATTCCATGGATCTCTCAGGATATGTGAGGGTCTTCTTTCATATTAATGTATGAAAATGTCTTATCTGAATACTGTACATTCCCATTTATAACTTTTATTTAATCTACATGCTATGCTTTTCTTCCAAGTATGACTTATTATTATTATTTCTTTTTGATGGTGTCTCGCTCTGTCGCCCAGGCTGGAGTGCAGTAGTATGACCTCTGCTCACTGTAACCTCCACCTCCCAGGTTCAAGCGATTCTCCTGCCTCAGCCTCCTGAGTAGCTGGGACTAGAGACGTACACCGCCATGCCCAGTTTGTTTTGTTTTGTTTTGTACTTTAGAAGAGACGGGGTTTCACTGTGTTGCCCAGGCTGGTTGTGAACTCCTGAGCCCAAGCAATCCACCTGTCTCAGCCTCCCAAAGTGCTGGGATTACAGGAGTGAGCCACCTCGCCCAGCCCCAAGTATGACATTTTTAAAGGAATTAAATGTAATGTTATTACATGTTGAGTAAAAATTAATTTGTATGTATTGTGTGTCTTCTCTGCACAAGACATTATACTGGAGAGTGGGCATCCATTTACCTTATTTCATGCTTACAAGAATTCTATGCAGTGAAGATTGTTATTTGTATTGTGGGCATTAGAGAAATGAGGTTGAGAATGTTTAAATAATTTATCCAAAGTCACATTACTATTAGAACCAATATTTAAATTAGTTTTCTGTTGACAGACCTTTTTCATTTTTCTTATACTTTATAGTACCAGTCAATGCTTCTAGTATTTTTTCCAAAACTTATTTGTTTAGTAAATATTTATTAAGCATCTGTGATATACCACATACTGTTCTCAATGTGGGCAATATAAAAGTAAAATCAGATAGAGAGCAAACAATCAACTAGTAAGTCCATTAAATAAAGCCCTTGAAAGTGATACATTCTATGGAAAAAACAGAGGATGGTATAAAAGGTCTGGAGGTTTTGGTGCGAGAACTTACAATTTCAAATAGTGTGGTCAAGGGAGGCTTCCTTGACAAGATGCAGAAATGAAGGAAGTGGGTTATTTATGTGACTATCCAGAAGTACAGTATCCCAGTCAGACGGGGAACAATGCATTGAGACTAAAGGTGAGGGTGGGCCAAGCATTTGAAAGAAACTGCCAAGGCCAGGTGCGGTGGTTCACACCTGTAATCCCAGAACTTTGGGAGGCTGAGGCGGGTGGATCTCAAGGTCAGGAGATCAAGACCATCCTGGCCAACATGGTGAAACTCCGTCTCTACTAAAAATACAAAAAAAATTAGCTGGGCATGGTGGTGTGTGAATGTAATCCCCAGCTACTCAGGAGGCTGAGGCGTAAGAATCGCTTGAACCCAGGAGGCAAAGGTTGCAGTGAGCCAAGATGGCGCCACTGTACTCCAGCCTGGCGCACAGCAAGACTCCGTCTCAAAAACAAACAAACAATCAAACAAGCAAACAAACAGCTGCAAGGCCACTATGGTCAAATAAAGCAAAATGAAACTTTTGAATTTTACAATGGAAATGTATGTGATTGAACTACGACCTGTATGAAAATTCACTTTATACAAGATGATATTTTATACATTCATGAATGGGCATTTCTTAGAAATTTAGTTAATATTCACACATTCAACAAATGCTCATTGAGCATGTACTATGAGCTACCATTCTGGGTTAAGGGATACATTAGTAAAAACAAATGCCAAAGATTTATGTTCTCATGTCAATAACCAATGACCATGAACAAGCAAGGTATATCCCAATAATTTAAAAGACTTATAGTAAAAACTTAGTATCACACATCATATGAATAAATAAAAAGAGAAATCTCTCTATATATGTCTAAGGTAATTAATACTTTGAAAAACCCATTTGGCATGTAGAGTAAAATAGGTTCATATATTACAAATATATACATACATATATCACACATATGAGACATACGGGCATTATTATTTTTTCTTTAAGATAATTCCCTGAAGTCTATTTGTCTTCGGTCAAAGGGCACACATACTCTTTTGAGCTCTAACAACAAATTTTCCAATTTTTCTTCAGAAAGTTTATGCCACGTTCATTAGGTTTGGAGACTGGAAGATTAGAGGGAAAAATGTTCTTTTATAGGAAAAACTTGCCTTCACTATTTAATTCATAAAACATGTAAGCTGGATGTGGGGATGGGAGTAAAATGCAGTTTAATCAATTGATATAATCAGCTTTAAGCTGTTCTCTAAAAGATGATTTATAATCTCGAACTAATTGAGTAATGTCAGAATAATTATTCGACTAATAAAAATAAACAATTACCTGGAACAGCTTTGGTTTCAAATTGCCTGAATGCTTGTGGCAATTTTTCTCCTTAGAATCTTTTTCATTTGTTCTGATGTTTAAAGATTAGATGCACAACCAGAAAGGAAATTGGAAAACTATTACTTCAAGCAAAGCCTAACAACAGGGTGTGACAGTTTCCATCAAACTTTCGATTTGACTTAGACACACAATCATCCTGTTTAAAATGCACAGTGACAGGGGAATAGACTGAATGACCATACTGATCCTAGGTAGCCAAAAGGATTATAAAATTCAATGACTTGTTCACTTGTACTGAACAGAGTTATCAGCAAATGTTCGCTCTAGCTAACAGCCAACCCCTTCTGCCTGCAGGGTAATAAATGAATAGGACACTAATTCAATGTGTGATTGACCAAGAGCAAAGCAACAGAGGTACCTGTCTGTGATTTTCATTATTGCTGGGCTGAGTCGGCCGTCACTGGTTTTGGCTTGAGGACCACATTTCACTTTAATATTTCTAAACCAGATTGGTGCTTCCTATCGTTTCCGCCTTAATGCTCCAGCTATCATCTCAACAGTTTATGTAAAGTTAATTAAGGGTATCCAAAATGCAGCCTTTCCAGGATTGTATCTCTTGAGCCTCCATCAAAACTGCCTTGTCATAAAATAGAAGAAACTAGCATGTTAATAAGAAAAAAAGAAATCTGTCCAACTTCTAACAGTCTTATGATTCACCCTCCAATGGCTCAGAGGCCTTTCTGGACAACAGTGATTGCCATCTGGTTTCTTTGGGGATGATAAATTCAGCAATAAACATGGCTTTGGTCCTCTGTCCCTGTAAACCCAAGACACAAATATTGTGAGTCAGATGTTCCCAGCCAACAACACAACGGCTCCTGGGCTCATTTGACACAGCCCATGCCACCCAACTTCAATTTTGCCTGGGCTACATTTCTTTTGGAGGAACTACAGATTTTTTTTTTTTTTAAACACACACGCACGCACGCACACACACGATTTTTTTTCAAGAAGGCAGGGGCATCCAGCCAAATAAACTACGTTAAGCAGTGGGTTCCATTTTAGGTGTTGACAGTGTATAATAAATCCAGGCCTACCTAACATTTACAGGAACGTTATAAAATGAGTGAAATGGCATGAGCTGGTTGCCAGGCCAACCAGACAAACACAATAAACAGGCAGCAGTGACAGGAGTAAGTTACACCATCTCTCCGGTCTGAAATATATCACTTTACATTAGTCTTTGACCACTTTGAAAGCTCTTTGTTTTATATTTTTCAAAATGCTCTTTTACAGCATAGATTACCATTAAATCTTTTCAGATGAGGAAGTTTCTTTTTTCCCCCAAACTTGCATAGCTCTAGAAAGTGAACATTTATTTTTATTTTAACCCTAATTAAAAAATAAATTCAAGTCTTAGGAACAATGTTAAGGCTCAAATCCTGAAGGTCCCTCCTGGCAGATTAAAATGAAAAAAAAAAAAATCTCTAGACTAGAAAGAAAATAAACAATAACAGTAGTTAGTACACTTAGTTGGTTTAAAATGTTCTGTTAAAATAGCAACATTTTGTAGTGCTGTTTAACTCTTTAAAAGTGAGTCTGAATTCTTAAGTACCTTTTCCTCCTAATAGAGAATACATTTTAATATAAGCTTAGAGTTATAGAACATCATAGCAAAAAGCATTTTAGAAATTATTCAGCACAACTTCCCTATTTGACATCTAATAAAACAAAAAGAGATGGGTTAGATTGAGTTTTTTAATTATTAAAGATAATGACATCTTATTTCTGTCATTTATCTACAAAAGTATTTATTTCTATTCCTTTAGTCAATATTCCTGTAAGTAAAAGATGCTCTATTGCACTTTGTACCTTGGATAACAAAGTGAAGTAGAATAATTTAGAATTGTCCATATACAATGAAATAAAATTACTATATTTGCAAAAGATATATAGATACCTGTAATACCCAGTTTAATCAAACTTGTTTGACTCATACAAAATATGAGATTATGAACTATTCTTCCTAAAGTCATGCTGTCAATAGAGCGACTGACGATCAGCTTGCCCCAAACATTTCAAGTTTTAGCCCTGAAAGTCCCATGTTTCTGAAAACCCTCAGCCCTGGGCAAATAGGGACAATTACTTACCTCCTTGTGAAGGTAATTTACTTTATTCTCATTGTTTTACACAATATTTCATAAAATGGTGTTTGCAAATTACGCTGAGGAAACATTTGCCCTTACTTAAGTGAGATAAGTTCTTCGATAATGGTTCATTTGTTTATAATCAATAGACTCCACTTATTTGAAATGTATATTCTCCAGTGGGTGTGGTGTCTTTGGTATAAAAGCCTTAGAATATCATTTAACTCATGCAGCATGTTCAAGTTTTTAAATTGCAGCTATATCACTGAAGATATTTCATGGCTGATAGGAAAAGCTAGCCCAGTTTCCCACTGACTGGTTGATCGTTTCTCTACTTGTACTACCAGGACTTTGCTTTAAGTAAAACAATGTAGGATGTTGAAAAAAATAGAGAATGAGCAAACGACAACAAGGTTAGAGGAAGCCTTCTGCCAGAACGCGGTTCTAATATAGCATACATTCCCAATTTTTCTTAGAAATCATACCAGGCATCTCCAAAATCGATTGATATTCTACTGGAAGTGGCACAGAATTTATTATATGGAGTTAAGAAAAGGCATTATTCCCCCTTTCTACGAGCAGAATTGTATGTCAACTCTACAGATACTTCTTTAATAACTTTTCTAATTCTATATTTTTGACATCTTACAAGTCTACCTGTAGCATAACATTCTAATACATTACAGATGGAGAAAATGAAGATTTTCTGACGAAGGTATTTCTGATAAAGAATAAACACACATAATTATTTTATCAGCCACAATTCTTTACTCCATGTTGTTCCCACACCCTTTGCCATGTAACTTTGCAATTTCTTTCTTTAAGTAGGTGACATCGATAGATTCTATTTGCTCACTCTGAATCTGTGACATGTTTCCGTCAATAGAATGCTTTAGAAGTGATGGTTCACTAGTTCTGAGCCCAGGCCACCAGAGGTCATGTGCACTTCTACTTTCTCTACCTTTGCCATAAAAACATGCCTGGCTATCCCGCAAGAGATTGAGCAAACAGGCCCGGTAGCTATCTTAGCCCTGGCTGACAGTCATTTAACTGCCAGATATGTAAGCGGTCCCATCTGAGACCAGGGATCCAGCCAAATGAGTACAGCCCAAATAAACCACCAACTCCAAGACGCACAATTTTGAAAATTTGTATTGTCTTTTGCCACACAGATTTGATATGATTTGCTATGTAGTATTATTGGGACAACAGATAACTGGTATAAAATTGAAAGTAAAGTGCCTTCACAGCTCACTGCTATAAAAATATACAGATTCTGTAAAGAATTGTAAAGAGGTTTTGGTGTCAATACCTTCTAACTATCTTAGGGTTTGACTGCAATTTTACTGAAGTCCATACTCCAAGCCACCTAATGCTCACACGCTTCTCCCTAGCTGCTTGGTGACCCTCCCTCAGGTACTTATACCTCCTAATGTACTCAAGCATGGCCATTATGTCTACAAAATAAAGACGGAACATATTGCCTTAGTGATCATATTGCATTAGTGCATGGCAGTAGTTAGCCTCTTGATTTAAATAATGCATGGAGCCTATTTGAGGAGGCCCATTGTATATTTATTTTTTCAGTTCTAAAATATCACAACTGGCTAGCACAGCTAAAGCCAATTAATCAACTGGTTAGTTAATATGTTATTGGTAGAGCTGCATCTATGCCCAGCATGATAGCTATGTTTTAGGGATACTGATTGGTTTAACCATGCACACTGGAGAACTACTGCAAAAAAGGTATCCTGTGCATACTTTAGTAAATTTAATTTCTACCATACTATTGCTAACTGGCAACCGTCTCCATTGATGTTACTCCATATACAGGATTCAGTGACTAGAGTTAAAATTTCAAACTTAAATTTCCTGATCTTTGATTATTGTCACAAGTCCAGCACAGTAAATGGTTATTAAAGGAATAAAATAATTAAGGAAAAGTAGAAAGAAATGATTCAGTGTCCTATAAGAAGATGTAACTTGCTTTAATAACTAGACATGATGATAAATGTAGTAATAAAACATAGAAATAATGTTAGAAATAAAGTGTTAGAAGGTAAGTATAAGATAAAACATTTTTTGTTTCAATAAGATCCAAGAGAATCCTTACAATCTACAAACAGAGATTCTCCTTAGACCACAAAAGGTAAGACTGTCGATCTTTCTGTAACTACCTTGACATCATTCTTACCACATCTTATGGCCATTTGCACTACATAGCTTTCAACTAAAACAAACAAACAAACAAAACACTGTGTAAAACAAGTACAGAGATTCTCTTGAACAACCATGGTTATTGTCCTGGTATCTGCCTGCAGAAAATAATCAATCACCAAAGGGAATCAAAAATGATAAGGACAATATTGAATGTGACAGACCATCCTGAAATATAGGAAATCTTATTTCCTTATTCCCAAGTTTAATAGTACTTTGGTTAAATGGCAAATAAATAAATGGTATACTAGTCTAAAATGTCTCAGCTACAGAAATTTCTAAATGATCCATCTTGGAGTAGCTGTCCACAGCTGAGTAAAATTGCCTTAGTGCATGAATCACTCTTAGGTTTTATTCAGGTTCATTTCTATGTGTTATTTCCCTCGGCTACCCTTCCCAATTCTTGCTCACCATGCTATTTGGAAATCTCTAAAGGAAGGGTGGGGTGAATCCCATGACTCCTGCTCTCTTGCCATTTTTAGCTGCCTGCAAGCTTTCCTGGCTGCCACAATTTATAGACTTGGGCTGAGTGGCCTTGCCAAATAACAAGCGTCTGGCTCATGAACTCCGAGGTGGACTCTTATGAAATGGAAACGTGTCCACTCCACCATATGAAAGCAAAGAAGGGGCTTGAAATGTCAATGTGTGAAAAGTCAAGGTTAATGGAGTGCAAGGTTTTTACAAGAGAACCGCCAGCCTGCAATGACTAATTAAACCGAGTGAGGTCCAGATGGCAAGCATCTTTAAAGATGCCAATTATAGATTCAAATGTTTTTGTGTGACACTGTTTTCCTAGAAAGATTAAGTAGTAATGACGTCTTGCTTTCAGTGTGAGACATCATTTTATTCCATCAGTGATCTGGCCAATACCTGGCCTTGGCTGCACGTATGTACACAATTGATGCTACCTTCATAATATGAATGGGCGTAGAGCAGACACTTACATTTTAACTTAATTAAAATTTAAGTTATTTGTAGCTAACCTAGAAAACGTGAGTGGATCTCTGGTGGAAAAATCAAATTATCTGTATTTGTATTACCACACTCTGGCATGATTACCTGGGCTCGTTTCTGAACAATCATTTTGAAAAATCTTTTTTGAACAATCATTTGAAAAAGTACTTACCTTATGTCCACTGAAGTCTTACCTTATGTCCACTGAAGTTCTGACATCATAGCCACCTCCTCAGGGAAATGTCCTGAAATGATTCAAGGACACAAAAGATGAGAAGGAAGTAAAACTTCCAAAAACTATGCACCCAAGCTGAATAAGAGTGAAAGACTTAAACCTGTTAGGGACAGGGGCAAATTTGAATGAGGTGAACCAAAATTCTTCCACTTTGGGGTAGAGAAAAGTCAAAGTAATCATTTTCCTGACCTACAGAGTCTCATATTTAGATAATTTGTGTGGGGGTGTGTGATGGAGTCTCACTCTGTTGCCCAGGCTACAGTGTAATGGCATGATATCTGCTCACTGCAAACTCCACCTCCTGAGTTCAAGGGATTCTCTTGCCTCAACTTCCCAAGTAGCTGGGATTACAGGCATCCACCACCAGATCTGGATAATTTTCATATTTTTAGTAGAGACGGGGTTTCACCATGTTGGCCAGGCTGGTCTTGAACCCCTGACCTCAAGTAATCTGCTCACCTCGGCCTCCCAAAGCGCTGGGATTACAGGCAGGAGCCACCATGCCTGGCCTAGATAATATTTTTTAGCCTAATATTTCACTCTAAAGTCCTGCACAGGATAATTCTGAAGGTGCTTTTATTCCATATTCAAAACACCATAACAAACTGCATGAAACTGCATGTAAAGCATTTCTTTATCACAGACTTCTTGGGTTCTCTACCTCACTACAAGGAGCTCTGAATTTTGAGGGAGGGATGAAATATTGTATACTTGCATACATACACACACACACACACACACAGAGAGGGACTTTCAGACTTTGTTTTTAGATTTAACATTTTTTAATAAATCCAGATTGAGTACAGTACTAAATAAGTAAGTTTTATGAGAAGAAGAAAGATGACAAAAATCTGTCATTTAGAAGCATTAATCTGGCAGTGGAATCAGGATATCATAGACAAAATTGGTGGAGCAATGAAATTAGTGTTTTCTCCTTAATATAATCCTTACGTAAGATGTTAAAAAAACAGTGGGGAAGGAGTGAAAAAGGAGACAGAGAGTTATTCAAGAGCAAACTTAATGGGTTTGTAGGACTTTCTGTAAGTCAGGAGCAAGAAAAAAGTCAAAGATAATTCTGAGGTCTCTGGAGAAAAATAATATTAATAAACATTGGGATAGGTGAAATGGAGAGAAATCCAGTTTTGCATTTGTAGAGTTTAAAGCTATGAAAATCTTTGAAGCTCTGAGTGTGAGAAAAATAACTTGGAGGGGCCACTCATCTTTTGGCGGTATGTTGGTAAAATGGTGATTGAGTCTAGCAAAAATCATGCACAATTCTCAAAGAGATAAGATTTGGTTTATGTATTAGTCAGAGTTCTCTAGAGGGACAGAACTAATAGGATAGATGCATATCTAAAGGGGAGTTTATTAAGGAGTATTGACTCCGACAATCACAAGATGAGGTCCCACAATAGGTTGTCTGCAAGCTGAGGACCAAGGAAGCCAGCCTGAGTCCCAAAACCTCAAAAGTAGGGAAGCTGACAGTGCAGACTTCAGTCTGTGGTTGAAGGTCCAAGAGTTCCTTGGACCAAGTTGAAGAACTTGGAGTCAAATATTCAAGGGCAGGAAGCATCCAGCATGGGATAAAGATGGAGGCCGGAAGACTAAGCCAGTCTAGTCCTTCCAGGCTCCTCTGTCTGCTTGTATCCTCGCAGCACTGGCAGCTGATTAGATGGTGCCCACACTGATTGATGAGGGTGGGTCTGCCTTTCCCAGTTCACTGACTCAAATGTTAATCTTTTTTGACAACACCCTCACAAACATACCAGGAACAACACTTTGCATCCTTCAGTCCAATCCAGTTGATACAATATTAACTATCACAGTTTAAAAGGAAAAAATTGAAGCCTTTTTATTATATTATACTATATTTATTTTATTATATTTTATTATATTTATTATAATAGACTTTTGGTGCTAGACTGTGTGATATTATATTTATTATAATAGACTTTTGGTACTAGACTGTAAGCAGGTAACAGAGATGACAGCTGAGCACAACTTAAACTCCAGGAGCACCTAAATCAATCACATCTACAGGTCAAGGTATGTGTAAGTGTGAGTATGCGTGTGTGAAGTATAATTTCCAAAGAGCCAAAGGCAACTTGAAAATGAGTTGACTTTTATGGACTATTAGTACTCTTAGGACTTTTATTACTATTAACATAGCAATGATTTTGGTTAAGATTATGGGGTACTTGTTAAAGCCCAGAAGATATTTTCCATAGACAATTTTGATTAATTATCAAAAGTATCTTATGCAGGTACAACTTTCCCTTTATTAAATGATTTTATTAAGGTATGTACATTTTATTTTTTGCAATAAAATAATGATTTTATTAAGGTATTAAGGTAATGTATATACCTAAACATTTACCCATTTAAAATGTACAACTTCATGATTTTAGCAAATTTACTGTACTGTGTACAACCATCACTATAATATAGTTTTAGAACATTTTCATCACCCTGGTTAAGATCATGCGTGCCCTTTATGATCAAGGTATATTCTCACTTCCAGATCCAAACAACCAATAATCTACTTTCTTTCTCTATACATTTTCAGCAAGTACTGTGTTATCCCCATTTTGCATCTGAGGAAATTTGACTTTGTTGTTCACTTAGTTCTAAATTTAAATTTCCCTTGTTAGCAAGTAGTATAAGAAACAGAACGTCTTTGAAAATCATGAGAAAATGACAACAACAACAATAACATGAAGTATATGATTCCAGAAACCTAATGTCTACAGCATGGGAGATATTTCTCGTAGTAAGTTAGTATTTTCCATGTTCAAAAGAAATAAACCAAGAAGTAAAAGACTGATGTGCCAGCATAAGAAGAAGGATCCTATATGACATTTAGGGGGAATAAAAAGACTTGGTACCAGTAAGAAAATAAGTGAGGTTTCACTGTTGGCTGAGCCTTCAGACACCACCAGCCTGGATAGGTGAGTTTGTGGAAAACTGTATTTGGCGGTCTCTGGGTGAAACCCTGATAGGCAATTGCGTTTCAGAGACAGTCAGTGTGGTCAGCTAGGAATCTGGATTTGTCCCACAGTTTGAAAGGGGGGCAGAAATTGACCACATGGAAATTGGCGTTCAGAGAAATTGCATCTGGAAGGCAAACTTTCCAGGCTGCTGAAGGCTTAAAATGTCAAATTGTTTGAAAAACAAACACTGTGACATAAGAGGTATATGCAATGAAATCTTCAAGATGTTCCCAGCAGAACAGCATACGGTAGTTGGCTCAATGAACCTATGCTCCAACCCCCAAATACTGCCTAATAACCAAAGTAAGAACTAGAAATGTTAACTGTAAGATTTAAGAATAGAATTTGAAAAACCTACCCCACAGGTTAGATTTGCTCTCAGCTCTTATCCACACAATAATTATTGGATGTTCTCTGTTAGGCTCAATCTTTTTGCAATTGACTCAGCCTCCTGCACCTGGTAAGTGTGCATTCCTAAACTCTGAAATAAATAGTCTACATATTCTATATAAATTGAAGATTAAGCCTCATGGATAATACAAAAATAGGATTCAGACAGAAGTGAAGAAATCTGTTCAAAATTACCTTGGGAAGGGACTATTCCTCAATGAGCTGATAATCCAGCCCATAAAGTAGCAATCGGACATTCAAGATACAAATCAAGCTAGCAAGAAGAATGAGATAGCAAATCTTCAGGGAATTTAAAAAACACAGTCTGATTATGTAAAGATTATGTAAAGTATAAAAGTGAATACTTATTCACTCAGAAGATATTTGTGGTTCACTGGTAGGCCACTTGGAGTTTCTGTTGTGGTTTCTTTATTCTCTCTCATCCTTAAAAAATGTGATGAGTGTAATAAGCTTTACATCCATTTTCAAGGCCCAGTGCAAAAGAAGCCTACCCAGTTCTTACCTGGCAAGTGTCCCTTCTGCTTCTGAAAATTTCTTTCACCTCTTAATCCATTGGCTAGTGTATTAGTCTATTCTCACGCTGCTAAATACAAAGAAATACCTGAGACTGGGTAATTTAGAAAGAAAAGAGGATTAATTGGCTCATGGTTCTGCAGGCTGGACAGGAAGCATAGTGGATTCTGCATCTGGGGAGTCCTCAGGAAACTTACAAACATGGCAGAAGGAGATGGGAAAGCAGGTATCTTACATGGCCGGGGAAGGAGGAAGAGAGAGAAGGGGGAAGTGCCTCACACTTTTATACAACCAGATCTCGCGAGAACTCACTCACTCACCATCATAAGAACAGCACTGAGGGAATGGTGCGAAACCATTCATGAATGGTCCACCCCCATGATACAATCACCTTCTACCAGGCCCCACCTCTAACATAAGGGATTACAATTGAACATCAGATGTGGGTGGGGACACATTTAAACCATATCACCTTACGTTCCATTATCTTCTCCAGTCACCTATGTTATCATTCTGGTATCAAGCCCATCAGGCATCAAATTGTTTTACATTTTCACTCTTTCTCACTTTTGTTTTATGTTTAATAACTGATTGCTCGAAACAAAAGCATGAGAAATACGAGCATTGACACTTATAAAATGTCATTTGTGTTAGGCATCTTAGTGTTTTGTTTTTCTCATTGTTGCAAAGAAGGCAAAGAGACAAAGAGACCTAGACATAGAGAGAAACTTAATTGGCACCACTATGCTTTAAACAATAACATCTGCCAGCATATGAGACTATCTAGAAAAAGCATTTTGGAAATACTTTAAAAAAACCCATGTTCATCAGTTAGTTCTTCCTTTTCCTAAGGCAACTGTTCCAATTTTAGGTTTTTTCTTAAAAAAAAAAAAAAAAAAAAAACTTGTTTGTTTTCAATCACCTGGGTAAACTCTGATTATTGACGGAGGGGGGAAGAAAGCCCAGATAGAGAAGAGTAAAATTTACCCATAATTTCACTATCTAGGATAAAGCAAAAATACTCCTAACATTTTGGTTTATATCCTTTCAGAAACATATGTATGCACATAAACACTCACACATACATGCACACGTATAGGCATTTCATTAGTTTTGCTGCATAACACACCATCCCAACATTTTATGGCTTAAAATAATTTTAAAAATTATTTTTAAATTATTGCTTAAAAAATAAAGCAACTATTTATTTAGCTTGCTTTTCCATAGGTCAGAAATTTAGGCTGGAATCACCTGAGAGATTTTTCTACTGCTATGAAGTTAGGTGACTCCATTTCTGGGGATAGTTTAGAGGTGGCTGGTCCATAAGTGTCTCATTATCCACGAGTCTTGTCCAGCTTCATTCTCATGGTGGCAGTAGCAGGGTTCCCAGGAGAAGCAAGGAGGCAAGTTCCAATGTACAAGCCCTTTTCAAGCCTCTGATTGTGTCCCTGATGCCAATAGTCTATTGGAAAAGTCATTCACATGGGCAACCCAGATTCAAGGAGTACAGAAATATATTCCAATATTTGATAGAAGGATACACATTGGAAGAATTTGTGGCCAGTTTTGTAGTCATTCACAATTTTACAACCAGGAATTGTGGTACTATAAACATTTTGGTTATATTTTTCTTCAGAAATACTCAAACCTATGCTAAATTAAAATGTGATTTAAGTGTATTCCCATGTCAATGCATGTTGCTCTACCTCACTGTTTTAAATAGTTGCAGAGTGTTGCTCTATTTATAACTGTACTGTGATTTATTTGACATATCTCCAGCAATTCAATTTTAAAACATTTCCAATTTTTCACTATCAGGGTGTCAAATACATCTTTGCACATTCATCTTTCCAGGATTATTTTTATATATAGCCCCTCAGCCAGGTTATTATCACCAACTTTCCAAGCCTCTCAAACCTGCAGCCACTGTTCATAAAGTGACATGGAGAAAAAGACAGTGGAAAGACTAAAAAAGAAAGACCAGACTAAAACGTTGATTGTTTATGACAATTTGTCACCAATACTAAGAAAAAATAAATGTAAAAAGTAAAATTAAATATTAAAAGAACCAGCTGCATCCATGTCCCTACAAAGGACACAAACTCATCCTTTTTTATG
>NW_012098097.1:3619096-3667642 GCF_000951045.1 Mandrillus leucophaeus
ACACCAACATGGCACAAGTATACATATGTAACAAACCTGCACGTTATGCACATGTACCCTAGAACTTAAAGTATAATAATAATAATAAATAAATAAATAAAATAAATACAAAAAAATTAAAAGAACCACAAAAATTATCATGAGAACACCATTTGCTTACAAAACTAAACTGTAAATGTATTCTCAACTTATTCACTTTTACTATACTTAATATCCTACTTCAAATGTGCAATATAGGATTTTTTTTTTACTTCTTCTGATAGCATCATTCCAAGTGGCTAGGATATTTCCTTCAGCAACATCTTGATCTCTTTCTTATATTGATAGAATAGAGCTGTTGGATTTTCTGCAAATCCTGAATCAGACGCCTCCAATTCATCCCTGGTCCATAACCAGGCTCTTCTGCCTTCACTGCCTTTGCCGTCTAACTCAGGAGCACAAATGAGATGACTCCACCAAGGCTGGTTTCACCGGCAATGATAATCTGGGTGTCATGGTCCTGCCTTCCTGCCAGCTTTTGGGCCTTCTCCAATTAGCTAAGTACTTCCTCATAATTTTCTTCCATTTCAAGAACAAGGGGGAAAACTATAGCACTTGATCTGCACCTGTGTATTGTGGGTACCTGATAAGCAAAACAGGGGAAGAAATTAAATAAACACCTTATTATAGTTAAGTTGAACTAGGTCCAAGAAGATGTCTGAAGGTTTTTGTCTGCTGAAAACCAAGCTCTCGGGCTGATAATGGTGACTAGATGTCAAAGGTATAATAAGAAGTAAAGTTCTTTAAAAACAAACGCAAACACCATAAAATCATACTGTTTTCAACTTCCCTGTTCAGTGGCTTTGTTACGCATATACATTACAGCAGCCAGTCATGCCCACAAAAGACAAGAGTATTCCAAGCTTGTCATGTGTTTATACATGACACTCAGAATTAAGATTACATAAATGAATTTTTCACTCCATCAGCATGATCAATTAGGTAAATCGGGGAAAGTAGGAAAGTGAAAAATTTGAAAAATACAGTTCATTTCACCAATTTATCTTCATTGTCTAATAGTTGCATTTGCAGAAAACATTTATTCTTTCATCTTGTGTTTTTTTATTTTTATGGCTAATTTTACGGCTCCCAATTCCTGGTTTATCTATTTTTGCATTATTTTTACTAGAGACATGTGGCAAGACAATGCTATCATGGAGAATTAAATTTGTTCGCTTATAAAGGCTTTCTATATGGAAAGATTAAAGTAAAACTAGAACAAAAGACCTAAAATCCATTTTTTGAGCTAGGGCTATAAGATTACAGAAATTATCATCATTTGTTTTGATACCATGAACAAGTTAGTGGATAAAATAGTAAAATATTTACACAATATAGTTATTATTTCTTATTGAAAATGACTGTAAAGACCAGAAAACAACCCTATTCTTTGTGTTCTCATTTACCAGCTTCTCAAAATCTTATGTGGAATCAAATGAAAAGTATCAAAGTCTCTAGCTGGATCCTTAGCATCTATGGTATCTCATTTTCTCCACGGGCACAAGGAAGGGCTCCATTCATGGGGAAATACCAGTTTCATTTTAAGCATGACTACTGATGTCCATGGCAAGTCTGCTGACTGAAAAGAAAGTGTTTATTGATTCAACCTTTCCATAACCCTTTACTAAAGTAAACATGTCTGAGACAACTAAGCAAAACATCAAATTTCACTCAACTACCATGTGGCCTTCTTTACTTAAAAAACTTGGCATGGGCCACTACTCTAGCCAGGGTCCTAGGAGTGCAGAGGACCTGCCTTTTAAATGGTACAATAATCTCCACCACCACCAATTTTTACTCCCATCACTATGGGCACCCATTTCTAGTGCCTCCCCAATATCTTTGGTTAATTACTGGTGGCTAAAATGTTAGTATTGCCCTCATTATAATACAGGTTAATATGGGGCATTTTCATCTCATTTTAAGTTGATATAAGCATCTTTTCTTGGAAGATGAGAGAGCAAATCTGTACAGTTTCAACACTTTTGAAAAATCTTACCTTGTTGATAATTGTACAGTCTTGCATTTATTATAACTTCCAGATTTGATCCAAAATAAGAATCTTAGGGTGGCAATGCCATAATCCCTAACTGCACATCATCTTCTTTTTTACTGAACCTTGGATTTTACCCAACATGGAGAAATTAATAAAATATCCTTACATTCTGTGATACAACTTTCTTAATATATCCATCATCACCAGAGGGAGAAAATGGTTAAAGACATGTGTATATGAGAGATACCATTATGCATATATTTGTATTTATACTTATTTAATCATTCAACAAATATTTATTGGCCATCTACTGCATATGAAGCACCATACTAGGCACTAAAAACAATGATACAGAATACACATTTTCTTTGGGAACTTTTTCAAGGGATATGAAAAAGTATGGATGACATAACCAGGCTAGTGAAATGTAAGAAATGTTTTAGTCAGTTTTATTGTTTTGCCTAGTACCCCATTCAGGAAGTTTTCTCCCAAAGGCCCAACTCATTGGAAAGTAAATCATGGTATCTTGCCCCCTCATCAACCCATCATTGTCAAGTTGAGTAATAAATATTGACCATTCAACCCAAGATGGCCCAAGTTAAATATCAAACTGCCAAAAATGGTAGTTAAGAATATATATTCTGAAATATGTATGCCTAGGTTAGAATTCAGGTTCTTCCTCTCATTATGTGCATTATGTGACTTAATTATTGAATAATTAAGTTATTCAATTTGTCTGTGTCTTAATGCTGTCATCTGTGAATTTACGTGATAATAGAACTAGGGGTTTATTGTTGGGATTAATATGAGAACACATTTACGTTTAGAAAAAGGGAATGGGTTATACTAAAAAAATTTTTTTAACATTTTTAATTTTTTTTAATGTTAATAGTGAGTTTTTTTTTAAAAAAACTCACTATTACAGTTGAGTACTGTTGGCACAAGAACTGGGAAGATATAAAGTAGCCAAAGTGATATTCTTTCTCCCCCATCTACAAGAATACAGAAGCATGATGGAGATAGGTACTGAGAAAAAGGGAGCGGGAGACAGACACAGAGAAAGAGAGAGAGAGAGAGAGAAAGAGAGAAAGAGAGAGAGAGAGTTAGAGAGGGTCAGTAGTCACAGAGATAGAGATGAAGAGAAGAGTTTCTATCAGTATATCAATTAGCGTTCCAAGAAGGAAACAGATGCCATACTAGGCAAATACAGCTAATTTAAGGAAGGCTAAATTAGCAGGATAAGTGGAAGTAGTAGCTAGCTGTAATGAGAAATGCAAGATTCTAGTAATTCATCATAGGAAACTACATATGGGTCAGGGAAATAGGTCTGTGATTAAGGGAAGTAATCAACTGATGGAACCTACGGAAAGGTGCCAAATACTCCATTCTCACTCTCCTCTTCATCACTAATCTGCCAAGCCTCTCCATGGGCTGAATCTAACCCGAACCCAGAGGGCACAAAAGCCATGTGACGGCATTCATATAGATTATGCTCCAGGGGCAGACAGCTATGAGAAGAAGAGGAGAGAGTAGACCTGGAGGACCAAAGGAAAATATCCAGCACAGAGCCCCAACTGGGCATAGGGAAGGAGCATCTACCATTTGGAAGGCTTCTTCCAGTTCTGGTGCTTCCTGTCTTTGGGTTATATGAAATACCCTTGCGTGTTTCCACATTTCCTTTTTAGCCTAAGATATAATGAGTACTTTCTCTTATTTGTAACAAAACTAATTTTGATTTAAGCAGAAAAGTTCTGCAACTACAAAATATGAGTGGGAAGTCTCTGGCTGCAAAGTCAGAGGAGGAGGAGGAGCGTCCACATTGTCTTATTCAGCCATGGTTCTTTCTGATGAAGCAGTGCCAGGAGCACACATACAGCCATTTTTTTTTTTTTTTTTGTAATTGAACACAATGGTTGGGCTTTGGTCTCTGTTTAGTTATATAACGTACTTGGAGAGAAATATTGCATGCATTTTGGATCGTATATTTATTATTTTGGAAAAAGAAACATCCAATGTTATTTGTTCTGTTGTAATCCCTGAATCCCACCATTGTGGTAAAGACTGCCCCTACTTTTGAAATCTAGGTTTAAAATTTACTGTTGCTAATTTCTAGGGGAATACTTGGACTTCCCAGACCCAAACCATTAGGAAATGGAGACAATTTATCAAAAGGTAAGACATGGCAAGAGATCAATTTTAAAACTGGTAGAAGCAGTATTAGAAGTGATTGTTATGGCTCAATAAGGCTGTGAAAATAAATGATGACTGGCAACACTGGGATACATAATTACATAATTAAGGTAATTGGAGTAAAAGAATCACTCCTAGAGATGATAAATACATGGAAAGGAGCAAGTTTCAATTTATTGATGAAACAGTTCCTAATAGAGCAGACATTTAAGCTGAGAATGAAAGGAAATCAGATGTGGAATTAAGATGGCAAAATATACCTGTTTAGGCAGGTTTATGCTAAGCTTCAACATTGTATACTTTTAAAAAAATAACTTTTATTTTCTGTTTGTGGGTACATATGCAGGTTTGTTATATAGGTAAACTGTGTGTTTGATGTAAAGATTACACAGGTGATAAGCATAGTACTCTATAGGTAGTTTTTGATCCTCTCTCTTCTCCCACCCTCCACCCTCGAGTAGGCCCTCATGGCTGTTGGTCCCCTCTTTGTGTCCATGTGTTTTTGTTGTTTTGTTCCCACTTATAAGTGAGAACATGTGGTATTTGGTTTTCTGTTCCAGTGTTAGTTTGCTTTAGATTATGGCCTCAAGCTCCATTCATGTTGCTGCAAAGAACATGATCTCATTCTTTTTTATGGCTGCATAGTATTCCGTGGTGTATATGCATCACATTTTCTTTATCTAGTCTACTGTTGATGGGCATTTAGGTTGATTCAGTGTCTTTCCTATTGCAAATAATGCTGTGATGAACACACACATGCATGTCTCTTTTATGGTAGAATGATTTACATTCCTCTCTGGGTATGTACCCAATAATGGGACTGCTGGGTTGAATGGTAATTCTGTTTTAAGTTCTTCGAGGAACTGCCACAGCTTTCCACAATGGCTGAACTAACTTACATTCCTACCAGGCCACAGTACAATAAAAATAGAAATCAATACTAAGAAAATCACTCAAACCCGTATAATGACATGGAAGTTAAACAACCTACTCCTGAATGACTATTGGGCAAGTAAATTAGGACATAAACCAAGAAATTCTTTGAAATCAATGAAAACAAAGATACAACATATCAGAATCTCTGGGATACAGACAAAGCAGTGATAAGAGGGACATTTATAGCACTAAATGTCCAAATCAAAAAGTTAGAAAGATCTCAAATTAACAATCTAACATTGGAACTACAGGAACTAGAGAAACAAGAGCAAATCAACCCCAAAGCTAGCAGAAGACAAGAAATAATCGAAATCAAACCTAAACTAAAGTAAATTGAGACATGAAAAACCATACAAAAAAATAAATGAATCCAGGAGTTGATTTTTTGAAAATAAGATAGGTAGTTAGCTGGACTAATAAAGCAAAAAAAGAGAAAATATCCAAATAAATTTAATCAGGAATCACAAAGGAGACGTTACCACTGACCCCACAGGAAAACAAAACAAAACAAAACAAACAAAAACCATCGGAGACTATTATGAACACCTCTCTGCACACAAAGTTTAAAAACCCAGAAGAAAAAGATAAATTACTGGACATATAGAACCTCCCAAGACTGAACCATCTAGAAACTGAATCCCTAAAAAGGCCAATAATGAGCTTCAAAATTGAATCAGTAATAAAAAACCTGCCAACCAAAAAAAGCCCAGGACCAGAGGGATTCACAGCTGAATTCTGTCACATGTATAAAGAAGAGCTGGTACCATTCCTACTAAAACTATTCCAACAAATTGAGAAGGGACTCCTCCCTAGCTAATTACACGAGGGCAGCATCATCCTGACACCAAAACCTGGCAAAGACACAACAACAACAAAAAGAAAATTTTAAAATTCAGGCCAATATTCTTGAAGAACATAAATACAGAAAATTCCCAACAAAATACCATCAAACTTAATCCAGCAGCACATAAAAAAGCTAATCCACCATGATCAAGTAGGCTTTATCCCTGGAATGCAAGGTTGGTTCAACATACACAGATTAATAAATGTGATTCATCATATAAACACAACTAAAAACAAAAACCACATGATGGCCTCAATAGATGCAGAAAAGGCATTTGTGTATGTTGTTTAAAGTCAATTTTCTTTGCAAATCTTGTTGTCAGCCTGAAATTTGCATAGTGGGGAAGAAGTTTAAAAGATCCTCCCAATAGGTTTTATTACACAAGACACTTCTATAGATGTCCAATTACAACATGTGCTAGGAAGAGTTTAAGTCAGTCTTCTGAATTTAGAAACTTCTTTCAAGGTTCTAAATCAGGCTCTCATTTAATGGAGAATTGCTAAGGATTTTCTGCCTGGAATGATGGAAATTAAATAGCTATATGACTCTGCATATCTGTGCATTCATATTAGGGTTTAACTCTCTAAGGAAAAAAATCTTAGTTCCCTCACATCCAGATTCTTGGGGGCTTTTCATTGTTCCTACCAAATACTAATAATAACTACAACTGCTGATGCAAGGGTTTCAAGGCAAAAAAAAATACATCATCAAGACCTAGGGCCCCAAATTTTCTATTTTATTTTAGTCACAAAATAAGGGTAGTTAATGTTGTCTACTTAGATCATCAGTTCTCAAATGAGGGCCGTTTTGCCTCACGAAGGGCATTTGGCCATGTCTGGAAACATCTGTGGTTGTCATAACCTAGAGAGGGAGCTGAAGGCATGGAGTGTAGGTGGGGTGAGGGTCGGCTATTATCATCTACTGATTAGAGGTCAAGACTGCTGCTAAACATCCCACAGTTCAAAGGACACCCTCCCCCAACAACATGGAATAACCCAGCCCAAATAGCCAATAGTGTTGAGAGGGAGAAACTCTGCTTCAAACGCACTCTTAAAACATGTCCCTGCTTAAACATTCCAATATGTACAGTAACACTACTGGCTTGTGACAGAGATGTGTTTGTTCTATCATTTGCTAAGCCTTCAATGGTTTTCTTTTTTGTTTTTGAAAATGCCTTAAGTATTTGTAATGGTTTTGTTTTTTTTTTTTAATCATACCAGAGGTGTTATTTTTCTCATATTGATATTTCCTTCTGCGGTGAAGTAGTCAGGTGATGCTGAGAAAAAAACTAGTGTCCATATAAATCAGAAAATTTTCAGAAGGAAAGAGAAAAAACCGCCTGGTATTGAATGAATGTTATAGAAATATGTAGAGGAGAACATATATTTTATTTCTAAACATACATATCCCTAAATAAATACAGAATCCTATAGATATCTGGGTTGAAGCAGGTTATATTCTGAGCATCTTAAGTGGTGCAGAATGAAGATTGGGATAAATCATCATTTTTGTCTTGTTACACATTAAAATGGTCCAGAGCATAATAATCATTAAGCTTTTGTAGTACAAGGATCACAATCCTAAGAAGTTTAGGAGTACTCATTGCCTCCAATACCAACAACTAAGCCATAACAACTGTGTCTTAAATGCTCAACTTCTATTTAATTATCTCCAGAAGAACTGGAGGAGACAAGATCACTGGTGTCTAGGAAGTTCATATGGTTAAAGATGTCATGACCTCCAGCTAGGTCTTTCTTCTCTCCACATTTGTTACTACCTAAATACTGCTTTTTGGGTCTCACTTTCCAATTTTGAAGTTATCTGAGCTCATCTCTGACCCTTCTCTGGATTCCCTCTATTCCGTTTATGAGCCCAGAAGAAGCAAGAACGATAAAGTCAAGGTCTAACTAGTGCTAAGCATCACAGAAAGCTGAGTTTATGTATGGCTTCTCACTGCTCTGCTGCTGATACGCTTTCCTGTTTCACACAGGTACACAGAGAGTTATTAACATATTAATATATTCACAGCACACACACACACATGCACACACACACATACACACATCTAGTTTTTCTCATATTGAAGCTTTCTTGGGTGAGCACCATACTTGCTAATTATACTCCATGCCCCATCCTCCACAACAAAAACATTTCCAAAGAAAACAGTTGAAATTTCACTATGACCAGTGTCTGGATGAAGCTGTCTTGAGAATCGTGGAATAAGCAGCTCCCTCTGTGTGTGTGTGGGAGGGGGCGGGGGGGGGAAGAAAGTGATTATGTTGGGGGAAGAAAGTGATTATGTCGTATGCAAGGTTTTTAAATTGAGAGAGAATTAACTCAGCTTATAATAAATCACTGTTGACACCTTCTGTAAAGACTTCATGCTCTTTAAAGCCAGAGAAATTTTTAACTGGCCAGGAAAAAAACTCCACAAATATTGGCCATTATTTGCACTTGCAACCTTCATGTGGGAGGTTCTGAAGGATTTTTCCTGTACGGTATGAACAAACCCCACAGAGAATAGCTATTTGATAAAGATAAACAAAGATTGATTAATAACTTATTATCATATTTTACAATTGGGAATTTGGAAACTGTGTAATGGCAGGAGGGCCTGTCTTCACCTTTCTTGTTTTTAGCTTATATGTTGGTCTTTCTTGAAAAATTCTAACCAAGTAAAAAGATTCATGGGAGCAAACTTTCCTTCCACGGTTTGAGGAAGAAAGGTTTTTATCTTTGTATTTTTCTGGTAAGAACCACTCACTAGTCTACCAACTTTGATTAAATTGGATAGCATTTGCAGGATATTACTTGCTGCCTTATTCATTGTCTCACTTACTCCCCAAAAAGTTTCTGAAGAAATGAAGGTGATTTCTGTATTATCTACTTTTACATAAAGAAACTTTTAGTCTGAGAGGTGAAGGTGATTCAAGGACATCTGGGTGAGAGAAAGCTGAGCCAGTTCTTTATTGGAGCTGCAGTCAAGAGCACATTCTCTACTGGGTAAAAATACTTTATAAAGATGATGTTTCTTGGTTGGTAGAGTAAAATTTTGTATTTCATTTCCAGTAAATGATGATATTTATTAGAAACTTTTTCAAAACTAAGTGCTACTAAGCCCCCACTAGAGTATTTTCTCTCTCTCTCTTCCATCATTATTCACATTCCCACTACCTGTACAAAGTGATTCATTGAAAACTGGATTCAAAAGGAGTAGTCCCTGTATTTCCAAAAGAGTTTCAGCCCATCTCTGGATGAGTTTCTAATACAATTCAGTGAAATATAATTGTATATGCTAGATAGCTTTGCTTCCCTCCATTCCCAGATATTCTTTCTCTCTTTGCCCCGGCCCCCTATTCTGTGCCCGGAAAAGCTGACCTGTAAGGATTGTAACAGTGGTCCCCTCGACCTCTGGCTTCCAGTGGGTTCAACCAATGGGAGACTTTGACAAGAGATTTGAAGGAGGGAAGAAAGTGGGGTTTAAATATTTATCCCACCAACTCCCTCCTTGCTGGTTACTCAGATAGCCACTGATGTTATCTGAAGAATCTCTTTATAAAACATTTTTCTCTTGGTTACAGAAATGACTTCTAACTATTGCATCAGCTAGCTCCATGGAACTGCAATTTCTCTTGATGGTGTCTCCAAACTCTGCCCACACGTATATAGTCAGTTTTATTATAAATCATTTCAGATAACCCAGATTGGATGAGATTCATTGAGGGTCCTGGCATAAAAGGACAGGAACACTCAGACTGGGCTCCTATCTTTTTGATAGATTCCAAAACTGTGAGCCCAGGACACTACACATATCTGTGATGTGTATTGAGTCTATTGAGAAGGGCTTTAGTAGTTCAAAGTACAACTGCTATGTTAATTTTATTGCCCAAATGATAAAAAAGCAAGTAAGTAAAATGACCCTATTCAATAACTTTTTTTTGGCGGGGTTGGGGGTAGTAGGAAGGAATTGATTGAGAATCAGGCATAAATTTATATGAATGAGATTTAAATGATTTCAACTTAGTAAAATTTGCTTCAGTGAATAGGGTACTTCAGAGAGTAACAAGAACTAATCAGAATAATTAAAGGTCAGACTGTAGTAATTGAGTAAATTTGTCTATTTTCACTTAGTATGATACTAATTTGAACTAATTATCATGCCAGGACTTTAATATTTTTATTGAAAGGCCATTTTGGATAAAATAAGCTACATTATATATATATATATATGCATATAAATATGTATATGCATGTATACATACATGTATATATTATATACACACATAAATATATATGACATAGAAATTCCACTGTTACTTAATGGTTTCCACTGTACAAGTCACAAATGCAAAGTATATCATTCAAATTTTGATTTTATGCTTCCAGCAAACAAATAAGTAAACAAATGAATTCATTATTTTTTAAAAAGAGTCCAATGTTAAATAATACGTATTTCACATAGATTTTTCAGTTTATAAATAATATATATTTCCAGTTAAATGTAGGACTTATGTTGCTCACTGAGTTCTAATTATTATTTTCTCTTGCAACACACTGTGGCATTTTGGGGAACTATTTTGGCATCAGTGAATTCCTAAGTATAGTCAATAGACTCCTATTAATATAGTAGAGTATTTTTAGCTCAGGCTTTAGCGTTTTAAAACCACAGTGCTTAAAGTGTCCCCTTACAGAAAAAAAATTACTATGTTCAAGTATAACCCCATTCGTATATGTCTACCCAAGTGCTTTGGTGTGCGAAATGAGTACTTGATTGATAAAGAAATACATATATATTTAATTTTGTAACTTTCCCCACATAAATTATTTTTATAAAACAGAAAAAATTTTATCTATTATAATTATTTTCTTACCTCATATGGAGGGTCTGAGAAGCATTGGCAACAGCACAAATGTGACATGAGTAGTTAAAGAAAAGGTGAATTGCCCAAGGCTAGAAAACACACTCCATACATCATGTTTTGAACAGTCATACAATAGAATATGATGTGACTATGAAGTCACAACAGTGGGTTCCCAATATGATTTGCTTGGTGGACATTACCCTGTGACACTTTCCTTATATACGTGTGTGTATGCAAGTGAGTGTATGTAGGTGTGTGTATGTGTATGTGTATGTGTCTGTTGCTTGCCTGTCTCTCCGCAAAGCATTCTACTCAGACAGGCATGGTAATCAGTAGGACAAGTTCTCCTACAAAAAACTCAATACTGTTCATCAATCAACTCTTGCACTTCCTTCTAAAACCACTCGTGAAATTAACCATTTTTCCTCTTCTTCAGATTAGGGAATGGGAACAAATGGAGTCAACACATTCATAGTTATAGGATGATATTTTGAGACAAGTGAAATTAAAAACAGCAATTCTTGTTGATGGGCATTCAATTCTGACAAGCACAGATTACACAAGTAATACAAGAGGCATTAGTCACCAATTGTTGCTAATCCGATTTTCATACTTTAGCTTTTTATAATAAAATTGACAGTTGAGTCCTGTGCATTTTACAAAACTGGAGGCTAATTCTCAGGTCATCTCAATGATCCTAAGCAAATCCAATAAATATGGAGTAAAGATGACTCTTTGCACAATGAATTTCATATACTTCACTCAAATTAGAGCCTCCAAGTCCCTCTCTCAAATGTTATATATTTTCATTTTATACTAGATTCTCTCGATGTGTATGATAATAGGTGTTCATTTAGCAAAGAATCCACTTGAAGAAAACACACACAAAATGAAAGACTAAACAAAATTTTAACAGGTCTGTTAGCCAGTTAATTTCTCTTCTTAGGGGCTTTAATTTGTTACTTCACTCTGTATATTTCTGGGAGGATATTAGTAAGTTACTGTTTCAGAACTCATTTGAATCTTTTTCCCCTACCGGAGTCTCCTACCTCTTTAGTGAACACATCTTTAGGCAATTATAAGAAGCTGATTAACCAATCTCAATGGAAGAAAATAAGGTAGATTAGAGGGGAAGATCATTAGAGTTAGGAGTAATTATTCCACCAGTTAATAACAGCTGATATTCTGATGACCCTATAATAAGAGAACTAAAATAAACATCAGTAATTCATAATGTGTGATGGTTTGGGGACATTTTGGGTAGTAAACAATTCTATGAAGTTCAGTTATGAATTCTTCTCTGGGTTCACAATGACAGAAAAGAATTCCTGTTCATGAAGGATGACTTTTGCATACCCCCAAAAATGTAAGTAGCAAGGCTGAGTTGGGAGGATCACTTGAGCCCTGAAGTTAAAGACCATCCTGAGCAAGACGGCAAGACCCCGTCTCTACAAAAAATAAAACAAAATATTAACCGGGCATGGTGGTACGTGCCTGTGGCCCCAGGTACTCTGCAGGCTAAGATGAAAAGATTGCTTGAGCCCAAGAGTTGAAGCTGCAATGACCCATGTTCACACCATTGCACTCTAGACTGGGCAACAGAGTGAGACTTGTCCAAAAAAAAAAAAAAAAGTGAGTAATAAAATGGTTAAAACTGAAAGTTGTAGAGTAAGACTTCAAAAATTACCTAGTATAGTTTCTTCATTTTACAAAGCAGAAAACTGAAATTCTGAGAGACCACTAAGTGATTAACATACATTCAATCAACTTTTTTAAAAGGGAAACTAATTTATCACCTAAAGCTAACATCAAGCCATATCAAATATACTTAAAAATGACACTGCTAAATGATAAATAAGTTTGGTCACTCTTTTAAATGGGATACATTTTGAAATCTAGAACCAATTATATTTATTATTTATTATGAATCAAAACTTTACTGTTGAATATTGTCAATCTTTCAGATTATAGGAAGTTGTAGAGGACATGCTAATAGCTTCCCAGATCTTGTTTCAATGACGAACTTGTTGCCTCAGAAGCTGGAATGCTGCTGGCATAGGCTCAGACTCTCAGCAATACCCTGTGTAGCCACATTGGAGCCTAAAGCAAAAGGAAAGATGTCTGCCTCCATATACACTTACCAAAATAGCCTCTCATATTTTAAACTAAGTGAAAAAGATAGACAAAATGAACCCAAATCTTAAGACTGTAAATAGAGTCCTGCATTGCTCAATTTATTTGCACACCATTGTCAACTGTCATAAACCTTCCTGGTGGGGACTCAATACCTGGTGGTTTGGAAATGACTATTGCCATTACAGATCCATCACACAAAAAAATGTCTGTCTGTATTTAAAATTTGGATATTTTTTCATCTTGGAATTTTTTTGCATTAATTTGGATTTTTAAACATGTTCTTGGGCCAGGTGTGGTGACCCATGCCTTTAATCCCAGTGCTTTTTTGGGAGACCAGTTGAGGATCACTTGAGGTCACGAGTTCAAGACCAGACCGACCAACATGGCGAAACCCCATCTCTACTAATAATACAAAAATTAGCTGGGCATGGCACACGCCTGTAATCCCAGCTACTTGGCAGGCTAAGGCAGGAGAATCACTTGAGCCCAGGAGGCGGAGGTTGCAGTGAGCTGAGATGATGCACCACTGCACTCCAGCCTGGGTGACAGAGCAAGACTCTGTCTAAAAATATGTATATATATATTCATATATAATATATTCATATATGTGAATATTTAAAGGATATATATGTGTATATATATATTTTTAGACTACATATATATATTTATATATGTAAACCATATATTTATATATATAAACCATGCTGCACACTAAACCCCACCTTTAGGACACTTGCCAGGGAACCCTGCCTGTGACAAATATGCAGTTAAATTAGCTAATATTTATTGATCATATACCAGGTTCACTGCATGTTGGTATTTTTATTTTACTCTCACATCAACCAGTAAGATAGGCACTATTTGTATTAAAATCAATTGTACACAAGATAGTGTGCTTTAAATGAATAAAATAATAACAAACCCTCATGAAACCAGCATGCTGTGTTGTAACACAAGGTAACTGAATTTTCTTTTTTCCTCACTGGCCTAAATATTACAAAGATACTTAATCCGAAGATGAAGGCATATATATATGATCCAGAACATATCTTAAGAAGACAGAAAAGGATTTTGTACATTTTAGGGTTTCAATTCAAAGTACCCTGAAATCTAAATAAAATTCACCAAAAGAAATAACCTTCAGCTATTTAGAAAGTTTATTATTTTCCTTTCATTCCCTGTGATCCTGTGGATGAATGAGGTTTTAATACATTTTGTAAATGTGAATGATAGTGGTGAAAAATTTAAGTATCTCATAATCTCAACATTTTTACTTATTCTGAAATAGAATGCCATTAAAGACTATAATAAAACATAGGTACCAGCTACTACTACCGTATATAAAAACATGAATACATATGTTTGTCAGTATGGCAAAAATATTTTCACCTAATTAGCAGATTTACTTTGTGGGATCCAGTATGGGACCTCACAAATTCATATGTGTTCTTTAGAAATCTAAATCACCAATTAGAAATTGCTTTAGCGAAAAAAGTTCTCTATTCTAAATGCCTTTCGGTCTGGAGCATTTGCTAAATCATATTCCTGAACTCATTGTGGCACATCTTTTAAATCTGCAGTTATGGCCTCATGTTTCTGAGCATATTGTATTTTGTATTTAGGTCTTTTAGTGTTCTGGTTCATATGAAATGGTGCTATTTATTTATTATAAGATCTCACATTTGTTTTATCCATCACAAGCTAATGTTAGTATGAATTAGGCCCTAGAGATGTAATATCATCTTTAAAAAGCTGCTCTGAAGACAGAAAACTGAGAATCAAAGCATAAAAAGAACCAAGGTACAAAGTCTGAGTGTCCAAGTTCATATTTCTTGCATGTAACCATGTGAACACATTAGACCCACAATCCACCTTTTTTTTTTTTTTTTTGGTCAAAAAGTCTTGCTCTGTCTGCAAGGAGAATGTGCAGTGCATAGGAATGACTGGATAGAGATGTCTGCACAATGACTTTGGGCTAAAGGTAGGGGTAAAAATGATGAATGGTTCTGCGAAACTACTATTCTCTCCTCACTTGCCCTTGACTTCACATTTCTCAACATTCTTCAAAACAACAATGGTGTTTGAAAGACCATGTCATTTGGTTGATTTTGAACATGTTAATGTCCCCTAAATATACTACCCTTTAGCCAAATTATCTGAGGTTGTGAACTTTCTGAAGAAATCAAGAAATCATGCAAAACAGACTCTGAAAGAGCTGAAGGTATCTAGTAACTAAATCCAATCTATGCAAGTATTAGAAAACCCCAAGTACAACTACATTTTGTGAACTAAGGTGCTTAGCAATTTGCAACCACCTGGTTTTCCTAGGGGCCTAGCACAGTGTCAAACCAATTTAAACAAGCATTTATTGAGCATTTTTATGTGTCTGGCATGGTACTAAGTACAACACATTTAAAGGTCATTCACTGGGCCTGCCCTTAAGCACTCAGTATTAATTGAAACGTTTTCTACAAAATGTAGGCATTAAATTATTACTGTGGCAAACAAGTTTATAATGTGATAGGTCAAATGCTCATTTATTAAAGTGTTAGGGTTACACACATATATATGGGTTATGTCACATATATATGTGTGTGTGTGTGTGTGTGTGTCACATCTCAGGTTTTGGTCATTTAGTTATATTGTTAGAAGGCACACTGGAGTGTGCTCAATAGAAATATATTCTGTGGACATGCTTGAGGAAAGAAGCTCACATTTTTTCTTAAACCTTCAAGATACTTCATCTGGGCCTTAAGGGAAAACCATAAGGTCAAATAATTCTAATTGTTACAAAGCAATATTCAGTAGCAGGGTACCAAATATTGCAAGAGTATATCAACACCTGCAAGAGAATTCTGGATATTTTTACGTAGTTCAGTGATTTTACGGAAGTGGACAGGACTGTGGAGGAGACCTTGTATTAGAAGCCAACCATCATCGCCACAATGACAATATCATAAAAATGCTTTATTTAGCCCCTTCATCTAAAACTTTGCATCTAGTTTGTTTCTAGTTGATTTTAAACATTGCTCATGTCTTAAAATAATTTGTCCCAGAGACTTTTCAGGAGTTTAATGAGTGGTTAACTTAAAGTAACGTCAGAGGCTCTCTCTATGAAGCTAATGGTTCTATGACATAGTTATCACTGAGTTCCCAGGTTGTCCATATCAAAATAGAGTTTATGATGCGTATGCCCCTGCCCAAACATGCTTTATATGCCAGGGGGTGTTGAAATGATGTCCTGCTGGCACAGGTTCTGTTTACCACATTGCCTTGACTTCATAAGTTGGGGCACATTCTATTTGGGTTGCGCAAGCCAAGATCATCATTGCATAAAGCGGGAACCCACAAATTGCTATTTCTTAGGTGACCCGATAGTGTCTGTTCACAGCAAAGGCTGAATGAGAATTACCCCTGGTTTCTTTGGGACGTGGCAAAGCAAACTTACTCAGAGTTCCTTGGTTGAATCCAAAAAAGAAGTCATCTACTAAGATGAGTCACTGCTGAGCAAAAACCTTGTCTGCTACTCTCTTTAAAGGTTATGTGCTCTTCTAAAATTACATATTTGGATTGATACATTAATGTGGCTATATTGTGGTTGCCTAGAGACAACTTGGAACCCAGCGAATTGGATGATGATGTTCTTTGTCACTGATTATATCATCTCAGACTTCATGCTCCATTCATACCTTAGAGGGACAGAAATATACTTGCCCTTTTCGCTGATGAAAGAAGGGATATTTTTATATTTTGCCTTCCTCATTTCTATTAGGAGATTTATTTTTTTGTATCATACTTTAAGTTCTGGGGTACATGTGCAGCACGTGCAGGTTTGTTACACAGGTATACACGTGTCATGGTGGTTTGCTGCACCCATCAACCCATCATCTACATAAGGTATTTCTCCTAATGCTATCCCCCCTCTTGCCCCCATTCCCTGACAGACCTCGGTGTGTGATGTTCCCCTCCCTGTGTCCATGTGTTCTCACTGTCCAACTCCCACTTACGAGTGAGAACATTTGGTGTTTGGTTTTCTGTTCCTGTATTAGTTTGCTGAGAATGATGGTTTCCAGCTTCATCCAAGTCCCTGCAAAGGACATGAACTCATTCTTTTTTATGGCTGCATAGTATTCCATGGTGTATATGTGCCACATTTTCTTTATCCATTTGGGATAAAGTCTATCACTGATGGGCATTTGGGAAATGGGAGGGCATTTTATTCATTTGATAAATATCCTTTCATGTAGTTTAATATATTTCTAAATCTTCTGGGTTGAGTATTATCACTTCAAAGTGACTAAAGAAACGGAAATGACAGGAAACAAAGAAAGAAAATGTCAAGAAAAACTGCAAATTATTTTCTTTTTTCTTCTATATTAACTCAGAGCAAAATGTATAAATGCATAGCACTATGGTTGTTAGTTATGTGCCCCCAGCTTTATAACTGTGATCATCTGAGATACCATGATAGACATCCTAAGTCTCTTGACAAGATCAAATTAAAAACGATAGGTCATCATGGCATATGCAGTTGCCCAAAGAGCCAAGATCTCAAGAAATTTTATTTTTCACACAAATGCAGATGTACAAAAAGGACATCTCTTCATTTATCTAGCACATGGCAGTGCTTTTGCAGACATGCACAATGCTTACACACAAAGTCAGTGTTCTCATACTGCACTTTTATGAAGTCAAATTTGCCAAAGAAAAAAAAAAAGAATGAATGATTTAGAACTCTCAAGAGTCTTTACAAAATATATACCTCCAGTATTGGAAATGGTGTAAAGATGAAATACATAGCATAAAAGTTATACAAAATAATGCTAACGATTTAAAATAGCAGGGATAAAAGGAAAAAAAGAAAAAAACTAAAAATAGCTAAAAATAAAATTTGACATATGTAAACTCACATCACAGGGATAGATTATGAACAGTTTCATGAAGGTAGTCCCAAAGAGCTGGCCAGCCTTGATAATCCTTAACTATGATTACTAAGTCTTGCATTGCAATGAATAGCTGCTTTTTATCTTTTAGGGCATGGCTTTCCTAGGAGAATATATTCACATTCATTTTCTACATGATGCTATTCTTTATGAAATTCTTCTGTGATTCAATATATACCAACATGATCATTCCCTATTAAATTTTTCTGTCTTCTGTGTCATGGTTCTATGTAGTCTGGGGTATGCAGAAATCCATTTCTCACGTACTCATATAGAGACCACAAATTCAGCAGAAACAGTACAAGTAATCAAACAGCAAAAATTGTGTTAACACTTTTTTATCCTATTGTGGACATAATTATTTTCTAACCAGTCAGTGACTTTGCTGACTTCTTCAGGCAAATGTGGCTTTAATTCATTAAAAGCTCCTGGATTTTGATCAACTGAAAGGAATGTCAGTGTAGACAAATGACACATTTTTAAGCTGATGTTATTGTCATTGCCATTGTGAACAATTTACTCATCTGAATTTTCCACCAAATGCAAAAAAGGACAACACGAAAGCAACAGTTCTGCCTACTATGACACAACCAATATGAAGTCACACTCCTACATACAGTTACAACCTCAATAATCCCTTTCTTATCATTTGGCTTTCAGGATTTTGATATTTGAGATTTTAGCAATTCGAGATTGTGATTCTTGAGATTTTATATATTAGGGAAGTTAGACATTAGAGATTTTAATCTTTTGGAATCGCAACATTTGGAATTATGGCATTTGGGACTGTGCCTTTCAGAATTATGGTCGACACTGGTGCTCTCCTATAGCTACTAGTTTCAGAGAAACTCTTCTCTTTGCAGAAGATTTTTTTTTAATGATCCTCAAAAGATCAAAACCATTAAACATTTGGAGATAAGGAGGGCACTGACTGATTATTTGACTTACAAAGGCTAATATGTTGTAAAGTGAACCAGAACAGGTACCTGATAGTGACATAAATACTTAGATGACAAACAATCTTAACTAATGTGGTGGCACTACAAATATAAATCCCTGTATAAGTATAAGGAGAAACTCAAGGGGGGTATGACTGAGATTTGATCATGTAACAGAAGTAGACTGGAGGTGAGTGGGAGAGGCATGACCAAGAGCAGATCTGACTTTTGAGCCTGGGTGTGTGGTAGAAGAGTGGCACTAAGAACAGAAAATGAAATATCAAGAAAATAAATCACTGTGATCTGAAGATAGAAAGGAAATACTCAGCTCAGTTTTAGATGTTTATCCTATTTAACTGTGATGCCTTTCAGGTGGTGATGGGTCATCCAGGTAAATATGTCTATCAGATATTTGTATCTGTGGTACAACAATTTGGGATCGGTATCAGGGTTTGAGAATTTGAGGAAGTAAAATTTGGAGATGTGAGGTTAGAATATATTTTCTAGTCTCAAATTTAATAATAGCTATATAATAACACAATTCAGTATTTTTTTTTCTTGTATCTCTGGATCCAAAGGGACAAAAGGGATTTCCACTTCCGAGATGGAGTGAATGTACTTTTTCTTTTTCCTTCTAAGCTCAATGAAAAATCCTGATATATGTGTGTGTGTGTGTGTGTGTGTGTGTATATATATAAATATATATAAAATGCAAGCATGAGAAGAGTCCTAAAGGTAGAGGGAAAAAGGCCAACTGGCTATGAAACTTAGGACCCAAGAAACCAGAAAGAAGTGAGGTCCCTCACTTTTCTTTGTGTCTCATATGTCCCAGACTTGGGGCTGAAGAAGCTAGCAATCCAGAAATGCCAATGAGTACAGGCAAAACAGGCCAAAATAAAAGCCCACTCTCTCTAGCCAAAAGTCCAGGAAAGGGGCAACCTACCCAGAAAAAAAAAATTTAGACAATAGCTATTATATTCCAGCAAAAACCCACAGAAAATAATATGCCTCTGCCCCTCGTCTCACAAGCAAAGACAGGTGGGAAGCCTAAACTTCAACCTGGATGTAATTACGGAGCCCAGATCTTTTTCTGGGGTGACATCAAAGAAGGTTGAGTAGGCAACCAAGAGTTTCATCTCCATCAGGCAGTCATAAGTCTTGCCTTCCTCTTGATGTCAGGGAGAACACATGGAGAATCTGGACTTCTACTCTAAAAAAATAGTAATGAAAGGTTCTCCTCCCACTTCCCACTGGGGAGGTCAAAAGAAGGCCTAATAAAGACTCAAGATTTTCATCATTGCCTGGCAAAAATTGGTCCATCCTCTACCCTGTGTATCAGTGGAGGTCACGTATGAAGCAATAGCAAGGCACTCCTGCCCCTCCCAATGAGAGAGGGACAAGATAGGAATTATATCCAGCCTTTCCTCACTAACCATACAAGTACGGAGAGAGTGGAGTTAGATAGTTCAAGTGTTGAGAGAAAGAAACTACCAACTTAGAATTAGGTACTCTATAGAATTATTTTTAAGTGAAGGAGAAAGAAAGTCTTTCTGAGATGAACAAAAATTGAGAGAATTTGTTTCCAGTAGACCTGCTTTGCAAGAAATTTTACAAGAAGTTCTTCAGAGAAAGAAGATTATGTTGGCTAGAAACAGATCTATACAAAGAAAATAAGAACATCAAGGGAAAAATAAGCAAATAAAAATTTTTTTCTTATTTTTAATTGATCTAACAAATAATACTTTGTTCAAAATAATAACAGCAATAATATATTCAATTACAGTTGCTTATGTATCTATGAATATATGTATAGATCTACATATGTATATGAATGACATCAATGATACAAGGGACAAGAGGGAGTAACTACAATTTTTTGTTATTATAAGATATTCACGCTATACATGAAGCAGTAGTTGTAAATGTATATTGCAAACTTTAGGGCACCCACTAAAAAAAGGTAAAAAGAAAAGAAAGAATAACTGACATGCTAAGGAAAGAGGGAAAATGGAGTCATATTAAAATGTTCAGTTCAAACCACAAAATGCAGAAAAAGAGTAAAAGACAAACGGGAACAAAGAAAAAGGGCAACAATTAGAAAACAGTAACAAATATGGTAGCTGTCAATCCAACTATATTAGCAATCACTTTGAATATTTATGGTTTAAATGCATCAATTATAAGATGGAGAATTTCAAAGTGGATCAAAAAACAAGATCCAGGATAGATATAATTAAACTTCTGAAAACCAAAGGTGCAGAAAAAAATCATAAAAGCAATAAGAGATAAATTTTATCTTGCCCATAGAAGAAAAAATGTGAAAGGACGGTGGATTTCTCATCAGAAACCATGGAGGCCTGAAGGAAGTAGCACACCATTTTTAAAGTGCTTAAAGTAAAGTGCTGTTAACCCAGAGCCTTATGCCCAGAAAAAAACATCCTCTGGGAATGAAGGGGAAATTTACACATTCTCAGCCAAAAAAAGATGAAGAGAACTTGTCACCAGCACCTACTCTAAAATAATGGGTCAAGAGAGTTCTTTAAGCAAAACAACAACAACAAAAATACAAGTAAGAATATTAGGACATGAGTAAAAAAGAAACAACACAATAAGAAAATGGATAAATACAACACACTTTCCTTTTCTTTCTAAACTATCTTTGTTGAAGTAAAATTTATAACATTGTCTCATGTAGTTCTAAATATAGAAAGAGGAAATATCTAGGATGATTATAAGCAGAATAGGATAAAACAATTTAAAGGGAGATAGGATTTATACTCCTCACTTGAACTGGTAAAATCACAACCAGTAAACTGTGATGAGTTAGATATATATAATTCAATATCTAAAGGAATCTCTAAAGAGGTTCCACAAAGAAATGTACTCAAAACCACTACAAATGAACCAAAAATGAATTCTAAAAAATATTTGAGAAAACCACAAGAGACCAGAAATAAGAAAACAACAAAACAAAAAAACAGAGAGATCAAATAGATTAAAAAAAACATTAAATGACAGAATGAAGCTCTAATATATTAATAATTACTTTAAATGAAAATGATCTAAATATACTGCTGTGGTTTAGTGTGTCACCTAAAGTTCATGTTTAGAAACTTAATCCATAAAGTCACAGTGTTGGGAGGTGGGTCTTAAAGAGGTGATTAGGTTATGAAGACTCTACCCTCAGGAATAGATTAATGTGATTATCACAGGAATGGGTAAGTTATCACAAGATAACTTCTGCTATGGGATGACGCAACATGAAGGCTTTCATCGGATGCTCATGTTATGCTCTTGGACCTTCCAGCCTCCAGAACAATGAACCAAATAAACCTCTATTATTTCTAAATTACCCAGTCTCAAGTACTCTGTTATAGTAACACAAAATTGACTAAGACATACACCAATCCAAAGGTGAAAATTGGCAGAGTAGATTAATAAAAATGACACAATCATTTACTGTCTATTAAAAAAAATCTAAATCTAAGACTTGGGCAAGTTAACAGTAAAAAAAGAAAAATACATATTATGCAAATATTAATGGAAACAAAGGACTGCTATATTGATATCAGATAAAGAAATGAATCCAAGATAGAAAGGAAACTGTATAATGATAAAAGATTCAATAAACCAATAAAACATAACAATCCTAAATGTATATGCATTAGACAACAGAGCTGCAAAACATGTGAATCTAAAACTGAAAAACACAAAATAGAAAAACATACCAATTTACACTTTAATTGAAAATATTAACACCCCTCTCAACAGTTGATACTCCAACTAAAGAGAAATCAGCAAGGAAATATAAAGACACCATCAACCAACAGTGTCTAATCAATACTTATTAAAAAAAAAACTCCACCAACAGCTGCAAAATATACATTATTGCAAACTAAACAATACATTTCTAAGGAATCTAAGTGTGAAGGAGGAAATCTCAAAGGAAAAATATACAATGAACTGAATGAAAATGAAAATGAAAATACAAGCGATCCATGACTTAATAATGGTTCAACTTATGATATTTCAACTTTACACTGGTGTGAAAGTGATACACAAACACAACTTTTTTGTATTTTTTAATTTTTTTTGAGATACAGTCTCATTCTCTCACCCAGGCTGGAGCGCAGTGGTGCAATCTCAGCTCATTGCAACCTCCGCGTTCCAGGTTTAAGCTATTCTCCTGCCTCAGTCTCCTGAGTACTGGGATTAAAGTCACTCGCCACCAAGCCTGGCTAATTTTTGTATTTTTAGTGGAGACAGGGTTTCACCATGTCTCGAACTCCTGACCTCAAGATATCCACCCACCTTGGCCTCCCAAAGTGCTGGGATTACAAGCGTGAGCCACCATGTCTGGCCAAACACAAGATTTTCAACTTTAAGCACCAGTGATTCATTGAGCAAGGATTCTCTCGGCTGCATTTTTGACTTGCAAGATGAAAAAACAAAAGTTACTAATCTGAAAAATGAGTTAGGAGATATCACTACGAACCCTGCAGACATTATAAACATAATGAGGGGAAACCATGAACAACCGTATACATTTGATGGCTTAGATGAAAGAGGTTAATGCCTCAAAAAACACAAATTACAACAAACACCAACTATGACAATTCACCAGTATGAAGAAGATAATTTTGATATTTTGCTAGTTCCATAATTGTTAAAGAAAATGGATTTATAATTTTTAAATTCATAAGAAAAAAATAAAGAAATCTCCAGGCCCAAATGGTTTTACTTGTTATACTACCAAACTTTTAAAAGAAGAATGAATACCAATTCTACACAGTCTATTCAGAAAAGAAGAGGAGGAAACCTTTCTCAATTGCTTTAATGAGGTTAGGATTATCTTGATGCCAACATACACAAAGACAAAGGAGAGAGAAAGACGGAGAAGGAGAAGATGAAAAGAAAAGAAAACTAAGCACCAGTATCTGTCATGAATATATGCAAAACTCCTTAACAATATTAACAAATAGAAGTCAGCAATATATAAAAGGAATTGTACACTATGACCAAATATGGCATATACAAGGTATGTGAGGCTGGTTCAATATTTGAAAACCATATGTGAAGCCGGTTCAATATCTGAAAACCAATACTGTTATCCACCCTATTAACAAACTAAGGATGAAAAATGTACATGATCATAACAATCAAATCAGAAAAAGCATTTGACTAAACCCAATACTAATTCATAACTCTCAGAAAAAAAGGATACAGAAAAATTTTTTTCAAATTGATAAGACGTGTCTTTAAAAAGACACAAAAAACTTCTTACAGTGAAGATTACACTTAATGATGAAAGGCTAAACATTTCTCCCTATGGCAAGTTAAGGATATCTTTTCTCATCACTCTATTCAACATAAGCTGGATCTAGCCAGTGAACAAGAAAACAAAAGACTTACAGATCTAGAAAGAAGTGTTCTTATTTACAGGTGATATGATTATCCACATGGAAAAACTCAAGCAGTCTACAAAATAAAAAATCCACCTAAGAATAATAAGTTAGTTTATCAAACTTGCAGGATATAAGGTAAACATACACGAATTAATTATATTTATATGATCTAGCAAAGAACATATGCGGACTTAAAAATACAATTCACCATCACTAAATTTACAAAAACAACTTTAAGAGTAAAGCTTTCAAGACATGTACAAGATTGTATGCTGACAACCACAAAATATTGAAAGAAATCAAAGCTCTAAATAAATGGAAAGACATAATAGATGTATAGATTGAAAGACTCAGCATAGTAAAGAAACCAATTCTCCCCCAATTGCTATACAGACATATAAATATCTCAGTAAGATTTTTTATAGACATAGACAAGACTGGTCTGAAAATGGATAAAAAATAAGATACTCAAATTAATTTTTGAAAAAGTCAGGTAAAATGAAAGGAGCCATTTTACCCAATTTCAAGGCATTATGTAACTACAGCAATCAAGATTGCATGTTACTGGTGGAAGCCTAGACTTAGAGATAAATGGAACAGAATAGAGAACACAGAAACAGATGCACACAAATATGCTCAATTGATTTTTAACAAAGGGGCAAAAATAATTCAATGAAAAAATGATAGCATTTCAACAAATGGTAACACAGCAATTAGAAATCCATAGATGCAGCCAGGCACGGTGCCTCAAGCCTGTAATTCCAGCACTTTGGGAGGCCGAGGCAGGCAGATCACGAAGTCAGGAGTTCAAGAGCAGCCTGACCAGCATGGTGAAACCACATCTCTACTAAAAATACAAAAATTAGCCAGGTATGGTGGCCTGTGCCTGTAATCCCAGCTACTCAGGAGGCTGAGGCAGGAGAATCGCTTGAATCTGGGAGGCAGAGATTGCAGTGAGCTGAGATCGTGCCACTGCACTCCAGCCTGGGTGACAGAGCGAGACTCCATCTCAAAAAAAAAAAATAAAGAGAGAAAGAAAGAAAGAAATCCATAGATGGACACAGAAAAATTAGCCTTAACCTAAGTGACATACCTTATACAAAAATTAACTCAAAATGGGCAATGAATTTAAATATAAAATATAAAGGTATAAAACTTTAAAAACGAAACAGAAGAAAATCTATGGATCATACTAGACAAAGAGTTCTTAGAGTTGACATGAAAAGCATGATCCCTACAAGAAAAAAACTGATAAATTGTATTTTGTCAAAATGAAAATTTTTTGTTCCATAAGACTCTGTAAAAGGTGAAAAGACAAATGATAGACTAGGAGGAAATATTCATAAACCATGTCAGACAAAGGACTAGAATCTAGAATATATAAAGAACAGCTAAAATGCTCAACATCATTAGTCATTAAGGAAATGTAGATTAAAACCACAATGAGACATCACCTCACACCAGTTAGAAAGGCTATTACCAAAAACGCAAAAGATGACAGATATTGGTAAGGATGTAGAGAAAAGGGAACCCTTGTATACTATTGGTGGGAAGGTAAATTAGTGCAGCTATTATGGAAAACAATATAGTAGTTCCTGAAAAAATTAAAAATACGACTATCAGATAATCCAGCAATCTCACTACTGCATATGCATCAAAGTAAATAAAATTAGTGTGCCATAGATATACCTTTGTTCCCTTGCTCATTGCAGCATTATTCACAATAGGCCCGATATGGACTCAAAATAAGTGTCCATCAATGGACTACCAGATAAAGAAATGGTGGTATATATTCACAACGGAATATTATTCAGTGTTTAAAAAAAATTCTGTCATTTGTGACACATATTTGAACCTGGAAGATACTATGTTAAGTAAAATAATCCAGGCACAGAAAGACAAATACCTCATGATCTCGCTTATGTGTGGAACAGAAAAATGTCGAACTCACAGAAACAGGGAGTAAAATAGTGGTTGACAGAGGTTGATGGGAGGTTGGGGAGATGTTGATCAAAGAACACAAAATTTCAGTTACCCAGGAGGAATAATCTCAAGAGATCTATTATACATGATGGTGACTATAGTTAATAACAATGTATTACAAACATTTTTGAAAATTGCTTAGAGATAGACTTTAGGTGTTCTTACTACATACACAAAAAATAAGTATATGAGGTAATGAATATGTCGAAAGCTTTATTCAGCCATCCATAATGTATACATGTAAGGAAATATTGTGCTGTACATCATAGATACAATTTTTACTCAGTTAAAAAAATTAAGAATTAAAACAAAATTTCAACTGTTTAAGAAATATCTAGGCAAAACACATGAAATTTCACCAAGGAAAACGTACAGATGGCAAATAAGCACATTAAATTTTGTTCCATGTCACATCTCATTGGGAAAGGATTTGCAAATTAAAATAATGAAATGCACCTATACAACTATTAAAATGGTGAAAATGCAAAAATCTGACAATGCCAAATGCTAGTGAGAATGTGGAGCAACAGATGACTGAGAATGTGGGATTCTCAGTCATGCTAGTGGGAATGTAAAATGATACAGCCACTCTAAAACACAGTTTGGCAGTTTCTCACAAAACTAAACATGCAACTGCCATAAGACCCAACAATTGTACTTCTGGGCATCTATCTCAGAGAAATAAAAACTTATTTTGCACAAATATCTGTGTGTAAATTTTTATAGTAATTTTATTCTTAATAGCCCCAACTGAAAACAACTCTGATGGCATTCACCAGGTGAATGGTTAAACAAACTAGAATATTGATACCATGGAATGCCACATAAAAATAAAACAGGAACAAACCATAAATACATACAAGAATATAGAATCTCCAGAGAATTATGCTTGGTGGAAAAAAATCTCAAAGGTTGTATACTGTACTTTAATGATGTTTCTGTAACATTTAGAAAGAGCTAAATTATAGAAATGGAAAACAATTTGTGGATGCCAGAGTGAAGCAGGAGAGAAACTGGGAGGGAAATGGGAATGGCTACAAAAGGGTCACATGACAGACGCTTGCATTGATGGAAATGCTCTGTATCTTGACTGTATCATTACTGATACCGTATCAGTATCAATATTCTGTCTGTGACATGGTTCTATGGTTCTGCAAACTATTATCTTAGTGAGAAACTGGGGAAAGCATAGGTGAGATCTCTTTGTATTATTTCTTACAAATGTATATGAATCAACAGTTATCTCAAAATAAAATGTAATTCAAAGCAAACAAAAACAAATCAAACAATATGAAAGGTCAGATCTTGCTAGTAGCATTAACTTACCCAACATTGATTAGGTATAATTCTTGGACTGCTGGCCAGTGTTCTAAATGTACACTTTATTATGAGGCATGAAAACATGTTGGGAGGCCAAGCGTGATGACTCACACCTGGAATCCCAGCACTTTGGGAGGTCTAGGTGGGCAGATCACCAGAGGTCAGGAGTTCCAGACCAGCCTAGCCCACATGGTGAAACCCTGTCTCTGCTGAAAAATACAAAAATTAGCTAGGCTTGGTGGCACACTCCTGTAATCCCAGCTACTCAGGAGGCTGAGACAGGAGAATCGCTTGAACGCGGGAGGTGGAGGTTGCAGTGGGTGGAGGTTGCAGTGAGCTGAGATCACACCATTGCATTCCAGTCTGGGCTACAAGAGCAAGATGCTGTCTCAAGAAACAAAAAACAAAACAAAAAACAAAAACATATTGAGAAAGTAATGCTGTTCTGCAAATCCTATGTTTCACTTTCTTGAGTTATGGATGATTAAATTTGTAATCTTAAAATTGCACTGCCATGTGAGTCTAAAATGTAATAAACTGGTCCCACAAATGAAGGGAAAAGGATGGTATTGCAAAAGCATGCATCAAGCAGAATTGTCATCATGTAGATAAATATATATGGAAAGATGAAGATGAATTTATGTGTACAAATTAAAATTTTTTTCAAATACATTGTGGAACTCATATGAAGATAAGCAGTAAATATTTACATTGTCTTTAAGTGTTAAAATACTTATGGAATGGGATATGGGGTAGCAGTGTGCAGCTATGTTTTTTAAAATTTTATTTCATGTTCTAATTAAAAAACTCCCCAGATAAAAATCAAACACACAAAATCTGCAATATGGACTGGCTATCACTCTGATATATTAAATAAAAATCACCTAGTGATTCAAAATAAATTTAATATTTTCAACTTAACTTTTTAAACATATAAGAATTTGTTGTTCTTGGATTTTTGTAGCTTATCTGACTGCAAAGCTTTTACTAAGGTATTAACAAAATAGGCAACCATTTTGGCTTCTTCATTTTAATAAAGTAATTTTTCATCCTCCCAATGGGTGGACCATTGGAGAGTGTAATATGTTTTTCTCATTGGAAGCATAGTCTTATTTCATTGTTTTATAAATTAATTCCTTCTGGCAAATATATCGTACCAACATCTTCTTTAAAACATATTATTCATCCTTACCTTCTATTCTAGAGGTGTCTTCCAGCACATTGCTAATAATGAAATAGCCTCCAATCTGCTCACTGCCCAGTCTCACTGAAAATCAAACTAAAGTTCTCAAAGCCTATAGACCTGAATAATTTGGATACCACAAGTACCAAATGGCTTACCACTCTTCCCCTCACTTGTTTTTCTGTTGACACAGTCCCCTCTTGGTGTTTTTCAAACACATATAGCATATTTCCATCTTTGGACCTTTGTGCATACCTTCCTTCTAACTGAAGCACACTTATGATTATCCACATGATGCATCCCTCTACTGCATTCAGCCCCTACTCAAATGCTACCTTACCAAAAAGGTATTTTTTGGTGCATTCTAAAGTACCCTGTTGACCATTACTTCCTATCTTTTCATCTTACTTCATTTTTCTGCTATATTATACTGAGGTATCATTATATAATCATGTGTTAGTTGTATTGCCACCACATAAGTGTACGCCCCATGAAAACAAAAACTTTTTCTTACTCCTGCATTCAAATGTCTACAACAATTAATAGTATATAATAGGTGCTCAGTTAATATTTGTGAAATAAATGCATTAATTAAATACATTAACATACTATAATTTAGCTGGCTTCTCAATAAGTATTCTTCATGGATTTCAGAAATCCTTATAAAAAATCATTTGCAATTTTCTCTGTTGAATGTAGAATGAGCTTCAAATGCCTCAATCTGAGAGCCAAAGTCCTTGACAGATGGCCTGAACTACTTCTTTCCAATTTATTCTTCCATTTCCACCTAACAAAAGTCTTCCAATTTAACCTGTTCATTATTTCTTGAACTTGTCATGTTACTCACTACCTAGTAGGGTGATCAACCCTTCTAGCTTGCCTAGGATTGAAAGGTTTCCTGGACCACAGGACTATCAATACTAAACTGGCAGACTAAGATGAATGGTCATTCTACAACCTCACCTCACTCTTCCCTTTGGCTGGAAGGTCCTCTGTTTTCTTCTTTACTAGCCAAGGTCCCCTGTTTCCTATAAAATCCAACTTCAGTCTCATATCTTCGCAAAGTCTTTTCAGTTTCTGCCACATTCCATGAGGTTGTCGGTACATTTAATAGCAATTCTTGTTTATTATTTTAGAAAATATGATTATGTTTTAAAATTCATCTATTCATATGTATAAGTACATTTTCTCCAATGGAATATATCCCTAGAAAGTAGGAACTATATCTCATTTTGTGATATGTCTAGCCATCTAGCGTAGTGCTTGAAATGTAGTAAATATTCAACACGTTTGTTATTATTGATGGACATATTCTATCCTTTGAAAGCTAACTATCTTAAAATGGATAAATAATTATATGGTAGGCTGCTTAAAGAAAGTGTGAGGTAGAAATTAAAATCTAAAATACATTTTTTTTTGGCAAACTCAAAACAGAAAATAATTTTAGTTTAAAACAAAAGGAATAAAACAAAGGTCTGCACTGATATTACTCTTTTTGAACAGACAACTGATGTTCTTTCTATTGTTTCACCCTGAATGTTAAGGGTTCATGAAATGTCCTTATGATTGAGGTTTAAATTGCATTTACATAATGCCAGGGTAAGTGGTAAAAGGAGGAAAATATAATGAAATATCTTGATAACTTATAATATAGCATGTTCTACTATTTGGCAACATCCCAATGACTAACTGAAGTTTTTACCTTTCATCTAGCTATTTTGGTACTGTATAGACACAGTTCAGTAACTGGAACAGTAGGAAAATTGCCACAGTAACGCTGAATTTTACTGGCTTAGCAATGAGGGGAAACTCACATATTGCTTGCCAGAAAAATAACTGGCTTTAGCTGGTGCTATTAGTCTCACGGTTTTTAGGAGCACTTAATTTAAAACAAAATTGTGGGCTTAACTCCCACCCTCATGTTTTGAGACAGCTGTAATAAGCAAATATTCAAAGTGTTCTTTATCCAACCAAGTGGGTAAGTTTCTTGCTCAAGCTCCATCTATAACAAAAAGATTTTCATTTAGTGAGTGGTGATCCCTGATCTAGCACAAGCAAACACATCAAAATGCATTCAAGCTTGATGGCACAGAAATTTCAGAGCAGTAAGGTTTAACCTGACAAAATAATCACTATGGAAGAACAACTTACAAATCACACCAGCCACCAAAATTGAAGCTTGGTTTCCTAACTGGCCTGTAATGGTAGCCCTGAAACAATATGAGGGATTGTTAATAGAGGTTTAGAGTTACTATCTTATGCCTGCACTTGTAACATTAATTCTAGCCTGTTTCTATAGAGCTGGACCACATCAACATTCGAAGGATGTTGGGATAATCCCTTTCATACTCAGAGTATCTTAAAAGACTCTACCATATTTCAGTGTGTATAAGCCTTCAGTAATAAAATTCTGACTATAGGCCTTAATCTTCATTTCACCTCCATCAGCAACATGGTTTACTTGCGTAAGAGTGTAGGGGAAAACAGAATACAAAATGCCTTGTAAAAGAAGTGAAGTAACACAATTGTTTTTTCAAGCCGTACCATGATTTCCCTCAGGCCTGTGAAATCTGAGCTTTTCAAAGTAATGGTGAGAGGTGACAATGTGCTAGCAGCCCTCACTCTCAGTGCCTCCTCGGCCTCAGTCTCCACTCTGGTGGCGTTTGAGGAGCCCGTCAGCCTGCCATGGCACCGTGGGAGCCCCTCTCTGGGCTGGCTGAGGCCAGAGCCGCCTCCCTCTACTTGCTGGGAGGTGTGGAGGGAGAGGCCTGGGCAGGAAACGGGGCTGTGTTCAGGGGCCAGTGTGAGCTCCGGTGGGCGTGGGGGTGGCGGGCCCACACACTGAGCCGCCAGTGAGGGGCTTAGCACCTGGGCTAGCAGCTGCGGATGTTGTGCAGGGTGCCCCAGCAGTGCCCGTCGCCCCAGCTGCACTCAAATTCTCGCCAGGCCCTAGCTGCCTCCCCGCGGGGCAGGGCTTGGGACCTGCAGCCCGCTGTGTCTGAGCTCCCCTGCCTGAGGTGGGCTCCCCTGCAGCCTCAGCCTCTCCAAGAGGTGCTGCCCCCTGCTCTGGGGCGCCCAGTCTCATGGACAGCCCAAAGACTGAGGAGTGCAGGCATGGCTGGGGACTGGTGGGCAGCTCCGCCTGCAGCCCGGTTGCAGAATCCACTTGGTAAAGCCAGCTAGGATCCTGAGCCCCTTGGGGACTTGGAGAACTTCTATATCTAGCCGGAGGATTGTATGTGCACCTATCAGCACTGTATCTAGCTAATCTGGTGGGGACTTAGAGAACTTTTATGTCTAGCTAGAGGATCCTAAATCACCAGTCAGCACTGTGTCTAGCTCAAGGTTTGTAAATACACCAATTGGTACTCTGAATCTAGCTAACTCTGTGTCTAGCTAACCTAGTGAGGACTTGGAGAACTTTTCCGTCTAGCACTCTGTGTCTAGCTCAAGGATTGTAAATGCACCAATCAGCACTCTGTCAAAACGGACCAATCAGCTCTCTGTAAAATAGACCAATCAGTTCTCTGTAAAATGGACCAATCAGTAGGATGTGGGTGGAGTCAGATAAGGGAATAAAAGCAGGCTTCCGGAGTCAGCCAGGGCAGCTGGTGACAACCGGCTGCGGTTCTCTTCTGCTTTGGGGTTTTTTTTGCTCTTTGCAATAAATCTTGCTGCTGCCCACTCTTTGGGTCCACGCTGCCTTTATGAGTTGTAACAGTCACCGCGAAGGTCTGCAGCTTCACTCCTGTCAGCGAGACCGTGAACCCACCAGAAGGAAGAAGTTTCAGACACATCTGAATGTCTGAAGGAACAAACTCTGGACACACGATCTTTAAGAACTGTAACACTCACCACGAGGGTCCACAGTTTCATTGTTGAAGTCAGGGAGACCAAGAACCCACCAATTTCAGACACAATGGTACCGGAGTGTATATTATTCCTACTTCTACTGTTGTTCATTTAATTATTAATGACAGTATCTATAACACTCACATTCCATACTCAATGCTGTATTCACTTAGGATACCTGGTACGTCTTGAGATACCATTGTATCCTCATCTTCATAGGGCTGATGATAAAGGAAACTAACATGCACACATAAATACTACCTTTTATCCAGACCCTGCATTAAGTACTCTGCAAGTATGATTTCTAACCCTTAAAACAATGTCTCCACACAGGAATTACGTTAACTATTTTACAAGTAAAAAAGTGCATTTTTTCATATCAATTGCATATCAGTTAAAATAAAGGGCTCATACGGGACCTTTTATGGTGGTAGGTCACCTTCCTTGTGAACCTTGTGGCTTTTTTTTTTTTTTTTTTTGTCATACACTGTAATTTGGCTTAAACGAATGTACAGTCAAGCTGTACAGAATTGAAAGAAAATATCTGACGGAGATGATTGAAATTGGAATGTCTCAGTGGACATTGGTAAAATCTTATTTTACTTCCCACCCTCCAGATAGCCTGTGGGAATGAGTCAGCTCTCTCCTTCATTTTTACAAGGACAGCCTAATAAATAACATTGCTAGAAGTGAAACAAAGTTGCATGTAATGACTGATAGTGATAAATGTGTTTCTGATAGTTTCTGTAGCATTTAGACTAAAACTAACTTGAGAAACTAAGACAAGATATATTCGAAGTCAGGAAAACAAACAAGCAAACAAAGCGATTGTGTCTCCAGAGAGATTAGAAAACTAGTATCAGAGTCTGAAGACAGATTCTCTCCTCTAAACTACAACTTTGGGAAATTTCTTTCTCAATGAGTGATTTCTTAGACTTTCTATCTTAATGCAGTAGTAAAGGCCTATTGAGTATATATGGAACATAAAAATTCCAGCTATCGATGAAAGTTGTTAGAAACATTTGAGGCTTTTGAAAATTTGAAAATTTGAGACTGAGAGTTACAAGTGGCTGCATAACAGAGTCGTGGTTAATCACATAAATGTTCTCTGCACTCTGGCTCATTTTCTAGTTCTACCGATTATAAACCACGGGAATAACTTTGGGTTACATTCTTCACCATTCTTTGCCTGCATTTTCTTATCTGTAAAAATGAGGATAACAATAATAACTACTAGGTTATTTGCAACAAACTAGGTTTGTTGCAAAGATTACCTGAGTTAAAGTATGTAAAATGCTTAGAACAGAACTGGCACATACTTGCCTAAATAAGATTCTGATGTAAAGGACTAACACACACTTAGTAATGTGTAAATTATTCATTCAAAAATGAAAGTTATCTATGAAGAATATTTAATATTATGTTGGCTGCTTAAAAACTTTAGTTCGTAGCCCACAAGGTAAATAAACCATAAGTCTGGATAAGGGAGGAATGGGAAAAAAAAAAAAAAAAAGGGAAGGGGTGAGGAGGTGGAACTTGAGTAGCTTAGAAAGGCTATATGCCGTAACAAATATCCTGAAGCAAGAACAGTGTCTGTGACAAAGAGCATCCTTTGCTTTTTTATTTAATTAAAGCATGCTGCATTCAGCCAATCCAAGCTATACCGCAACAGACCTCTACTTTCTAACGTTCCATCTATGTTTTAAAAAAAAAATCAGTTGCAAAATGTATAGACAATTTACAAGTCTCAAAGAGCATATTTGTCCTGGGGCTTCCTAGCATAGATGTCCTAATGGAGGACCCTGTTGGTGGAACATCATTAATCAGGCAGCCATGGCCAAGGAGGTGGGTGGCTGCTGATAGTTTTGGCCCATTGGAAATGGCTTTGGATGACTGCCAGGTTGTGTGTAAAATTTTGAAATGTTTCAAACAATACAGTCTTTACAATGTTATAAAATACTAGGGTGGTTAGAGCAGGCTGCAGACTGGCTCTTGGCCAATAAAACCTCAGGATTCCAGTCAGCTGTAACCTGGAGTTTAATGTTGTCTGGGGTGTTCAAGGTCATCTCTCCCCAAAGTCCTGTAGGTCAACTCAGTCTTTATAAAGCTGCCCCATGGAGCTACTGCTTTCTAATCACCACTGTTCAAAAATCCTTTTAGTCAATTTGCTTTCTCCCCACGAAAACAAAACAAAAAACAAAACACGCACACAAAAGTCCTTTGGGGAGTTAGGCTTAAAAGTCTTACTCAGAAAGACTTTTTTAAAAAATTGAACTTGCTTATTTTACTCCCTATTTAAATGGAATACACTTGCTATTAACATGGTGTTAAACATAAAATACAAGAAATCATCCTTATTCCATTACCCAAAAGCAACCATCTAAATTTATGACACATGTCACAGTAGCTCTTCTTTCTATGTATAGTTTACATACTGATGATCATACTAAATATATAATTTATAATTACCTCCTCCCAGACTTTATACCAAAATTCTATTTTGTGTTCATGTACATTTTTTAATCATAATAGTAATAGCAGAAGAATATTTCATTGTGATTGTACGTTATATTCAACCATTCTCACATTATTGAATGCTTATGATGTTTTCTTTCTCAGTGAGGATGCCATGTTAAATAACATGACTCTGATTTGTTAAATGAAGCTTTTCTGTATTTAATATTATTTCCTTAGGATAAATTCCCAGAAGTGACATCAAAGGGTCAAGAAAGGTGGACATCTTTAGAGTCTTTACAAATGTTGCCAAATGGCTTTCCAAAAGGATTTTTTTTCTGCAATTGACAGCCTGTCAGTACATTATGAAAGAATCTGTTTCATTCCCTCATCATCAGCAATAGGTTAAAGCAAGCTTTCTTCTAAAGAGAGCAAAAATATTTTAACATTAAAAAATTCAAAGTTTTCTGTTCCAGAATTGTATACATCAGTAGAGAGAAGTAGTCGGCAGTGTTACACTGAAAGGGTCGTGGATCTACTTCATGAGGGATTTTTTTTTTCAGGGTGATTTTTTTTTTCAGTTTGTTCTCCAAGCAAGAAATAATTCTCCAAACAAAAGGGAACTTAATTCTGAGGCATTACCATAGCACACCAAACATCAAAAACAGAGATAATATAAGATCGAATGTTCCAGATACAGAGAGGAAAAAGGTAGATCCACAACTTTATGCACTTTCCCAGATAATGAGTCAAAAAGCCAGCTAGCAAGAAAGTCTGCCTTGGGAAACTGTTAATAAATGCAGAGTACTTGAAGAACAGACTTTGAGAATGTGTACAAGCAAACCAAACTTTAAGAATATTTTTTGCTGGGTGCGGTGGCTCACGCCTGTAATCCCAGCACTTCGGAAGGCCAACGCTGGTGGATCACCTGAGGTCAGGAGTTCGAGACCAACCTGGTCAACATGGCAGAACCCCCATCTCTACTAAAAATATAAAAATTAGCCAGGCGTGGTGGCACACGCCTGTAGTCCCAGCTACTTGGGAGGCTGAGGCAGGAGAATTGCTTGAACCCAGGAGGCAGAGGTTGCAGTGAGCCAAGTTCCCACCACTGTACTCCAGCCTGGGTGACAGAGCAAGACTCCATCTCAAAAACAAACAAACGAAAAAACATTTTGCAATTATAACAGAGGCTTTGAATCAAAAAGAAAATGGTCCAGGAGTAATAGTAAGGAGTAAGAGAAGGGTAGGGGATGAGGAAAGGGAACCTGAAAGAAGAATGTAGAGGAGACCAGAAGAGAGATGATTATTTACCCTCCCATGCAGATATGAGAATCTCAGTAAACAAAGTATATTGTTAACATCTGTCTAAATAACTATATAGTAAAACTTACATTGTTGCCATTCCAGAATATTCTTTGGTCAAGCTTCAACTTAATACATCCTCTGTAAATATTTGTAAATACTTGGGTTAATGGCAATGCATGTTACTACCACAGTTAAGACTTTGCTACTTTAAAAAATGTAAAAATGGGCCGGGCGCGGTGGCTCAAGCCTGTAATCCCAGCACTTTGGGAGGCCAAGACGGTCGGATCACGAGGTCAGGAGATCGAGACCATTCTGGCTAACACGGTGAAATCCCGTCTCTACTAAAAAATACAAAAAACTAGCCGGGCGAGGTGGCGGGCGCCTGTAGTCCCAGCTACTCTGGAGGCTGAGGCAGGAGAGTGGGGTAAACCCGGGAGGCGGAGCTTGCAGTGAGCTGAGATCCGGCCACTGTACTCCAGCCTGGGCGACAGAGCAAGACTCGTCTCAAAAAAATAAATAAATAAATAAATAAAATAAAAAAATAAAAAAACTGACAAACACCTCCTCTTAAGAAAGGTTGATTCAATTTTTGTCTAGGTGTACTATAAATTATATGATAACTTCCCTGGCCACGATGTTTCATTTGGGGGTTTGTTAGAGACTCTAGCTAGTCGGAGAGAATTTCTTACTCTTACTCTTTGCTTTTCTTCTGAAAGGTATATATAGTGTTTTGTAAGAACTTAACTTCTGAGCTGAACTGCTTTTCAGAAATGTTCATGGCTCTGTGCATTTTAATGTTTATCTTTTATCCACTTTAACAAGTCTAGGGGTCTTATCTGGATATCCACATTGATGATTTTCTTTATTATTTTGGCTGTGGATAGCATTTGTGTTTTGTTTTGTTTTTCTCTCCTTCAGGTTCCCATCATTTGTGTGTCTTGCTGACAAAAATTAAGTACATCTCAGGCTTCCACCCATGAGTCCTTCATTTTAAGCAAAATAAAATCTACAAGGAAAATCATGACTTTATAAGATATTTTGGTTTCAGCGAAACTAGACATTTACCAGATGTTGGGCACTTGAAGTCTTCCATCTGTAACGTAGTGTGCCTTGATTTCAATTCTCACATCTGTTACTTAGCTGAGTACTTATTCCTTCTATTCTTCAGTCAGCTCATCTCTTAAACAGAGATAAAAATAATACTTATCCCTAAGGTGTTAGAGGAAATTAAATGAGTTAACGAGGTAGAGTGCTTAGAACAATGCCTACACAGAGGAGAGTGTATTTAATGTGAGATATCATATGAATTGTTATAAAATAAATTCTATCACCATCTTACATTGATTGCAATGCCCTTTCCCTGCTTTGAACCTCCTTCAATTGTTCTCCATTGTGCAAGCGTCTTCAGCTTGTGGATTTCCAGAAGGCTTTGTATGACTTCTCACCGAGCAATGCATTCCCCTTTCTTCTTCTCCAGTGGACTGTTTCAGTTTAGACTATGGATATCATTATCTTCCAAACATAAAATCCCAACCCACTAAGTCTCTTGATACCTGTGAGGCTATGTGTAATTTCACGAGTTAAAATACCAACTTCACTTTATGACTTAAACATACTCATATAAATAAGAGGTATCCAGTGTAAAATCACTAACTACTGAAATCTATACTTAATTCATTAAGTATTCCTTAATGAGTCTTCAAGTTATTGTTTTAGCTGAGCTTAAAATTATATTTTAAAACACCTTCATACTTATAACAAAATCCTAGGCAGTATAGGCTAATGCAAATTACTGTTCTCAGGTGTTGTCCCTTATTTGCTAGTATGTTTCCGTATCATAGATTATATATGCTGTTGCTGAAACAGGTAAAAGTGCTTCCTTTAATTCAAATCCATTACCATCCTAACCTTTTAATGACTCTGCTTACATTTTAAATCTCTTTAAAAACATTTCTACCATAATTAAGCAAAACGCTAGATTAATGACTGATTGCAAAGCAGCTGTGTCAAAAATAAACAGAACTTTGAATTCAACAAGCTTTTCTTTCTCCAAACTTTGCCGTGTACATAAACACACCCCATGTCACCATATCCTCTTCATATTTCACACACGCAAAATTATTCCCAATTAGGTGTTTCTCTATTTGCCTTTTTTTCTCATTAAAGTGAGACCCAGAGTTTAGCCATCTTAATTCACTGCACAGTCTAAAAGTTTTGCACTTCCAAGCTTCTACTCTTGAAGATTTTACATTTACAGCAGACTGACTCAGTACACTTTGGAAACTCTGGTGAACAGCTCAGCCCAATGCTAGTCTTGATGCCTGGCCAACGGGCTTAAACAACAGACATAAAAGCTAAATCTGTACTTCCATTTAGTTATGAGGTTGCCAAGTTAGTTTTCCTGATACTGTACCTACAGTATATCCATCTCCCAATGTCTCAGACTCACTTCATTAACTTTGTGACATCAGCCTCTGATGTTATGAACTCAATTTTGCTAATATAAATGATACAGTACTATATAGAAATTTAAGAGGTTGTAACATTAGAAGTCTCTTCAAGATTCCCATAACAGTTGAAGAACAAGGAACCAAAATTCCCAGAACCAATCCTTGCTGGGAAATAATTCCTTATATATAATCTTAAAGCTACTCTCCCTCCTCCAAGCCCTCTGCTTCTGATTCCCACTTATGTTGCAAATAGCTTTTAATGATAGAACAGGGAAATATATTGTGGTTTCACACTTTCGGGGATTTTATGGTCACTTATTCCTAACTAGGAGATAGAGACACATAGCAGAAAAGTTTGTTTTTTCTTTTTTAACTTAAACTGCTTTAGTGTATTGTGCTCTTTGTTATATGGATATATTTAAGACATGACACTTCAAAGATCAACTAATAGAAGAATGTTTTCTTAATGACAAGCCTCTATATGCATATTACTTACCCTATATTGGGTTTATAAGCTCAGTCACTAAATCGTTGTGACCGACTAATATAGAAGCTTCAATTTACCACCGTGAATTTACATTGTATCACAAAGAGCATGGACACAAAATGCTGTATTGTTCCTGAGAAGTAAGGAATATTTGTCCGACATCAATTATACCTCAGAAAATGCAGTTTACCTCAAAAAGCCAAATTTATAGAGATTTACTTATATGATTCAAATCTCACTCTTCACATCTTCTCCTTTTTTCGAGCTTAACAGCCATCCCTAATCACGGCATATGTTGGTTAACACATACATAAGGAAAAGAATGCAAGCTGTTGTGAAGAAGTTAAGGCATCAGACTTTCTAAGTACAACTGCTGGCTTTACTATTATTTGATGCATGTTCTTGAACAAGTTACTTAGCAGCTCAGGGCCTTAAATTCACCTCTGTAAAATGGGAAAAATAATCCACATAGAGCTGCAATGGAACTTTAAATGACATAGTATAGGTGAAGCAATTATAATAATTATATTATAATAGTTGCCTAGTAAATTAAAAAATTACACACCCATACCACACATATACAGTTATATGCAGATAATGATGTTTTGGTCAATGATGGACCATATATACGATGGTAGTTTCATAAGATTATAATAGAACTAAAAAATTCCAATCCCTTAGTGATGTTGTAGCCATCATAACATCATATTTTTACTTTTTGTGTAGCCTAAGTGTACCGTGTTTATGAAGGCTACAGTAGTGTACCGTAATGTCCTATGCCTTCATATTCACTCACCACTCACTCACTGACTTCCTCAGAATAACTTTTAGTCTGGCAAGCTCTATTCACGGTAAGTAAGTAATTCTTTACATCTTTTATGTCATATTTAAATCTATAATGTCATCTTTTCTATGTTTGGATATACATATATTTATTTGTCATTGTGTTACAGTTGCGTACAGTATTCAATACAATTACATGCTATACAGGTTTGTAGCCCAAAAGCAACAGACTATACCATATAGCCTTGGTAAGCAGCATACTGTACCACCTAGGTTTATATAAGTGCACTCTATGATGGTCATGCAATGATGAAATCACCTAACGATGCATTTCTTAGAATATTTCTCATTAATCAACACATGACTCTCTCTCTCTCATTATATATACACACACAGACACACACATACACACACACTCACTGGCACACATAACTAAGATGTTACATGTTCATTATAGCACTATCACAATAGCCAAGCTATGGAAACTGCCTGAATGCTCATGGATTTTTAAAAATGTGGAAAATACATTCAATGGAATTATTCAGCCTAAAACAACAACAACAACAAAAACAAGAAAATCCTGTAAAGGCATGATGTGGTTTGGCTGTGTTGCCACCCAAATCTCATCTTGAACTATAGTTCTTGTAATCTCCACGTGTTGCAGGAGGGACCCAGTGGGAGGTAATTGAATCATGGGGGCAGTGACCTCCATACTGTTCTCATGATAGTGAGTGAGTTCTCACAAGATTTGATGGTTTTATAAGGGGCTTTCCCCCCACTTCGCTCTGCACCTCTTCCTGCTGCCATGTGAAGGATGTTTGCTTCTGCTTCTGCCATGACTGTAAGTTTCCTGAGGCCTCCCAGCCATGCTAAACTGTGAGTCAATTAAACCTCTTTCCTTTATAAATTACCTAGTCTCGAGTATGTCCTTATTAGCAGCGTGAGAATAGACTAATACGGGCAACAATATGAAGCTTGGGGGTATTATTCTAAGTCAAACAAACTGGTCATGAAAACACTAATACTGCAGGATTCCACTTACATGAGGTATCAAAAATAGTCAAATTCATTGAAACAAGACAGTTGTGGTTGCCAGAGACTGGGGGCAGATGAAAATGGAGAAATGTTAATCAAGGGATATATAATCATGCAAGATGAATATAACAAGTCATGTAAGATGAATAAATTCTAATGATCTGCTATATCAAAAAATACACTTCAGTTAGATAGGAGGAATAATGTTAAGAGGTCTATTGTACAACATGGTAACTATAGTTAATAACAATGCATTGTATTTTGAAAATCACTGAGAGTAGATTTTAGCTGTTCTCACCACAAAAAGTGGTAAGAATGTGAGGTAATGCATGTTAATTAGCTCAACTGAGCCATTCCACAATGTACACATAATTAAAAACATCATGCAATTTTTTTCAATTGTTTTTTAATTTTTATTTAATTAATTAATCTTGAGATGGAGTTTCACTCTTGTCGCCCAGGCTGTAGTGCAATGGCACAATCTGGGCTCACTGCAACATCTGCCTCTCAGGTTCAAGTGACTCTCCTGCCTCAGCCTCCCAAGTAGCTGGGATTACAGGTGCCTGCCACCACGCCCAGCTAATTTTTGTATTTTTAGTAGAGATGGGGTTTCACCATGTTGGCCAGGCTGGTTCTGAACTCCTGACCTCAGGTGATCTACCTGCCTCCGCCTCCCAAAGTGTTGGGATTATAGGCGTGAGCCACCATGCCAGGCCTGTCAATTGCTTTTTTTTTTTTTTTTAAAGATCTGCTGTACAACATTGTGCATATAGATAACAATACTGTATTGTAGATTTAAAAATCTATAAAGACTATAGGTCTCATGTTGAGTGTTCTTACCGCAATAAAAAAGAAAGGAAAAGAAAGAAAAGCATTTGCAGTTGAATATTTACTGAATCATAACTATAAAGACATAATTTCCCTTAAACATCTCTAATATTAACATTGATCCAAATTTAAATTGATTTCTCCTATGCCGTACCTTCTAAATCAAATGCCTGTCTAGCTTCTGGAGTATGAGTGATGCAGTCTTTGTTAACACTGTATCAGTATTGTGGGGAAAGTAAAGACACAGATAGCACTAATTATCATTAATCTTGGCCCAGGTTTTCAAATGACCTATGTGGTCTTAGGAAAGTCACACATCCTTCATTTTTATAAATTCTTAAAAAAAGAAAAAAAAAGTTTGCCGTTACTATCTCACCATAACTGTTACATCCAAGTCTCAGTTCAAATGTCCCCTCTTCTGTGAAGACAAAGTGTTTCAAGTTTTCCATTACGTTTGTAATGGAAACACTGAGAATGTTTCCAACATAGATCATTGTTTACATACTTATGCTATTTGCTGCGTTTAGAGAGTAAGACATTTCTATGGTTTGAATGTCCCCTCCAAAAATCATGTTAAAATTTAATTGCCAATGTAACAGTATTAGGAGGCGGATCCTTTAAGAAATGATCAGGCCATGAGAACTCTGCTGTCACGAGTGGATTAATGCCATCATTTCTGAAGTAGGTTAGTTATTGCAGGAGTGAGCTCCCAATAAAGGAAAACGTTTGTCCCCCTCATTCCTTCTTTTCTCTCTCTCCTGCTCCCTCTGTCTCATGCTGGCTTTCACTTTCTGCCCTTCGCCATGGGATGACCTTAGCTGGCACCACGCTCTTGGTTTTCCCAGCCTGTAGGAAAACAATCACGAGCCAAATACGTTTCTAGTCTTTATAAATTACCCAGCCTGTGGTATTCTGTTATAGCAGTACAAAATGGACTAAGACAGCAACTTCCTTTGTGTCTCCCACCAGAATCTATTAGACACTTGCTGAGTTGAATTAAACACTAAACGTGAAAGTATAGCATACGATAGCTACATTGAGTGGTGGTTGGGATTAAAATCTAGATTGGTGGGTTGATATTTTAGTGGAGCGAGTGTTTCTCTTTGAACAATGATTCCAAATTCCCACATTTGGATACAAACATTTGGCTATCATTACTGATTCCTGGGTATTTTCCCATGCTATTTTTAGTGTCAAAAGATTAAAATTATGCTTAACAACAACAAAAAAGCTAATTACGAATGTCAACTTTTAAATCTACAATAGGGAAAAAGAATGTAAAATATCTTGGAAGTAAATGTTCACATCTTAATACAACTATAACGCAATCACCTTTTCTACCGTTCCCAATAGTTTCAAGCAAATAATGTAACCACCATGGCTTTGGGCTTATCAGAACAAAGGCTCGAATTAAGCAAATAGATTGTTTCAAAGAGCAGCAGGACAGTCAAAAGATTAATGAGACACATCTTGGAAATGAATATATAGTAACATACTCTTCTCAGATTTCCTCTTGCCCCTAAAAAACGATGAATAGTATTTACCCTCAATGCAACTAAATGGGAGAATTAGAAGTAGGGGGAAAAATACCAGTCACAGGTATTCCGCTTCTAGAAGGCCTCTAATTCTATTTCCTGTTTGACATATTACTTTATTCTCATTTTCTCTAAATGTAATATAGTAACTTGCCATAATAAACGGTTCTCTAATTTGCCACTTTTGTGATTGGCATTTTCAGATTTTTCAAGGACGCTATTGGTCGTTCCTTCACATGTTGCAAAAATAAACGAAAAAACTGAACCACATGCCATTGTTGGGCAGAATTTTCTGAATTTGTCTTGAAGCCAAGAGAATTTATTTGACTGTCTGGGGAGTATCGAGGCAGATCTCTTATTCTCAAACAGACACCAAAGTTGCTTGAACAAATGGTTTGCGTTAGCTGGAGAAAGACACTGAATGGAAACCATGTGCCTCTGAACCTTGTGGTTTCAAGTTGAACCACAAGCAGTGAGAAGAGCTGTCAGTCTCTAGTCTTGATTTCACCCATGCTCACAGGGAAGAGAAAAACTGTCAGTGCCACCTCTTATGTTGTCTTAATAAAGAGACCTGTGAGCTCATGCAGGACAGACGGTCTCTGGGTGAAGAGTAAGAGATAGAATCTCAGGCAGCTTCCAGTGGGATGTAATAAAGACACATAATTTTTCTCTATGGACATCCACACATGGTAAAGGTAGCAAATCAAGGCCTTTCTGAGGAACAGAAACAACCCGGGGAGGCTAAGGAACATAAAAATCTGGCATCCTCTTATAGCTATCATAAAGGTGAAGGAAAACATCCTAGAAGAATTAGCTTTGAGACCCAAGACGGTTAAGGTTACTAGAACAGAAAAACAAGAAAGACAAATTTCTAAGTGCTACCATTTATCAAACTCCAACAGCAATAAGGGAATGTTATAAAGGAATATTAAGTGCTATTTTATATCACAATGGCGAGAGAATCATTTAACTGCATATAAGCATGGCTTCCTCAATGAACACAGGCATGCCTTCATCCAGCCATTTAGATTATGGAATCAGTTTCTGAAAAACGGAATAAGGTTTGATGTTGAGTTATCTAGCAAATGGAAGGAATAGTAAAAACATTTTTTGCTTCCTCTTCTGTGCCTTCCGTTAAAGAGCCTCCTTGTCTCAGACTGATTTACTTTAAGCGGTTAGCACTTCTACTACTTTGAAGAAAAGGATAAAGAATAACAAATAAATTGTAACAATTTACTACAGTTAATATTAAACTTTCAAGTATTCTACAAATGTACAATACTGGTGCGGGATGTTGACATTAGGGGGCAGGGAGCATGTGGGAGATCTCTGTACTTTCCTCTTCCTTTTGAGGTGAATCTAAAACTGCTCTAAAAATAGTCTTGAAAAAAGTGCTGGGCAGGGCGTGATAGCTCATGCGTGCAACCCCAGCACTTTGGGAGACCGAGGTGGGTGGATCATCTGCTGTCAGGGGTTCGAGACCAGTCTGGCCAATATGGTGAAACCCCGTCTCTACTAAAAATACAAAAATTAGCCAGGCGTGGTGGTGGGCACCTGTAATCCCAGCTATTTGAGAGGCTGAGGCAGGAGAATTGCTTGAATCTGGGAGGTGGAAGTGGCAGTGAGCCAAGATTGTGCCATTGCACTCCAGCCTGGGCTACAGAGTGAGACTCCGTCTCAAAAAAAGAAGGAAAAAAGTGCTAAATGTATTATTGTGATATACAGGAGACTAAAATCAAGTATAACTTGAAAACTTGATCTCGTGACTCATATTAAAAATGAATAAATGTATACCCACAAAAATTTTTTTTAAAAATTAAATTTATAAAATGAATAAATGTAAATGTAATATATAATTACATATATTACATATGTATATACACACAAACATATAGCAATAGAGAAAGAGGAGTATGTGTATACTCACACACATACACGCACATTTCTACAATTTAATTAGTGATTTATACCTAGAATCAAGCAGCTCTTGGGGGAGTTGAGGTTTTATAATACAGAAGAGATAAACTGCGATCACTTTTGACCATTTTGCTCATCTTTTTCTTTTTCTTTTTCTTTTAGACGGAGTTTTTTTTGCTTTTGTTGCCCAGGCTGGAGTGCAATGGCACGATCTCGGCTCACTGCAACCTCCGCCTCCTGGGTTCAAGTGATTCTCTTGCCTCAGCTTCCCAAGTAGCTGGGATCACAGGCATATGCCACCACACCGGGCTAATTTTGTATTTTCAGTAGAGACGGGGTTTCTCCATGTTGGTCAGGCTGGTCTCGAGCTCCTGACCTCAGCTGATTCGCCTGCCTTGGCCTCCCAAAGTACTAGGATTATAGGTGTGAGCCACTGCACCCGGCCTTGCTCATCTTTTTCTAAGAAATTCAATAACCTAAGCTAACATAGATTTCATTCTGTTTCAGCAAAAATATCAGTGACATGCTCGCAAACTATCCTTCCCGTCTGTTTACCATTCACCTCTATATTTCATTCATCTCTGTTTTCTGTTCACTTATGTACCATTTCTTTCTGCTTTCCCAATAAATGAGCCCACTGAGATAAATACTGGTCTAACAAGAACACTGAAAAGCATTCTTTAAGGTGAAAAACAGAAAAAAAAATCCATTTCTGAAGTTCTTTTTAGACCTACTGTTTTGAGCATTGGTTCACAAATTTGCCTGCAAATAGAGTCAATAGAAATTTTTAAAAATAGATCTCAAAACAGACCCAATTATCATATGTTGGATGAGACTCAGTTATCAGTACATGTATTTCCTGGGTGAAAAATATCTTAAAATTACAGCATTAAGTTATGTTATCATTTGAATAGAATTATTTTACACAAGCTAAATGACATTCACTCTATAGTTCTCAGGAAAATCATGAGAACTTACCTAACCATCGATTGGATGTTGCACCACCTGTGTACATTGATCAATAAGATAACCTACATGGGTAGGTTACCTTTAATTTGGTACATTTTAAGAAATAAAGAAATTTCTGATAATTTTAATTATCAAAAAAGCAAAATGAGGTATACCATCATTTCAAAACACACCCCAAAGCATCAATGTATTTGTTCAAATAAAGAAATGAACTAAAACAATACACATATCAGACTCCCAAAGGGTCAACACCAACCCGTAAGCTCAATAGGCCCATCAGCTCAGAACTAATTTTGAGCCCATGTGTCAGTCAGTATTTATTAACCACCTACTATGTGTCAAGCACATGTGGAATTTGTCAGTCTATATTCTAATGCTACAGAACGTTCTTGGAATGGCTAACTCATTTCAAGACCTATGTTGACTATAATGTCTGATCACTTGTAAATTCTCTAAATATCTACATCACAGTGGTAAGTGCTGTATAAGCAAGACATTCTCAAACACCATCATATATTTTCCCTATTTAATTGACCAAATTGCGAACATTCAGCGTGTTTACATTTGATGTACATTACATGATGTAATGCTGAATGTGTCAATTGTGCTCATGATTAATGTAAGTTGAACGTTACTATTGTTATCATCTAATTTTCTGAAATGCGAAGGTAAAAATTTTCCGATTTTAACATTTCTGAAATTAAGATGTATTTTATCATTGAGTATAGACTGGGTATGGCTTATATTTACTCTTCCTTCCGTCAGCCTCTCCCAACCTAAAAACTAACATTACATTAAATTGATATCTTAGAGTGGAAGGTTGTTTAGAAGAAAGAGATACGGGAGTTTTCCTAAGTAGTTCAATAACCCTATGTATACATCATTCTTCTAAAGTAGGGGAAGGAGAAGATAAACGCAAAGATCATCAATGTTCAGTCTGGCTGACAGACAAAACCTAAGTATTATTGCAGAATATCATAGTCCATATTATCAATTTCCAGCAGATGGCATCTCACACTTTTAAGTTAGTCATTGAGGAGCCTATGGGATGTCCTTGCTTGGATAACACATGGAACTCCAAATTGTGCTTGTGTTTCATGAGAGTATATTTGCCAGCACAGTCACCTAGAATGAGAATTTCTGTAACTAGCCTCTGCATGTGGTCACTAAGATTGCCCACAAGCATTTAGTATTTTCAGCAGAACCAAAGCATAGTGCACATTTTAATGACAGTGCCTCCTGTTTTAGAACAGTCTGCACAACGTAATTGTAGGGCAAGGTGGGAATTATGAGTCTTAAACAAGTATTGTAGGTGGGGATAACATGTGTATTAAAATAACCAAAACCATGGGCTCTGCTTTTCTGCAGATAAGCCTCACACAGCTATGATTCACAGCAGTGTACAGCTGCATCTTTCTGGAGAAAATCCTGCAGTATTTAACTGTGCCTTCTGAGATATATTCAATTTTTCCACTTTCATTAAAACTTCCATTACAATAATATTTGTTTTTGGTACTTTAATGAATCATTTTAAAACACATATTAACATATGAATCTTTGTATCCTAGGCAAACTTGAGAACCAGTGTTCGAAACGGTATGGTTAAAAGGAACTTTAAAAATTGATTTCTTTTCTATTTTTCCCATTAGATTCTTTTCAGTGCTCTTAATGGGACAGTATCTATCTGAGTGAGCTGATTTCTTCGGGAAACAGAATGAAATGGTACAGAGGTAAATGGTACAGAGGTGAACAGAGAACAGAAGTGAATGGAAAACAGAAGTGAAGGCTAATGTGTGAGCATCTCACAGATATATCTGCTAAAGCAGAATGAGATCTATAGTACATTGGGCTAATGAACTTCTTAGAAAAATATTGAGTAAAATGTTCAAAAGTAATTTCAGTTTATCTCATGTTGTCTAACAGTCACTTGAAGATGAAAGAGAAATTTCATGTGTCTATAGCTAAGCATGGCTTTTTTTTTTTTACACCATATTTTATTAGACTGTGGCATCTTCACCTCGTTCTTAGTCAAATTGTTCAAGATGGCTCTTTCTCAGCATTCTATTTGTTCTTAAATGTCAACTAAATATGTTAACAAGCATTTCAACGATAATAAATAAACCTTCATTTGGTTTGATTAACACTAAATCAGCCAC
>NW_012098097.1:3668712-3678915 GCF_000951045.1 Mandrillus leucophaeus
TTCCCCCACTGTATTCACATTACATGAATCTTAGCATCCCTTGTACATCCCTAGTACTTCCTAAAAACTAAAGGAGAAACTAATTATAATGTATTTATTAGTATTGATTGTGAAACATTTTTTCCCCAGATGCTTGATTTTCACTCTCCCTTATCAATCAATGACCAAATTCTTCTAAGGATAAAATAAAGATTTTTTGATGTTTTACATTAAACAGAAACTAATGTAACTCTGCCTAATTAAATGGCTCCTCTCTAATCCTTCCCAGTCAGTTCTGGCAAAAACAAAAATTTAGAATATTGAACAAATGAATAGTCTTCCTGTGTAGTATTTTTCTATTTCAATTACAGCCAGTGAAAATGTACAAACTGGATTAACTACAGGAGAGATGATTATCTATCTTTTAAAGCAGTAATGTTTAGGATTACCTAGGGACATAAGTAATAAGTAGTCCCTATCAATCAGGAGGAAAACTTAAGTCCTTTTTATTCCCAAGTGGAGCCCCAAAATGACTGGCCATAAGCAAAATGGCACTGTGTGCTTCTTTGTTCCCCACCCTCAACTCCCTCCTTCCATTCCGACCCTTCTTCTCTACTCCACACCATCAAAAACCTGCTCCCATATCTCATATTCACACTACAAAATACATGAAACAACTTTATGCAAAGTTCACCAGGGTAGGCAGAGAGGATGGGGAGAGGCATAGTTGAATCTTATCTTGGATAAAATCAAACTAAAAACATTGAACACTAGTGGCGAGATTTGTAGCAACTACCCATGTTAGGAACGTTTGGGCATGGAGAGAGGTTCAAGAAAATCTTGTAGAGTTTCATTGAGTTAGAATGGGCAAAACGGGGGATGGAGGCATTGTTATGGCAGACAGCAAAGAAAGGAGGAACCAAAAGATTTCAAATCTAATTTTGCAAATGATTTGGGGCAGAGATATGTCAGTCTGCACTCACTTAGTATTTCCCCCATGGTTTATTTTATAATCCACTGAGAACAGATTGTTTTTAAAATCTCTGTTATATACTAGTTACCTTTTAAATGTTTACCCTTCGAAGGACTGTAATGCTGTTCCTAATTTACATTTATGATTATTCTGTCACCATTTATGTAAAATTGACTAAGAGGTGTTTTCAGGAATCTACTGGAAACCATGAGCAATGTAAATTGCCAAGGTGCCAGAAATGTAGAAGGGCTAATTCTATGACCTTACCGTTCATACTTTATATCTGCTCTATTTGGACAAACTTATGGAAGGAAATACACTTTACTTTTCCATAGGAGAAATTAAACACTCATGCATTAATATGTCACATACAAGAGTTCAATGCCTGCACTGTAGTTTCACTGCATATTAACGGGTGATTCCATTCTCTGAACAAAGCCGACTGCAGACAGAGTTTTCTTCCTCTCTAGTCAAACATCCCCTACCTGAGGCACCAGGATCTTGTTCAGCACTTGAGTCCAGAAACAGCAAATTCAATCTAGCTGTGGCAGGCCGAGGGTAAACTGGAATGCCAACTCCAGACTGGGATTCAAAACCACGAGCCTCTGGAAATAAAGCTTGGACTTGGAGAAATGACACCAACCTCAAGCCAAGAAATCTCACCCAGTTTGTTTAACAGCTTTCAGTGCACAGTGAATACAGATAACCACGAACATCACTCCTGTTTTAGTTTAAAGCATATCCAACTAAGAACTTAATGTAAGGTGCCGTAAGAATGAGAACATCACACTCTTCTCTGGGTTCTTGCTCTTTGAGATATTTCGGCGGTCACCTGATTGCAAAATGTAGCAGCAACTTTCTTTTCTGGTGTGCTAAGATAGTTTTATCTCATTTGTCTACCTGTCAAGAGCTAGTCTCATACATTAGCTGGAGCTACAATAGGAAAATAAAATGGATACTGTAGATATTCTACAAATGTATCTAAGTCTATATCTTTCTATCTACTTATCTCTATCTTTTGGTCTACCTATTGTCAGTCTATCTGTTCACCTATGTATGTATGTATGTATGTATGTATGTATCTATGTATCTATGTATCTATGTATCTATGTATCTATCTATCTATCTATCTATCTATCTATCTATCTATCTATCTATCTATCTATCTATCATCTATCTCTTCAGATCCTCGCTACACCATCATCTCTGGCTCTTCAGAAATCCCCCCAAAGTATCAGAGACAGGAGGAACAGGAGTCAAACCACACCTCAGACCTGACAAACCTGGATTAATTTCCTCATTTTTCTATACCTCTTCCATCCTGTTTCAGGAAAGCCCCCCCAACCTCTCACTTTATTCATTGTAAAATAGGCAGTGTGGAAATTCACAAAGATAATGAAATATAATGAAGTTCACTGGTGTCTTAGAAAATGTTTCTTAAATCTTATCAAAACTTGAAATTCTACGTGAAATCAGTGTTTATTTTGTCTAAAAAAGATTTTAGCCACACTAGTCATGAAATGGTTTGTCTATTTGTGTGAGTGTCATATAAATAGGCCTCATTCGTTTTTTTAAATAGACATAACTTGGAATTCCTGGATTTTGGGGAAGAAAACACTATTTGAATCTGGTGGGGTGCAGTTGAATAATGATAGCCATAGAGATGATATCGATGGTGATGATATCTATTTGTTAGGTGTTCGGTCTGTGCCAAGAATGATGTTGAGCTTTACAATATATTATTTTAATTAATTGAACATTCTAAAAGTTGATCTTACACACTTTTTAAATTTCCTCTATTAACTGCCAACATTCAGCTTCTGAAGCCAGTAAGGGATGCCATATCAACTCATCACCTGTTTTTTTCTCATACCTTAATGAATGATTTACCTTCATTCAATTAGTGGACACAAGTTACAACCGGTGGCAGAACTCATTAATTTGCGGAGCCACTGGACCAAGGGAAGAACTAACCAAATTAAAATGGTAAACATTTCACACTTAACAAGCAGGATAATGAATTACTTACTCATGTCTTCATTAGCTACTGTATGGAAACTTGCCAGGCAGTGATAAGCTTCATAAATAATCTTTTATTTTGGCATTTAGTATTCTTGTTTTTTTTTTTTTTTTTGACGGCAATAATGTTGCCTGAAGATAAGACAGAGAATGTACCATTATTTAATAAATTCTAGCTGAATCTTGTGGATCGTTATCATGTTCACAATCCACAATTGTTGTTTATTCCCATTCCTTTCTTTAAAAAATATTTATTTATTATTTATTTATTGACAGAAAAAAATATGTATTTGTTGTGTACAACATGATGTTTTGAAGTATACATACATTGTGAAATGGGTAAACCTAGCTAGTTAACATATATATTATTTCACATAGTCACCATTTTTGTAGTGAGAACACAAAACATTCATTCTCTTAGCATTTTTCAAGAATACTATTGGTTGCCACTAGCTGTAGTTACCATGCTGTACAATAGATCTCTTGAACTTATTTTTTTCTGCGTAATTTTGTAATTTCCTATTTTTTCACAAACATTTCCTCAACCACCGCTCTCAACTACCCCAGTCTCTGGTCACTTGCATTCTACTCTTTCCTTCTATAACATCAACTATTTTAGATTCCACATATGAGTGAGATCACATGGTATTGGCTCTTCTCTGCCTGGCTTACTTCACTTAACATAATATTCTCCAGGTTCACCCATGTTATTACCAATGACAGAATTTCCTTCATGTTTATGGCTGAATAGTACTCCATTGTGTATATATACCACATTTTAAAAAACCCATTCATCTGTTGATGGACACACATTGATTCCATATCTTGGCTATTGTGAATAGTGCAGCAATAAATATGAGGGTTCAGATATCTCTTCTACATACTGACTTCATTTCTTTTGAATATACACTGGGTAGTGGGATTCCTGAATCACGTGTAGCTCTATTTTTAATTATAATTATTTATATTTCTTGAGTACCTGTGTGCATGACACCGTACTAAGTAATTCAAGTATGTTACCTCTTTGGACAGCACAGAACCCCTGTGTTATAGGCATTGCTGTCATCCTCTCCATTTTGCAAATGGCAACAAGAGATACTTAGTCATTTAGTAAGATACAGCTAGCAAAGAGCTGGGATGGGAACTTGGGCTGTATCTGCCTTCCTAAGGGCAGGGGTTCCACAGCTTATAAGAAATGAAGAAAGTTTGAAAACTCCTGGTGTTGAGGACAATCTAGTAACATTTCTGGGCTCATCTTTTTCCAAACAGGTTTGTCTCTTGCTCTGGTATAGTTTTGTCATACTTTTCCAGTTACTCCATCTTCACAGAGGGAGGCCCAATGCAGCCATTCTTCCAAAATACATTTATACATTTCTTTTTATAAGTTTGCCTATGATGGTAGATCATTTGTATGTTTTTAACTTTCTTTTTTTTTTTTTTTTTTGAGATGGAATTTTGCTCTTATTTCCCAGCCTAGAGTGCAGTGGCACAACTTCGGCTCACTGCAACCTCCACCTTTCAGTTTCAAGCGATTCTCCTGCCTCAGCCTCCCAAGTCACTGGGATTACAGCCGCCCACCACCACGCCCAGCTAATTTTTTGTATTTTTAGTAGAGACGGGTTTTCACCATGTTGGTCAGACTGGTCTCGAGCTGCTGACATTGTCATTCACCCGCCTCGGCCTCCCAAAGTGCTGGGATTACAGGCGTGAGTCACCACCATTCCCAGCCCTGTGTTTTAAAATTTGTTGAGTGTCCTAGTACATTAATTAGAAAGTCCAGCATGCTCCATAAAGCACTGTGTTGGATTGTTACCTCTCTTTAGCATTAATTAAGCATATATATTCAGCATACAGAAAGGGGCTTTCATATCTGTGAATCAATGCAATTAAATCTACCAGTCATACATGAAAGACACTGTCTTTGAACCACTCTTTCACGGGTTTGTAATGAAATATTGATGCATTTGGAAATTTCATACAGCAGATATTTAAACTGTGAAACCTATTTGACAATATGCTTATTTCGTATGCAACAGTGATACTTTTCATTCATCATCATTAGGCTACATAGTTGGAATTACTTTTTTATTTGGCATAGAGGGGCATGGTTGGCAGCATTTAGTTAAACTTATCACTACTTTTAATGATTAATAAGAGTTATAAGCACGATGGGTTTTCAGGGTAATGCTCATTTACTGTGTTAGTAGAATAGATTAAATTTAACTGCTTCGTGGGGACATTGACCCCAAAACTTGCTTCAATTAGTGTATGCCTCTAGCTGTCTAAACTAGCTGAGCACCCAGGTATTAGTATCTGTAGTAACCTGTTGCTTTGCCTTTTGTTTGTTTTAATATTATTTTTAATGGGTAAATGTGAGTGTGTGTGTATATATATATACACACACACATTTATATATATGTACATGTGTATATATATAACCCCTGTGTTATAGGCATTGCTGTCATCCTCTCCATTTTGCAAATGGCAACAAGAGATACTTAGTCATTTAGTAAGATACAGCTGGCAAAGAGCTGGGATGGGAACTTGGGCTGTATTTGCCTTCCTAGGGCAGGGGTTCCACAGCTTACAAGAAATGAAGGAAGTTTGAAAACTCCTGGTGTTAAGGATGATCTAATAACATTTCTGGGCTCATCTTTTTCCAAACAGGTTTATATATATACACACAAATATATATATATTTAATTTTACTTTAAGTTCTGGGATACATATGCAGAACATGCAGGTTTGTTACATAGGTATACATGTGCCATGGTGATTTTGTGCACCTATCAATATTTTTAACAAACCATCGACTTGCTCTTTTATATGACCATCATATGCTTTAAAAATAGGACAGTTGGCCAGGCACAGTGGCTCACGCCTGTAATCCCAGCACTTTGGGAGACCAAGATGGGCGGATCACCTGAGGTCAGGAGTTCAAGACCAGCCTGGCCAATATGGTGAAACTCCGTCTCTACTAAAAATACAAAAATTAGCCGAGCATGATAGTGGGCACCTATAAACCCAGCTACTCAGGAGGCTGAGGCAGGAGAATCACTTGAACCCAGGAGGCAGAGGTTGCAGTGAGCCCAGATCACACCACTGCACTCCACCCTGGACAAGAGCGAGACTCATCTGGGGGGAAAAATAAAGAGAGACAGTCAATGGCATCATCTATCTATAATCTTAAGCATAAAGCAGTTTGCTAAAGGAGAAATATTAATCAAATATCTAAAGCAGAACATTTTATTCAACCACCACAAGAAATAAAAACAGCAAATAATGACGGAGCACCTACAAGAAACATCCAAGGTAGTTTTTTAAGAACTCGGTTTCTCTTTTTCTTTCTGTCTATACAACTGTGAAATACAAGGGCAGAGATATGCTAGAATTAATTTTCTGTGGCACTGGTCACTTGCAAGTTTGACATGCCTTCAAAATGGGAAAATACCAAAATGGTTGTTTGGTTTCCCTGAAGGCTACAAAAAAAGGGTGTGTGTTTCTACAACTGGATAAATGATCATTTCTATTTTTCATGAAAAAATAAATCCAATAAAACAGAGTAAGTATCTCATCCAGCAACCCCATTCATGGTGCATCTATGTGAGTAAAACTCTAAGTCACTATTGTTAGTGGGCTTTGGTCAGACGGGAAGGGGAGAAGGGAAATAAATGAAATTGGAGCTTAGGAAGTAACAAAAGAAGAGAAATAAAAACCAGGCTTCTGTAACTTTTGATCACTGTTAAACACGGCAGGATCCACAATTATAAAGGGAAGCAAATCTCAGAGAAATGTGAGGGTGACACGTCTGTACTGTACACTGAGTAATTTCCCATGGAACAAAAAAGGGAAAGTTTATTTTTCTATGAAATAATGTACTCACTTGGCTGACTTGCCAGCAAAGCAATAGAAAAACTAGACAATCCATGTCTGCTCCACGAATAAGATATTGGGGAAGTTTTCTAAGCAGAAGAAGGGGGTCTGAATCTAAACCCCTTCAGAAACTATCTTCAAATATTATGAAGAGCAGTCTACCTCGGGACCTCAGAGGCAACAGTTACTTTTCCCTCAAAAGTGCTCAACCTTAAAATAAGTTGTTTAATGCAAGCATGTTTGTGAACAGAACTTGCTTTATGAATAATCGTGGGAGACAACATTGATTTCACCTGGTGTAATCTGAATTTAAGAGCCTTCCTGGCCAGGCGCAGTGGCTCAAACCTGTAATCCCAGCACTTTGTGAGGCCAAGGTGGGTGGATCACAAGATCAAGAGATCGAGACCATCCGAGCTAACATGGTGAAACCCTGTCTCTACTAAAAACACAAAAATTAGCTGGGTGTGGTGGCGTGCACCTACATGTAGTTGCAGCTACTCAGGAGGCTGAGGCAGGAGAATCTCTTGAACCTAGGAGGCAGAAGTTGTAGTGATCCAAGATTGGGCCACTGCACTCCAGTCTGGTGACAGAGCAAGACTCCATCTCAAAAAAAAAAAAAGGTCCTCCTCAAGAAGATTCTTCCACCTTCAACATACATTCTATATATTCTCGAATCTGAGTTCTTTTTTTAAATTTATTTTTTATTATACTTTAAGTTCTGGGGTACATGTGCACAATTTGCAGGCTTGTTATATAGACATACATGTACCATGTTGGTTTGCTGCATCCATCAACTCGTCATTTATATTAGGTATTTCTCCTAATGCTATCCCTTTTCCTTTCCTCCTCCTCCTGATAGGCCCCGGTGTATGATGTTCCCCTCCCTGTGTCCATGTGTTCTCATTGTTCAACTCTCACCTATGAGTGAGAACATGCAGTGGTTCGTTTTCTGTCCTTGTGATAGTTTGCTGAGACTCTAAATTTCTATCCACTGATAAATTGTTTTTTAAAAATCTTTTGTTTTCTCTAGAAAGTTCAACGTAAAATGGCATCACTTAGGAGGAAAACGCAGTTGCTAGCTGAGCATTTCAACGAGTTGCCAAGATGAAAGCTGGTTGAGTATAGCTCCAAGAGAAAATGCTATCCAAGTAGGTTTTGCCAAGACGAAGAGAAGGGTATGTCCAAAGCAGAAGCAGGAAGTTCTAAGGGGAGATGAGTGCAATAATACCTCCACAATTAGTTGGTGGAGGAATTAGCAGATTTTTTAAAAGGAGGCCACTTTCTAATTAGTCTATATGACTCAGAGTATCACCTTCTAACTCCCTTCTCTAGATGTCTCATAGACTGACCAATGATTTCTCAATAATGTATTCACACTACTTTCTCTATGTACACTTAAACACAAGCTCATTGTAAATAGGTCATTGTGACTCCAACCTTCTTTCAGGTATGTTTCTGGTTCAGAGTATGGGACAGCATACCTGGGAGTACCAGTCTTGTGGAAATCTTTGGAATTCTTTCGAGGCCACAAATGATGTGGCCTCGAATGATGTGGCCTCGAAAGGCCAATCACGCCTTGGGAAAAGGCAATGCACTTGCAGAGACAGGATGCTGAAATGGGAAGTGTGCATTCAAGATGAGACTCATAATTTGTAATGGGGCGATGTCTACACATGAACCAGGTTCTGTTGTTCATATTCTTCGGAATCCTCAGCTCCCAGTCTTTACATGGCTTATGGTGAGGACCACTAGTTTGAAACTAGAAATTGTGGGTAGCCCAGAGCTACATTTACACAGTACCTTTACAGCTACCTCTTTCCTGAGATTTCTTGGTGCTGCTAGGCTTAACCCCCGAGATCTGGGGCAATGAGGTACAATTCTCTTGTTGTACTAGAAATAAGAGATACAGACAGAGCTAGTCAGTGGGGAAAAGAAGGAAGTTTATTAATTTAAAAAAGGAAGCAGACTCATTAATTTTGGCCGATTGTTTTAGCGACATTGTTTCTATGAATTTGTTTTTTCAGTGGTGAAAATTGATTTTCTACGAACAATCTATATCCAGATCGCAAAAGAAATTGGGCAAGTTGGTTGTCTAGAGTTAGAAAAAAAATGAGGCTTCGTAAATGCAAAGCTAAAGATACCATTTAGGGGCCAAGCCAGTAACCTTGGCTGCATTAGCACCATGCTCTAAACCAACTGAGTTGATGGGGATATTTCAAAGAAATAGGAAATTGAATTAATGGGTGCAGTCCATTCTTTAGTACCAATAAAAGCCTGTGTAAGTTGAAACAGAAGGGATTCTCGCATTGTCACCAGCAAGTGTGATATGAGGCATACACCCCAATATCTCTGGCTCTATTTCAGTATCAGTAATATATTGATATTATTAATTAGCCTCTGCTGAGATGTAGGGAGGCAAAGAAGAGAGAAATTGGGGTGGGGGGAAGGAAATTCTAAAACATAAATCTTCAATCTTTAGAAGAAAATCATTATGCAAATTCCATCTCCATCACCATTGTTTTAACTGTTATCACTTGTGATTCACCCAACTGGTAGACTTTCTGCAACCCTTCTACAACACTGAACATTTTCCCAAATTCCTGAAACTCACAGGAATAAAAACAAATTGGTTAGCAAATTTCTTACTTAAAAGATATTGAAAGGAAAATTGCACAAAAAGATGGTTTGTTTTCTTCTTCAGTTGTGTTGCAAATAGTTCCCCCAATGAAACCCTGGAATTTCCTCCAGTCTGTTCCCCATTACCTGTGTGGGAAAATTGTGAAAAATCAATCTGTTTTCTGCATAACCATATATATCCCATCATTTCAGGAATGTCCAAAGCAAACCCCAATGACTGACAATATCAATCTTTTCCTTCTCTTTTCCAAGTTTAATTTCAGCAGTAGTTACAAAGAATAAAGGAAAGTGCAGGCTGAATATCTTCATACCCCAGGCAATTGCAGATTTTAATAAGAATTTGTATAAAACAGGAGGATGTATTCTCTTTATAGCTGATCATATCTTTGACCTTGAGAGTCACATAAGCTTCCTATGACTGTGAGATTTTTCAAATGTCAGTGAAGAATGTGGGATCACGCAGGCAGAACCCGATGCTTTTCCTCTAGTTGACAATGAAAATGCAGACAATGCCAGGCCAAGGCTGAAATTTTTGAAGGAAAAAAATAAAAAGATTCTTGAGAAGTGTAATGATTGGTAACATTTGATGTAAACCTATAAAAGAGTTAGGGCTCAGGGATTTATTATGTCTTCTGTCTTAAACTTGTATTGCCACAAAGGAGCTTTGGGGTAAGATTTTCTTTTTTTTAAGATAAGCTTGTCATGAAAACCGAATTTTGCTA
>NW_012098097.1:3679610-3682097 GCF_000951045.1 Mandrillus leucophaeus
CGATTTTCAAGCCAGAGGGTCTCCATTTAGTCATGGTGCTGCTTTCTATGATGTATATCCAAACCAATTACTTTGAGATTCTTATAGGATAATGTATATTCAATTTTCCTCAAAGTGCATATCATTCCACATTATTAAACTATGAGAAGCCCATATAGCTCTGAACTAGGTGTTTTTTGCCGAAGTCTGCTTCCAGATCATCCATAATCTCCTTAGGCACTTAGACAAGCTATTGAACCCTCTGATACCCTATTTCCCTATCTATATAAGGGAGATGATCATCCTGCTTTCCAAAATGTATCACTGTGAGCACTAAAGGGGATCATTTGTTTGTAAAACTTAGCACTTGACCATATGGTAAGCATTCAATGTTAGACGAAAATATACAGTTAGAATATAAGTTTATAGTTATTTTCATCTGACATTTATTGAATGGTCTGGGAGGATCCTTTGACTTTCTTCTGTTGACACTCTAAATTCCAATGTCTGGACAGGTAGGGCATCAGTAGAAATCATAGCAAATGGAATACACAATTTATGATTGATCAACCATGTTACATATTTTAACTTTGATAATCATCTCTGGAAGCAAGAGTCTCAACTAGAAGACTATTGGAGATCCTTAGATTCTATGCAAAGCGAAATGACCTCATTTCATTTAAGTTAGAGAAAAAAAACCATCTCTGAGTGTACGGTATTTCCTTTTCATTAAAGATGATTTTTTCAGATAACATGCTTCTCCCGATTCTGACTATCAGAAGTACACTGGAGAGGTCATCAGCAAAATGGACTTCAATAAATTTAAATCAAAAGAAAAAAATGTTTTTGCTCTGCCCTTTTAGCCCTTCCCTATCCCCAAGTCTGAAGAACAGTGACCTTTCCAGCTGGGGCAGGGACAGTGGTTTTAGTGGTTGATGAGTGGAATCTGAGACCTGTCATAAACCTCCATCATCATGCAGCTGTGGGAGGGATCACCCCACTCCTATGCAGCACATGGGCTTTCTAAATAATCTTTCCACCAGCCCTAGACCTTAGCACAAAGGGAGCTTTTCTTCACCTCGTCTAAGGGAGTCACTGTTCTTAGGTTAAAGTGTTGGACCAGATTAACTAGCAGGGTCCCCAAGTGCCAAACTATGCACAAGCATAATGAATGGGCAACAGGAAAAAGTTTGATTCTCCATTTCTATAAACACCATTTCTTTCTTGGCATCCATTCTACAAATTCCGCTAAGTGTGGACCTCTCTGCAGAGATATAACTATGGAGCATATCCACAAAACGCTCTATGCATAGCTATGGAGGTGTGTTCATTGTACCCACACTTCCCTAGAACACCGTGAATTTAAGCCTTTCACTTCTTCGCTGTCTTGACGTTTCATTTTACTTTCCTGTGCAAGACTAGCCCTCCTCTCTTTCCTTTCCTTCGTTTTTTCTTAGATCATATAAAACTGTAAAAATAAAACAAAAGAGAAACACATTTGCCTCATTTTCAAGTAGGAAGGAGACTAGCCTCAAGACAGGGAGACTCCCTTACAGCCAAGATGACTGACAAATTCTTGTGGCTTTCTCCAAAAGTCAAACCAAAATCCAACCAGCAGCCAGGCTTCGTTCTGGCAACCTTGCTTTGCCTGGAAATGAGTGCAATCATATCCTAATAGCTATTTGGATAATTGTTCATATGTGTGATCTGCCAACTAATGTTGGAAACAAGTCCTTATTACAAGTATAGCATGCAGTCTAATCTGGAATACATTAAAATGTGATTTCTGTAGATGCCTATTTCTAAACTGGAATAATAAGGAAACCATTTATCACATTTGCTTTTAAGAAGAATATTTAAAGTACAATGGTAATCTGTAAATGTGCGAATGTAGAGTTACATGTTTAATACTTAAATTTTTTAAACTCTGAGTATTTTACTCAGTAGTCCTATCTTCTGAATCAGTCTTGGGCTAAAGAAGAGTTTTGTCTTGTTTTTCTAACAGATGACCATAATATAAATGCTTGCGTATAAAAGTTATCAAGGATTCATTTTAACCCCCCACATTGGAAATAAGTTGAATGACTACATGAACTCAAGATAACTGTGGTTGTTGATGCATGGTAGACAATAAGAGGGAGATAAGTCTACTTCTCAGAAATCTAGAACCAAAAGGCAGTCAGGAACAAAATTCCTGAAGATTTTCTCACCTTGAGCTAAAACACTGCAAGCTGAACTGCCGTAGTGGGGATCTTGAGTTCTTCCCATAAAGTTAGATATAGATTAGAAGGCATTTTGCTGTACTTTCATAAAGAGGCACTGGGGCACTGAGAAAGAACAGGGGTTTGGACCTAAGACAGTCTGGTTTGAATTCCAATGTGCCATTTACCGGAGGGGAAAATCATAGAGACCGCACATCCTTTTTCTGAGCTTCAACGTCCTTATCATTGAAATAGGAACAATAAAACTATTTCAAGGCATTGTTATGATGACTAAATAAAATAGGTA
>NW_012098097.1:3682147-3684350 GCF_000951045.1 Mandrillus leucophaeus
TCTTGTTTTTCTAACAGATGACCATAATATAAATGCTTGTGTATAAAAGTTATCAAGGATTCATTTTAACCCCCCACATTGGAAATAAGTTGAATGACTACATGAACTCAAGATAACTGTGGTTGTTGATGCATGGTAGACAATAAGAGGGAGATAAGTCTACTTCTCAGAAATCTAGAACCAAAAGGCAGTCAGGAACAAAATTCCTGAAGATTTTCTCACTTTGAGCTAAAACACTGCAAGCTGAACTGCCGTAGTGGGGATCTTGAGTTCTTCCCATAAAGTTAGATATAGATTAGAAGGCATTTTGCTGTACTTTCATAAAGAGGCACTGGGGCACTGAGAAAGAACAGGGGTTTGGACCTAAGACAGTCTGGTTTGAATTCCAATGTGCCATTTACCGGAGGGGAAAATCATAGAGACCGCACATCCTTTTTCTGAGCTTCAACGTCCTTATCATTGAAATAGGAACAATAAAACTATTTCAAGGCATTGTTATGATGACTAAATAAAATAGGTATGACGAAATAGAATAGGTATAGGTAATGTGACCAGCACAAACTATGCATCTGATGAACTGAATGACAGTGCTGCTTTGCAGAGAGACAGCATAATGTGGTGTTATGAGCATGGACAATGGTGCCATATTTAATTTCACGTATCCCAGTACGAAATCTTCCTAATGGTGTAGTCATGAATGAGGTGTCCAACTTCTCTGTGGCTCAGTGTTTTTATCTGCAAATGGGGATGATAATAATATTACATACCTCAAACGGTTACTGTCAGGGCTTAGTGAGTTAATAATATAAAGATTTTAACACAAATTCTGGCTCAATAAGGGTTCAAGAAAGCTATTGCGCCTGTTGTTATTAGTCTATTTGGGATAGAAAAAGCCAGCTCCCAGAAGCTATCGCCACTCCTGGTTCAGTCTATTTTCTTCTTATTTCTCTTTTTTCTCCTTTCCTTTTACCTTTTCCACCTATTTCTTCCTAGAAATAAAGAGTACGTACCCACATTCAGGCTTTAATTTTCTGAAGATCGACCTTGCATGAGGCAGGAAGAAGGAAAGTAGGAAGTGACTGTGAGTTACGGTCAGGGGAAGTTGGTGTTTTCTTTCCTCAAAGATAATGAAACATGTTTCCTTTTGTCAGTGTCAATTAGTTCCATAAACTGATTTGTTCCACGTTTAATAAACAGCTCTTGAATGGTGCTACATGCAAGGAACTGTACTAGGCACAAGGAAGACGAAATGATGATGATGTCCATAGTAAGACTGTTTCCCTTCTGACTTCTCACACACAGGAAGTAACAAATAGACGTTAGGAAGAGGAGTTGGTTATTTTCCTCTGCTTACTGGAGTAATCGACATGACCAGGTGCTTCTAATTACTGTTGCTTTAGGAGAACGAACAGTAAATAATCCATATCTTAATACAGTCTCCCTCAGTATCCTCAGGAAATTGTTTCCAGGATCCTGCATACTCAAGTTCTACAGTTGGTTCTAGCAAAAGTCATATCTGTGGGTTTTGTATCCAGTGAATACTGTATTTTTCCATCCATGTTGGTTGCAGAGGCAGAACCCATGGATAGGGAGGGCCAACTGTATTCACCGGAAAAAAAAATCCACGGATAAGTTGACCTGTTCAATTCAAACCAGTGTTGTTCAAGGGTTGGCTGTAAAATGATGAAGAAAAGTACAACTTTGATTAACAAAGCCAAAAACAAAATGGACTTCATGGTTCAATTCTAATGTAGAAGCCTTAAATTTGCTCTACAGCCCTCAAGTGGTAGAAATGGCCCTTTCTGATTTTTCCATATGAAATTATCTCTCCTTCAAGCTTCTCTTAACAGGATAGAGAGTAAATGGGATTGGTCACCATAGAGGAGCCCTGTTACCTCTCTAGTGTAGTACAAAAGTCCTGGAGTGATCCATAGTGCAGAAAAACTACGGGAAAGGACCAGCACCTGGGTCCATTGTGGGAATCTTTGAGAAAGGAAATGCAAAGTAGACTGTACTTGGTCTTCAGGGACCCCAGCTTTGACAGGCAACTTTATTAGAAATTCCCGCACTTTTTGAGATGCTGCATAGCAGGAGTGCAGTAGATATGTCTCTGCCACTTACATAACTGGCCCTCCTGTTCCTCCCCATTTTGGGGTCTACAACCTGGGCTAAGTCACCTCCAGCACCAGCCTCATGCCTGCTC
>NW_012098097.1:3684420-3690231 GCF_000951045.1 Mandrillus leucophaeus
TTCCAGGTACCTGCTCACTTCTGTTATTGGAAACAAGCAACTGTTAAAATCCCCAGCAGTGAGTCAAGATATTCAAATAAGAATATAAAGACTTAGCATTCAGACCCACGGGGAAAAGGAAAAATAGTACATTTTTTATCCTTTCAAATCTGCTACAACAAAAAGAAACATAATTCAATATCTCATGAGTGAATCCTGTCATACTTCGAAAAAAAATCTACAGAAATGTATCCTGCAGCAGCAATATATATTCACAAAGGCATCCCAGGGTCTATGTTTCTTTCCTAGAAACTAAGCTTCATTTTTGTCCCATAAAATCGAGAGAAGGGAGCTGGTTTATGATTTTATACAGAATCAGATGCTGAATCTGCATCGGAACTACAGCAACCTCTACTGAACTTTCAGGGCTCAGTCTTAACGATACCTGATATGTACAATTGTTCATTAACCCCACACGAATTTTCATATGCTCAGTAACACGTATCAGTTTAGTTAATTATTTTTGGTTAAGACTTGTTTAAGTATGTGCCTTTCTGTCTTACGTAATTTTGAGAATAAAGACCCTTTCTTATTGTTTTATGTTCCCAATGTGTTCCAAGGTTAGTTGATGCAGGTACCAGGACATCTGCAAACAACTGTTCCTTTCTCATAGATTCAGTAAGTTTCAGATGGATGAATACATTAATGAGTGTGCACAAATATGTTAAAATAACATGTAGGCATAACTAGACACAGTGAGGAACAAACCCAGCATTTCCCCCAAAATGTCAGAGAAACAATTCAATTCAATTGAATGAATGTATTTTGAACACTTCCTACATGCAAAACATTGGGCAAGGATTGTGAAAAATACACAGAGATGAATGAGACTTGCCCTGGCCCTTGGAAAATCTTCATTGTGCCAATGGAGATAGCTGTGGGTGTTGAAGTACGTCTTATGCTCGGCTTCATGCCCTCTCGGCCTACTGTTTTACTCTAGCTTTATGGAGCCAGTTATTTGCAGATGTCCTCGTACCTGCATCAACTAAGCTTCATTTTCTTCCCTAGGATTTCTCCTCTGAGCACTGTGAGATGTCAGCAATGTGCTCAGCCATGGTGACACAGGCAGAAACCAGGCTATGCAAGTGAACACCCCGTATGGCAACTCGACAAATGGGAGAAGGGAACCAACAGAGACATTCCTCTCTTCTGTCGCTCAGGTTTTGATCCCATTCTACGCAGCTGCTTGGAGGGCCACCTCAAGAGATCAAACTCCAGTTGGTCCAGTAGGAATCAGCTTTCTCTCTTTCCCCTTTATTCATCCCTGCCTCTCCTTCGGGTATCTTAGGATCACATCTCAAAATGAACTAGCCCTAGTCTCAATCTCTGACACCATCAAAGCAACAAATTAGAAAATGAGTATGCTATAAAGAAAAGCAAAGAGCTGTGAGTACAGGAACTTCGCTCTATTTGATAACCCTTTCGAAAGGCTCCCTAAGCGGCTCTGAACATCTCTTGGTTCATACTTGCAATCCCAGTGGCCTATACTAACCCTGAGCAGTAACTCTGATTCATTTGGAAAATATAAGTGATGGTGCAGATAAAATTTATCTTTTATCAATAATTCTGGAAGTTTCTAAATCTGGAGATTTAGAATATTTGATGGTATAATTAAGAACTAAATGCAATCCCCCTCCCCATTAGTGGATTAATTCACATTACTCCTTTATTCAAAAGTTCCAAGTCCTCTCACTAGCAATAGTCCTGAAAGAACAAAAGAGAGGAGGGAAAGGAAAGGAATGGGAAAAAGGAAAAAAGAAAAAGAAAAGAAAAGAAAAAAGACACTGCTTTAGCTTCTTAGATTTTAATGTTATTGGATGAAATCTGGGACTAGGGACACTAGAAACCTGAAGGAACCTATATTAAATGAAGTAATCATTTAAAAATCGGTTGTTGGCTAGGTGCAGTGGCTCATGCCTGAAATTCCAGCACTTTGGGAGGCCAAGGTGGGTGGATCACCTGAGGTCAGGGATTTGAGACCAGCCTGGCTAACATGGTGAAACCCAGTCTCTACTAAAAATACAAAAAAAAAAAGTAAGAAAGAAAAATTAGCTGGGCGTGGTGGTGGGTACCTGTAATCCCAGCTGCTTGGGAGGGTGAGGCTGGAGAATCGCTTGAACCCAGGAGGCGGAGGTTGCAGTGACAGGAGAGTGTGCCATTGCACTCCAGCCTGGGTGACAAGAGCAAAACTCCATCTCAAAAAATAAATAAATAAATAAATAAATAGGTTGTTGATTCTTTAAATTCTAACTAATTCGAGAAACAATATGTCTGGAAAAACTATATATATATATATATATATATAAAATACACACATATATCTTTGTCTAAAAATCTAACCTATTTTCCACTTCCTTTCCCTTGTGCTGGCATAGTCAATCATGGTAACCCTAAGCAGGTGCCTAACAGGTTGTTCATATATTGGCATGGCAAAGTAAGAAGCTGGAGTGTGCAGTTGGTAGTTCAGATTCTGGGGGTGCTAATTAGTGCAAATGATCCTAATGCTAGTTAATCATCCCAAATCACATTTTCAGTATTTTGGAAACTCAATCCTTGGCAATTCCACTTTGGGTGCCAATTAATTTTACAAGTCAATCACTGTTTTTGGGGAGGATGGAATAAACATAGAATAAATGTTTCTATCCATGTGATTTATTTGTATTCAATTTCAAAACAAAGTATGAACCCATACCCACTTTCAGAGCACTTTACCTGAAATCTTCTAGCATTTGTAAATATCTATCTCATATGATGGTTCTCTCTGGGCATGCCTTATTTTACCTCTCTACTTCATAGTAAGGTTCATGTCGCACACAATTTTGGATCTTCTTCACACTCCCTACTCTACCCTATAATCTAACACGATTGTTCGCACTTAGCATGCCCTTAGTAAATGGTTGCTAAAGGAATGAACAAAACAATTAATGAGTAACTGAGTAAATAACACCTCGAAATAATAAAATTGAGGATGAGGAATTATCTACAATAGTCCCAGAATGCCACTGGGACACCCAGAATGTTCCCTTAGTAGCAGCACACATGTTGACTTGTGTGCTATGAATGCCATTGGTTGTGCACACATTTTCTTTAAGATGTGCTCTTTCTACTTCAGCATGCTCTGTACTCTGCAGATGTGCAGTGGTAGCCATATTTCAACTCTCCACCTTCACACCTCCCACCGGTGTTAACCTCTTTTCCCCAGGATTTATGTCTTTTTTTATTGTTCTGCCTGGAGCCATGCCAGATCCTAGGATCAAACTTCCCAACCTTACCAAACTCGTGGGTGAAGGGACGGAAATCAGACTTGGTAGAAAGGCCTGTGCTTCTAATGTGGGAAAGGAAATGGCTTACTTGTCTCCATGGAAACACATGCACTTTCCAATTGTTGCTGAATAAATGAAAGTTGTGTTCTTAATTCACAGACCTCAATTTCAAGCAAATCTAGCAGTTTTTCGGGGCCAGCACATTGAGAATTTTTTTCTTTTTTTTTGAGACAGAATCTCACTGTGTTACCCAGGATGGAGTGCAGTGGCACAGTCTCGGCTCACTGCAACCTCCACCTCCTGGGTTCAAGGGATTCTCCTCTCTCAGCCTCTTGAGTAGCTGAGATTACAGGCACCTGCCACCACACCCAACTAATTTTTTGTATTTTTAGTCGAGATGGGGTTGCACCATGTTGGCCAGGCTGATTTCAACTCTTGACCTCATGATCCGCCCACCTCGGTGAATTGCATTTTAAATTTCATTTTTTTTAAAAAATTATTGTTTGTTGTTTCATCTTACCCTCTAATACAAAACTCAGTAACAATTTCTTCTAAATGGTTTCTACAGAATAGTCAGGAAGCGCTGGATTCTTAAAAGTATGAAATTAGTTATTAAAACTGCTTTAGGATTTAGTTAACTTTTTTGAGAATTATCAGAAACTTCATGAAATACAACAATAAAGACCAGACCTTGAGTCTGCATTATTATTTCTCCAAATATATAACCAGGTACAAATGATTTTTATTTTGAACGACGATGCTTAGATCCTCAACAAAAGACGGGTTGATGGGTGCTGCAAACCACCATAACACATGTACAGCTATGTAACAAAACTGCACGTTCTGCACGTATAATCCAGAACTTAAAGTATAATTTAAAAAAAAAGTTTTTGAAGGATGGTATATTTAAATTAAGTCGATATTTGTTACCCCTTACTCAGTTTTTAAGAATGCTGACAGTGGTGTCACATAGAATGACAATGTAGACTATAATCAGCTGTGGGTCATATAGAAAATACAAACATCAGGGTGTCACTCAAGACACAGTGAATCAGTGCTTCTGTGAGTTACAAGAACCTCTAGACTGCATGTAGAACAGCATGGGATCGTATGTAGTAGAGTAAGACCACAGGCTTTGGAAGGCCTCTGTCACTTCTTAGTGATGTATCCTTGAGCAAATTACATAACCCTTTGGTGCCTCATTTTTCTTATCTGTAAAATGATGATATTAATAATCGATAAAGCTAAAATATGTAGAATAGTCCCCAGCATAGAAGTGCTTAACTCATGTCAGCTCTTTCTTCATTCCTACTTAGTAAGTGTATGTTCAATAAACTTTACAGGTGATTCTGATCCAAAGCCAGTGTTTTAAAATGGTTATCTATGCTGGGCACGGTGGCTCATGCCTTTAATCCCAGTACTGTGGGAGGCCGAGGCGGGCAGATCACGAAGTCAGGAGTTCAAGACCAGCCTGGCCAACACAGTGAAAACCCGTCTCTAGTAAAAATACAAAAAAAAAAAAAAATGTATTAGTCTGACGTGGTGGTAGGCACCTGTGGTCCCAGCTTCTTGGGAGGCTGAGGCGAGAGAATTGCTTGAACCCAGGAGGTGGAGGTTGCAGTGAGCCAAGATCATGCCACTGCACTCCAGCCTGGGTGACACAGCGAGACTCTGTGTCAATCAATAAATAAAGAATAAAAAATATAAAAATGGTTATCTAGAGCTGCAGTGTCCAGTTTGGTAGTCACTGGCCCTAGGTGGCTATTGAGCACTTCAGATACATTCAATGTGATGGATAAACTGAATTTTAAATTTTATGTAATCTGAATTTCATGTCTAATACTTGATTCAGTTATGAGAAAACAGCTTGGGTATGTGAATGTGTTTTTCAACAGTACATTTTATGGAATGAAAATACAGACCAAGTATTTTCAAGGAAATTTAACACCTGAATTGAGATGTGCTGTAACTGTAAAATACACACCATATTTTGAAGACTCAGCACAAAAAAGTAAAATATCTCACTAATATTTATATTAATTGTATTTTGAAATGATGATATTTGGGATAAAATAAAGCATATTTTTTAAACTAATTGCACTCGTGTTTTTCTGTTCTTGAATATGGCTGGTTAGAACATTTGAAATCACATGTGGCCTGCATTATTGTTAACAGTCAGTACTGACCTAGAGGATGCCAGGGGCTCATGAGTTAGTGAATAAATTCTAAAATCTAATTAACTATTTTTCCAAATCCAAAATGTAAACCCATCAGTAGAAACAAAATTATTAACCTCTGGGAAAAAGATTCAAAAACATAAGATATATGAGCCAATAAAAAAATTGTGTGTGTGTGTGTGTGTGTTGTATCGCTGTGGCACAGAAATTTTCACAGAGAAGAGAATACAAGGCATTCTGCTGTCATGGGCAAGCCATATTAGTAAGCTACTTACAGACTGGCTTACAAAGCTGAAGGAAGTTTCTTACAGTCAAATGAGCCACAGCTTTTT
>NW_012098097.1:3690392-3712604 GCF_000951045.1 Mandrillus leucophaeus
TTTTTAGTAGAGACAGGGTTTCACCGTGTAAGTCAGGATGGTCTCGAGCTCCTGACCTCGTGATCCGCCTGCCTAGGCCTCCCAAAGTGCTGGGATTACAGGTGTGAGCCACCGCGCCCAGCTGAGCCATAGCTTTTAAACTCTCCTTCTGCAATGCACATAACCCACCAAAAAGACCAACATTCTCTTGCCCATTAAAAGGACTTTCTCCTTTGTGGGAAATTCCATGTGATCATTGATACACATCCCATTCTTTATTCTCCTTGACTGTTCTTTGTCCTCAAACCTTGGAAATAGCATTTACCTCTTAGGATACTGTGATAATTAAATGACACAGTACCTATAAAACATGTTCAACAGTGCCTGGTGTAGGGTAGGCACTCAATACAAATTATTTTTATAATTAGACAATTATTTGACATCAATGGTATCCTAACAATTATATCAGCAAGAATGTGTGTGTTTGTGTGCGAGAGAGTGTGTGTGTGTCTGTGTGTGTCTTAATGGTCAGGCAAATGTGTATCATACAATCAGTCTATAAGCAGTGCTTTGAACACATATAAATTATCAGAAGTCTTGCTGTTACTGTCATAGCTCCCTCAGGGTCCTAATCAGGGAACTATAACTCTGAACTACCTGTTTCTTTGGTAGCATCATTCTTCTTTTAGACACTCAAAGTATATATTCTGTAGCTGGTTTATGGGAGCTAGGTTTTCAAATATCGATGCAACTTTCTCTAATATCTTTTGAATGTTGGTAATTTAGAGTAAGGTTAATTCTCTATTGTCTTTTGTCTAATAACGTTTAGACGTAATTAGGATAAAAATCTGCCCAAGAGTTTTTTCCCCCATCTTAACTAACCAAACATTAGTGATTATAGGAATATAATATAAAGACAAGTAGCATCATAGTTGATTTTCATTGAATTCATAAAATTCTAGGGCATAATAACTACTTGGCCAATACAAACCTGAGCTGATTAAGTCATGGATCCTTCCTAATAATTCCCTGAAACCTCTTGCCTTTGGGTGTTGACACCTGGAAACTGTTTTCTAAACTGATGCTCATAAAATACGAGATCTATAGAACCAACTGACTTGAGTCAAGTACAAGCTATGTCAGGCCCTGAACAACACCTTTCAATCCTCCACCCCAAGACTCAGACTTTTCTCCTCGGAGTTGACCTACAGCCTCCTTCTGTTATTCAGTCTCAGGTTGCTGCCAACCTTAGCTGGCCAATCATATTTGTTGGTACCAAATGATGCCAAGTTATTTTATTATGTGGACAAACGCCCATTGACTTTAGGTGAAGACCTTGCAAAGTAATTTTCCTTCATGACTTAAAATGTTTTCAAACCTGAGTTTTCTTAGATAAATGGTTAAAGTTGAAACCTATTAAATGTTCATACTCAATTAATGACCAGATTTGAACCCAGAGATAAATATATAAAATGATAAAGCACAATATATTTGTATACTTTAAGCCAGGGTGGACAAACTATAGCCCACAGGCCAAATTCAGCATACCACCTGTTTTTATAAGGCTTGTAACCTACGAATAGCTTTTACATTTTACAAAGGGTCACATTCGAAAAGGTTATAGAAGTACCAACATAATATTCTTGATTTTGCTTTCTTTACAGAAAAAGTGTGCCAACCCCAGCCTTAAACTATTAAAAAAACATACTTTCTGTTGTTCTCTGAATTTGTTTGCCTTTTTCCCCAAGATTTTGTTATTAAGATTGTAATTAGTGGTATCCCGTGTGGTATTTCATGTAAAAAAATCATTCTTTGAAAGTTTTGAGGGAAGAAAAAATAGAGTTAGTTTGAAAAACTTGGTTTATACATTACCTAAAAAATCTATAGTATGCAAATCTTTGATTCAGAGAAAAGAAACATCCCAGAAAAATAATGTAACACAAAATATCCGAGAAAAATAATGTAAAATTTACATGGTCTCATTGCATAAGATAGTCGAACTGATACTAGTGCCTGAAACACTGGTACTTAATCAAGTTCTCTTTTTAATTTCTCATCTCAGCATTCTTTACATGCAGAGCACATGCATGTCTGTTTTGCATTTCAGTATGTAGCATACTTGATGAGTTTTATTCTTTTAATATTTTTTGGCAATGGAAATAATAGCTTTAAAATGGTTCCACAGAGGTGAATTGTCCCTGGCTTCACCAAATAGGTGTTTGAGTTTCTAATGCAACAATGAAGCAAGACCAAAGACCCAATAACAAACAGCTGAGTTGATCAATAACCCCTGTGTTTTCAGTCCATGCTTATTTAAAGTGGTGCATGGAAAAAAAAAGGCTCTTTATTTATATCTGGAACTTAATGAAGTGAAATTATCACAGCCGACAGGCGCTGGTGTTGTAATTCAGAGACAAGGTTTGGCTTAGAGGGATTTGCAGGCTGTTTTTATTCCAATTTTTAAATTTATTTTAGTGAAACTTAATCTCCTAATCAGTTCCAATTTACATATTTGCTGGTCCTTTTTTTCCAGTATGATTTTTAAAGGAGTGGTGTTGGAGGCATAAAGCAATTATTTGATTAAATAATTATTCATTGTAATGTGTCCTGCTATATTTGAGGCGAGTGGATAAGTAGCCACAATACTGATAAACTTATAAGCACAGAGCTGGGGACGACTTCTGCAACCATTCATAGCTGTCTCCATTCCCATATGCATTGCAGACGTGTGTGTATATGGGTGCATGTGTGTTTTTAACTTGATCCATTCTGTAAAGTTTTGCTCACACTAGCTCTCCTTTCCAGTCTTAAGGGATTAATATCCTGCTAAATGAAGTGTTTCAAATTTGAAATTTATTTGGGGCTAAATGGAATACCAAATGCTTCTAATCATAGTAGAACTGTGTTCCATCACTAAATATCCTCATTCTCTACATGAATAAACATGTCAGTGAAATTATCTTCTTGTGTGAAATGTCAAACCCTTAAATGTATATGTTTTCCTTTGAATGACATTTAAAATTGGGAATTTCCAAAAGATCAAATAAACTTCCTTTCCAGGGTTAATTTTTCCTCGTTGGTTAGATCTGGTAGTTATCACTGGGGGAAGACCACAAGGAGAGAGAGGGTATGAAGAATATGAATGAAATAATTGAATATTATATGTGTTATTTTCACCGTTTTCTGAAGTATCAGCAATTATGTTGAAGAATCTTCAAGAATCTCAATAGATTCCTTCTAGATAATCAGAAATTAAGACTAACATACTTTCTTTTCTAACTGGACCACAGGTTTATCTTATCACTAAATTGAAGAGTTGTAGTTTACTTAACAGGAGGTAGTATTATTTAAATCGGAAAAAATCATCCTAAATTTTCAGTGTTACACTTGTCCATGTGATATTTCTGAGCATTTGCTAGCGCAGGCGGTGTACTAACTTCTCTGGAGAACCACACAATGAAAAGTAATCAAATATGGGATGGCTGGGTCATACGGTACATCTAGTTCTAGATCTTTGAGGAATCGCCATACTGTTTTCCATTATATACCCAAAGGATTATAAATCATGCTGCTATAAAGACACATGCACACGTATGTTTATTGCGGCACTATTCACAATAGCAAAGACTTGGAATCAACCCAAATGTCCATCAGTGACAGACTGGATTAAGAAAATGTGGCACATATACACCATGGAATACTATGCAGCCATAAAAAAGGATGAGTTTGTGTCCTTTGTAGGGACATGGATGCAGCTGGAAACCATCATTCTTAGCAAACTATCACAAGAACAGAAAATCAAACACCGCATGTTCTCACTCATAGATGGGAACTGAACAATGAGATCACTTGGACTCGGGAAGGGGAACATCACACACCGGGGCCTATCATGGGGAGGGGGGAGGGGGGAGGGATTGCACTGGGAGTTATACCTGATGTAAATGACGAGTTGATGGGTGCTGATGAGTTGATGGGTGCAGCACACCAACATGGCAAAAGTATACATATGTAACAAACCTGCACCTTATGCACATGTACCCTAGAACTTAAAGTATAATAATAATAAATAAAAAAAGAAAAGTAATCAAATATGAATACTACCCTAATAAACATATCCCAGTAATATTCTAGTCAAAGATGATAAATTCAGAAACCTAAAGAAATCTGAAAATATCAGATTATGTTTTATCAACAGTCGTCAGTGGAAGTCACTAAAGATTTTTTTAACAACGAAATGTGCTACTGAAAAGTATCCTTCATGTGATTATTCTTTATAGGGTATGTTGGTATATTGAGTAGACAGATATTGAAGGTGGCCAGGGAAGTTAGTAGGATACTCTAATAATATAGACAAGAAGAAAAGAAATCTGAGAATGTGATAATAGAAGCAGTGAGAATACGGAGGAAAAAATAGAATCAATACACGGTACATCAAAGCCTTTTTTAAAAATAGCAAGAGAATGGCGGGCACAGTGCCTCATGCCTGTAATCTCAGCACTTTGGGAGGCCGAGGCAGGCAAATCACCTGAGGTTGGGAGTTTGAGACCAGCCTGACCAACATGGAGAAACCCCATCTCTACTAAAAATACAAAAAATTAGCCAGGTGTGGTGGCACGTGCCTGTAATCTCAGCTGTTCAGGAGGCTGAAGCAGGAGAACTGCTTGAACCTGGGAGACGGAGGTTGTGGTGAGCCCAGATCATACCACTGCACTCCAGCCTGGGCAATAAGAGTGAAAACTCCATCTCAAAACAGCAAGAGATAAGTAAAATAAAAGATGTCAGGGCTGTATTTGTGCAAAGTGAGTGATGAGAAATTCTTATGGGAGAACCCTTGAGTTCAACTTGTTTTCATTTTTCACTCAACAACTTTCAATCAAATTGTGCGTAAGAGTTAGGGAGTACTTTTTACTTTCCTTTGATCATCAATGCTACAAAATGGAAATGAACTCAATAGTAAAGAGTGTAGATTTTGGAATCAGATTAACCTAAATTATAATTCCAATGCCATTATTCCTCAGTGTGTGCCTTTGGCTAGCTTACTTGTCCTTCCTTATCCTCAATTTTCTTATTTAAAAGAAAAATGAAAAGTATATCTATCGGATGCATAGATTAAATGAAATAATAGATTTAAAACTACTTAACACAATGGCCAGAATACAGTTGGTACTCAGGACAGTATTGAATGTGATTGTCATTTTAGTTGCTTAGGCTGAGGATAATCAGTGTGCCGTGATCTTTAAAGACCATACCCCATAACTATCTTCAGAAATTGTTTATGCTTTGAGTTGAAAGAAAACTTTGAAGTAAAAAGGGTTAATCTTTGGACCGGTTTTTGCTACAAAATTTATTTAAGAAGCTTGTGAACATTTGATATGAATTACATATTATTTTCTAAATTGTTTTCTCTGTATGCTAATTGAATTAAAACCAAAAGGTATTTCTTGATCATTTGCTATATGCCCAGAAGCACGGCAGTCACCATGGGAGATTTAAAAATATTTTTATAAGCTCTCTTTGTGGTTAAGAATATTATAGTTTAGTCAGAGAGATAAAAATTATGCCCATAAAACCAGAAAGAGATGTTAAAATAAAATAAAAGCAAAGAGTTGGAGTATTGCTTCAAACTTGTGTTACTATGAGGATTCAGAACAGGGAAGCAATGGATCAGCTTTAACCAAACAGCAAAGTCCTTGGTTTGTGAAGCTGAAACTGATTTCTGAAGGAAGAACGGACTGATTCCTGATACAAGAATGGATCTGGGCTTAACAGAGAGGGAGAGAGAGAGAAAGAGTTCCTTTTCCTTGCTGAGCAAAGGAATGAGACAGTGGGAGATAGTATGAAGAAATCTTGATTATGAAAGAAGAGGTATGTTAGAGCTAAGAAAAAACATAGGAAGCCAGGTGGAATTTACTGATCAATGTCTTCAGAAGCAGCGTAGAAGTTTAGACTTGACTCAAGAATTATCAATGTCAACCAATTTTTAAACTGTTAAAAAACTTTCTTTGAGTTTCTAAGGGCAGGGAATTCAATAGTGGATGTATTAGTCCATTCTCATGTTGCTAATAAACACAGGGTAATTTATAAAGAAGGTTTAATGGGCTCACAGTTTCACATGGTTGGGGAGACCTCATGATCATGGTGGAAGGTGAAGGAAGAGAAAAGGCACATCTTACACGGTGGCAGGCAAGACAGTGTGTGCAGGAGAACTGCCCTTTATAAAATCATCAGATTTCGTGAGACTTATTCGCTATCATGAGAACAGCATGGGAAAAACCAGCCCCCATGGTTCAATTACTTGCCACTGGGACTCTCCCATGACATATAAGGATTATGGGAGTTACAATTCAAGATGATATTTGTGTGGGGATACAGCCAAACCATATCGGTAGACAAGGGAGACAAAGTCTCTGCCTTTGAAATATTTACTTCTAATGCAGGATTCAGGTAAGTAAACTCTCACTGTCTCTCTCTGGCTCTGCCTCTCTCTCTCTCTCCCTACTCTTCTCTCTTTCTACACACACACACACACACACACATACACACACATTTTTTTTTTTTTTACAGGAAAAGCCTCATTGAAGAGGGTGCATTTGTGCTGATAACTAATAAAGAGAGAGCAAAAGGCATGTGAAAACTTAGGGAAAGGAGTGTTCAAAGAGAGGGAATAACAGGTGCATACGTGCTTTGAAGTGAGAATGAGAATGTGCTCAGTATGTTTGAAAACCAGCAAAGTAAACACTGTTAACATGGACATACTGAGGGAAGAGAGGAGTCATGGGAGATGAGCTGGAAGAGGAAACCAAAGGCCAAATCACAGAGTCCTGAAGGTTATGGTAAGTATTTGATATTTTATTCTATTCTAAGTGTGATGAAAGCTATTGGATGGCTTGAATATTTAAGACAGGAATTGATTTATGTTTTCATAAAGATAACACTGGCTGCTATATAGAATAGTTTTTAGAAGAGAAATGTGAATGTCAGAAACAAATTAGAAGACTACTGAGGCATTAAAGAAGATAAATGATTGTCTTATGGATTTGGTACCTGGAATGAGAGTGTGGATATGAAGAATTTCATTTCAGGTCTGCAAAGTTTTAAATGCCCATTAGGCATGCAAGACTGAATTTGAGGAGACATGGTTAAGATTGGGGTTGGATGTATAAAATTTGTAGTCATCAAAGTACAGAGAGCATTTAAAGACCTGAGTCTAAATTAGGTCATCAAAGAAGTGAGTATTGACAAGGTAGAGAAGGGCTTCAAGGAATGAGCCTAGTGCCATTTCAACATTTAGAGTACTAGAAGAGAAGAATCCGGCAAGGAATATGAGACAAGTTAAGCACAGGGGGTTCCTTAGGATGGTGACACTATTCTGTATAATTCTGTAATGGTAAATTCATGACAACTGAATTTTCAAATCTCTTAGAATTCTATTATGGAAAAAGCCAACCTTAGTGCATGTAAATTGAAAAAAGGAGTAACTTAACCCATTTCCCCTTTGCCTCCAAAATGCTGCACTGGCAGTTTTTTGTTGTTGTTGCTGGAAATGGGTTTAAGAGGTCATGGATCCCAGGATGAAATGCAGATTGTTACAAAAAAAAAATAACTGCATTAAAAAGTATATATCATGAACCCAGGGAGAAGAACAATACATACCACACCAGGACCAGTCAGGAGGTAGGGGGCAAGAGGAGAGAGACCATTAGGACAATAGCTAATGCGTGCAGGGCTTAAAACCTAGATGACAGGTTGATAGTGCAGCAAACCACCATGGCACATATATACCTCTGTAACAAACCTACACATTCTGCCCTTCTATCCCTGGACTTAAAGTAAAATTTAAAAAATATATAAAAAATCAAATAAATACATGAATAAATAAAAAGCACATGGAAAAACTTCACTGAAGGATTTGAGGAAAAGGTGCTAGTCTAATAATCTGGAAATGAATGGAATCCATAAGAATTAAAGCAAAGGGAACTGTACATAAGTATTGTACTCTAGTTGATAAAGTTGTTTCCCACAAGAATACACATAAGCAATTCTGAAACTGTTAGGCATGTATACTGAAATCAAACAATTAAGAAGTGAGTGGTGGATGGCGGGAACCAGGTTATTCACAGTTGCAGTGGGAGGTTACAGACAAGCAAAGGGAGATGAATAGAATAACCCATGTAAAAATGGATTCAAGTTGGAAACTTTGAGTATGAACTAATTTGAGCTTAATATAGACACAGATGCATGGATACAAATATATATATACATACATAGGTTAGGATACACACATATATTTCCTTGCTCTGTTAGCTGAGAGCATCTGAAGGCAATGGCACCAGTATCAACAACCACACACACCACACAGATATTAGTTTCTAAATCTTTTCTCCAATCAAAGGTACTAGGGTTTGGAGAAATGACTGTTTCTAGGGCTGAGACAGGGAATATAGATGAGCCTAAAGCATTTCATCATATCACAAAGTAAGAAAGTGCTTTTTGAGAAGCGAAGATAGGAGCCAGGCAAAGAGCTACCTGTGGCAAAACCTGGAACAAATTGGGCAACGAAATGAACAACACAGTATTGGATTATAACTGCCTGTGATGATTAATTTTTTCTGATTACTGTTACCCTAAACACTTTATTCCAGATTTCCTTAACTGACCCTTGGTCCCCTGAATGTACAGATGAAAAGATGACCCAAAGTGAACTACTTATGAAACTCTGGCTACAGTGATTGAACCAGTTCCTGCTTCATCCTGAGTGATTCAGAGGATGTGACTCCATAGCAGCCTGTGGCCTCATTCCCTGCCCTGCAGACACTGATGTGGGGAGCAGGAAGCCAGGTGAGTTTCCATTTCCAGTCCTTGGGTTGCCCTGCATTTTACAGATCTTCCTTTGACCTGAATAACTTCTTGAACACTCCACTCAAATGCTCTTTTTGCTTGAAAAGAGTTGAAAGTAAGTGATTGTCTTTTTTAACTGAAATCATCCTGACAAATAAGCCCTTCTCAGATAAACCCAGGGGGCAATCATCATTTCTCATCTTAACAAATCTCTTGACAGAACTTGACAGGTTTGATCATTTTCTCATCCCCAAACACTCTTCCCTGATGGTACCTACTTCTCTTGGTTTTCTTCCTACCTCACTGCTTCACTACCCAGTCTTTCTCATAGTGTCTTTCACTCGCTCACTTGCTTGCTCACTCTCAAAAATAAATTTTTATTTTGTAACAGCTTTTAGATTTAGAGAAAAGTTGCTGAGATAGCATAGAGAACTCTCATAGACCCTGTACTAGGTTTCTGCAAATGTTACCATCTTACCTTAGCATGGAACATTGATCAAAACTAAGGAACCAATGTTGTTATACTATTATTAACTTAACTCCACATTTTATTCTGACTGTCTTAGGTTTTTTCCTTTCTTTTCTAGGATCCCACCTATAGCACCATATTACATTTAGTTATCCTAACTCTCTAGGCTCCTCTTGGTTGTAACAATGTCTTGGACTTTCCTCATTTTTGATCACCCTGACAGTTTGATACCAGCCTGGTATTCTGTGGAATATCCTTCTGACATTTGCCTCATGACAGGACTGGGGTTTTGGGTTTGGGGAGGGAAAATCACAGGGATAAATTATCATTTTCACTACACTACATCAAGGGTACACATTGTTAACAGGAATTAGCGTGGCTGGTTTTAATTGTAGAGTCTTTCGACTTTTCTTACTATAAAGTTATTCCCCTTCCCCCTCTTTGGTATGAAGTCATTATGCTCAGCCCACATTAAAAAATTGGAGTGTGATGCTCCACTTTTTTGAGGGCAGAGTATCTACATGATTTATTTAGAATTCTCCTGCAAGGGAGAAAGGTCTATTCTCCCCCACTTATTTATTTATTCAATCATGTATTTATATCAATGTGGAATCATGAATATTTCATACTTTGGGTTATAATCCAATATGATGTTATTCATTTTGTTGCCCAATTTGTTCCAGCTTTGGACATGGGGAGCTTTTTGGCTGGCTTTTATCTCATTTTCCATTCTGTGAAGCAGTTCTTGTTTTCTGATATGATGAGATGCTTTAGGCTTATTTTGTCTCCACCTTAGAAAGAGTCCTTTCTCCAAGGAGCCTCAGTTCGTTTTACTGGAGAACAGATGTATTTGGTCTTGTGGTTGTTGATACTGGTGTCATTCCTTATACTTAAAATAATGCATTATATGCTTAAAAATTGTTCAGAGAGATCTTAAATGTTCTAATGTTCTTATAAAAAGATAGGCATATGAAGGGATAAATATGTTAATCATTTCTGATTAAATATCTATGCATGTGTACATGCATATATATATCTCAGAACATCACATTGTATACTATAAATAGACACAATTTTAATTCGCCAATTATATCTTAATAAAGCTGAAAAGGGGGGTGATATAGAGGTAATAAACAACTGCAAATATGTTATATGCAGATGTAAATAAGGTGTCTAGAGACTGTGGAAATTTCACCTGGGGAGAGCAACACATAAGAATGGATACTGAGAACAGGAGGTGAGAAAAGTCATTCCCATATTTTTCTCCTTCAGATGTAAATGAATCTGTATCATACAACTTTATAAATGCCTCCATCCTCTAGAGGCAATCATAGTTATGGTATTCTCTAATATACATCCTCCTCTAAAGACTGACCCATCTCTAATTTATGTAAACAAATCATGGCATTTCCTGTTCCTATACCTTGCTATGGTTATTTCAGCCCTTCCTGGAATCCTTACACTGATAGCTAGGGTTGCCAAATAAAATACAAATGCTGTTTAATTTAAATTTCAGATAAACAATGAATAACTTTAGCATATGTATATCCTAAATATTGCAAGGATATACCTTCTATGAATAAAAGTGTTTGTTCTTTATCTAAAATTCAAATTTAACTGGTTATCCTGCATTTTATTTTGCTGGATCTGGAAATCCTACTGATAACTTCTATCTTACTTTCTAACTTTCATGTACATATTGTTATAGGTATTTCCAAATTACTTAGATTTTAACTTTCCATTGGAAAAAAAATATGTATCATACTTCTCTTTCCTTTACTGCAGAAGAGCTGGGAGGAAAGAAGTCCATAGAGTGGTTATTATAGGATAACCAAGACCTGAAATAGTCAGGTTTAAGATAATTACTGCAGCTCCATCCACGTTCCCTCAAAACACGTGATCTAATTCTTTCTATGGCTGCATAGTATTCAATGGTGTATAGGTACTACATTTTCTTTATCCACTCTGTCATTGATGGGCATTTAGTTTGATTCCATGTCTTTACTATTGTTAAAAGTGCTGCAGTGAACATTTGTGTGCACGTGTACCCTTAGCAAACTAATGCAGGAACATAAAACCAAATACCATATGTTCTCACTTATAAGTGGGAGCTAAATGATGAGAACTCATGAACACAAAGAAGGGAATAACAGACACTGGCGTATACTCAAAGGTTCTGGATAGGAGGAGGCGGAGGAGCAGGAAAATAACTATTGGGTATCAGGCTTAATACCTGGGTGATGAAATAATCTGTACAACAACTCCCACCCCAGCCCTTGAGATGAATTTTCCTATGTAATAAACCTTAATGTGTACCCAGGACCTGAAATAAACGTAAAAAAAAAAAAAAAGACCATGACTGCAAAATAGGGACATGGAGAGGAGCTTTACAGAGGCAGGGGTACATTCTAGCAGAGCTAGGTTACATTCTAGCAGAAAACAGAATTAGACTAAGTATTTTAACTTTAGCACTTTGTTCAACAAATACTGAACATAAAAAACAGAGATTATACAAATCACTGATGAATAATCTGTTCTGAATAAAAAGTTGAGCATGATACTCTCCGTGTCTCCCAGAAGCTTAAAATGTATACCAATGTATGCATCTACATATAAGGCAATCTTGTGATTGTCCAAAGAGGTGGCATCAGTAAAGTTCTAGTGCAGTGGTTCTCAGCTGGGGGCAATTTTATTCCCCTCCCCAGGGACATTTGGCAATATCTGGAGGCATCTTCAACTGTTGTAACAGTGCTACTGGAAACAAGAGGATGGAAAGGGCAAAAGATGCTGAATCTTTTTTTGTGATTATTATACTTTAAGTTCTGGAGTACATGTGCAGAACATGCAGGTTTGTTACATAGGTATACATATGCCATAGTGGTTTGCTGCACTAACCCATCATTTACTTTAGGTATTTCTCCTAATGCTATCCCTCCCCTAGCCCCCCACCCCTCCAACAGGCCCTGGTGTGTGATGTTCCCCTCCCTGTGTCCATGTGTTCAACTCCCACTTATGAGTGAAAACATGCGGTGTTTGGTTTTCTGTTCTTGTATTAGTTTGCTGAGAATGATGGTTTCCAGCTTCATCCATGTTCCTGCAGAGGATATAAACTCATTCTTTTTTATGGCTGCATAGTATTTCATGGTTTATATGTGCCACATTTTCTTTATCCAATAGTCTATCATTGATGGGCATTTGGGTTGGTTCCAAGTCTTTGCTAGTGTGAACAGTGCTGCAATAAACATACGCATGCATATGTCTTTATAGTAGAATGGTTTATAATTCTTTGGGTATATACACTTACAAGGCGCAGGACAAATAGCTAAGATGTCCAGATAAAAAAGAACAATTGTTCAAAATGTCCAATTGCTCAATAATGCCACAGTTGAGAAATTGTGATCAGGAACAATGAAGTCAAAAGAAGTAATGCTTCTGCCTGTGGTGATCCAAGGAAGCTTCTATATACGTGTACAGTGGAAATGAAGACAGTGAACATGTCATGAGCAAATGCAGCAAAACTTAACATTTGCTGAAGGAATGGCACGTGGTCTGATTGTTTTGAAGTCACGGTTGTGCTGGAGACCAGTGGACATTAACACAGAGAGTGCCTCGGGCTAGAATTATGGTGAGCTTTGAATTATGGTGAAACTATAAAACTCCAGATTTACAAGCATTGCAACTAAGAATGGTGATGGAGAATTTGGAGAACAGGACCCGTCCATGTATGGCAAAGATCAGTCCATTCGGAAATTTAGTTTATATTTGGGAACGTTTGAAAAAGTCATTGATAATTTTCCATTTGGTTTCCAAAACAAGGACAACAAAAATATGGCAGCTAGGCAATCTTCACTATGATCCTAACTGAAACAAGTTGCTTGCCTCAACCCTGTATGTACCCCTATAACTGAAGCAATGGCCAATGAAAGCTAACCTTTATTTTTTTTGTTTTGTTTTTGTGTTAACATCACAACTTTGTTAGCTCACCGTTTTAATCCTTCCTCTTCATTCTGTGGTAAAGTCACAGGAGTCCCATTTTCCTCTTAAGCAATGCTGCTGAATTTTACATGCTCAACTAGCCTCAGAAAATGGGATAGAAGAAAAAACTGGATATGTTGAGAACCTATGTTAAGTTCTGTGGTTCAGAAAGTTTGGAACTGAACCCAAATATTTTGGTATTGGGGCTTATTTCACCTTGGCAAAACATGGCCTTCTGTTTTAAGGTGGGGGGGCAGTTAAAAAGCTTATTAAAAAGTCTCAAAATGCTTCTTCAACATCAAATAGCTCCTAGAAAAATATTTTGATGAGTTAAGTGTAAATGAATCAGAAACATATGGATTACATTTCCTTTAGATTACACATGGGTTTCAAAATTAAGGGGAAAAGTGCTCAAGGGCAAAATGCATTTTGGATTTTATTGAACCCAAAATATTTAAGAAATAACTCAAGACACTCGAAGAACCCAAAATCCTGCCAGGTTTCCCAATCCCTTGTGAAAAGCAAATTAGATTTTAAAATTCCTTTTGCTTTAGTGATCTATGATGTTACATGAAATTCAGATGAAAAACTTCTTTTCTATATATGATTTTTATCCTGGATATTTTCACTTACAACTTTGGCCAAAATCTAGACTTCAAGTATACTTTAGTTTGGCTAAATTGGCTGGATGTTTCAGCCTCTCTCTGCCCTGCTTGGTGACAAGAATATTTGATTTGTCTCGTGCACAGTCATAGAATGAAGGAATTAATCAAAGGGCTTCAGATAGCTTTATAGCAAATGATACCAGACAGTATTCACAATTTGCCATTTTGCATTTAGCTTTCCACTATTCATTGGGCATTGATGAAAACCTTTTCATTACTTCTCATTTCTCTTACACTTTGACAGACCCTACTTCTAGATTCTATATCTTAAAAATGAAAAGGAAGTCATGCCTGTTTATTAACTCAATCTTTTGCTTATCCCAATGGCAAGGCCAAAGTGTGGCTACAGAAGGGTATTTGATTTTCACCAGTTCCCGTCCCCTAAAGCCACAGCCTATGTAAAATCAGCATGATTGCTAAGCAGAAAGCTCTACAACAACTCCCCTAACCACACTTCTAATCCGTTTTTCATTCCTAGACCTCTCCTATATGGGATTTTGAGAGCTATAGCAATTATTCCTTTATGTCTTTACTGGACATATTATTTCTTAGCACCCGCTATAATGGTGGTATGCTAGTGGGTATGAGAGACGCAAAGCAAATAAGGCATGGCCATGCATCTTTAAGGAACTTCACACACACAAAAAATTCTCCAGGCAGGACAACAGAATCAGAAATATGTAGGCTTCAAGAGTAGACTGTGCCAAAGAAGGGAGGCGTCAAGTAGGAAACCGCTGTCTAAAATTATACCACAGAACTATATAATAGGAGTCGTTTAAATCCAACTTACGTGGTTCTGTTTGGAGCATTTTATAATGAAGTGAGTTTATAGCGAACTTTGCCTATTTTATATGTCTAACACATTTTTCTCCACTCTTCCTTTGGCAAACTTGCCCTGGTAACTCAAGATCCCACCCAAATGTCATCTCCATCGTAAGAGTTCCCATTTCCATCATGGTTGAGTGAAATCTTGTCTCTGAATTTCCGTTAAACATTGAACATTTACTTATTTATATCATTTTTAGCATTGTGTTTTAATTAATTTATTTATACATCAGAGTCTCCTGTTAATCGTTGACATTTTGAGGAAAGGACTACATCCTGGTCTTATTTTTATTTCCAACACAGAGCATATTTCCTGGAATATACTAAGCACTTAAATGTTATTGAATGAATGGACGATTGGATCAATGATGCTATTATTAAAAAGGGAAATGGAGAAAGACAAAAATATACCACAGTCACAATCTCAGTTATACAAATGACTTTAAGAATCTCATTCTAAATAGACTCATTATATTCTGTGTAGAACAAATGACTCATATTTACTAAATTTGGTTATTAGTTACATGGAAAGTGCAAGTCAGAAGAGCAATCAGAAGTTTATGTTTAGATTCACTTACACACATGCGTACATTTACATAGTTGGTAATTGATCCATTCTTTTCTCCTACTGGAATATAAACATTTCTCAAAGGCCTTCCCTGCAGTCTGTAGTTCAGGAACCATGGTTCCAACACTAAATAGTTCTAAATGTATTATCCTAAAATTTTTAAATAAAATCTCAAGTATAAAAGGCTGATTTTATTAGAAAATGTGATCTAAGCTTCCTAGTTTAGTGAATATAATCACTAAGTAAATTATTTGCATTATTAAAATACGCTTTTCAGTAGCTATTCACAGCTATTAAATTTTCTTAGGGTTTTCCAAGGTTTCCCTGGGTTATAGACAATAAAACAAATGACACGTGTGCCCACAGTTATCTGTAAGTGGACAGGGACATTCACTAAGGAGACGTTTCTTCTCAGCATTTATGCATGGTAAGAAAACTCTAGCCTTTTCTTTTTATGCAGGGGAGATGTCCTTGAGCCTCCTACATGACTGAAATAAAACGTAGAGTGGTACATTGGTTCCAAAACCTTGAACTTAAAGGTAAGAGTGGTACGTTGGTTCCAAAACCTTAAACAAATATTTAAACTCCTACATAGAGTTTAAATATTTTCAAGTTTGAAATGTATAATTCATATTCCACGGGACCATTGGCCTCTCAAATACATACATAAAGAAAATTTAACAGGACTCAATGTCTAGTCTCATTCTTTAAGTTTCTTAAATCCTTGCCCTTTCCTGATTTTATTTAAGCCCTCTATTAGTTTATTAGGTTGACAGGAGCCCAGGTAATTATGCTGGCTTCTAAGTCCTACTGTAAGTTACGTCTGCATCTCCCTGAACACACACAAATTTTAGTGCCACTGCAGCACTTCTAAAAACAAATAAAAGATTTGTGAACTAGTCACTAAGCATCCGACGCAATTAAACTGCATTTGTTTCTTTTTTGGCATTCTCACACAATCGAGGCCTTGTAAGAGGTAGGCACTCCTCAAATCAGACTGTGTTTTCTTTAGAGGAAAGTGTGCCAAAAATCCTCCTACTCTACGTAACTAAAGTCTCAACTAGCAGGAGGTGGACAGTTGCAACACACATACACACACCCTTCTTCCTACTGCTACTAAAACCATGATATGCACATAGAGATACAAACCCATACCTATGAATACATTAATGTGAAGGAGTAGCAACAAAATCTCCTAGACAGGAATTGCAGATGCCCACAGACTCAATCAGCTGCAGCATTACGTAAGAAAAAAGAAACACAATGTCATTTAAGAGCATATATATTGGTGGTTAAGAGTAAAAGGGTAAAAGCAGAGAAAATAAAATGACAACTGTTTGGGGAAAATTGAATTCTCTCTCTTCTAATTTTTAACACAAGTAAAAACAGAGCTTATCTTGAGGTACCTATATCTCAAGAGCTTTGAGTCTCCAACTTCAAGCTGTTGCACTTGAGTATTTTTTTTTAAAGAAGGTCTTTAAAATCTGGTTAATTAGAACTGACTACCATTAACTCTTTGATTGATTTAGCATCCTGTTGTGCTGGCTTGTGCTCACACGTTCCCCACTGGTTCCCCTGAGTTGCTCTCCCACATTGGTATGAATAGTAGGTATGGATTGAAGTCACACAACAGTCCTTGTTATAAAAATAATTTATCATGGAAAAACTAAATAAGGTGTATGTGTGGTCTAAGCAGACCCAAGCAGTGGCAAAGACTTTTACCCCAGTGCAATATCACACAATCCCTTCAAACTTTCCATATTTCTGTTTTTTTATCTGCATGATGCAAGACATGCTGGTGAGGCCACTTCCAATCCGCTCCATGAAGAAATGAAATTCTTTACATGCTTCCATGAATATTACCGACTATGAGCATCAGATGTGATGCATTTCAATCAACATTGTCTATACATTATCCATATAATCCTATAAAGTAGGTATTGTCATCTTTGTAATAAAGTTGATGAACCTGAGTATTAACAAGCTCGATAACTCACACCACGTAAGAATCAGAGATTAAATTTGAGCCGTTTTTGTCTGATTTCACAACTCAGCTTTACCGTGATTCTTCACTGCTTTTGTCTGCTAAGCTCTTTATTGCCCAGGGTATCAGAAATGCAGCTCTTTTTCCATTATTTTACGGAGAGATGAAGAAAGGAAAAAAATGGACCCTTAACAAAATAACTATGGAAACAATGAAGTCTTCCTTTTCTCCCATCAAAGTCCCATCTTTAGAAGAATGGCAACTTTTTCTCCTTACTCACATTAGTTTGCTAAAATGCATTCTGGGGCTTGCAAGAACTATGGCATGTCTTGAAAGGTGTTCTTTTGAATACTTATGTGTATGATGAAAGAATCATCTTATGGAATGATAAAGTAACTATATCGTTATCAAAGAGGATGTGTGTTGAGAGACAATTCCCCATAGGTCTCTCACATTCTTTCATGTCTTGCAAGTAGAGTCACTAACTGCCCTTTGTTCTGGACTATCTTTTCAAGGATGTCTGTACAAAGCCTTGAAGTGTAAGATGTCTCTGTCTGGAGCAATAGACAGGCATGGGTAATATCTGGTATAATAAAGACAATGTCTCCCACTAAAGTAAAAGGCAGACATGCTCACTGCTCATTAGAAAAGATTCAGAGTCCCTAAGCTCAGAATTCTTCCCCTGCAAAAGGATTCACTGTGTGTAGGTGTTATGTGGCCCTCTTTTATTACGCCTTATGGGAATCGGAGCTCAGAGAGCCTGTGCAAAAATGGTGGTACTATGGCTCCTATTATTGCTGTAAGTAATGAACTATCTTTCATCTCTGACCCAAGAGTTGGATGCTTTCAACCAGCACATAGTTTGGAAGCTACTTAAAAGCTTGTGAGTAGGAAAAAGATCTCAGATCTTCACAGTTCATTACAATATAACTGGTCCCTACTATGGAAGTAGGTCATCAAAATCAGCTTTGTTACCCTTAAATATTCATAGTATAGATGTAAGTTTGGCTTTGCTCTTGATACTCTAGGATTATTACCATGCTACTCCAAGATTATAAATAATTAAATCCCTGGTAGTCTCCCACTGAAATATTTATTCTTTCTTACTCTCCTTCATATCAAGTATTTTGATATCTTTTAAAAAAGAATATTCTTAATGAAGGTTGGCAGTAGTTTATGAAGTACTCTGTGCTTTCTGAGTGCAATTGTTCTGCTTTTTTCCATTTTCTTTTTTGATTATACTTTAAGTTCTGGGGTACATGTGCAGAATGTGCAGGTTTGTTACGTGGGTATACATGTGCCATTGTGGTTGCTGCACCCATCAACCCATCATCTACATTAGGTATTTCTCCTAATGCTATCCCTCTCCTGGCCCCCCACCTGCCAACAGGTCCCGGTGTGTGCTATTCCCCTCCCTGTATCCATGTGTTCTCATTGTTCAACTCCCATTTATGAGAGAGAACATGGGGGTGTTTGGTTTTCTGTTCTTGTGATGGTTTGCTGAGAATGATGGTTTCCAGCTTCATCCATGCCCCTGCAAAGGACATAAACTCATCCTTTTTATGGCTGCATAGTATTCCATGATGTATATGTGCCACATTTTCTTTATCCAGTAGTCTATTACTGACGGGCATTTGGGTTGGTTCCAAGTCTTTGCTATTGTGAACAGTGCTGCAATAAACATACGTGTGCTTGTGTCTTTATAGTAGAATGATTTGTAATCCTTTGGATATATACCCAGTAATGGGATTGCTGAGTCAAATGTTATTTCTGGTTCTAGGTCCTTGAGGAATCACCACATTGTCTTCCACAATGAATTAATTTACATTCCCAGCAATAGTGTAAAAGCATTCCTATTTCTCCACATCCTCTCCAGCGTCTGTTGTTTCCTGACTTTTTAAATGATCACCATTCTAACTGGCATGAGATCCTTTTTTCCATTTTAAAAGAACATCAGCATAATGCATCACATTCCGTTAAGAACCTAGAGTTATAGTACACTGAAAATGCTACCCTTCTAAATAAGCCACATGTAATTAGAAATTGTGAGTTTTTACATGAGTGGGGACCCTACAAAATGAAATATATTTTTACATGGGATTTTCATTCATAAAATTGCTTTATATTATTTGTTTTGCTTTTGATATGTTTCTCATTGGACTACTGTCTCTGAAGATTATTATTTATTGGGATCAACATGAGTTCTTGATAAAAATAAAGACTAAGGCCCCCCACCCACTCCATTTTGTTTCAAGATTCCTTGGGTAATATTCAGGTACAGGAAATTAAATTATATTAAGTTAAACCACCAAGTGATTCTGATGCAACACATTTAGACATGGCATAAAATATGTTAGAATTGGAATCATGGAGATTTGGAGTTCAAGTCCTTGGACTTTGAGCAAGATGTTAAAGCCTTAACTTTTTCAATGTCCTCCTTTATAAAATGACCACTTACAACTATAATTTGCACAAGTTTGTTTCACATTCTATGAATGTATAGATCAGGAAACCTCTCTTCTAGGGAATCTTCTACTTGACCCTGGTTCCACAGAAAATCAAGCCTGAGGCAAATATTAAGAGCTGAATGCTTGCTAAGGAGGTGTAATCTAGGATGGTGGAGTGAAAGCAGCAAGAAGTGAAGCAGGAACCAATGAGAATCAAACTCAAGATGGTCCATTATCAAGCGAGCCACTGCTTTATAAAGTGATAGAGGCCAGCACTGGCCTTTGCTTGTTATCTTCTGGATGAAATCTGTGCTTCAAAACAATTCCTTAGACACACGAGACTGAGATAATTAAAAGTGGCACGTGAGTGTCACTGGGACAATGTACCACTCAGATCCAAACATGCCCTTCCACCATCTCTGGCTTTCAAAATACAATAATGAATGCCTATTACTTTGTGAGGAAATGAGGGCCCAGGAGGTACGTTAGGCTGAGGGAATCCAAAGTAGGTGTAAACCAGCATTTGGCCATTTGTGTGTCCTCATTTCCTCGTCCAGAATATATTTATCTCATTGTTATTCCCTGAATAACGTCCTTGATCATGTTAGTGTTTTAAATTAATGAGATGCAATTCAGATTGTAAGTTCTCTTGAATGTGACAATTCCTCCTAGTTTGAGGTTATCTCGTAGCTTTTGGGTCACAGTATCATGCATTTTGGACACTCAGATGTATTGTTTTCTGTTTTGTTTGAGTCTGTGTTAAGTCTTTCAAAGCATGGTGTGAAAAAAGGCACGAACACTGGTGACACAAAGTCCTGATTTCAAATCCTGTTCTATCACTTGGTAGCCCGTGACCTTGGGCAAGTTAATTTAATCCACAGAATCATAATTTACTCTCTGGTAAAAGAATATTAATAATTTCCACCCAGCAGTAAGTGGATCGGATAGACAGCACATATGACACATACAGGCATAGTGCCTGACACATTTATGGGAGATTAATGATAATTTCCCCAATCACATTTTCTTTTTCTTTCTTTCTTTCTTTCTTTTTTTTTTTTTTTAAGACAGAGCCTTGCTCTGTTGCCCAGGCTGGAGTGCAGTGGCACAGTCTTGACTCACTGCAACCTCCGCCTCCCAGGTTCACGCCATTCTCCTGCCTCAGCCTCCCGAGTAGCTGGGACTACAGGTGCCCACAACCACGCCCAGCTAATTTTTTGTATTTTTTAGTAGAGACGGGTTTCACCGTGTTAGCCAGGATGGTCTCGATCTCCTGACCTCGTGATCCGCCTGCCTTGGCCTCTCAAAGTGCTGGGATTACAGGCATGACCATCGCGCCTGGCCCCCGATCACCTTTTCAATAAAGGTTTCTAAAAATATATCCTGGCTGATATCATTGTATCAAGCTATAAAATGGGGACCTTTCTTTAACAGTTTCTTTGTTTGTAGATGAAAATTTATATTGAGAGATTAAATAATCAAAAGGAAAAATCCCAAGTGTGGAAGAAGTATATTTAAAAATGTCTTTCTCCAGTAGACAGACCATTTATATTATCTATTTATCCATCATATATCTAATCATCTCTCTGTATACCCATCTCTATCTAATTCATCTACCTCTAGCTATATCTCTATTTATATAAATAGACTTATCTACTCATTTATGTACATAGATATAGATATTCATCTTCATTTACAATTAAGGTCACAGTTGTTGTATATTAAAACTAACACACTACCTCATGAAGATAAAGAAATTGTGATCCGGGTTATCTGTTACCTATCTGCATAAGCTTGTGTCTGTGAACAAAAGTGTAGGCATATTTTTCCATTAACAAAACGTAATTGACCATTTTCAGTAGAATGAGATGCCCTTACTCATTTTAGCTGATGACTCCTGCCACAAATTACCAAATATACATGGAATTAGAACAATGATGTTTCTAAACCATCTAGGTCTCTGAGGTAACCAATTTTTAATTTTATGAAAATGGGAGCAGATAATTTTTTATTTGAACACTGTGGTTCATGAGCAAAGGGAGTCCTCTAATGCAGACACTCCTCTGGTGATCTCTTCCTGATTTTGACCATGAATTCCTTTTAATCTGCTCAGGAATATGCAAGAAGTGGGGATATTATCACATAATAGGATTTCCTCTGGAGAGTGGGGTAGGATTCCCCATTCCCTAATAATAAAAAATTTTAGGCCGGGCGCGGTGGCTCAAGCCTGTAATCCCAGCACTTTGGGAGGCCGAGATGGGCAGATCACGAGGTCAGCAGATTGAGACCATCCTGGCTAACCCGGTAAAACCCTGTCTCTACTAAAAAATACAAAAAACTAGCCGGGCGAGGTGGCGGGCGCCTGTAGTCCCAGCTGCTCGGGAGGCTGAGGCAGGAGAATGGCGTGAACCCGGGAGGCAGAGCTTGCAGTGAGCTGAGATCCGGCCACTGCACTCCAGCCT
>NW_012098097.1:3714105-3715522 GCF_000951045.1 Mandrillus leucophaeus
AGAATTGCCTGAACCCGGGAGGCTGAGATTGCAGTGAGCTGAGATCTGGCCACTGCACTCCAGCCTGGGCGACAGCGAGACTCCACCTCAAAAAAAAAAAAAAAAAAAGGAAGACCAGTAACAATAATAACAAGACCTCACTATTTATTATTTATATTAAGTATCAGCTATATTTACTGTGCAAATGCTAGAAAAATATCACTTAATAAAATAAAGCAGGTGCCAGACCTCATGAAACTATAAAGGAAGGTGTAATAGTACAAGCGATTCAAACAAAGAAGTTGGTTATCTCTAGGGGCACAGAATAAAACAGATATAATCAACTACAAAATAATTTTTGAAATAATTCCAGAATAATCTTTTTTATTTTACCTAAGAACACAAACATATCATTCATAAGGCCATTCGTGATGAATAAAAGCTGATGTGCCTTCTTAAATTGAAAAAATTCTGTGCAGACAGTCCATGAAAAGCACAGATCCAAAAGAAAATTAAACTTACAAATGTGCTATGAGTGTTCTGTAGAAAAATAACTGTTTAAACATAAAATCCCATAATTAGCCTGGATCTCTCATTCAAGCACTGCAGGTCAAAACCACCAACTTTTCCAAGTCAATGGGGAAAAGCCTTCCATTCCTCTCCTGTGTATTTGGGTGTGTATAATTAGACTTCTCCGATGCCAACAAAAACCCATGAAGACTTTCTCTATACAAGTTTAGATTGTTCCAGCTCCAAAAATGGGATCAGAACGTGCTGGTACACCATCAGCAACACCCCTGGATGGGAAATACCACCAAGTCATTTCAGCAGAGAAGTTACCGCTCTCCACTAAGATAAATATCTGAAATTTTTTAAAAAATGGAATCAGTGGAGCAAAAGCAAAGGCTATTAGTCTAATGACTGCAATGGATTTGGTGTTGAATTTTGCCTGCTAATTTACATTAATTTCCTTGGTAGTTGATGTTTGAGCCGGTGCTGTACATGAATGGATTATTGATGTGGTAAAATCTGAGGTCGCTGACCACTGTATTAGTTAGCATTTGGTTTGCCTACATATTACATAAAATAAAAATAACAACAGTTTAAATAGGATAAAAGTCTCTCTCACTGTCTTTATGTTGCACGCACACACACACCACACAGGCACACACACACTGCGAGTTGGCAGTTCAGAGCAGTTATGGCGACTCTGCAGTGCTATCAGAGGCCCACGTTCCTATCATTGTGTTCCACCCTGGTGGCACATTGAAGTTTCCAGTGATGACTACCACAGGTGATTCCCACACCACATGCTCTTCTGCATACAACTTTGGTCATTTCTAATAAAGAGGTGGGGAAAAGTCATCTGTCCTCTTGAATCTGAGTTGGCCTCGGTGATTTGCATGTAAGAAGTAGAGTGGAGCAGACAGAATGCTGT
>NW_012098097.1:3715572-3734832 GCF_000951045.1 Mandrillus leucophaeus
ATTTACATTAATTTCCTTGGTAGTTGATGTTTGAGCCGGTGCTGTACATGAATGGATTATTGATGTGGTAAAATCTGAGGTCGCTGACCACTGTATTAGTTAGCATTTGGTTTGCCTACATATTACATAAAATAAAAATAACAACAGTTTAAATAGGATAAAAGTCTCTCTCACTGTCTTTATGTTGCACGCACACACACACCACACAGGCACACACACACTGCGAGTTGGCAGTTCAGAGCAGTTATGGCGACTCTGCAGTGCTATCAGAGGCCCACGTTCCTATCATTGTGTTCCACCCTGGTGGCACATTGAAGTTTCCAGTGATGACTACCACAGGTGATTCCCACACCACATGCTCTTCTGCATACAACTGGTCATTTCTAATAAAGAGGTGGGGAAAAGTCATCTGTCCTCTTGAATCTGAGTTGGCCTCGGTGATTTGCATGTAAGAAGTAGAGTGGAGCAGACAGAATGCTGTATGACTTCCGAAGTTAGGTCATTAAAGGCCGTGTAGCTTTGCCTGGTTTTCTTGAAGTGCCTACTCTCAGAATCTGTAGCATTGTGAGATGCCTCAGCACATGGACAGCCCATGCATAGATGTTCTGGTTGACTGTCCTCACTGAGCCCAGCCTCGAAATCATCTTAGTGAACTGGACTTTTAATTAAAGAATGCTCCAAGGAATTCCAGTGCTTGGTCATTCAAGACTTCACAGTTTAAATCCCAGCCGTTATAAAGCTTTACAGGTCAAAGACAAGCCATCCCACTGTGCTCTATTTGAATTCCTGACCCCCAGAATCCTCACACATCATAAAATAGATTGATTTTACATGAGTAAGTTTGGAGAGGTTTGTTATGCTGTAATAGATAATTGATATAAACACATTCAGCATGTCACTGAACCCCAAGTTGTATGCTAGAGATGCAGCCCTTGTATCCACATTCCAGGCATCAAGAAAGAGGAGACAATTCCATCTGGGGGAAGCAATTCTGCTACACTTCATTGATGAAAACCTAGTCATCTGGATTTACCAAGCATCACAGCAGGCTGGTGAATGTAGTCTTAAAGAGAAGCAACAAGATTTCCAGTTAAATATTCTGTGTTACCAACTAGAAGTCTCTGCAACAAATATCTATTTTTTTCTCAATTTGATATCAGACACTCCCACTTTTAAAATTCGTTGTCTAAGATGTGATGTTATGAAAACTCCTGCTAATGTACAAATGGAAAACTAAGATGGGTAACACCTAAATGTGGATGTTTTTGTAAAACCACCATCTTTCTTATGAAAACAGATGGCATTGAGAAGGCAAAGGATAGTTAAGAGACCCAAAGACATTGCCTCAGAATCAAAGAGGGAAACCCAGTTGTGGTTTAAAGGTTAAAGGTCTTGGACATTTGGGAGTAGGAGTACAATGGTCATAAACTAGATTAAAATTAAAATTAATTTTTAATTAGCTAAGGATTTACAAGGAGATAAATCTTGAATATTCCCATTCCTTAGGCAATTTTTAAGATATTGCTACAAAAGTAGTTCTGATGATTCTGTGTTAAAATAATTTATTCCAATATAGACAGGTGTCTTTTAAAATTACCCTATCTTCAACTTAAATTCCTAAGTCCTATATCTTCTCTTGAATGGTGATCAAAACATATTTTTGTGCAAAGGTGTGCTTCTCTTGATAGCTAAAACCTACCTTATGTAACCATTAATGGGTAGTGATTGTCTAAATTTAACCTGGGACAAGAATTTGTTTCAAAGTGTACCAAAATCTCCATTGAGAGCTTCCTCTGTAATCACCCTGAATATTGATTCCCTGAAAGCAGAAACAATTTTAAAGACTAGTTAATTTCTTCACTGAACATTGGTACCTAGAGAGAATCTGTCAAAATACTGTAGGGATGGTGGGCAATTGACTGGACTTAAAAATGTTTCTTCTAAGCTGGAGGATGCTTATCAAACTACAACCTGAAACGGTCTAGGAGTGAAATTGTTCCTCCATTCTCTAGCAATAGGCCTCTGAGGAACCTAAGAATAGTTACTGTGCTAATCATGATAATAATAATTATAATAGTAATAATAAATAGCATTTAATAACTGTTGTTTATGAGAACTAATTTGCATCAGATACTTGGTGAACATTTTCACATTTTATCTCATTTAGTCTTTGTTACAACCCTGTGAGGTCGTTTCTACTATTCTATTATCCTCAATTAACCAGTGAAGAAATGGAAATTAAATAGTAGAGCCAACATCTTGCAGAGCTAAGATTCAAACTCAGGCCATTAGGCAGATGGCAACACCAGTGGAACATTATGTGAATTCTGAGTCTTATATGTCTGTCTTTCTGTCTCACATTCTAACTCTTTTGACCTGAGTTTTTTTTTAACCATATAAAGCCACCCCTTGGTATGGATGAAGGATTGGTTCCAGGACCTCCCATAGATACTAAAATTCATGGTGACTCTAGATACAAAATGGAGTAATATTTGCGTATTACCTATGCACACCCTCCTATATATTTTAAGTCATCTCCAGATTACCTGTAATACCTAATATCATGTAAATTTTATATAAATAGTTGTTATACCGTATTGTTTAGGGAATAATGACAAGAAAAAAATGTCTGGATGTGTTCGGTAGACGCACAATTTTTAAAAATAGTTTTGACCCGTGGTTGCTTGAATCCAGGGATGCAGAACTCATGGATAAGGACGATCTTATCCATGTTTAAGGTTTAAAATTCAATGTTTAAGGTTTCTGTTGTGGAGTGAATCCACTGGCCCAGGCATAAGCATTCCAAAGCAGATAGAGCTAGAAAGTAGCCTAAGTAGATAGCCTACTTTCTAGATAGAGAGGTAGACAGAGGACAATAAGCCACAATGCCACCAGGATGTAGGTGAGTGTGTCAGAGGGAGGGAGTCCCTTTCCTTCCTTCCTTCTTATTTATTTATTTATTTTTTCTTTTTTGCAAGACAAGTTTCCCTAATAGAGGTATGTGGCTTAGAGGCAGCCTCACTTGAATATGCTTTGGGAGAGAGCCTAATACCTCATATTTTAAAAAAGAAAAAAAAAAACCACGCGCGCGTGCACACACACACACACACACACACTCATACATATATATATCCAAGCCAAAAATATCAAGCAGCTCATGGCTGTTAAAAAGCCAGGCAAAGCTGCGTCCCACCCTTCAATGTTTTTCTTTCAAACACATTGACCACCCTCCTTTCACAACATCTTATTTAGTGAAGCACACGTTGTCCAAACGGAGTAAAATGTTGCAACACTGAAATTTGGATTCTGCCTGAAGTTCTCTTTCATCGACACACTTTTCACTTTTTTCCCTCCTTCAGTGCTAGGCATCATAGTAGAAATCTCTCCGTGGAGATCTGGAGAGAAAGGGGTTAATTTGAGAGGCTTGGAGCCAGACCTCTCTTAACTGGGGAGTTGGCAGCTAGCAGTTTGGAACACTGCCTCGAATGTCTGACTGAAGGTTTTTATTATCCTTTATGCCCAAAGGTGGCTTTTAGACACCCACAGCAGCACACGGTCCTCTGATTGGGATTCGACAGACGGGAGCCAGAAAGCTGTCTGCCCTTTTCGCGATGACTGAGGAACCCCACAGAGGAAACCACCACCCCCTTCCCCAACCTGAGGCTGGACGTGCCCTCCCTCACCCTTCAATAAACTTCAGACCTGTCAGGGGAGTTGTAAAATCAGTGTGGAGTTCTGAGAGTTGGTGGGGGAGGGAGTGAGCAGGAGAACGGAGGGGATGTGAGAGATGGACAGAAGAGTGAGGCAAGTCTACGGGAGACAAAATAAATGCTAAGAAGAAAGGAAATAATAGGAGAGCTGAAAACAAAGAAAGAGTAACGACATGAAGACAAAGTTGATGACACAAATGAGAATTACAGAGAACAAGAACGGTGAAGGGAAGAAAACAGAGATAAAGGAAAAAATGTTAAGAGGCTAGAAGCATCCTCATCCAAGAACCTCAGGTGCCTCACTTGCCTTCGATATCCACAACTCAGCTATATGAAGGGTTAGCGTTACTATTTGTATGGTGTTATTTTATCCGTACAAGCTTCATCCCGACCTATGCAATTAAAATTGACCCATGTTCGTCTGGGTGAAACCCTGTAGCACCCTAGAAATCTCTGAAAGTATCCTAGGCTCCGAAGCAGCAGCTTCCTGATTAGTTTGATTTTTCCCTTCCCAGAAGGAAATACAAAGCACCCAGGTATTTGAAAGCAGATTGGAATCAAACACCGACAAGACACCATTCTTATATAACACGGTGGTTGTGAGCATCCAAAGAGATGGGGCATGCAGAGGAGGTCAAACACAAACCCAGTAGGAAAAGTGTTTTCTTTGAGAGAGCCTGGTGCCACCTTTAGTCTCATTCCCATGTAGCCTCCTGAGATCAATATAAGAATCCATTCATCAGCTCACAAACTCTGCTTAGAGACATCCTAAAGCCCTATTGCCTAAGTAAGGAGTCAGCACTCTGCACGACCTGGGGAGCTTGGGGGCATTTAGCATTTATTTAACAAGAAGAATAATGAATGTTTCTAGGGCTTTACTGTACTCAAAGTGCCTTCTCAGTCATCATCTTTTTGGATTGGCACATTACCATGTCAGACAAGGAATGGCAGATGTCATTCATGTTTCCACAAAGCAAAGAAGGGAAGCAGCAAAGTGAGTCTCAAAGTGTGGTCCGTAAACCACATTCTAACTATCTTATTAAAAATGCAGGTTTTCTTACCTCTACAATGTAGACAGACTAAATTCGACTCTGGTGGAAGCTGTATTTTTACAATGCACTCTAATACTTCCAAGGCCACTGGGTTTAAGAAGCACAGGGCTGGTAGACTGGAGAAGCATATTATCAATATCTCAATGGCACTTTTACAACAGCTTATTTTCATTTTTATAGATGATAAAATAGCAACTCAATGAAATTAAGTGACTTGTCCAGACACATCAGAGTCCATTGCAAATCAGTAAGGGGTATAAGTAGCAATATCTAACTGAACAGAAGTAAATGTGTAACTAGAAATAAAACCTAGATCTTTCAACTTCTGGTTTTCTTTGTTCTTTGAACTATGTCAGACTGCCTCCTTCTGACCTAGGAGAGATTTGACCGTGGCTCTTTTAAAATCTGCTTATGGCAGCTCTCAGTGTGGGTAATAATAGTGTGTGATTTATTTATGCCTCACGGTATCATTCCTGGTGAAACAGGCCTCCAATCTTGATCACGCTCCTGTAAATGTGGTCCTATGAAAAATGCACACTTCCTACTCAGACAAGAAACTATTTTAGTTCCTAAGCAAAATCTTTAAGCCAGGGGAATTGGAAGGATCACTATTCCAATAGCTAAATCGTAATTATATTAGGTGTTCCAGGCACCATTATAAATTCTTAATGCATGTATTAAATAAAACAGATGAGCTCATTCACTTTTTTAAAGCAAACCACTGAGGTAAGTACCAGCATTACCTGATGAAGACAGTGAGACCTGATGGGACTTGCCCAAGTTTACACAGCTCTAAGCTGGGCAATGAAGAAAGGATGTTTTGCTCTAGGGGAAACAAGATTAACCACCACCAATACTGCCTCTCTGTCTATAGTGGTGGGAGTGTACAATGGGCATTGGGGTGGGGGAGCTCTATGTAAGTAAGTTTTAGTGGAAAAAAATACCCCAAATAGCTCAGGAATGTGCCAGCAATATAGAACTATAAATTTACTTTTGCATAAGGCATCTAAAGGTACATTTAAAATAAGTCATCACCTTTAAAATCAATCAATCAAATAATACAGATGTACAAGTGACCATGAAGCTGATGTGGTTCAGTTATTTTATTTTATAGATGAGGAAATTAAGGATCTGAGAGGTAAAGACCTTTTCTCTAAAGTTTCAGATTGCACAAAGGTAAGTATTGGCCAAGTTGTGTAAGTTGCAAATACAATCAATTTCTTGAAAGAGTGCCTTAGGTTAGTATGTCAGTATTGTTCTAGTGCCATGATACTGCTCAATTGCTAGCATCCACAAAACCTCAGAAGGATACAGCAATAAGTGTTTGCTGCTCACAAGACTGGTTTGGTTATCTAGGTGCCTCTGCTGATTTTTGACTGAGCTTTCACATTTCTGGGGATCAGATGACTATTGATTGATTTGTGATGGCCTCAGCTGTGGCAAGCTGGCTCTATCATATAGATCTCTCATCCTCTAGCTTGGAACACTTTTTTTTATGTCAGTGGAGGAAGTGCAAGCACACGAGAGGAAACGTGTTCACATCATTTCTTGCTTCTGCTTGTCTTGATGTGACTCCAATCATCTCATTGACCAAAGCAAGTCACCTGGCGGGCCCCAGACCAGAACTGGACAAGGACACAGAAACAAAGACGGTCAGTGGATTACAACCACTAATGCAATTAATCTACTACAGTGAGGGAGGAGGAAAGATCTGGCATGGAAGTAGTTTCAAAGAGGAGGCAAAAAAATTAAATAAGGCCAACTTATGCAATGTTAATTTTAACATCCAAACTTTGAAGTCACATCTTCCGATTTGCGGTGCATTTGCTATATGTAATAAAAAGAAACACATCATTTTGCAGAATAAGGGAAGTGTTGAATTTAAGAAGCCTGCACCGGCCAGGTGTGGTGGCTCAAGCCTGTAATCCCAGCACTTTGGGAGGCCGAGACAGGGGGATCACGAGGTCAGGATATCAAGACCATCCTGGCTAACACGGTGAAACCCCGTCTCTACTAAAAAATACAAAAAACTAGCCAGGCGAGGTGGCGGGCGCCTGTAGTCCCAGCTACTCGGGAGGTTGAGGCAGGAGAATGGCGTGAACCCAGGAGGCGGAGCTTGCAGTGAGCCGAGATCCGGCCACTGCACTCCAGCCTTGGCGACAGAGCGAGACTCCGTCTCAAAACAAACAAACAAAAGAAGCCTGAACCATTTTATAAAAGCAGGTTTACCATGCTGGTAAGCATCATATTGAATTTAGAGATTCTGGCACATGCTCCAACTCCACTTGGGTTATTTATAGATAAACATATAGGCTCTTTTTCAGAAAAACTGGGAAAAATATATATATATATATACACACACACATATATATATCTTTTTAAAATTTGTTTTAAATTTTAAAATAAAATTGAGTTTTAATTACACATATTAAAAATTATATATGCATATGTGCATGTGTATACACATGTCATGCAACAGGAAACTTTATAATGGATCCAACAAGTTTAGTTTAAGAAGTGAATCTACTTTGTTTAATTTATAAACCATCAAAGTATTAGCAATTTATAAAGGATTAATGTATTTGAAAATTTTTCAGAATTATCCTAGGACTAATTTGGATACTTATATCAAAACATTAAGATGCTCTACTTTAGTTAAATCAGAGATAATATTTTAAAATGGAGATCTATTTTTTAATATGTGAGGAAAATGTTGTTTAAGGATTAAAATACCTTTCTCAAGGAGGTAAAATTCAAGTGTTGCATTTTTTTAAATTGTAGCTGTTATTCCTGGTAAAGACCAAAACTATTTTCACCTTTTCTCCATGCTGACTGGAATCATTCTATAACTAATATTCTGTCACTTCCCAAGTCTCTTAAAATGACTTCTTTAAAAACACACATGGACTCATACAGCCTCAGAAGCATACAAGCTCTCATACAAGTAAGATAACAACAACAAAAAAAAAAACAGAAACAAATAAACACAATCCTACAAATATAAACTCTTGCAAAGTCTGCTAATAAAGATTATCTCACATATTCTTTTAAAGTTCCATTACAAAATAAAAGAAATATAAGAATCAAATAGCTTCATTGTAGCTATTGGCTTCTCAAGAAAGTGAGGCTATAGAGCTTTGGCTGCCTTTTTTGTTTATTTCAGAAAAATAAAATTATTGTAAACAGATTGCTATTGTAGTGTTACAATGGGCCCCTTGTCAGGTCATTGTGAGAGGTTAATAGGTTAAAATTTGATGTTGCAATGTTATCCTTTAAAATAAAATGCTACTCTAACAATAGTGAGTGCAATACAACAACTAAGTTGAAGGGTATCAAGATGGTTTTGTCAAAATGCTCTGCCATCCAGTGACCTCTTTTTCACCATGCCAGGGAATCCTATGTATTATATTGCCTGAGAATTTTTGATTTATTAGAAGAAGCATGTTTTTTAAAAAAAATCCTGGAGGCAACAGTAACTTCATTAACCTGTAGGTGGAGATAATAATGGTTCATAAAAGTAACGTGGATGGCTGCACAGCTCTACAAATACACTATAAACTATTGACCTGTGTGCTTTGAATGGATGGATTGTATAGCATATGAATTATATCTTAATAAAACGATATAAAAATCAAGAGAATTTTTCCTTTACAAAAAGAAATATGGATAAGACAACACAACAAGCCAGAGACCGGTAGATCGATTCAGTTGGAGGGTTTCCTTTCCCACATTCACTGGCATACAAAATTGCCTCCCAATGAATAAATTCAGTCTTCTTGTGGGATCTGTCCATTTTCTTTAAGAAAAAGTTTAATTATTTATCACTATTTATTAACAACTGTTGAACTCCATGATATCTTGTGAGCTGTGTCTGTTTTCTCTAGCTATGGGAAGTATTTGATTATTATCTTCTAAGAATGTGTAAGGAAAAGGATGTGATCGAGGTCTCTTAAAAGATTCCTGGGGAATCAAATTTTCTTCAGGAAAGGTTATCAGACATGAGACAGATTTCACATCATCAGTCGTCGTATGTATTGGAACTTTTCTCTGTGAGCAGAAATGCACCTAAGACTTTACTAGCTGAACTTTTTTATTTGTTCTTAACCTGTTGAGGTATGAGGTGAGACTTGACACAAGATAAGATTAAAGGCTGGTTGAAACAGGGAAGAGGCACGGAAAACACCTCCCCCTAGGATATGCCCATCAGCACCATGATAGTTTACCATTGCCATGGCAACACCTAGGAATTGCCACACCTTTCCATGGCAACACCCAGAAATTACCACCTGCTTTTTAGAAATTTCTGGATAACCTGCCACTTAATTTGCACATAATTAAAAGTGGGTACAAATACGACTACAGTACTGCCTCTGACCTACTCTGGGTGCCCTGTCTATGGGGTAGCCCTTCTCCACAAGGAGCAGGACCTCTACTGCTGCTGTGCTCTGCTGCTTCTATCAAAGCTGCTGTCTATCACCACCAACTTGCCCTTGAATTGTTTCCTGGACAAAGCCAAGAACCCTCCTGAGCTAAGCTCCAATTTTGGGACTCACCTGCCTTGTATCACTGTTATTCTGTATTTTTCCGTAAGTATCAATTTGCATGCAATTAAGAAGGTGGTAAAAATGCCCAAACAACTGTTAGAAGTGATCTATTCAGTCAAACACACACATAATGTCATCGTGACAGAAAATGGCTTGCTTACGTTTGCTTAACTTCTGGGACTGAATTTGTAGATAAGAGTAGTCAAACAGACATAGCGTATGAGTCCATTCGCACACTGCTATAAAGATACTACCTGAGACTGGGTAATTTATGAAGAAAAGAGGTTTGATTGACTCACAGTTCTGCATGGCTGGGGAGGCCTCAGGAAATTTACAATCATGGTAGAAGGTGAAGCGAAACAAGACATGTCTTATGTAGTGGCAGGAGACAGGGAGTGAAGGGGTAAGTGTCACTTTTAAACCATCAGATCTTGTGAGAACTCACTATCATGAGAACAGCATAGGAGAAACTGCCCACCCGTAATCTAACTACCTCTCACCAGGTCCCTCCCTCGACACATTGGGATTACAATTTGAGTTGAGATTTGTGCAGGGACACAGTGCAAAATGATATCACATAGCCTTATACTATTTCTATTGTTCCTTGAACATATATGGCTTTTATTTGGGTCCCTGGCTTGCCCTTTGGAAGCAAAACAGCAAGCTCCTTTGAGTATTTTACTTTTTTTCCAGTAATTGAACAGATGAAAGTCAAAATAATAATAATAATAATAATAAGGATTCTAAACTCAGGTAGCTGTTTACCAAATAGATCTAACACATGTGAATATATTTTCATTTTTTCAACTTGCTTGATATATAGTGTATGTTTGATCCTTGCGACAACCATGTTGATAATTCTAACTGGAATGCTTTTTAATCACTCGAAATTCCTAGAATACTTTCCTATTTCTTCCTGGAGGTTCATAGAATATTTGCTTACTATACTGCTATTTGTAGATAGTTTGTCTACTTTAATAGATTATAAACATTTCAAAAGCAGGGGCTTATTCCTTCACCCTGTGCAATCCCCTATAGCACTTAGCACCAAATATATGAGTGCAGATATGCCCAATTAGCAGATAAATGGAACCACAAAGAGACTAACCCAAATTTTTTCTTAAATTGAAAAACAACTTTAGGTCTCCAGAAAGCAATTTTAAAATATGTATCAATATCCCTTGAGTCAATTTCCCATTCAAGATATCTATGCTAAGGAAGTAACCTTGGATGCAATCAAAAGAAGTTATCCTAGCATTATTTAAACTATGGTTTTAAAGGAAGTGACTTAAATGCAAACAAATAAATAAATGAAATAGTAAGCAATCCCTAAGCATGACGTTTTAGATAGTTTTCAAATTCACGAGAAATACTCAAAATCTATGGTTATGTTAAAAACTACATATATTTTCATTGTTTTCTCAGTTTCAGAACACAATTGCTCATATGTTTTTCGAAATGGTTTAACGGAAGACATGTATTTATAGATTAAAACAATCTAGAGTCTGGGATTTGTTTGGAAATATGAGGTGAACAAGTAGGTAGAAGTACAGATGAATAAAAGACTGGCTATGAGCTGATAATTTATAAACTCGATGATGGGTACATTGGGTATACTCTTGTTCTATTTTTTAAGTCTTTTTTTTTTTTTTTTTGGCAAAGTCTTACTCTGTCATCCAGGCTGGAGTAAAGTGGCATGATAATAGCTCACTACAGTGTCAAATTCCTAGGCTCATGTAATCCTCCCATCTCAGCCTCCCAAGTAGCTGGGACTACAAGCGTGCACCATTATGCCTTGCCAATTTTTAAAAATTTTTTTGTAGAGACAAGGTCTCACTACGTTGTCCAGGATGGCCTCCAACTCCTGGGCTCGTGATCCTCCTGCCTCAGCCTCCCAAAGTGCTAGGATTACAGGAGTGAGCCACCACACCAAGTCTATTGTTATATTTTGTATATGTTTAAAGTTTCATAGTAGAAAAATTTCAAAAACCATGTGTGTGCATCACTTAGGTGAGTAAGATAGCTTCCGTTTGTCCTACTCCCCATATAACTTTTCCATCCTTATCCTCACTGGTCTTTGTCTGATGGAGGTTCTCTTAGTTTATTTGTGTTGCTATAAAGGAATACCGGAAACTGAGTAATTTATAAAGAAAAGAGATGTATGTTTCTCACAGTTCTGCAAGCTGTGCAAGAATCATGGTGCTTCTGGGGAGGCCCTCAAGCTGCTTCCACTCATGGCAGAAGTGAATAGGAGCAGGCATGTGCACAGATCACATGGTGACAGAGAGGAAGAGAGAGAGAGAGAGAGAGAGAGGAGAAGGTGCCCGGCTCTTTTCAACAACCAGTTCTTGCAGGAACTAAGAGTGAAAACTCACTCATTCCCATGAGAATGGCACCAAGCCATGCATGAGGGATCTGCTTCCATGAGCCATACACCTCCCACCAGGCTCCCACCTCTGACACTGGGGATAACATTTCAACATGAGACTTGGCAGGGCCAAACAAAACATATCCAAACCATAGCAGATGCTGACCTGCAAGGTTGGTTCCTTGAGCATATAAACTGTGCAGTTGTTCACATGTCCCCATGCTCAGAAGGCCCTCACTCTTGGTTTAACACTCTTTTGTCACCTTCCTGAAATTGTAATAATTTTTGAACAGGTGCTGTAATTTTTTATTTGCACTGGGCCCCATAACTTAGATAGGCAGCCATTCTTACTGAATTATATCAGTATGTGAAGTAAAGATTTAACTCTGCGCAAAGAAAGATTTGTCCCTGTCCTCCTAACCCTTGGGAGGTCATCTCTAAGCACTTGGTATGTCCTCCCTGATAAGAATGTCTTTGTTTACCTGGGGGTGATAGGGACATGCCAGAGTGTTTATGGTAATGGTGTTATAGGGTAGGCCACAGTAACAGCTCAACGTCTGGTGTCACTAGCAACTGAATTCAACCACAAAGCCGTGATCTATATAAAAGTGGCCAACTTTTAATATAAACTCTGGACACCAAAGCTCAAATGGGCTTTCTTCATAGGCAATTTATCTGTATAGTGTAACACATCATTGCTAGAAGTAGTTAATGCCATCTACATGACTCCACTGGGAGAGGACACCTGGACGCTCTACCCCAGGCGCCTTCTCAACTTTGTTCCATGTGCCTCTGTGCCTCTTCCCTTTGCTAATTTTGACCTGCATCCTTTAGTGTAATAAACCATAACCATGAGTATTACAGTTCTGCTGCATTCTGTGAGTACTTTCAGCAATGTTTTCGAATGAAAGGTCGTCTTGGAGACTCCCTCAAACTCACAGGATAACCTTAATAGATTTCCAAGTCCTCTGGCTTACTGCTGGGTTCCGTCAATGCAGAGGCCCCATAGAAAACTGGAGGAAGATAAATGAGAGCTCAAGGTATTTACAATCCTGATTCTCTCCCCGTGAGAGAGGGTCTTATGCTGGCTGTGTCTCTGAAAGTTGGAGGGCTTAATGCTCCCACAAAGCATCCTGTTCCACATGACTTTCTCTCCTTCTAGCTTCATATAACCTTTGCCTCATATCTTTGGGTGACAGCTCTTCCACTTCGGGATCCCTTACGTTCAGCTCTGCCTTCGCAATGAGTTCCTTTGAAAGCAAACCATCTCATGTTTTCATTTTTGTTTTTCCTAACGTAAGCAGGTCTTCTGTTTCCTGCCAGAACTCTGATAGAAAATACAAGGGCAAGAAGTATACAAAATGGGGGGTGGCAATGATGCTTGCATTCTGTATTTTTTTATTGCATTGTTTTATAATTTGCAATAAAACTTCTCATACTTTTTTTTATCAAGAAAAAATATTATTTTAAAAAAAGTAGTAATGCATGGGACAACTAGCAATTCTACTCTCAGACATCTTAACCTCTGAATTGTGCCCCGTCTTCATTTAACCAACTCTCTATTTGAGGTCAGTAATCCCTTAACTCTCCCTTTGTTCTTCATCATCACTCACTGGCTATTTTGGCTACTATCCCTTCCTTCCCTCTCATGCTGTGAAAACTCCCTAAGATTGCTGAGTGGCGACTTGCTGTTGATCCTGGACTTTTCATTTTTCTTTTACTTTGAGTCCTCATGGATGTGGAGGGTGATTTCTAAGAGTGGGAAGTTGGTTCCGTCCTCCTGGCTGCCTGGTTTTCTCTAGCTTCCCCAGTGCTGTAGAGCATGGAGGTTGCAGAGAGGAAAGGCAACACAAAGCAACAAACATAACCAGAAAAGGGCAATTTCATCATTTTGTTTTTCATAAATTCCCCCCAAAATAGGATGATCACATCCTCATTATTAAATGCGGTCTAATTTTTAAAAGAAACATTATCTCATTTTAGTAACTATTTCCTAAAATGTCGAAGTTATTATTTAAACCCTGTTAAGTGTTATTGTAGTTGTACTGACTGCACTATACTTACCCCAATTGCTGGGATTACACAAAAGGATAAAAACAGCTATGAATAGTATATAATATTTAATGATACATAATGTCTTAGAGAACTATGAGGTAATTAAATACTTTGTTCCTTTTTTAATTGAGGTTTTTGGGTACAGACTAGAAAACTTGCTAGACAAATTCTAAAAGAGCTGTTACCAAATACTTTGTATAATGCTTTTCACTGGGAACTTTGTATCAGAGCGTGGAGATGGTTAGAGATTAGTGCTCCTGATAGATTTGGGGTGAATGGAGAGAAGGGAACTGAAACTTGTTAAAAACCTACAACATGCTATGCACTATATGTACGTCATGCTTTACAGATATTGTCTCATTCAGCTGTATTGTGAGCTAGGTATTATTTCTATTTTGTACACAATTGCCCAAATTTTATAGCTGGTAACTTTGATTCAAATCTTTATACTTTTCAATATGGCAAACTGCTATATCAATAATGTTGATTTGTCTATCTAATACATATCTTTTGTTCAAATTCAAGCCCATTAGATCCTTTGGTTAAATGAACAAATGTTAATGATTTTAAGGAATAATAATATCAACTAGTAGAATTTCCAGATATTGGGATAAGTGGTTTTTTCATACAAGAAGTCAATAATGTCAAGTTAAGAAAATAAACCTTCAAAGACAATCAGAGCTCTACATTTCATAGAAGAATCTGAGTAATAACCTTCCTGTGTAGGAAATAGTCATGTTTTCAATCTTTAACATGGCCAGACTAACACTATATCTATCATTGATTTAGTTCCTTATTTATTCTTCATATACCACAGTAGCATCTCTAAATATGATTGGCACCTAAAAGTTGACCTTTTGAGGCCCTGAAATAGATTTTCAGGTTAAAAAAAAATAGGGTGACTATGTCTGGAAAAGTTCAGGTCTGGGTTCATGTCACAACTGGATGAAGCCACGGATTAGGATTTCCTCTTTTGAGCCTCAGCTTTTGTTAAGCCTGTTTCACTAAACACATGTGCCTTTAGCTATGTTGGATGAGTCAAAGATGATGTACACCAGGGCTCTCACTATAACAGTTGTTGTTTTTTTTTTTTTTCCTCATCCCCTCGATATCCTCTGGAGTGGAGGAGGTTTTCCTATTATCTCCTCAAAACCGCTGAGTCATTGAACTGCTGAACTCTGACTTAAACCACTAAACCCAAGCAATACCAGCAGGAGATAAGAGATTTATTTGGTGGAAAAATTGAACCAGTGAGTCTCTAGACTCTAGGACTCTGGACACAATAGAGGACAGTGGGACTAAAGGGAAGTCTGCAGTGTGACCTGCAAAACATGTGCTCCTGTCCAATAGCCCCACCATCACCCAGACAAAATTCCTATAGAACTCCCCAAAGAAAACCCCCCAGCACCTCTGCAGCCAACATTGTTGGTGCCCCTCTACCAACCCCATCACCTGCAGTTCTTTCAGATGCCCTTTATCATAACAGGGAACCTGTCCCCAAGCCTTTGTGTGCTTTTGCTTCTAAGAGCTGGCACCTGGGACTCTATCCGAAGGGCACTTTTGCTACTGGAGCCTCTTTGTCCTGTATGCCAAAGACAGAACTAAAGATGTCTTATCCTTTTCCTCAGGTGACACTTAACCAGTGACTGACTGAAGAGGGTGTGTGAGAGCCTAGCTCATATACCCTACCCTAGAGTTCCCCTGTAGCATTGGACTGGAGTTGGGATTTTGCCTGGAATCTTACTCTTCCTTGCCTTCTTCCTCTTGTCCGCCACGCTAATCCCACTCTTAACAATGACACAAGGGTGTTTGCTTAATAGATCACTTTCATAACAATTCTCTCTTAGCACTTGCTTTAGAAGAACTTAATCCAAGATGACATCCAATCACTATACAGAAAAACACCACACACACACACTTTTCTAGATGTTATCCAGCACCTCAGTCCTTAATATAAATGTACACCCAGGAATCACCAAGCATCTTCTGAAGAAAGTTTCCAAGATGAAACTCAGAGGCCAAAACGAAACAAATCAATATGAAAATCAGGGAACAAAAACAACAAAAACAAAAATGCCAAAAGCTCAGTCTCAATGTCAGTATTTACATTAGGTTTGAGTGTTTATATTAACATTACAAATAGTTGTCATCAGCACCATCACCTGGGAACTCATTAAAATGAAAATTCTCAGGCTCACCCCAGAACTACTGAATCAAAAACTCTCTGGGTAGAGTCCAGCAGTTTTGAAAATTAACAAGCATTGCAGTCAATTCTGATCTACCCTCAAGTTGAAAATAACACATCAGAAGCATGTAATAACAATAATAAATTGTTATATAAATACATTAAGAGAATGGGAGAAGAAAAGTGTCTGTTGGGAGGATGGAGAAGCAGAAATCTTAATCTCATTTATCATAAGTAGAAGTCAACAGATTAGTAACTAAGATTGCTATACGAATAAATAGCACCATTCATTCACTCATTGGACAAATGTATTGAGTACTTATTGTATTCTAGGCATGGTTCTTCATTCTAATACAACAACAAGCAAGAAAAAAAGCTGCTGTTCTCCTGAAACTTACCTTCCAAGTGGGGAAACAATAAACACACAAATAACAAAAGGAAAAACACACGAGGCACTGATGACAGAGTGACAGAGCATCTATTTTACACTGAGTACTTAGGCAATACTCTGATGAGTGACATCAGAACAGGCAAAAGACACAGAAGCAGCCCCAGGCCAATCATTTGGATCTTTACAGGCTTTGGGAAAGGTTTGGGGATTTATTGAGTGAAATAGGAAGGCAGTCCAGGATTTTGAGAAGATACATAACTTAATCAGACTTGTGTTAAGGCTCTGTGGAGGTGGAAAATTGTATTTTCCAAGTAGGGCCATAAAAATGTTTCTCATCCCACATATTTTTTGACAATGTATCCCTGACATGTCTCTCATTGGGAAGTAAAAATCTGTGTCCTCTCACTCAAATCTGGGGAAATTTGTGACTTTCTGTGACTGTCAAGGCTAGGTCAGAAAAGGCAATACAACTCCCTTCCCCCTTCCCCTTCCCCTTCCCCTCACTTTCCCTTTCCCCTCCCTCCCTCCTTCCTTCCTTCCTTTTCTCCCCTTCTTCTCTTCCTTTTTCATTCCTTCCTTCTCTTCTCCCTTCTCTTTCTCTCTCGTTTTCTTCTTCCTTCCCTCTTTCCATCCTTCCCTCCTTCCTTGTCTTTTTCTTTCCTCTTTTTCCTTTCTTCTTTCTCTCCTTTCCTCCTTTCTTCGCTTTCTCTGTCTTTCCTCTCTCTTTTCTTCCTTCCTTTCATTCTTCCCTTCTTTTTCTTTCTTTTTCCTTCCTCCTTCCTTTCTTCCTCCCTTCCTTCCTTTCCTTCCTTTCATCTTTCCTCCCTTTCTTTTATCTCTCTCTTCTCTCTCTCTTTCTTTAAAAATTTGTTCAGAGCATTCATGTTTAGACCCCTGAGCCTTCAAATAAGAGCTAAGGCCATAGAAAGGCCCCCTGTGGTCACCCCAGGGAGTTGTTCTAACATTCACATGCTCCCAGCCCAGGTGCCAGCCAGGTGAGTGAAGAAGACACATTCAAGTGATCCCAGCCCCAGCTTTCAGGTGCCAGCATTTGACTCTTCCCAACCGAGGCTTTAGATACTATGATACCTCAAAGAGAAAAGACAGGTCATCCCTGTTGTGCCCTGTTCAATTCACTGACCTACAAAATCTTTAGCATAATACAATAATTATTTCACACCACTGAGTTTGGGTTGTTTGCTATGCAGCAATTGTAAACAGTGAGAGACAGATTTCAGGACCTTGCTGCATACTGAGCCAGCATTACCAGAAGCACCCGTATCACCTGGCATCTGGTTAGTAATGCAAAATCTCAAGCCCATTCCAGGTCTACTACATCAGAATGTGCGTTTTAACCAGATCTCCAGGTGATTTGAAAGCACGTCAAAGTATGTTTCCCAATCTGTTTTAATCTTTGAGCTAAAATATACTTACAGGAAAATGTATAAATCTTAAGTGACTATTTACCTATGCATACATCTGTACAATTACCACCCAGATGAATATAGAGAACATTTATTTCCATCACACCCAGAAAATTTCCACATGCTCCTTCTGAACCAAAAACCCTCTCTCAAACCCTCCCAGAAATAACAACTTTTCTGACTTCCATCACCATATATAAAATATCTTGCTCTTGAATTTCACAAAAATGAAATTATTCAATATGAATTTTGTTTCTGGCTTCTTTGGCTCAGCACATTGTTTTTGAAATTCATTCTTGTTGTATTTATCAGTAGCCTATTCTTAAAAATTGCTATGTAGTGTTTCATATAAATATACCACTTTTTAAGTTCTATTCTCCTATTGATGGACATTTGGCATCTTCTAGTTTGTAGTTGTAATAACTCAAGTGTGTGTGTGTGTGTGTGAACACAAGTACAGTATTCATTTCTCTCAGAGAAGAAATACCTATGAGTGGAACTGCTGGATCATGGGTAGGTGTGTGTTTAACTTTATCAGAAATCGCCAAAGTGTTTTCCAATGTGGTTGGGTCATTTTACTTTCCCACGAGTTACAAGGAGAGATCTAGCCACTCGACTTCTTTGACAATTGTCAGTATTGTCAGTCGCTTAAATTTAGCCATTCTGGTGGGTGTGTAGTAGAACCTCTTTGTGGTTTTCATTTGAATTTCCTTAATGACTAATGATGTAGAACACTTCTTCATATGCTTTTTGACTATGAGATATCTTCTTTGAGAAATCCCTTCTCAGTCTGTTTTCTATATTTTAATTGAGCTGTATGGAATGGAGAAGTTCATTACTATTCTAGATATGAGTCCTTTGTCAAACCATGTGGCCGTAGGTAGTTCCTAAAATGATTCCTAACAATCCTCGCCTCCTTGTATTCATACCCTTGGGCAATCAATCCCCTTCCTTTGAGTGCCAGTGAGACCTATGACTTGTTTCTAATCAATGGTGGGAAAAAGGGATGAGACGTCACTACTGCCATGTTTAGGTGAGACAAAGTTATAACTTACATCTTGATAGTAGGCTCTATTTTCCTGTTGGCCTGCATACTTCATGAAGCAAGCTGCTGTGCTGGAGAGGTCAACATGCAAGGAATTAAGCGTGACTGAAGCCCATAACCCAGCATGCCTAGAGACACTCAATTCTGTCAAATGAGCTTAATTCTGTCATGTGAGCTTAGAGGCAGGTCTTTTCCATGTCAGCTTTCAGAGAGCATTCCAGCCCTGGCTGAAATATCAACTCCAGCATTGTAAGAGATCATAAAGCAGAAAAGCCAGCTAAACTATGTTCGAACTCCTGCCACACAGACGTTATGAGATAATAAATGTATTGTTTTCAGGTGCATAATGTGTCATATTATTTACACAACAATAGAAAATACATATGCAAATATTTTTTCTGAGTTATAAATTATCATGCTGATGGGTGTGCAGTGGTAGCTCAGTGTGGTTTTAATTTGCATTTTCTTAATAATGCTTTTGGTAAG
>NW_012098097.1:3735497-3738135 GCF_000951045.1 Mandrillus leucophaeus
GGTAGGCTCGTGATCTGGGGCAAGTTCTCAGCCCTGGTCACTGGCTACCTGGAAACAGACTTGGTGCTGTTGCGGGGGCATGGTGGGAGTGAGACCAGCCTTCAGGACTGAGGGCTGCATGGGAGTGGGGTGAGGCCTGTGACTGCTGGTTTTTCCCCGCTCCCCTGGAAACCTGTATGACTCAGCAGAGGCAGCCATAATCCTCCTGGGAATACAACTCCATTGGACTGGGAACCCATCCCCTATAGCAGCCACAGCAAGCTCTGCCCAAGGAGAGGCTGAGCTCAGACATGCTTATGTCTGCCCATACCTGGTGGTCTTTCTCTTCCACCTTTATCCACCTCCCCCTACCTTCGCCCCATAGCTGAAGACAAAGGAGTTCTATGGCCCTGCCCACCACCTGAGAAACCTGAATACTTAACCAAGTGGCCATAGGGCAAGTTTGCATTCTACCTGTAGGTTGACAGCTGACGCATTCTTGAAAGTGCCCCCTTCTGGCTGGAGATCAACCAACGGAAAACCAGCACACTAAACAGAAGCACAACCAAGGACCCTCACAGAGTGCATGTCACTCAACTGCTACCTCCACCAGAGGAGGTGCTGGTATCCATGGCTGAAAAACCTGAAGATGGAGCACATAACAAGACTCTTTGCAGACACTCCCTAGTACCAGCATGGAGCCTGGTAGCTGCAACGGGTGGCGAGACCCAGAAGAGCAAAAACAATTACTACAGTTCTGCTCTCAAGAAACCCCATTCCTAGAGGGAGGGGGAGAACACCACATCAAAGAAGCATCCCATAGGACAAAAGAATCTGAACAGCAGTCTTTAAATCCCAGATCTTCCTTCTAACTTAGTCTACCCAAATGAGAAGGAACCAGAAAAACAATTCTGGTAATATGACAAAACAAGGTTCTTCAACACCCCCAAAAGATCATACCAGGTCACCAGCAATGGATCCAAACCAAGAAGAAATCTCTGGATTGCCAGAAAAAGAATTCAGAAAGTCAATTAGTAAGCTAATCAAGGAGGCACTGGAGAAAGATGAAGTGCAACTTAAAGAAACCAAAAACATGATACAGAATATGAAAGGAAAATGTTTCAGTGAAATAGGTAGTATAAATAAAAAACAACCACAACTTCTGGAAATCAAGGACATACTAAGGGAAATGTAAAAGGCACTGGAAACTCTCAGCAATAGAATCAAACAAGCAGAAGAAAGAACCTCAGCGCTCAAAGACAAGGCTTTCAAATTAACCCAATTTGCCAAAGACAAAGAAGAAAGAATTTTTAAAAAAATGAACAAAGACTTCAAGAAGTTTGGGACTATGTTAAATGTCCAAACCTAAGAGTAATTGGTGTTCCTGAGAAAGCAGAGAAATCTAAATGCTTGGAAAACATATTTGAGGGGATAATTGAGAAAAACTTCCCCAGCCTTGCTGGAGAGCTAGACATCCAAATACAAGAAACTCAAAGAACACCTGAGAAATTCATTGCAAAAGATCATCACCTAGGCATATAGTCATCAAATTATCTAAAGTCAAGATGAAGGAAAGAATCTTAAGAGCTGTGAGGTAAAAGCATAAGTTAACCTATAAGGGAAAACCTATCATATTAACAGTAGATTTCTCAGCAGAAACCCTACAACCCAGAAGAGATTGGGGTGCTATCTTTAGCCTCCTTCAGCCAAACAATGATCAGCCAAGAATTTTGTATCCAGCAATGCTAAGCTTCATAAATCAAGGAAGGATAGAGTCTTTTCCAGACAAACAAATGCTGAGAGAATTTGCTACTACCAGCTAGCACTACAAGAACTGATAAAAGGAGCTCTAAATCTTGAAAGAAATCCTGAACATGCAGCAAAATAGAACCTTAAAGTATAAACCTCACAGTACCTATATAACAATACCACAATTAAAAAAAAGGTATTCAGGCAACAAATAACACAATGAATAGAATAGTACTTTGCATCCCAATACTAACATTGAATTTAAATGGCCTAAATGTTCCACTTAAAAGATATAAAATGACAGAAAACATATTTGGGAAACGTATTTAAGGGAATAATTGAGGAAAGCTTCCCTGACCCTGCTAGAAATTTAGACATCCAAATACAAGAAGCTCAAGGAGCATCTGCAAAATTCATTGGTTGGAGAAGAATCCACCAACCAAGTTTCTCACATAAACTTAAGATAAAGGGGTGGAAAAAGATATTCCATGTGAACAGACACCAAAAGTGAGCAGGAGTAGCTATTCTCTATCAGACAAAACAAACTGGAAAGCAATAGCAATTTAAAAAGACAAAGAGGGACACTATAATGATAAAAAGACTAGTTCAACAGGAAATTATCACAATTCTAAATGTATATTCAGCAACACTGGAGCTCCCAAATTTATACAAAATTACTACTAAACCTAGGAAATGAGATAGACGGCAACACAATATTAGTGGGGGACTTTAACACTCCAGTGAGAGCGCTGGACAGGTAACCAAAACAGAAAGTCAACAAAGAAACAATGGACTTCAACTGTCCCCTACAACAAATGGACTTAACAGACATTTACAGAACCTTCCGCCCAACAACTGCGGAATGTATATTCTATTACATCAGCACATGCAAGAGTCTCCAAAATAGACC
>NW_012098097.1:3738845-3748584 GCF_000951045.1 Mandrillus leucophaeus
AGAAAGATATAGAATCTCTGAACAGACCAATAACAAGCAGTGAGATTGAAATGGTAATTTGAAAACTGCCAACAAGGCCAGGCATGGTGGCTCACACCTGTAATCCCAGCATGTTGGGAAGCTGAGGCAGGTGGATCACCTAAAATCAGGAGTTTGAAACCAGCCCAGCCAACATGGTGAAACTCTGTCTCTACTAAAAATACAAAATATTAGCTGGGAATGGTGGCGGGCACCTGTAATCCTAGCTACCCAGGAGGCTGAGGCAGAAGAATTGCTTGAACCCAGGAGGCGGAGGTTGCAGTGAGCCAAGATGACATCATTGCACTCCAGCCTGGGCAACAAAAGCGAAATTCCATCTCAAAAAAAAAAGTCAACAAAAAAAAAGTCCAGGACCAGACGAATTTGCAGCTGAATTATATCAGACATTCAAAGAAGTATTGGGACCAATCCTACTGACACTATTCCAAAAGATGGAGAAAGAGGGAATTCCCACCTAAATCATTCTATGAAGCCAGTATCAGCCTAATATCACAACCAGAGCAAGACATGACAACAGCAACAAAAAGGAAATGACAGACCAATATCCCTGATGAACACAGATGCAAAAATCCTCAAGAAAATACTAGCAAACCAAATCCAATAGCATATCAAAAAGATAATCCACTATGATCAAGTGGGTTTCATATCAGGGATGCAGGGATACAGTCAATAAATGTGATAGAGCACATAAACAGAATTAAAAACAAAAAAAAATCATGATCATATGATCATCTCAATAGATGCAGAAAAAGCATTTGACAAAATCCAACATCTCTTTATGATTAAAACCCTCAGTGAAATCAGCATTTATTAAGGTAAAAAAGCCATCCATGACAAACCCACAGCCAACATTATCCTGAATGGGCAAAAGTTGCAAGCATACCCTCTGAGAACTGGAACAAGACAAGGAAGCCCATTTCACCACTCTACTCAACATAGTACTGGAAGTCCTAACCAGAGCAATCAGACAAAAGGAAGAAATAAAGGGTATCCAAATTGGTAAAGAGGAAGTCAAACTGTCTCTGATTGCTGATGATACGACTGAATACCAGAAAATCCTAAAGACTTATCCATAAAGCTCCTAGAGCTGGTAATAAATTCAGCAAAGTTTCCGGATACAAAATTAATGCACACAAATCAGTAGCTCTGCTATACACCAACAGTGACCAAGCTGAGAATCAAATTAAGAACTCAGCCCCTTTCACAATAGCTGCAAATAAAATAAAATAATATTTGGAAATATACCTAACCAAGGACATGAAAGACCTCTACAAGGAGAACTACAAAACACGCCTGAAATAAATCATAGATGACACAAACAAATGGAAATACATCCCATGCTCATGGATAGGTAGATTCGATATTGTAAAAATTACCATCCTGCCAAAAGCAATATACAAATTCAATGCAATTCCCATCAAAATACTACCATCATTCTGCACAGAACTAGAAAAAACAATCCTAATATTCATATGGAACCAAAAAGAGCCCACATAGCCAAGACTAATTATAAAGAACAAATCTGGAGGCATTACATTACCCAACTTCATACTATACTGTAAGACCATAGTCACCAAAAAGAGTATGGTATAAAAATAGGCACATAGACCAATGAAACAGAAGAGAGAACCCAGAAAAAAAGCCAAATACTTACAGGCAACTAATCTTTGACAAAGCAAATGAAAAAGAAGCGAGGAATGGACACCCTATTCAACAAATAGTGCTGGGATAATTGGTGAGCCACATGTAGAAGAATGAAACTGGATTCTTATCTCTCATCTTATAAAAACTCAACTCGAGATGCATCAAAGACTTGAGTCTAAGACCTGAAACCACAAATATTCTAGAAGATGACATCAGAAAAACCTTCTAGATGTTGGCTTAGGCAAAGACTTCATAAACAAGAACCTAAAAGCAAAGGCAACAAAAAGATAAATGGATGGGACTTAATTAAAAAAGCTTCTGCACAACAAAAGAAATCATCAGCAGAATTAACAGACAACCTACAGGGGGGGAGAAAATCTTCACAATCTATACATGAGACAAAGGACTAATATCCAAAAGCTACAAAGAACTCAAACAAATCAGCAAGACAAAACAACACCATCAAAAAATGGGCTAAGGACATGAATAGAGAATTCCCAAAAGAAGATATACAAATGGCCAACAAGCATATGGAAAAATGCTCAACATCACTAATGATCAGGGAAACGCAAATTAAAACCGCAGTGTGATACCACCTCACTTCTGCAAGAATGGCCATAATAAACAAATTAAAAAATAATAGATGTTGGCATGGATACCATGAAAAGGGAACACTTTTACACTGTTGGTGGGAATATAAACTAGTACAACCACTATGGAAAACAGTGTGGAGAGTCCTTAAAGATCTAAAAGTAGATCTACCATTTGATTCAGCCATCCCACAACTAGGTATCTACCCAGAGGAAAAGAAGTCATTATACAAAAAGGATACTTGCATACACATGTTTATAGCAGCACAATGTGCAATTGCAAAAATATGCAACCAGTCCAAATGCCCATCAAACAATGAGATAAAGAAAATGTGGTATATTGCGTTCTCACTCATAAGTGGGAGTCTAACAATGAGAATGCACAGACACAGGGAGGGGAACATCACACACCAGGGCCTATTGGTGGCTGGTGGAGGGATAGCATCAGGAGAAATACCTAATGTAAATGACGAGTTGGTGGGTGCAGCAAACCAACATGTTACATGTATACCTATGTAACAAATCTGCACGTTGTGCACATGTACCCTAGATCTTAAAGTATAATAACAAAAAAAAAAAAAGAAAATGTGGGGTGTGTATATATATATATACACACATATATATATATGTATATGCCATAAAATACTACTCAGCCATGAAAAGGAAAGAAATAATGTCATTCACAGCAACCTGGGTGGAATTGGAGACTGTTATTCTAAGTGAAGTAACTCAGGAATGGAAAATCAAGCCCTATGTTCTCACTCATATGTGGTAGCTAAGCTATGAGGATGCAAAGGCATAGCAACGATACATTGGACTTTGAGGACTCGGGGGGAAAGGGTGGAGTTAAAAGACTACAAATTGGGTACACTGTACACTCTTCTGGTGATGGGTGCACCACAATTTCAGAAATCACCAATAAGAAACTTATTTATGTAACCAAATACTACCTGTTCCCTAAAAACCTATTGAAATAATTTTTTTTAAAAAAGAAAGAAACAATACAGAGAAGATTAGTACGGCTCCTGTGCAAGGATGACATGCAAATTTGTGAAATGTTCCATTAAAATAAATAAATAAATAAAAATACATATTTCCTCCCAGTCTATGGCTGGCATTTTCACGTTTTTGATGGTGCCTTTTGATAAAGCTGCAAATAAAGTCTGAGAAGCTCTTGATAATCAAGAGTAAAAAAAATTAGGGAGCATAGTTGGGAGGACATGGCAATTTTAAGTGAAAGACATGATGATGTGTTAGAGGTAGTGAAAGCACTGTAAGGAATTGATCACATTTTGGTTATATTTTTGAAGAGAGAGTGTCCAGGATTTGGCTTTAGGGTGAGAGAAAAAGTGAAAAGTCAAGAATGACTCCTACCTTTCGCAATTAAAAATCTAAAGCTTCTCCTTTTGGAAACTGCTAGCAATTTCCCTTTAAAATGAGGCACTCACCAGAGTCTCCACTATTCCCTATTACTCCTGGAAAATAAGGTAAAATATCAGTTGCCATTTCTCATCATGTTTACACTACTTTTTTTTTGCCCCTTTATCTAATAAGCTTCTCTCATTTACAATGTCAGCCTGACTCCTAGAGTCCTTTGATTTTACAACACTAGCTATAAAGTGCCCTAGATTTGGAGCTAAGAGGCAAAGTCTTCAGCCTCAGCTGTGTGTGATATTGAGCAAATCACAATAATTTTTAAGACTCAGTTTTCCTATCAATTAGGGGCCTCTCTTGCAGGGTATGAAAAGAACGAAATTGAATAAATTGATATAAAATAATAAATATTTAGCCTGCCTTTCCTATATTGGAAAAATATCCATGATTTTACCGTTTGTTCTCATGGAGTCAAATACCCTGCTACCTCTTTTCAGAAATACATTCCTACTTGATCTTTATTTCTCCAGTCTCTCCTTCCAATGCAGTCACCACCAGATATTCTATCTAATAAATCTGTTTTGGTTTCACTTGTGCCAACACACTTTGCTGCCACCTTTGATTTGGCTTTGACCTGGCTTTGATTGGGTTCTGTTCCTCCATGGGGCAGCCTTAGTCTGTATTTATGTGCCAGAAATTAGGGATTCCCTTTACAAATGTCACTTCTTTACTAACTGCCCCTGCCACTGACAATGACCATTATCCTCTGATCTCTGGCAGCACTTACTGGTCTTGCGGAACTTTTAAATTGTTTTCTATTCTTCCAAAGTGCTAACTCATTGAGGGCAGAAGCCATCCTGTATTTCTTTTAAACCTTCTCTCTCCTAAAGGTACTAAAATGCTAAACACAGAGTAGCCAATCAATATATATTAAACTGAATTCTGAAACCAATTTGCTACCTGCTTTTTCCTATGCCATAGAACTGAGTCTTCAATGCAAACTACAGCGTTGGACACGGGCACATCCAAGTTGAAATACTGTCTCTGCCTCTCAGTTTTCTGTGAGACCATGGGCACAATGGCTCTCTGGGCTCCAATTTCTTGTAGGGATAAAAGAGCCTGTTGAGGATGGTTGTTTGGGGTATTAAAGTGAAGAGATAAAGTGCTTAGTATTGTTCCTGGCTCAGGTAAGTACTTAATAAATACCAAGTCCTTTTCCTAAACCAAGTACAATTTATTTTTAGTAAATGTAGAATATTACGCAACCATCACAACAGTCCAATTTTAGGACATTTTCATTGTTCTCCCCCTGCCCACACAAAAATGATTCCTCATAACCCTTTCTGGTCAATTTTTGCTCCTACCCCCAGCTTCAGGCAAACACTAACCTATTTTGTGTCTCTACAGATTTGCCTATTCCAGATATTTTGTATAAATAAAGTTGGGTTATATGTGCCTTTTTGCATCTGCCTTTTTATTTTCATTTAGCATAATGTGTTTGAGGTCCATCCATATTGTAGCAGGTATTGTTAAGATGAGGAAAACACTTTTATTTATGCTTCTTTAAAAAAGGAAGAATATTCATCTCCAAAGGTTTAGGAGAAAGTAGGCAATGTTGTTGGATCTACTTGGATGCATATCAAAGTTGCTATGTGGTCAGATGTCATCTGTACAAAACACCTTTTGTTTTTTCTAGGAAGTGTCCTATGCATTTCAAATACATCTTGGCACACCTGTGTGTGATGTATTATTTCAAAATATTGTATTGTCCAATCACTGTGAATAGATCACACACTAAATATCATGAGAACAAAAGGCCTGAGGAAACCAGTTCCGGTAAATTAAGATCCACTTAGATGGCACTCCCCCTGAGCAACCTTCATTTGAACTTGACTAGAATAATTATAAGGTTTTGTTCAATTTCGGCCTCAGTTGTGCACATCTCACTAATAGTAGAAATGGCAAGAAATATTTTTTTCAGTCTATATTTTTTCTCATACACACATAATTTATGAACTAAGTCAAAGAAAATACACCTGCATTTTAATTATTGAACTTTACTAAGTATACTGTTTTCAACAAGGAAGATATCTTTAAAGACAAACTTGATATGACATTGGAATGAAGTATTTGAGAGGCTCATTCAAGCCTCAAACTGGAAGCAGAAAAAAAAAAAATCAGAGTTCTGCTATTGAATACCATTTAATTTTGTAGAGAAAGAATTTCCGACATGGCACTGTGAAAGAGTTAACATGCTTCTGAAAGACTCAAGAATTTTCAGTGAAGGAGAAATGTATTGAATAGGAAAACTGTCCCTTAAATACTTACTATTTTCTCAGAAATATGTGGCAGCATAATGTTATCATTTTTAAACTGCTACCAGTGGCAATGTGGATATCGCTGTCATCTTTGAGATGTTTTGCAAATATTTCTTTCCCTGGCCAAGCCACAAATTCAATTTGTGCCCAGTTAAATCCTCATAAAATAGTGTCTTTGACAAATGATTGTTTTTTTCCTTCCCAACCCAGAGAAACGCCAGACTGAGCTATTTTCACTTTTGGTGGGAAATGTTCCATTTAGACTGACGCACAATTACGTGGCAAATATCCTGAGGTTCTTTTCTTGTCATATGGCTGAACTTTAGAGTTGTGAAAGTGACCTGATAATTGTAATAAAATACAGCTAATAATAGTATGTTAACATCTTTCACTTTATTCCAAGCATGCTACATCAATTGTCTCATTTATTTGTGTACAGCAAATATTTTGCATATAGGGAATAGCCAATTGCTGTTGGTATACAACGCTGAGTTAAGTAGGGGAACTGAGATTAAGGAAGGCTAAATAGTTTACCTATGATTAGTAAATGGCACCCTCATTCTTCACCATCTTTGATCATTTTATATTAGTCTCATATAATTAGACTTTGATCTACCTATTAAAAAATATTGAAAACATTGGTAAGTATGTTTTGGGGTTATATACACAAAAATGAGTGTTCCTGCTACCTAAAATTTTCCCTGCAAAACCATCTACATTTTGTGAATATAAATTATATAGGAGATTAATTTTAAAGCTGTTGAATGTCCAATATATATTAATGTAGTAAAACTCGACTCATAAGTATACTACTCTGTTTAGGTAAATACATACATACATGCATAAAAAGATAGGAAGGAATCCTAGGCTATTAAAATCTTGGGCAGTCCTTAAGTGGTGAAGTTATAAAAGGTAAAATGCCTGTATTATATGTACCAGGGAATCAGAATAACTTTAAAAAGCAGTGTCCCCAACTTGTTACCATGGTAATAGAGATGAATCTCGATTGGGTGGTGAACAGCCATGGTATGAGATAAAAGAAGGAGAGTCAGATAAGGATGGATGGGCAGCAGATATTCTTGACTCACTAACCCATTTTTTTAACCATGTCTCTTTTTACCCACAATCCATACTGTATATAACAACTATGTTAGCTTCGTTGTTGATCCCTATATATGTCAAAAATAATCTATGTAGCAATTTTTGGCGGCATTTATAGTGGCTACCACCATCTCCATATCCATGCTTTCCTCTTTAATACATTTGAATGAGCTTCCGCATCTCCAGTCCACCTCATGTGAGCTACCACTTTTTACCTCATAACAAGGAGAATAGAACTCAGTGAACCAAGAACATAATTTGAAAGAAGGGCCATTCTTAGTCTAGAAACAGGGTCAATGAACTGTTTCCATAAAGGTGCAGATGAACAAATATTTTCAGGTTTGTGAGGCCAAGCAGTCTCTCTCTCATCTACTCAACAACCATTGTAGTGCAAAAGCAGCCACTGACAATGCCTACCTTGTCAATGTAGTGCGGTGGTGTTCTAATAAAACTTTATTTATAAACGCTGGCAGTGGGCCAGATTTGGCCTGTGGGCACGTGGTTTGCCAACACCTGGTTTGGAATGATGGCACCTCATAATTCTAGTGCTAGGCCCTTGGTGAAACCTTTTAGCCCTCCTTCATAGCCATGCAAATGCAGGGACTGTAAGCATCCCATGAACGAGGGCCTCATTGCAGCTGCAGAGTCTGGCCTCTCCTGAGTCTTGTTTTGGTATTGCGTCCTTGGATATTTTTGTCCAACAGTACCAGAAGATCAAATATCATCATTATTTTTAGCATTCTCTCTGAATATATTTTTTAAACTGTTTGGGAAAATGTTTCATCTCTAGCTAATAAATTCTGATGTCATGAAAAACAATTAGAGTAATGTTTTCCTCAACAGGGACTAATTGAGGTCATTTTCAGGGGGATATTGTCTTAGTCACATGGAGCAGCCAGCCAGTGTCAGACTTCACACACAGGTTTGTTTGCACAACGACATGTCTGTGGCTACTGGGTTTATGTTTTTAATAGTTGGGTGTACTCTGCCACACAATTTGGATTTTTAAAAATTAAAGGCTTGCATTTGGTAGTTTCAGAAGGTTTGTGTCATGGAAAGAGAGAATGAATGATTCAAATAGTAAACATATCCATCTTTTCAATAGGCTCTTATTTGGCATAGCATTTGAACACAGCCTTCTTGAAAGGAATAATGACCGTCTGAGCTTCCATATGCCTACGTGACCACATGGCAAAAAGATGGACAACAATGTATCCAAGGAATATATCAACAATTTTCAGCATGAGAATTGTTCAGGGAAGGGCTCTTGGCAGAGATCTGAAGGGAAGCTTTTAGTGCAGCTTCCTTTTCAAACCCTAAATCAAGCCACCATGCTCAGTCTCTCACTTTAATAAGCACTAAATCCACATGCTAGGTTTCAAAAGAAAGAAAAACCCTACTTTAACTGCTAAAACTTCCCTGAAACATACTCAGGGGAACAGGGCACATATGGTGTTGTAATTTTTTTTAAAACAAGACATCTGTAGTATTCGAGAAATGGCTGAAATCTGTTGGATTTCAGAAACTTTTATAAGCTGAACTCCAAAATAGATAAATTATTTTTATTAGACTCAGCAATGGTCAATTTGTGAAGAAAATTCTACCTGGAAAACGACTTTTCAAAAGCAGAACTTTGGTAGTGTATATGTTTAGATCTTGATTTCTAACAGTAAGTGCTAAGAAAATTAATTTCCAATGCATGCGTGATTGAGTATAGCTGCAAAGATCCTGAGCATAGATAACGGGAAACGATGGTGGGCCTGTCAATTTTCTTGCTGTGACCTCTCTAGGCGGTATTTCTGAGTGCTTGGTGCTGACTATTGGTTCAATAAATATTATTGAACACCTACTATATGACAGGCATTGTGCAAGGCCTTTGGAATGCAACAATACACAAACCAGCCTGCACAGAGTTTAAATCTAAAAGTGGATATTAAAAAGGACAGATAATTAACTGACTACAATAGGGTCTTGGAAAACTTACTTAAGAAGTTGGCTTTTACCTGGAGATTCAACACTGAATACGTGTTGGCCAAGGTAATGACTAGCCAGGGAGTTTTTCGGGCAGCAGGAAGAGCATTTAGGATTTTAGGAAAAAAACATATGATGTGTTCAAAGGAAGCAAAGCCTGTTCGCAGAGATGGAGCACAGAAAATGAAGGCAGCAGAAGCAATTAATTCTAGAAGCCATGGATAAGTACTAGAGGAGTCCAGATAACACAACAAGGATGGAAGATATCATCTGCATAATCCCTAGCTCCCTTTGCTGTGGTTTGAATGAGGGTGTCCCCTCCAGTATTCATGCTGAAACTCAATCCGTAATGTAAATGTCTCAAGAAGTGTGGTCTTTGGGTGGTGACTGGTCATAAGGGAAGTGCCCTGGTAAATAAGATTAAGGCCTTTATAAGGAAGGCTTCATACATGGTTTGGCCCTCTTGCTCTTCCTCATTCTCTCCTGTGAAACACAGCAAGAGGGCCCTTACCAGAGACCAAACGCCAGTTCCTCGATCTCGGACCACCCAGTGTCTAGAACTATGAGAAATACATTTTAATTGTCTTAAAATTATCCAGTATATGGCATTTTGTTATAGCAGCACAAACAAAGACACCCTTTAAGAGTGGATTTCCCCAACGTACTTTGGAAATATACAGATATCTGTATAGATATTGATCT
>NW_012098097.1:3749294-3751847 GCF_000951045.1 Mandrillus leucophaeus
ATTCCAAATTTTTCATAACAATGAACTCCTTTTTAACAAGAAAGTGACTATAACTACTTTCCAATGGAAGCAAAATCAATTAAAATTGTTTTGGAACAGAGAAAGGAAAAGAAATCTCACCACTCTAAAACTGATTTCACTTTTCCGTTTTTGCAGATTATTGCCCAGTTTGGTATATTTTACAGTGACAATCATGTCTTCTTTTTAATGTTTTATGACTTAAAGTTACTTTCTATATTTCAAAAGATTCTGCATCATTATCATTTATAATAACTGCAAACATTTCAACTCAAAATAATTGTGACTTAATTCTGATTATCTGTCAGGGTGGGATGATTGAGAAATTTGTTTAAAAGAAAGAGGTTTTCTGCACTAAGGATTAATGTATGCCTAAATCACTAATTTAGGTAAAAAGAAATGAGCCATTTTAATGAAACTGCTGGAACAGTATACAGTCATTTACTCCTAAAATTGAGCAAGTCCAGAATGAATGCTTATATTTCAGTAAGCTGAGTATTTGCTCCAACTACTAATTATTTAAATACTACTAATTATTTTTCATAGTCTTCATTTTTTAGAGTAGTTTTAGGTCCGCAGCAAAATTGAAGGTAAGCATAGAGAGTTTCCATTTGCCCCTTATCCCCATGTAGGCACAGCCTACGCTATTATCAACAACCTCCATCAGAGTGGTACATTTGATGAGCAGATGTACTAATACACTGATGCATTATTAACACCCAAATTCCACAGTTTACATTATAATTCACTTTGTGTTATTTATACATTCTCTGGATATGGAAAAACATATAATGACATGTATCCACCATTATTGTACCATTATATTACAAACCAGCATAGTCCTCACTGCCCTAAACATCTTCCACGCTCCACCTGTTTACCTGGCTATGCCTTCTCAGCCCTTGCAACAACTGATATTTTACTGTCTGTATAGTTTGGCCTTTTCCAGAATGTCATCTGGTTGGAATCATATAATATGTATCCTTTCACCTTAGATTCTTTCATTTAATAATATGTACTTAAATTTTTCCATGTCTTTTCATGACTTGATACTTCATTTATTTTCAGCATTGAATAATATTCCATTGGCTCGATGTGCCACAGTTTATTTATCTACCTTCCTACCGAGAGACACCTTAGTTGCTTTTAAGTTTTGGCAATTATGAATAAAGCTGCTATGAACATCAGAGTATAGGTTTTTATATGGATATAAGTTTTCAACTTATTTGCCTTAATACCAAGGAGTGCAGTTGTCAGTTCATAGGGCAAGAGTATATTTAGTCTTGCAGGAAACTGCCAAACTGTCTTCCAAAGTAGTGGTATCATTTTGCATTCCCAGTAGAAACAAATGAGAGCTTCCATTGCTCCAAATCCTCACTAGCATTTGGTATTGTCAGTACTTCAGATTCTTATCATTCTAGTAGATGTACAGAGCTATTAATTAATTTTTTAAAAAAAGAAACACAAAACAAAAGAAGTCCTGCTGTAGCAAGGACTCGAAGTAATTTTGCCAGAATTCTTTCTTAGCACTTGGTTGTTTTCACCACAAAGGCAAAAAGTATTGATAATATAATGAAACTTTATTTCTTGTCACCTAGGAGGGAAGATAACAGACCATACAGTTATTTTTCTTGTTTTTTTGTTTTGTTTTGGTTTGGTATTTTTACCTTTCTTATTTAACATTTTTTTATCAGCAGTATGGATAAAAATAAAGAAAATAATGATAAAATATGCAATTGACTCAACACACATTGTTCTGTTTTTTCTCTCTCTCTGTCTTTAGGCCACACCCATCACATTTGCTTTTACACTGCCCTGAAACCACTCTTATGAAGATCACCAACAGCTCCTTGCCAAATCCAAAAATGAATCACCTGGCTTCTCTTTACTGGACTTTGGCGGTTCCGTATGCCACTCTCACTTATAACTTTGTTCATCTCTCTGAACACAATGAACATATCTTCTCCTTCTATGATCCTCACTACAGTGTGTCTTATCCAACTCTAAACATCAGAGTCCAAAGGACTCAGCCATAGAATCTCTCCTCTTTGCTAAATACACTTTTTCCCCCTAAGTAATCTCATTCAATCCTATGGATTTAAAAATCATCTATCTGCTGATGAGTTCAAAATTTATAGCTCTAGTCCTGAACCTTCCCTGAACTCTAAACTCATAAATCCAGCTCTAAAACTTAAAATACACAGAACAATTGATTCATAAACCTTTTTATCACACACCCTCTTCCACACCCTAGATGCTATATTCCTCAGTTTCATGCTTCTCAGAAAATGATATTTATTTTTTGTTTGCTGACTTAAGCCAAAAAGTTCAAAGTCAGCTTTCATTTCTCTTTCTCACTGGCCATTCTCGACAGACAAGTCGATATATGTGTTTACAGTTCTATCCTCAAGACATCCCAAATATTTCTATTCATCACCGTCTCCTTCCAAGCAGTCACTGTGTCTCACCCAAACTGCTAATGCTGTCCACCTCTCTTTCTCCTTCCACTCTTGTTCCTATACGGAGCAGTCTTCA
>NW_012098097.1:3751897-3754360 GCF_000951045.1 Mandrillus leucophaeus
TTTTACTGTCTGTATAGTTTGGCCTTTTCCAGAATGTCATCTGGTTGGAATCATATAATATGTATCCTTTCACCTTAGATTCTTTCATTTAATAATATGTACTTAAATTTTTCCATGTCTTTTCATGACTTGATACTTCATTTATTTTCAGCATTGAATAATATTCCATTGGCTCGATGTGCCACAGTTTATTTATCTACCTTCCTACCGAGAGACACCTTAGTTGCTTTTAAGTTTTGGCAATTATGAATAAAGCTGCTATGAACATCAGAGTATAGGTTTTTATATGGATATAAGTTTTCAACTTATTTGCCTTAATACCAAGGAGTGCAGTTGTCAGTTCATAGGGCAAGAGTATATTTAGTCTTGCAGGAAACTGCCAAACTGTCTTCCAAAGTAGTGGTATCATTTTGCATTCCCAGTAGAAACAAATGAGAGCTTCCATTGCTCCAAATCCTCACTAGCATTTGGTATTGTCAGTACTTCAGATTCTTATCATTCTAGTAGATGTACAGAGCTATTAATTAATTTTTTAAAAAAAGAAACACAAAACAAAAGAAGTCCTGCTGTAGCAAGGACTCGAAGTAATTTTGCCAGAATTCTTTCTTAGCACTTGGTTGTTTTCACCACAAAGGCAAAAAGTATTGATAATATAATGAAACTTTATTTCTTGTCACCTAGGAGGGAAGATAACAGACCATACAGTTATTTTTCTTGTTTTTTTGTTTTGTTTTGGTTTGGTATTTTTACCTTTCTTATTTAACATTTTTTTATCAGCAGTATGGATAAAAATAAAGAAAATAATGATAAAATATGCAATTGACTCAACACACATTGTTCTGTTTTTTCTCTCTCTCTGTCTTTAGGCCACACCCATCACATTTGCTTTTACACTGCCCTGAAACCACTCTTATGAAGATCACCAACAGCTCCTTGCCAAATCCAAAAATGAATCACCTGGCTTCTCTTTACTGGACTTTGGCGGTTCCGTATGCCACTCTCACTTATAACTTTGTTCATCTCTCTGAACACAATGAACATATCTTCTCCTTCTATGATCCTCACTACAGTGTGTCTTATCCAACTCTAAACATCAGAGTCCAAAGGACTCAGCCATAGAATCTCTCCTCTTTGCTAAATACACTTTTTCCCCCTAAGTAATCTCATTCAATCCTATGGATTTAAAAATCATCTATCTGCTGATGAGTTCAAAATTTATAGCTCTAGTCCTGAACCTTCCCTGAACTCTAAACTCATAAATCCAGCTCTAAAACTTAAAATACACAGAACAATTGATTCATAAACCTTTTTATCACACACCCTCTTCCACACCCTAGATGCTATATTCCTCAGTTTCATGCTTCTCAGAAAATGATATTTATTTTTTGTTTGCTGACTTAAGCCAAAAAGTTCAAAGTCAGCTTTCATTTCTCTTTCTCACTGGCCATTCTCGACAGACAAGTCGATATATGTGTTTACAGTTCTATCCTCAAGACATCCCAAATATTTCTATTCATCACCGTCTCCTTCCAAGCAGTCACTGTGTCTCACCCAAACTGCTAATGCTGTCCACCTCTCTTTCTCCTTCCACTCTTGTTCCTATACGGAGCAGTCTTCACACAGCGGCTGGAGTCACATGACGTATGTAAGAAATAGACTCTCTGTCTCCGTTTTGCTGAGACATTAACATCAGGTACCAAAGCGAGTGTGAGACAAATACTCACATGTAGTTTTTCAAAAGAAAACCTGAACACCTTGCTGCAAGGATCTTGCATCTCCCTCACTCATTCTAAGCAAGAGTCCAAGAGAAAAAGAATTTGAGTCTTTGCCTCTTGTCCAATAGAGTCTCCAGGGAAAAAAGAAACCTTCAGCAGAAAGAACCCAGATATGGACTTCCAGATGCCCAGGAGCCTGGCAAGAATGTCCAATTACCAAGAATAGAAGTGTAAACATCTCTGTCATAGGAAATACAGGAAACACAACAGTATCTCATGAGAAAAAGTCCCCGTATAAGACCCAAAGAACTCGAAGCTACCCAACCAAGTCTCATTCACTTGCCACAGCTATGTGAAGGTGGCAGGTTAGGGGAGATAAGTCAATATTGCCCCTTTTCCAATTCAGCTTCCCATATGGTGCCAGCACGGGGAGACAGAGTAGAAATGAACACTGAGTGAAAATCGGGATTTGGATTATTACACAGGGCTGTACGCTTTCCTGAAGTGAAACTCTGTTTGCAATTTAAGGTAATTATAGAACCGTCTATGACCAAACAGTGAGCAGGAAAGCTGTGGCCTGCCAGAGTTTTCCTCCAGGATGAGGGTAAAACTATTCCCATTGACTAGGCTTTAAAGAGATGGTGGGAATTGGCCCGGCGCAGTGGCTCACATCTGTAATATCAACACTTTGGGAGGCTGAGACAGGAGGATTGCTCAAGTCCAGGAGTTCAAGGTCAGCCTGGGCAAC
>NW_012098097.1:3758615-3759676 GCF_000951045.1 Mandrillus leucophaeus
GTTAGGTTTTCCTTTTAATGAAAAGCATTACCCAAATCATTTTCTTTTCTAACAAAGAGCAGCCTGTAATATCGAGCTGCAGACAGACACAAGCAAGCTGGAAGCTTGCATGACTGAATGCTGGCAGTTGTGCCAATAGGATAAGGCTACCTGAGACTAGGCATGTTCAGATTGGCGGCTCCATCTTCCCTTTTCCTTTCCAACCACGTGTAAAGTAGGGAGCAGACAACATGGCACCCGCCAAGTGGAAAGCCGGCTTGCCTAATAAGAGGATTAGGGTGGAGCAGCCAGCTGCCCTTTGGGTTATAAACGTCACACCTGGTCCAGCCGATCTTTGGGCCCTGTGTAAATCAGACACCACCTCCTCAAACCTGACTAAATTCCAGCGCCCTCTGCTGCAGGCCGGAAGTCTCATTCAGGCGCCCCTCTCTCTGGCAAGAGAGAGAGCTGTTCTCTTTTCCCTTTCTGTTGCCTGTTAAACCTCTGCTCCTAAACTCACTTCTTCTGTGTGTCGGCATCCTCAATCCCCTTGGCGTGGGACAATGAACCTCAGGTATTTTTGCTCCAGACAATGACACCGCTTTACCACCACAACGATGATCAACACAGAAGAAGACTTTTATGATCAAAGGTGTGGGGGATTTTCCCCGAACACCAAGCAGCAGACACCAGCTAGGTGTCCTCCAATTCAGCTCCAACACCATCCTCCTGAAGATAGCATCAGTTCCCACAAGATGAGGGCACAGTTTCACAGGACCACTTTCCTCCTCTTGCCCAGTCACAAGTCTGGGCCTCTGGAACTTCTGACTGACTGGCTTCACCGGGGTTCCCACAAGCCCTTCTTTGGGCTGATTAATTTGCCAGGGTGGCTCATAGAACTCAGGTTAACATGTTTACAGGTTTATTATGAAGGATATTTTAAAGGACACGAATGGGGCTGGGCGCGGTGGCTCATGCCTGTAATACTAGCACTTTGGGAGGCCGAGGCGGGTGGATTGCCTGAGTTCAGGAGTTCCATACCAGCCTGGGCAACATGGTGAAACCCCGTCTCTACTAAAATA
>NW_012098097.1:3763871-3766146 GCF_000951045.1 Mandrillus leucophaeus
TGACTAGGCTTTAAAGAGATGGTGGGAATTGGCCCGGCGCAGTGGCTCACATCTGTAATATCAACACTTTGGGAGGCTGAGACAGGAGGATTGCTCAAGTCCAGGAGTTCAAGGTCAGCCTGGGCAACGAAATGAGACTTTGTCTCTATAGAAAATAAAAGAAAAAATAATTAGCCAAGTGTGGTGGCCCATGCCTATGTTCCCAGCTATATGGGACGCTAAGGCAGGAGACTCGCTTGAGCCCAGGAGATTGAGGCTGCAGTGAGCCCTGATTGTGCCACTGCACTCCAGCCTGGGTGACAGAGTGAGACCTTATCTAACAATAAAAAAAAAAAAATAGACTGAGAATAACGTACAAAGACAGTAGATTTTGTTACTAGTCATACTTGTTCAAAAGTCTAGTTATGTCATCTATTAAAAATTTAAATCAGATTATGTCCCTCCTCTGTAATTCCCCCAATACCTTACATTGTATTTAGAATAAACCACAAATAAACTGCAACTCTATCTCATAGCCTTCAAGATTCGACATGATCTGGCCCCTGTTAACTCCTCATCTCCAACCATTTTTCTCTTTGCAGACTGGTCCACTCACATTGACTTTCTCTCCGTCCCTTGAGTGTGTCAAGCTTATCCTTCCTTGGAGACTTCCCTCTTGCTGTTCTTTGACTCTGTAATCTTCTTTTAGATATGGGCAAATCTGCCACCTCATTTCTTTTACGACTACTAAAACATCACTTTTTCAGAGAGCTCTTCGTAGATTTCGTTATCTAATTGTCACTCTCCCCCCATTCTACCACGAGCACCATGGCCCTTTGTTAATTGTTTTCATACCATGTATCACTACATAGAATTGTATATTTTTATTCATTGGTAGACTGTACTTTTCTCTCTTGCTAAATAATTGCCTTGTTCATCACTGTGGTTCCAGAACCTAGAAAAATGCCTGGGATACAGTAGACTCTCAGTAATTCTTGTTGAAAAATAAAAGTCACTGTAAAGAACTGAATTGACTTTTTATTTATGTATTTATTTTTTAGATGAAGTCTTGCTCTGGCATCCAGGCTGGAGTGCAGTGGTGTGATTTCAGCTCACTGCAACCTCCACCTCCCAGGTTCAAGTGATTCTCCTGCCTCAGCCTCCCGAGTGGCTGGGATTACAGGCATGCACCACCATGCCCATATAAATTTTGTATTTTTAGTAGAGATAGGGTTTCACCATGTTGGCGAGTCTTATCTCGAACTCCTGGTCTCAGTGATCTGCCCACCTCGGCCTCCCAAAGTGCTGGGATTACAGGCATGAGCCAATGCACCTGGCTTAAATTGATTTTTTAAATACAAATTATACAAAATATATGTTCTTATTACCACCCCCTTGTTATGATCTAAAGCAGGTTTCTCCCAAAATTCCTACTGGAGGTTGAAGTCCTAACTCCTAGTATGTCAAAATATGACTGTATTTGGAGACAGGAAATTTTGTTTTAGCACTCAGGGAACTGCAACCAGGAGCCCAACTTGTTTTGGATTGGGGCTGGGGATAGACAAGAAGAGATGGGGCAGGAAGAAGAAAGGGCTGGCTCATTTTACATATACATATATTATTTATAATACATCTATATGTCTGGGCGTCTCTATGCTGTTCTCATAAAATCTGAATTGTACCAATAAAAAGTTTAATTCCTGGCAAAAATAAAAATTATTAAATCAACATAAGGCCATTAGGGTGTTTCTTAATCCAATCTGAATTGGTGTCATTATAAGAAGAGGACAGTGGGACACATGGAGAGACACCAGATGTGTGTGCATGAAGAAACGATCATGTAGCAACAGTGTGGCCATCTGCAGGTTAAGGAAAGAGGCTTGGAATAGATACTTCCCTGTGGCAATCAAAGGAAACCACCTCTGCTGCCAGCTTGGTCTTGGACACCCAGCCTCCAAAACTGTAAGAAAATAAATTCCTGTTGTTAAAGTCCATTCTGTCTGTGGTATTTGGTTATGGAAGCCTAAGCCGACTGTTTCAACTGTGTGTTTCCTCTGCTCTCACACTACTGACACGGGAGTTAAAAAGAAATTATTTAGGCAGATAGTGAAGGTAAGGAAGTCCTCTGTTAGGTTTTCCTTTTAATGAAAAGCATTACCCAAATCATTTTCTTTTCTAACAAAGAGCAGCCTGTAATATCGAGCTGCAGACAGACACAAGCAAGCTGGAAGCTTGCATGACTGAATGCTGGCAGTTGTGCCAATAGGATAAGGCTACCTGAGACTAGGCATGTTCA
>NW_012098097.1:3767301-3774738 GCF_000951045.1 Mandrillus leucophaeus
AACAGCCAGATGAAAAGATATACATGGGGCAAGGTCTGGGAAGCATCCCAAGTACAGGAGCTTCTGTCCTGGTGGGATTGGGGTATGCCACTCCCCCAGCACGTGCATAAATTCTTACCTTCCTGTCAGCCTCCACCTGTTCAGCTCTCCAGAAGCCTTCCCAACCCTGTCCTCTTATATTTTTATGAGGGCTTCATTACATAGGCATGATTCATTATACCATTGGCCACTGGTGATCAACTTGACCTTCAGACCCTCTCCCCTCTCTGGAGGTTGGGTTGTGGTTGGGGCTGAAAGTCCCAGCCCTCTGATCCTGCCTTGGTCTTTCAGGTGACCAGCCCCATTCTGAACGTATCAGACCAAAGACACACAAAAGGCAGCACTTTGGAGAGCCCAAGGATTTTAGGACTTGTATGCTAGGAAACAGAAATGAAGACCAAATATGCGTTCCACAATATCACACAGACTAATACACTTCCTCCCCTCTGCCTCAACTTTATATTTCTACAGTTCTACAAAATAGAAATTAAAAGGAACTAAGAATCCATAACATCATCATGATCATCATCATGACAAGTATGGGATATGTGAGGACCTCTGTAAGTTGGAAGAATAAGCTTTTTTGACTACAAATGACTAACAAAGTGATTTTTAAGGAAAAAAAATAGTTTTATTGTGAGAAATGTGTCCAACATGAAATGTTATCATTTTAACCAGTTATATATAAAGTTCAGTGGCATTAAATATATTCACAATGTGCAATCAGCACCCCCGTGCATCTCCAGACTTTATCACCTCAAACAGTAACTCTACTCATTAAACACTAGCTCCCCATTCCCCATCCCCTCAGCCCCTAATAACCAACATTTTACTTTATGTCTCTATGAATTTGACTACTCTAGGCACCTCATGTCAGTGGAATCATATAGCATTTGTCCTTTTGTCCCTGGCTTACCTAACTTAGCATAGTGACATCAAGGTTCATTCACGGTGTAGCATGTGTCAGAATTCGATTCCTTTTTTAAGGCTGAATAAAATTCCACTGTATGTATATAAGCCATATTTTGTTTATTTGTTCACTGTCAATAGACATTTAGGTTGATTTCAGCTTTTGACTATTGTGAATAATACTGCTATAAACATGGATGTCCCAGTATCTATTTGACTCTCTGCCTTCAATTCTTTTGGGTATATGTTTAGCAGTGGAATGTCTGGATCATATGGTAATTCTATGTTTAATTTTTTTCTTTTTAGGAACCACCATACTGTCTTCCACAGCAACAAACTGACTTTTAACTGTACAACAGTAATTGCAAATCTGTGTGGTCCACTTTCGCTGTGCCACGTCCTTTGCTTAGGTGGCTTATATTGCTTTCAATTCTCATAATAGATTCACAGATGAGTTGCAGGAGAGGGGCCCAAACTGATACATTAGTGAGTTGCAAAACCTGGACTTGAGTTAAGGTCTGCTTGACGGCATAACCTGTACCACATCTTATCAATCATGATGCTGTGTTACTGCCCAGGTTTATTGGAACAGGGTTATCCAGAGATGAGATATGCAGTCCAGATGCCTATTGGTTACTTACTTTGTAAATAGTTTCATCTTATAAGCAGATGGCATGATGATATAGCATATTATAGTCCTGAAGACCCAAGGACACCCTTGAAATCATGAAAGGATAAACACAGGAAAATAGTTTACATGATAGTTTACATGTATCTCATGTTTTCCTTGCAGGAAAGGAAATGATGAACTGTTCTTTACATGAGAGATTATTATAGGCCCTGTTCTGTGAGCGACTGAGCTTTTTTTTTTTTTTTTTTTTTGAGATGGAGTCTCACTTTTTCAACCAGAATGGAGTGCAGTGGTGTGATCTCAGCTCACTGTAACCTCCGCCTCCTGGGTTCAAGTGATTCTCCTGCCTCAGCCTCCCGAGCAGCTGGGACTATAGGCACCTTTCACCGTGCCAGGCTGATTTTTGTATTTTTATTGGAGACAGGGTTTCACCATATTGGCCAGGCTGGTCTCAAATTCCTGAACTTGTGATCCGTCTGCCTCGGCCTCCCAAAGTGCTGGGATTACAGGCCTGAGTCACCATGCCCAGCCACTTTTTCTTCTTTAAAATTGACAAATTACAATTGTATATATTTATGGGGTAAAATATGAAGTTTTATTATATCTAAAATCAAGCAAATTAAGATATCCATCACCTCGCTTATTGCTTTTTGTGGCGATAACATCTAAAATCTGCTCTTTTAGTAATGTTGACATGTACAATACATTATTACTAACTATGGTTACCATGCTGAGCAGTAGATCACTACAACTTCTTCCTCCCGTCTAACCACTAAAACTTTGTGGCCTTTAACAGCATCTCCTCTTTCCCTCCTCTCTCATGCCTTTTCTAGTTGAAGGTCACCTCTGCACTTCTTCTGAATTGGATGGTCAGTGTATGAGAAAACACAGATGAGAAACTGTTTCTTAGAATAATAGCAGATGAGCCAATGTGTTGATACATGTCATGGAGAGGTGGTAAAAAGGGGAGAAAAAGAAAACCAAGCAGCCTCACCAGGTAGCCATTAATGAGATTACTTATTCCTCCAAATGCATCCAATGCAGACCCTCCAACAGGAAACATCAAGACAAATATAGGTCTCCATGAAACCCAGGAAGGCATTTTCCACATTCTAAGTAAGAATTATTGCATCAAATTATTGAGACTCAGACAATATGCCAAGAATAAACAGCCCAAAGAGGAAATCCCAGTTTATATGACTCACTGTTTTGAACAAAAATTAACATTGGCTAGCCAACATTTCTCTTTCTATCACTTTTCCAGATCACCAAGAGGTTATATAATACTTCAAAGTAGCCAATAGAGATGGAATAAACCACCTAAACTGTTTAGATGACCAGTTTCTTTACCAACAGCTTCATTCAACTTAGTAGTTCTCTGAAACATAAAATAAACGTTTTCCAAGCTTTGTAAGAGGCTAGTCCCACTCTGAGAAGTACAGACCTTCTCAATTGTTCTCTGAGGAGACCTCAGAATGGAACTAGAGAGCATCTTTTCATATCAATCAACTTAAAATCAGCTCTAGCTGAGCATGATCAGAGTCTCAGAGAGAAAACAAGTTTTGCAAATGTCTAGAGAGCTTCTTCCTTAGAAGCTTTTACATACACTGGTTCATTGCACCAAAATATGTGATATATTAGCAGGCCTTCAGCAATGCAATAACAGATGTAAATAATCTAAATTTCTCCACTGAGTTCTTTAAGTTCAACTTTTTCCTGAGAATTACAAAATAATTATGCTAAAATTATTCAGCAAATTCATGCCCACATGAAAAATAATGATCTGATTGATCTTTAAAAAAGAGGAGTAGATAAGTTTTAAACTAAGTCCTGCCCAGACCTAGACCTTACAATTCTTCATTTTTCATGAGAGTCACATTTACGTTTTATTTCCACACTCTCATAATAAGATGTAAATGAGAAACATCATCCCTTTTTTTCCTTATTGCAATCTAGTTGTAAGGATTTCAGAAATGTTGTTATTTGAGGTAGTTGATGAATCTGAGGGGATATTGTGTCACAGTTTATGGATAAGGATCATTGAGTGATCTAGTGACCACGCATCCCTGGGGTTTTCAACTTTATTATTATGTGTCCAATATTCTTCACAAATTTCAGCAGACTGTGAATGTTTTAATCACATACTATGATTGTAGAACCCTGCACTGATTGTGGCAAAAGTAAACATGTGAATGCACATATTGGAAGAACAGAGGATTTATAGGAGAGGGTGAAGAGACTCAATAAGGAATGGTGAATATCAGGAGAGCATAACGGAATAGAATTCAGTGCTTGCAACACAAGCACAAATTAGCAACCCCTGAAAAACCATTAAGTAAAATGAATCCTCAAATATAAAAACAAGAGCCAAAGTGATGAGAAAATAAACAGATGTGTATTTTTGTACCTAGTAATCTACATTACCATGTGTTACCATGTGTATGCACACACATGTGTGGGTGTGGATGTCGTAATTCCAGGTAGACTCATTCGATGCAGATATCTGGAAGACATAATTTCTAAGATGAAGTCAGAAAGTTAAGAGAGCAGGAAAGAAGGCAGAGAAGAAAATGAAAGATTAGCTAGGTCATGGTTTGAGTTTGCTTGGTCAATTAGGAATCCCCCTGACCTAGATTTCTTTTCCTAGACTATTGATTTAGCTTTGATTCCAAATGCTCTCTTGGTTGCCACTTGCTTTAGAAACAGAACCAAACAAAATGTCCATTGATTTTTCTCATGGTCAGTCCCTTCCTGAGATCCTTGCAGCTAATCAGTTACTACCTCCTCCTCCTTATCTTATCGGGGCTTTCTAATTTCCTCCATTAAGAGATGTCTGACTGGGTAGTTGCTGAAATCTTTCAGTCTGGGTACATAAGGAGATTAAACTGAGTCACTGAGTTCCCTTGATCTTCTCTGCTTTTCCTTGTTGAAGGCGTGTCTCTGTTTACTGTGAAAGATAAGGGGGTGCCGACAAATCAAGAATAGAACCTTAGAAGATGCAAAGGATTCAGAGATTCCTGTTGTGTATACAGTAGGTGACAAGAAAATTCCACATGGGAAACTATAAAGGGTTCTTCAACTATAGCTCATTATACTCAGCTTTGAAAAACCAGAGAGCTCTGATGATGTCTGAGGGTGTAACCAGACTCCAGCCCTTTTAAAGAGTAGTGATTACTTGAAGTGTTTCTGACAGCTAAATAAATATTTTCTAAATAAAAATATACATGCTTTAAATGGAATATCAGAACCATTTTTAGACATGAGGATTGCTACTCTGGGATTCCCCAGCTGCCAGGTTCTGTTTTCAGTAGAAGCTGCTATTTTACTGACTGTCACCCGCTGAAAGCTCCACTATGTCCAACTTAATGGCATTTTAGTTGAACTCCACAAGGTCTCGAGCTTCAAGAAGCACTGCAAATTTGAACGAGCACTATAGATTAGAAAGGTACATTTTAAAAGTTTTGTGAAAATGTGGGCATGATCCCAGATTTACAGTCTGACTAATGAGTAATAATTGGCGGCAGAGAGAGACAGAGGGAAGGGGCAGGCAATAGAGTTCCAGACAAAGAGAGAAATCTTTATCCTGCAATAACCAGTCATAATAATGGCAAGGACAAGGGAAAGAAATCAATGTGGCAGCATTGAATTTTTTTTTTTCAAAAGACTGAAAAGAAAAAGAGAATTAGGAAAAAAGTATAAGGAAGGAATTGTAATCAAGGACAACTAGAAAAATTTACTAATTTCTGGGTACTTAATGCCCAGAATGACTTGAGAGAGCGTGTGTGTGTGTGTGTGTGTGTGTGTGTGTGTGTGTGTGTGTATACACATACGCACATATTTTGAATGTATTCATGAGTACATTAAAACAATATACACACTAGGTAAAACCTTCAGCCAGCATAAAAGTTGTTGATATCCTTTACCCATTTTACAGAAGAAATAACTTACAGTTTTTTGTATATTTTTCCAGAAAATGTTTATGCCTATACAAGCACAACATATGTCAGTGATTCTCAAGAGGAGGCCATTTGGCCTACAGGAGACATTGAAGCCCTTATCCAAGGTAGAAAATAGAAATAAAATAACTATTTGCCTAGGTGACTTCCAAAATATCTGGAACAAGATGCTCTGTAATATACAAAGACGTGATCCATTTCAAGACAATTATCAGAAAAGTTTGTAATCGTGAAGAACAGGAGCCGTAAGTCAGATCTATTTTCACTTGTCAGAAGAGATTCGATGACTTCTGACAAATGCATAATAGAATCAGAATGTCTGTCCTTTGAAAAATTCAGAAACAAGTCATCACAGGGTTTATAGACAGAAAAAGTATGATCACCACTAGAAGTTAACAAGGGCCCTAAAGAACGAATCATCGAAAGAAACTTCATTTCATACTTTAGTAAAATAAAAAGTACAGATCAGGTGAAATACGTATATAATTTTATCAACAAAATATTCGACAGTCTTTCAGGTTAGAACTATAAATAAGATGGGTACTGATTTAAGATTTTATACTGGGTAATATTAATAGCTAAATTTATCTTTGAATTACTTAAAAATCTAAAGATTGTCAACTAAAAATATCCAAGTATAAGGGTCTACATGTAATAAGCAATGCAAGCTCTATGCTGTGGGACATTATTATCATTTTCCCACATTAATAATAAACTTAACTTTCAGAGAAGTCACATTAAAGTTTATGCATAAGTTAAATTGTGGGATAAATATCTAATAATAAGAATTCCTCCATGCGTTAGCATTAAATATGTTCTTAGAATCTTATTTGCATGAATATGTTTAATAACCACAAAACTCTATTACTCTAACAATTGAAGAGGAAACTGGGAGACAGAGAGGTTAAGTAACTTGCCCAAGGTCACACAGCTAGGAATTTTGATCTGGACTGTGAGCAAAGGTAGTCTGGCATCAGAGTCAGTGTCACTAGCCATGATGTTTTATGGCCGTTAGCATATAATGAAGTCATAAATAATAAACAATGAAGCCTAGGTTTAAAATTATTTCAACAGGACATAATACTAAGAAAAACTTATTGAACAAATTCAGACTCAAAAAAAAAATCACTATTTCAAATATAGCCTGGATGTTAGCACCGCATAAGACAAATATAGCAATATTCAATGCATGACAGCATCATTATCCACTATCTCGCGCTTCACTCAGCTGGGGCAAGGAATGAGCAATGCTAAAGAGTTAGTGTTCATGCCAGCAACCCCTGTCCACCAGTAAGGCTTGGGAATAACATTTTGTCCTATACAGAGTTTCAGGTGGTTTCCGGGGACCTGAGTGACTACCAAACAACACCTTTGCTTCACTAACCTTCACAACATGATTGGGTAGATTGCTAAGAATACGTGTACTCAACAAGATAGTAGACTTGAATTTCTGAAAATACTTAAGTAGCGATCAATTAACTATCTAAGCAATGTGTACTGGAAGGGACTTCTGCCTAAGGTAGACAGAAGCCCTCAGCGGTGTTTTATATGGAAAGGAAAGTAAATTTGGAATAAGCAGGTCTGGGAACAGGTAAATATTGACAGATTGCTCCCTGAAAGAGTGACCTGCAGTCAAAGGTCATAGAGGTGACAAACAGGTGTCATGCCGGATTTGCAATGACAGGAGCAAGAATCTGACTGTGGGACACAGCAATCAGGGGTCTGTAAACCAGGATGGAAACTGCTCCCACATCCCAAGTCTGATACATGGTGGTGTCAAAGAAAGCTTCTGAGGTTGTACCCAAGTCCTGTGACCAGGAGTGCTGCAATTATTAGTGATTGTTCACACGTGTCTTCCCACTAGGGCTAATAGTACTATTTGCTTTTTTTTTTTTTTTTTTT
>NW_012098097.1:3774958-3840428 GCF_000951045.1 Mandrillus leucophaeus
GTTAGCTAGGATGGTCTCGATCTCCTGACCTCGTGATCCGCCCGTCTCGGCCTCCCAAAGTGCTGGGATTACAGGCTTGAGCCACCGCGCCCGGCCTAATAGTACTATTTGTATTTAGCTCTGTGATATTCAGGATCATGGTTCTGGGAGGTAACTCTTTAGCCAGAAGCAAGAAGCCCAGGTACTTTTTTTGGAAATACACACACACACACACACACACACACACACACACACACACACACCCCGAATAGTTCTAGGGAGAAAAGATGAGCAAGAATTAAGTAAGCTTTCAGGACAAAAGTTTCACCCCAGGCAGGAAATAGAGGATGAGAAGAGGGAATAGGCATACTTCTAATTATATCAACTGAATGCATATGGTGGGTATCAGGAGGTGATTCTATCTGAATGATCCCATTGGTATACACAGCCTCAAACTAGGCACATCAACTACTCCATAAAGGAATTTAAGATATTTAGCTGAGTCCAGGAGTGGTGGCTCAGGCCTGTAATCCCAGCACTTTTTGAGGCTGAGATGGGAGGATCATTCAAGTCCTGGAGTTTGAAGCCAGCTTGGGAAACAAAGTGAGACCTCATCTCTACCAAATTTTTAAAAATATATTAGTTGGGTGAGGAGGCACACAACTGTAGTCCCAGCTGCTCAGGTGGTTGAAGCAGGAGGATTGCTTAAGCCTGGAAGGTTGAGGCTGCAGTGAACACTGATTGTACCACTGCACTCCAGCCTGGGTGACAGAGCAAGACCCTGTCTCAAAAAAGAAAAAAAAAAAGATATTTGGCTATCAAATACCCTGTCAGATAAATATAATGATAGTGTAATTCTCAGAACACATGAAACTACAGATTTCACACCTTTTTAAAGTGTTTTCATTTTTACTTTATCTTGAATATATTCTACTGTGAGACACATAAGAAACTCTAAACATAAATTTAAATGTGAAAGGAAGGAAAACACTCCTATCAGAAGGAAAGTTCACACAATTCTTTGATCAGATAAACCTTAAAAAAAAAACAAAGAAACCTGTTAAGAATTTCACTGTAGTGGTTTTAAGAAAAGGTATCAATATCTTTCTTTTGGATCATTCATGTTCTTAGGCTGAAATACTTATTTACAAGGACGTTTTTCTTCATATTTTACCAGTATCATCAAAAGAATCCAAGTTTAGAAAGTTTAAAAAGACCTCTTTTGGCATTTTAATGGACTATATGTCCTCATCTGACAGGTGGCGATTAGGTCTGTCTTACCTGGTCACTCATAAGACTGAACCTTGATACAAGGCTCATACCATTAAAACTGTTGTCACCAAGATTTTTTTTTTTTTTTGTCATGGAGAAATATACTAGTATTTCACTATTGCAGTTCATTTGTGAATGAAAAATAGTTGCAGTAATAATAGAAATAAGAGTCACCAGAAACATTGGATAGTTTTGAATAATCCCATTGACAGTCTAGATTTGATGCCATGGTTTAATGAGAGGTTGTTATTTTTCCCCTGAGAAAATGAATAATGTCTCTTCTGTTAGAAATGACTTTTCTGCAACTACTATTTACATAACATCTAAAAGCATTCACGGATTTTTAATAAATCAAGAGACTTATAGCAATAAAATAGGAGGAAAGAGGGTGAGATCATTAAAAGTTAAAGGAGAGAATCTCCTTTTTGAAGAATTTAAGACATCCAGTTAGTTTCTTTTGATTATTCAGGTCATGGCCCATTCTTAAAATGAGTTCTATTTCTTATTAGAGCTTTCTATGACAAGTAGAGTTTAAGGCCAGATACAGTAAAGCACCACAAATTTCCAGGGCTTTGCATTTGACATTTGTACAAACCAGAGGGTATTATTTTACCATTGCCTCCATTGCTCAAATGCAAAACTGTCCCCCTTTTCAGACCAAGTGTATGATGAGAAATGATGAGAACTTAAAACTCAGTGAAACCAAGTTACTTCATGAAATACTTTCTCATCTAACTACTGGGATGTAACTTCAGGAATTTAAAAAAATTACTTCCAAAGTATTAGAAAATAAGAAAAAAAAAAATGGAGGAACCGTAACTCCCATGCCAGGTTAAAATGTTATGTATCCTATGTGCCTTTGTAGCAAGTAACTTGGGAAGGTTTAAAACAGTAAAACAATAAATTTTTTAAAAGCTTGTAATTTTCAAGTATAATTCACCCATCTTGTTCCAAAATACAATTAATTCCAGAAATTGAGGTTCAGTAGGTCTCCCTTTTATCTTCAGATTTGCTTTGCACAGTTTCTGTTACCCATGGTACAGTACAATAAGATTTTGAGTGAGCAAGAGAAACAATATGTATTACAGTGTTTTTTGTTTGTTTGTTTGTTTCTTAATGAAGCTATCTCAAACTTCTGGTCTTCTCTTTCAGTTTACGGCAGGAAAAGATACAACTATTTTATTTTTTAATGTATTAACAATCCAAGGTTTCTCCCAAGAGAACAATGATTCAAGTTGTTCAATCTCATGGAAGTAGAGAAAAGAATGATAGACACCAGAGGCTGGGAAGGGTATGTGTGTAGGAGGGAGGATGAAGAGAGGTTGGTTACTGGCTACAAACATACAGTTAGATAGGAGGTGTAAGTTCAAAGTTCCACAGCAGAGTAGGATGACTGTAGTTAGCAACAATGTTTTCTGTGTTATAAGGTAGCTAAAGAGAGCACTTGAAATGGTCCCAACACATAGAAATGATAAATAGGCCTGGCACAGTGGTTTATGTCTGTAATCCCAGCACTTTGGGAGGCCCAGGCAGGCGGACTGCTTGAGTTGAGGAGTTGGAGACCAGCCTGGGCAACATGGTAAAATCCCATCTCTACAAAAATTGCAAAAATTAGTGGGCCATAGTGGCACAGTCCTGTAGTTCCAGGTACTCAGGAGGCTGAGGTGGGAAGATAGCCTGAGCCAGGAGGTGGAGGTTGCAGTAAGCCAAGATCACACTGACAGAGTGAGACCCTGTCTCAAAAAAAAAAAAAAAAAAAAGAAAAGAAAAATGATAAACACTTAAGGTGATGGATACCCCAAATACCCTGACTTGATCATAACACGCTCTATGCATGTAACAAATACTTGTATGTACCCCCATAGGTATGTAAAATATTATGTATTAATTTTTTAAAAAGCAAAATTTAGTACATTTCTGCTCTTTTGGTCCACGCCCTATCCATTCTTTTGGAGGAGCTTTATTCACAGCTCCCCTAGCCCCTAGATATTCCAGAGGTCATCATATGAAGCCAGGGCCAAACTTATTAACAGACAGCCCAGATCTCTGTGACCTGGGGGGGCACCCAGAAATGCTTAACGGCTGCCTACCCATAGATTTCCTCCCATTGCTTGGTCCTGGAGTCATCAAACAATTTAATTTGTGATGGCTTTTTAGGTTTCTAAGCCCCATATTAAAATTCTAAAACCTCTATATGAATGCCTGTGGGAGTCAGAACGCTTTAAGCCATGATCACAAACACCTAAAGGGAAGTAGTTGAAAAATGAGAGCAAGATTAAAACCTGATGGGGTGAGGAATGAAATGCCTGGGAAGGGGAAGGAGAGGCACCAAAAGAGGAGGGAGGGTGCCAAGACAAATCCCACCTCCCTGCCAAGTGTCTCAGTGGTACTAAGTGAAGTGAGCGATGCTTCTGCTTACACCAAGCATTTCTGAAACCAATACTTTCCATGGGAATACAAAAAAAAAAAAAAGTTATGATATTGCAGTTAATGTATTCATGTATATTCATATATACATTCATTGAAACATAATCAAAACCTTCCCATCTCAATTTGGAAATTGGTTCACTTTTCTGCAGTTGCTAGTGGCATCCCAGACTTTATTTGAGCTTGTTTTGCTGGTAAACTCCCTGGTGATAGAGCAGAGTTCTGTGATCATGTGGGAGGGTCAGTTTCAGAACTCTTCCCATATTTTCTGATGCAACCAAGTGGAACAATGTTGTGTCCTAGTAAACATGGAAATGGAGCAAGCAAAAACATTACTGTCTATTTGCGAAAATGATAGACCTGATCGGAAGTCGGGTTTGAATCCAGGAGCCTGCTGTCAGCCTTCATTTGAAATAAGGTCTCTTACATTACGTCTGCATACAGATGAAAAAATTAGCAAGAAAACAGGAGCCGGCTATGCAAAACCCAGTGTGTACTCAGTTGTACAGATTTTGGACAGGACAGATGCCAAAACAGGCTGAAAACACATCTGATCTTTAGTCATTCCAACTGCCCTTTCTAGACAGGGAAGGCTGAATTTGATCTCCTGCTATGCAAATGTCTTCCTTTTCATGCTGATCTTTCTGGCTGGGTGGCAGAAAGGAAAGATCCATTTCTTGTTACTGAATCCCTCTCCAATATCTGACCTTGAGGAAGCCTTTAATATTTCTGGATACCTATTTCTTCACATATAAAATAAGAGGATTATTGTAGGTAATGGCTAAACTCTTATGAACATGTTACTCTAAGGAAATAAGGACTTCTGAACTTTAGACTTAGGAAAAGTATACATATTCGTTTGGAGCCTTAATCACCAACAATATTTAAATCATAGGTATCAAAAATCATAAGCTTAACCACTAATAGGAAGCAAACAAACAGTAGTGGAGTGTCTCAGGTAAATAATTTAGAGAAGGAATGATTTAGGAATGGACAGAATATACAAGCCATCGACATTTCCACTCTTGTTAAAATTTTTTAAAATGATCATTAACAAGTAATTTACAAAAACTAGACAGATTCCTACAGGAACAATTTACTTCAACTTTGGAAGTATTTTCAAAGTATTTATATTTCATTATTAAAAGCCATCTAATAATAAAGCATTAGATTAAAAGATTTTGGTGGGGTCAAATTAAATTAAATTTCGAAAATCCTGGTAGGTGAAAACATGCTTCTTGCCGGTACCTATTGCTTGCTAAGTGCAGTTTGGAAAAGTTTTGGGTGGAGAGAGGAAGTAAGCTTTTGAATGTCAGAGTCAGGGATTGACACTGATGAACTTGATTTTCTCAGCCAAACATGTTACTCAGTCTAGACCTGTGCTTAAGGTAGACTTTTTGAACTAAAACCCTCTTAGAAGAACACTCTGAGGCTTAAGTCAATATACGATGATTAAATGCCTTGGCGTTTTTAAGTATTTCACTAAACATGGGAGATTAAGAAAATCACGCACCATAAATCTCCTCCCTGGACTACATATAGTCTAATAATAGAATTAAGAATTTGGAACATCTTAATTCTTTCAACTGGAGGAAGATGAACTCATGTTACCAGGTTACATCTTTCTTCAGACACTTTTACTTACTGAAATAAAGTAGTTTAAGGCTGTTCTAAGCAGACCTAGGTATTTTGCAAGTTAAAACTTTCTCCTGGGCTGGGTGTGGTGACTTGTTCAGGTAATCCCAGCACTTTGGGAGACCAAGGTGGGAGGATTGCTTGGGCTCAGGGGTTCAACACCAGCCTGGGCAACATAGAGAGACTCCCATCTCTAAAAAATATTCATAAATTAGCCAGACATGGTGGTGCCTACCTGTAGCCCCAGCTACTCAAGAGGGTGAGGCAGGATTGCTCGAGTCCAGGAGGTCGAGGCTGCAGTGAGCAGTGATTGCACTACTGCACTCCATCCTGGGTGACAAAGCAAGAGCCTGTTTCAAAACACACAGACACAGACACACACACACACACACACACACCCCCACACACCCACCCACCAACAAGAACTTTTTCCTGGAATAAATATCTATAAGATAGAAGGGGAAAGCTTACTTTTGCCAAGTGTTCTCTTATCGTTGGTATTCTTTCAAAGCTAGCATGGTAAACAAGTGTTGGATTTTGTTGTGTACAAAGCTGGAGTCATTTCTTACTCAGTGCTACACTAATTCATTAAGATGCTATTGGTCAATATATTAATTTCCACAACTTCTTTTTGTTCTTATTTGGTGAAATGCCCTCAATAAAACTTGAAAGCAGCAAGTATGATGAAAAACAAAGCAATTATGGTTTTTTAAAAAGTCTCCTTTCATGGCAACGTCGTCACCATTCGGAAGATTAAAACTGTGTAGCTATAACTTAAGCAGACAAAATGATCTGGGCTGGGACTAATTCTTCCATAAAGGGCTCGCTGTGGTCTTCTTTGCTATAGGTGTCTCACGCCTATCTAAAACTGAGTAGGTGTGAGGGCAAAGGGGATGGTCCCATAGGTACAAGAACTCACCCCACTAGGGTGGTCAATTGTCGAGTTGCACCTTGTAAGTTACCTTCTCGTTTTTCAGTTACTCCACACGTAAGTCACTGTGCCCCCTTCAGCCTGAGTAGCCCTCCTTCCCACTTCCTGCATTAAAAACTGCCTTTATACCAAGGCACAAAAAATAGGACTTGTGTTCTGTGGCCACTCTTTGCCTAATATATGGCTAAAAACCTAGGTTAAAAAATTACTGATAATTGCAAAATACCATCGACTTTATTTTGACAAGTCAAGGGTGAAATGTAGAACCTCGTTTCCATCAGTGGAGTCAAAAACAACCTGTAATTGCAGGAAAAATAGTTCAGGGGTGAACTACCATAAGGGGAAATGAAGCAGAAATGATAATTATGCAGGCTTCAAGTTCAAATTAATGATTTGCCCTCATTACAGATATTTATCAAGTTAAGATTTTAGTTGAAGTGGATAGCTACCTAACCAAACTTTCTTACACTTATCCTTCTATATTTTCATGAGGCGACTGATGCCAAACTTCTCTGGTCTGAACTATTTCTTCTAGCCCTCAAATATAGCCCTTGAGAGGCTGACTTCGGAGGCAACGTAAATAGCACTACAGTCTACCACAAAATAGAATGTTTCTGCTACCAGTCTGGTCTTTTTCTGACCAATCTGATTTGTTCAGTGGGTATTCCAACTGGCATCTAAAAGGTGGAGAAAGGGGTGGCCGATGCTTTTTTCCCCTTATTCCAGAAGATAGATTCCTTTTCTGCTCCTGTGAAAAACAGCTGAAAAAACAGTGAACTGCCCTGGAGAAATGTAATTGTCTTATGTAAACTTATTTTTATTTTCCAACTGTCATGCATTTGCTACAATACCTTGCTTTAGAAATGTCCTGGAGATCTGTTAAAGGACAGGACTGTACAGATTTTAAAAAATAAATAAATAAATAAATAAAAGAAAGAAAGAAAAGGAAAGATGGGGTAGGGGGAGTAAATGGCTATGTTTCTTTATTTGTGATATATTACAAAATCACTTCCCAACTCGGTGCCAGGACAATGCTTGGGGCAAAGGGAAGGTTTGTTAGGACAAGACTCTTCTGACTGCAGGTATTCTTTTGTATGGTAGAGAAAGTTCCTTTAGTTTTAATAACGTTGACAAAAGGTGGGAGAAAGGCACTCATCATTTCTCACAAAGGTTTCATTGACAAAAGTTTATAATTTTTGTTCAAAAGCACTTCCTACCAAACAGCAAGACTTTGAAGTTTATTCTTTGTTCAGTCATGCTCGTTATGGTTTCTTTAAGAAGACAATGACCAAAAAACCGTACTACCTTTATAGCCAGTTCTTTGTACATTAAGAAAAAGAAAGAAAGAAAGAAAGAAAATGGAAAGAAAATTAAAAATACTTTTGCTTAAAGGACCACAAGTCTAATATCAAATTCTCCGTGAAGGTTTTTTGTATTATACCTTTAATTGCTAAAACATAGTTAAGTAGTTCATATATTTCCCCACCGTATATACTTAGTTTATTCCATTTTATGTGACCGAGTGATGTGCGTGTGTGTGTGTATGTCTGCGTGTGCATGAGTGCTATTCAGCATGGACAATTAGGGCACAGTTCTATAACTGCTTTCATTTCATTTTCTAGATCTATGTATTTCTGTGTTCCTCCAAGTTCACACAATTTCAAGAGAAGGCTTAAAATTACTCTTGCTGAGATTTCCAAACATATATATTTTTCCATCATTTTGCGCATTGCAACAGCTTTCCAACTCAAATCTAAGTTAAGCTTAATGAAGGCAGTAGTGTCATTTTAAATTACTGATTTCTGGAAAAGTTTTTCTTTCATTTTTTTTCTTCCTTTCTTTCTTTTTTCTTTTCTTTTTTTTCTTTCTTTTTTCTTTTTTACATATTGCTGGAAAGTATTTACCATGTGTCTAGGTCTGGTTACTTTTGTAGATATTTTGCTTTCTTTTGCTGTTAAGTCATGGTGGTTTAACAATTGTCTGAGTTGTTCCACCCACCTGGCCCCCAGCTGTCCAGTGGTTCTATAAAACCATGTTGAAAGCTTACAGTGTGGAATACAAATACCAGTCGAGGAATCGAAAGTGTCAGGAAAAGTGTCCCACAGAAGAGATACAAACAATGCACAGATCCTCTTGTGGCTGAAGGTGGAAAGCTGTGCCTTTAGTAGAAACTTCATGAGCAATTTTACTTCAGACCACAGACATTACAAAATCACTACAGATTTCCGGTGGCTTGACATTCTGCTCTTTTAGCCAAGTATACAAAATACATTTTGCTTCTTATTAACTTCTCTCTCTTTTCTTTCCTTTTCTCTTTACTTTTCTTTTCTTTCCTTCCTTCCTACCTTCCTTCCTTCTTTTCTTTCTTTTCCTTCCTTCCTTCTTTCTTTCTTTCTTTCTTTCTTTCTTTCTTTCTTTCTTTCTTTTCTTTCCTCTCTCTCTCTCTCTCTCTCTCATTTCTCTCCTTTCTCTCTTTCTCTCTTTCTTTCATTTCGACAAAGTCTCACTGTCACCCAGGCTGGAGTACAGTGGCACAGTTTTGGCTCACTGCAATCTCTGCCTCCCAGGTTCAAGCAATTCTCATGCCTCAACCTACTGAGTAGATGAAATAACAGCTGCACGTCAACACACCTGGCTAATTTTTGTATTTTCAGTAAAGACAGTGTGGGGCGGTGTTGTGGGGGTGGTTCACACCATGTTGGCCAGGCTGGTCTCGAATCCCTGGCCTCAAGTGATCTGCCTGCGTTGGTCTACCAAAGTGTTAGGATTATAGGCATGAGCCACCACACCCAACCTAACTTTTCTTTCATATTGAGCTTTATACTGTCAACTACCTCCTTTTATTATTATCCACCAGCAGTGATTTTTTTTGGCATAGATTGAGGGTGAAACATTGCCAAAAACATTTTTTGGCACAGGGTAACAAAACTGATGATATACCAACATAGTAAAGAGAAAAGAGAATATTCCCCAGCACTGCTTTCCTGATTATTTCAGAGCAAGTCAATAAAGCTGTATGTGCTATTTCTTTGGAGTGGATGCTATCCAAAATTATTCCTTTGGATATAGTATTCTATCATCATCATTATCCTGGGTATTGCAGTATTCATATCCAAAACATTTTTTTGTTAAATTAATTGTTCTTCTCACCTCCTGCTTTTTCTTATTTCTTTTCTTTGCAGCTGTTTTTAAATTTTGAAATGCAGATTAAAGGGTAAGTTAGGGCTGTTTTTTAAAAACGTTGCAGTAAGAACACAAGATGAGATAGAAACTGGACACATTTAGTGCATTTAAGATTTTAGTACATTTTAGTAACTTAACTAACACTCAGTGTAGTTTAAATTTACCTAAGAATTGAAATACTAAAATGGAGGGTCTGGGGAATTGCTAGGAGCAATGGATGAATCAATGGTCAGAGTGAACTTTTATAGCAGTTCAAATATTTAGTTGTTCTAAATGCACGGTATAAAATAATACCACCTTCAGTTAAGACGACTCTGGGCTTGTCTTTTCCAATGCCATTTTTCTTCATATCCAAGTACTGTGAAAGCCAGCATGTGTATGTGTTGGAGGAAGAGAGGGATGGCCTGAACTCTGAAGTCAGGATACCTAAGTTTAAAGCCCAGGTCCACCATTTGTCAGTCCTGTGGCATTTGACCAACTACATGATTTCTTTGTGTTTCCAGTTCCTCATCTAGAATCAGCAGTTCAACAAAAGTCCAGTAAAAAATGGGCTATAACCTCACTTAGAGGTTGCCCTAAAGGACTGTGGTGAAGGGAAAGCCCTTGTAATGGACGGAGTTTTGACTGGGGCACTTGGTCATTCACTTTGTGTGAATTTTAAAGGGGCCTGAAATGGCTAGGCACAGTGGCTCATGCCTATAATCTCAGAACTTTGAGAGGCCGAGGCAGGTGGATCACCTGAGGTCAGAAGTTTGAGACCAGCCTGGCCAACATGGTGAAACCCTGTCTCTACTAAAAAAAATAGCAATGCAGCTTCTTATAAGAGTCTTGTGAGGACTAAATGAGAAAATGTATGCAAAGCATACAAAATGAACTACTGTTACACTATGGCAGAGAAAACAGTGACTTCTTTCAGTCTTAAATCTCCAGTGATGGCTGTTCTTTTAGAAACAGACCTTATTTCAGTGACAATCAAAATTATCCTCTAGAATTTTTTTTATTTTGAGACGGAGTTTCACTCTTGTTGCCCAGGCTGGAGTGCAATGGTATGATCTCGGCTCACTGCAACCTCTGCCTTCCGGGTTCAAGTATTTCTCCTGCCTCAGCATCCTGAGTAGCTGGGATTACAGGCATGTGCCAGTATGCCTGGCTAATTTTGTGTTTTTAGTAGAGACAGGGTGTCTCCATGTTGGTCAGGCTGGTCTCGAACTCCCGACCTCAGGTGATCTGCTTGCCTTGGCTTCCCAAAGTGCTGGGATTACAGGCATGAGCCACCATGCCAGGCTATCCTCTAGAAATTTAAATGTACTCCTTTTGCAGTTATGCTAATTGAAGTTCTCTGTAGATCTTTTCACTGCAGAACACCTAAACTCTAGATAAGACTCACTTTTGGAGACATTGATATCACCAAAAGTGTAGACTAGACCTAGAACAGAAGGTAAGAGGAGTAACCCTGGAGGCAAAAGTCAAGCTTCATACTGCCATTAGAACACTGAGCTTGAACCAGCTACAGAGTTTTCGGAGGCATTTGAATCAGAACGACTCCATCTTGAATAGGTGCTGGGTGAAATAAGGCTAAGCCTGCTGGGCTGCATTCCCACTAAGTTAAGCCATTCTAAGTCACAAGAAACAACTGGAAGTCAGCATAAGATACAGGTCATAAAGACCTTGCTGATAAAACAGGTTCCGGTAAAGAAGCTAGCCAAAACCCACCAAAACTAAGATAACCACGAGAGTGACCTCTGGTCATCCTCACTGCTACACTCCCACCAGCACCATGACAGTTTACAAACGCCAAGGCAACATCAAGAAGTTACCCTATATCGTCTAAACAGAGGAGGTATAAATATTCCATCCCTTGTTTAGCATATGATCAAGAAATGACCATAAAAATGGGCAATCCGTACCCCTCAGGGCGGCTCTGTCTATGGAGCAGTCCTTCTCTTTATTCCTTTACTTTCTTCATGAACTTGCTTTCACTTTGCTCTATGAACTGGCCTTGAATTATTTCTTGCATGTAATCCAAGAACCCTCTTGAGGGGTCTTAATTGGGACCCCTTTCTGGTAACAGAGAGCAGAAAGTTGAAGCTGGAACTCTGATGATGAGCTGAGACTGCAGTTCAGTGGAGACTTTCTAATACCGGCAAAATCCACTAATCTCTGGAGGAAACATCCGATTTAGGCATATCCAATTAGGCCACACAGATGAAATTCTATCAAAGATCTCAGAATCAATATCGCCAAGCTCATATAAAGGCAAATCCCTTTAAGTAAAATCAGCAGACACACATAACAGAAGAGTTGGCTAAGTATGTCAATGTCAATAAAAAAACGGGCTATAGTCGCACTTAGAGGTGACCCTGAAGGATATTGGTGAAGGGAAAACTTTCCTCATGAGCAGAATTTTGAATGGGGCACTTGGTTATTCACTTTGTGTGAATTTTACAATGGCCAGAAATGGCCGGGTGCAGTGGCTCACACCTGTAATCCCAGTACTTTGGGAGGCCAAGGTGCGGGGATCACTTGCATGAGGAGTTCGAGACCAGCCTGGCCAACATGGTGAAACTCCGTCTCTACTAAAAATATGAAAATTAGCCAGGCATGGTGGCAGGCACCTGTAATCCCAGCTACTCAGGAGGCTGAGGCAGGAGAATCGCTTGAAGCAGGAAGTGCAGTTGGCAGTGAACTGAAATTATGCCACAGCACTCCAGCCAAGGCAAGAGTGAAACTCTATGTTGGGAAAAAAAAAAAAAAAAGGCCTGAAATAAGAATACACATAGTCTTATGGGCAGGGCAGTCATAAATGGCTTGGGTGGTTGGATAGGAACCTGGAAAGTTTGGAAGATTGAAGTCCAGTGTGCTGGCAAGGAGGTATGTGGATGACCTAACGGTAATGAACACAAAGAGGGAGAATCTTTGCATTTTTACATGAATGTCGGACAAGGCACAAAGACCACTGTGGAAAAAATAACTGAGTTGACAGAATGACACGGCCAGTGGATATCAGCTAGTCTCTGCCCTTGGACATCCCAGTGCTTAAGCAATGGACTTGTGTACAGAGCATCTATGGTGTCTTAGATGGAGTCTATGCATAGGCTCAACAGCAAGGATTTTTTTCTCACCAAGCCTACTACTGGTGGACGGCTGACCTGTGAGCAATACAGACTAGGATTATGGCCCACGCTCCCTACTAGAGTTCAATTCCTGCCAAATGTCAGCCAGCCATTTGGTAACATCTTGGAATGGACAATATTTCATCTTGGTTTGGGTTGACTCATATTGTGGTTATGAATTTGCATTTTCTGCATGCAGTACTTTGGCCATCACCACTCTTCTAGGTCTCATAGAGCATCTGATCTACCAGCATGGACTCCTGCATGATATCACATCAGACAAGAGACCTGCTTTACAACAAATAAAACATGGCAATGAGCACATGACCATGGGATTCCTTGGTCCTGCCATATACCACACCATCTAGAAGCTGCTAGTTTGAAAGAATAGCCTGTTGAAATTTTAGCCCAGGCACCGACTTGGAGGTGACACACTGTGAAGATGGGGAACTACCCTTTAGATTGAAGTATACGTCATACATCTTAAACCAACGGTTCATATGTGGTGCTGCTATGTTCCCAATAGGTAGCACACGTAAGTTTGAGAATCAGGGGAAGAAGTAGGACTGTCCTCATTCATACTCATGACCAGTGATGCACTGGGAGAATGTGTTTTGTTTTCTGTCCCTGCAACTTCAGGCTCTATGATCTAGAAGTCCTGGAGTTCAGAGTGGGGGATGCCGCCGGCAGGGAACAAAGTAAGAATTCTGCTAAAATTAAAGCTAAAATTTTGGAATCTTCATGACAGTAAGCCAGCAGGTACAGAAATTCATACTCATAAGGAAGTAAACCACTGCTGCACAATAGGGCCAGGGAAGAATATATGTGCCACTGGGATATTTCTTGGTATCCCCAAAATCAGTTTTCAACTGTAAGTAGAGAACTACCTTTAAAAAAAACACAAAACCTCAGTTACTGAGAGGCCTCCAGGATGAGGAGCTAGGTTACCCTACCAGGCGAGAAACCAGATCATCCAAAATGCTAGAGAAGAGGAAGGAAGCCTAGAAAGAGTAGTGGAGGAAAGAGACCCTGAGTAGCAGTTACTGCCTTGGGAACAACTGCAGCAGTAGAAACTGTAGTTATTCTCACTAACACCTTTTTTTTTTTTTCCAGTGTTGATGAGGCTGTAATGGGGGTACAGGGATCAGGGGAATGAGATGAACTTAAATATTATTCATTCCCTTACATGTACCAAATACTCCATAGTCAAGGTAACACTCATATTACATGAGCTAACTTTTTCAGCCATCTCTAGCCTTCAAAGACAACAGATCCTTTTAGTGATTAAAAAAAGTAAGGAAAGAAAGGAAAAGAAAACAGGAAGAAGGAAGGAAGGAAGGAAGGTTGGTTGGCGGAATTTCGGGTTTTCTTTCTGTTCAAATGCAGGAAGTTAGCTTTTTACAAGTTGCCCTTCCAAAATAGTCTTAATAGTCTCTCTAAGAAATGCATAGGCATTGCACAAACCAATCAGTCAGCCTCCTGGAGTTAGCCAGCCAGTTCCCTGAAGTCAGGCAGCTAGTTTGTACTTTTTAAGGTGTTTCTTAGTATTTCAAGCATAGATGTTCAATCATGCTAATGCCACTCTTTCTGTACAATTGTGTCTCTAAGACTCCTCATGCTGTGGGTGAAAGAAAACTTATCTCAAACTGGCTTACATAACAAAGGGGATTTATTGACTTCCATAACAGAAAGTTTATCTATAGGGAGGGCTTCAGCATTCATGAATTGATAGTTAGAAAATATCACCAGGTACATACTTTTTTCTACGGCCTTACTCTGCCTTCCAGACATTGGCTTTATCCTAAGTCTGACTCCCCTCCATTTCCACTTCCAGACCCCATGGTCATGAAAAATCTTCTAATATAAATAAGGACATGTGTTTCTTCATTCTTGTTAAACAGGAAAAAGAATGTGTCTGATCTAACATTCAAAAGAACAGTACCAAGACTCTCCCTGACTGGTTGGCTTAAGTTACATACCCAACCTTGAACCAATGGCCAAGGCCAAGTGATAATATATCCTCATTGGTTTAACCAACCAGGACCCACCACTTCAGCTAAGGTAGGTTTATGTTTACCCAAAAGGTGCTGGCTATGTTGAGAGGGTGCGAACAAAGGTGAATCTCAGACTTGTTAGGAAATGAAAATGTGTGGATAGGAACCAATAATGCTCACTAGAAGCAGTTATTTTTCAAGTATGGGTGAGGCCTTCCTCTTAATTCCTCAGAGAGATGAAGATCTGAAAAATAACAGAACACAGAAAATTTACAAACAAGGCGCTATGGTTTGAATATGTCCCCCAAAACTTATATGTTGGAAAAATGCATCCTCAATGCAACAGCGTGGAGAGGTGGAAGCTTTAAGAGGTAATTAGGGCTCGGCCCTCATGAGTAGATTATGGCAGGAGTGGGTTAGTTATCACAGGAGTAGGTTTCTGATAAAAGGATGAGTTCCGGCTGCTTCCTCTCTCTCTCTCTCTCTCTCTCTCTCTCCCCCAACCCCACCGCCCTTTCTCTCTCACATGCTTTCTTGCCCTTCCACCTTCTGCCATGGAATGACACAGCAAGAAGGTGTCTCCAGATGTGGGCTCCTCAGCCTTGGACTTCCTAGCCTCAATAACTATAAGAAATACATTTCTATTCTTTATAAATTGCCATTCTTTGGTGTTCTATTATAGCAGCATGAAACAGACCAATACAAATAATTGACATCAAGAAGTGGGGCTCTTGATATAACAAATTCCTAGAAATGTAGAAGTAGCTTTGGAACTAACTAGCTAATGGGTAGAAGCTGTAAGAAGTTGAAAAACTCTGTATTACCATGAGTGGAGTATTAAGGAAAATTCTGGCGAGGGCTCAGAAGAAAAGAGAGAGAGAGAGCCCAAATCTTCTTAGAGATTACTTAAGTGGTCATGATCAAATACTGGCAGAAATATAGATGGTAAAGGCCATTCTGATGAGGCCTCAGACGGAAATGAGGAACAAGATATTGGAAAGTGGAGTAAAAGCCAGTCTTGTTATACACTTGAAAATAACTTGGTGGAATTGTGTTCAAGTCCTAGGACTTTGTGGAAGCAGAATTTAAGTGCAATGAACTAGGATATCTGGCATAAGAAATATCTAAGCGGCAAAGCATTCAAGGTACAATATGGCTTCTTTTGAGCACTTACAGTAAAAAGAGATAAAACAGAAATGATTTAGAGATAGAATTTATAATTAAAAGTAATACAAAATAGAAATATTTGGAAAAATCTCAACTTGGCCATGAAAAAACTAAAGAAGTGTGCTCAGGAGAGAATATTAAGGGTGTTGCTAAGTGACACCTTACTAAAGGGATTAATATGGATAGAATGAAGCCAGGCTCTAGTCATAAATACTATGAATAAATAAACATAAAGGAATTTCAGAGATCTTCAAGGCAAGCTAAGACCCCAAGGGCAAGGTTGTCAGAGAGGTGCCCATGGACCTTAGCATTCTCTTGTCCAGGGCTTGTTTGTGACTCTGCTCCCCACATTCCAGCACAGTGCTCCTCAGTTGCCCCAGCTGTTGCTCAAACAGGCCCAGATGTGGCTCCTGCCACAGCTCTGGAGGGAGAAAGTGATAAGCCTTGGTGACATCAATGTCATCGGCATCCACATGGTGCTGGCTTTGCAGGCATGAGGAGTGCACAAGCTGTGGGGCCATGGCAACCTCAAACTAAACTTCAAAAGTATGTACGGGACAGCCCAGCGATTCAGGCAGAGACTTGTTGCAGGAACAGGGCCACCACAAAGAACCTCCACTAGGACAAAGCCTGGGAGAGCCATAGGAATGGGGCAGCTCCTGAGACCCCAGAAGCAGGACCAACAGTGTGCAACTCCAGCCTGGGAAGGCTGCAAGTATGAGACTCCAACCTTTGAGAACTGTTCAATGGACCAAACCCATCGAAGTCATAGGGGAGAAGCTGCTTGAGACCTTGGGGGTACAGCTGCCACCCCAGTGTGCCCATCACACAAGGCATAGAGTCAAAGGGGAAGATTCTCCAGCCTTGAGACTTAACATTGTTTTCTCTGTTGATTTTTGACTTACTTGGGACAAGTCATCCCTTTCTTGTTGAGTATTTCTCCTTTTAAGAATAGAAATGTTGGCCGGGCACAGTGACTCACACCTGTAATCCCAGCACTTTGGGAGGCCGAGGCAGGTGGATCACAAGGTCAGGAGATCAAGGCCATTCTGCCTAACATGGTGAAACCCCGTTTCTACTAAAAATATAAAAAAAAATTAGCCAGGCATGGTGGTGGGTGCCTGTAGTCCCATCTACTTGGGAGACTGAGGCAGGAGAATCACTTGAATCTGGGAGGTGGAGCTTGCAAGATCACGCCACTGCACTCCACCCTGGGCGATAGAGTGAGACTCCATCTCAAAAAAAAAAAGAAAAAAACAAAGAATAGAAATGTGTATCTTATGCCTCTCTCATCATCGTATTTTAAAAGCATGTAACTTATTAATCTTACAGGCTCACAGCTGGAGAGGAATTTATCTCAGGATGCATTGTGCCTTGAGTCTCCTCTGTGTCTGATTTAGATGACACTCTGGACTTTGGAATTTTGAGTCGGTACTGAAACAAGTTAACATTTTGGAGCTATTAGGATGGAATTAACGTATTTTGCATGTGAGAAAAACACAAATTTGGGGGACCAGGGGAAGAATACTGTGATTTGAATGCATCCCACAAAGCTCATGTGTTGGAAACTTAATCCCCAATGCAACAGTATTGAGAGGTGGGTCCTTTAAGAGATGATTAGGTCATGAAGACTCTGCCCTCACGAATGGACTATGCCTTTATTGCAGGAGTGGGTTCCTCATAAAAGAGTGAGTTCAACACCCTCCTGTTGCTCTCTCTCACATACCTGTTTCATCTTCCATCATGGGAAGATACGGAAAGAAGTTCCTTGCTAGATGCAGACACTGGGACTTTGAAGTTCACAGCCTCCAGAACTGTGAGAAATAAGTCTCTGTCTTTTATAAATTACTCAGTCTGTGGTATTCTGTTTTAGCAGCACAAATCAAAGACACAAGGTAAACCTTAAAGATGAATGGATCCTAGATATGACTGTTGTTGAACTCCATAGGCCAATCTCTACCACACAGAAAATCCTTTGTGCTGGTTCCTTCTAAATGTTACTGTGCATACATGTCTTTGGACATTTTGTGAAAATGCTGATTCTTTGAATAAGGCCTGAGATTCCACAATTCTAACAAGTTCTTAAGTGATTTTGATGATGTTGATTTGGCGTCCACACTTTGAGAGCTTCTCTCCTGATCTATTCACCTCCACAGTGCTCACCTCAGAGAAAAGGTATCTTTGAGCTTGTCTCTTCTCATAGGAAACTAATTTCCATTTCCTTAATTCCTACTGAAAAAATTACAAATTCTTAAAATGAAAGACTTGGCAGAGTTTTATGTTCACCTCCAAGCAAGACAAACTATATAATTACGAGAAAAATTTAACTCCATATTGCTTTCAATCTTTCTCTTCTGAATAAGAATATTTCTTTACCGTGGGATATTTTAAAAAGTCCTTAAAGTGTCTTTTCCAAAAACAATGATGCATATTTCAATGGTAAATTTCAACTTCCTCAGCCAGGAGAAAAACCGAAAATGCTACCAACAATAAATACCGCAAAAAACAAAGCTTTAAAATGGCATTTTTCACATGCATTCAATAATTTTAAATTACAGGATCTGGTCTCAATAAGAATATATGTAGTGTGTAGATGTGTGTAATATATTCACACACATATGTAACTGTATATGTATATTTGCACATTTACGCATGCAGGCTTATTAGAACAAATAATGTCAATAACTTATGACATGCTTATTCTTCCTCCTCTTTCTATTTTTTTCTTTTTTTTTTTTTCTTTGAGGCATTTAGTGGCTGGTCAGGGAATCTAAAGACAATTTATAGTAAAATTTCTATTTTAGTATGCCTTTCAGTTCTAAGCAACTAACTTAACAACTTTTCAAACACAATTTGTCTGCATAGAGAAGACAATTACACAGGAAGAAAACAATAATAGAGGCAGCATTGCAGCTCTCAGGAATACACAGGACAACCGAGGCATGGTAAGTGAAAAAGATAACCACCTTTCTCATAAAAAGTAAGTTTGTAACAAATATGAGAGTGGAATTCAGTGATATTTGTTCATGATTATTCTTTTTATACTGCTTATTTAATGCAGAGTTTTTAATATTTGTTTCTCTTGCACTGTGTTAGTCAATTGTTGCATTCCTGTAAAGAAATACCTGACACTAGGCAATGTATGAAGAAAAGAGTTTTAATTGGCTCATGGTTCCACAGGCTGTACAGGCAACATGAGGCTGGCATCTTCTGAGCTTCTGGGGAGGCCTCAGGAAACTTACAATCCTGGTGGAAGGTGAAGAGGGAGCAGACACAGTAACACAGCCAGAGCAAGAGCAAGTGAGAGAGGAAGGGGGGAGGTGTCACACACTGTTAAACAACGAGATCGCAAGAAAACTCACTCACTATTGCAAGGACAGTACAAAAAGGGATGATGCTAAATCACTCATGAGAAATCCACGCCTATGATCCAGTCACCTCCCGCCAGGCCCCACCTCCGACACTGGGGATTACAATTCGACACGAAGTTTGGGTGGGAACACATATCCAAACTATATCATGCACTCCAGATAATATTTACTTAGCAACAGAAAACAAGAAAACCCTTAAGCACAAATCTGAGACAGATTATGCTTCAAAGGGAGGACTTTTCATTGAATCTGGAGGCTACAGAAGTGCCTTTTCCAACGTGGATGGCACTGCTTTATTCGTGAGGCTCTCATAGTGGTTCTACCTTTATCGTAATTAAAGGTCCAGAAGCTGGTTTTATATATAACTCAAGGCAACTGTAAAACATAAGTATATTTCCCCTCTGTTTAAATAACTGGAATAATTTGTCCCATAATCACATTGGTCTCTGTGAGCTCTTGAAGTTTTATTAAGGTGTAACCCATGAGTCACACTAATAGTTGCTTTTGAAGCTTGATTCTCATAGTACTTTTTAAAAATATGAATCCTAACTTTGTATAACTTTAAAGAATGAACCGATTTAAAAACACATCACTATGGAAATCCGAAGGTCTTGGCATATCCCTCTAATCTGAGTATGACCTATGTAGCATTGGGCATGTGTTAGGTGAAGAGGCAAAAGGCAGGAAAATGCAGTGGCTAAGAACATACACTATGGTCTGTCTGGGTATAAATCCTGGCTTTGTCATCTACTTACTAGTTACATGATCTTGTGAAATATGCTTAAAATATTTGGACTTCAGTTTCCTCCTCTGGGAAACAAAGAAAATGAGGCACAGTTTTTAGGGGTGTTGGTAAAGAAAATGTGTGAATAAATGCAACACCCTTAGAAGAGAAACTGGCACATAGTAAGCACTCAATAAATGTCAGGAATTGTTATTGCCGCAGTTCAGTGGTTCTCAAATGGGAGTAATTTTACCCCTCCGGGGACATATGGCAATGTTAGAAGACATATTTGATTGTTGAGACTGGGGACAGGAAATGCCACTGATTTCTAGTGGGCAGAGGCCAGCGATGCTACTAAACATCCTACTTACTGCCACCACCACAACCGCCACCACCACCACCACCAACAGATTATCCAGCACAAATGTCAACAGTGCTGTGGTGAACAAACCCTGCTACAGAATAAAATGTTTCTTGTGTATCTCAGAAATAAATTACAATAAATGGGTAAAAATTGAGACACTCTCTACTCTTAACCTCTTTTACTATATTCTCTATATGGTAGGAAGCATATATTGCTTCTTTTAATTATAGCAAGTACTGTATACAGAAAAGAACATACATAGTAAGTGTACAACTAAAGATTTTCACAAATGCACCCATACAACTAACATCTGGATAAAAAGGTAGAATTTTAACAGGACCCTAGTTGTAGATCTCTCTAAAAGTAGCCACTTTTCCAGACCTGAAGCATCATAGATGATTTTTATGTTTATGTTTATATTTTATAAACATTAAGTATTTTTGTGACTAGTCTTATTCATATTTTTGCAAGTAGTTATAGTTTGTTCATTCTCATTGCTGGGTAGTATTCTATTGCCAAAACACACCAGAAATTATCCATCCATTCTTTTTTTTTTATTTTATTATACTTTAAGTTCTCGGGTACATGTGCACAACGTGCAGGTTTGTTACGTATGTATACATGTGCCATGTTGGTGTGATACACCCATTAACTCGTCATTTACATTAGGTATATCTCCTAATGCTATCCCTCCCCCCTTCCCCCACCCCACAACAGGCCCTGGTGTGTGATGTTCCCCTTCCTGTGTCCAAGTGTTCTCATTGTTCAGTTCCCACCTATGAGTGAGAACATGCGGTGTTTGGTTTTCTTGTCCTTGCAATAATTTGCTGAGAATGATGGTTTCCAGCTTCATCCACGTCCCAACAAAGGACATGAACTCACTCTTTTTTATGGCTGCATAGTATTCCATGGTGCATATGTGCCACATTTTCTTAATCCAGTCTATCATTGATGGACATTTGGGTTGGGTATATATAGCATAACCTTTGGAAAGTAATGGAAAATCCAGCCATGGTTTCCCATTACAGTTCAAACAAAATCCAAGATACTTTAAGAGGTCATACTTCATAGTTTGCTTGAGATAGTGCCAACTTGTGTTTGTCCTGACACTTGCCATCACTCTTGAAAGTATCCCACTTTGGAAAACAAATGATGTGTATTGTCTAGTATATGCCATCTTACCTAATCTGCTCCATTTATTTCCTGAATCTTTGCAGGAAGATCTGCCATTGCTCACTCTGCCCCAGTCACACACTTCTCTTTCCAGTTTCCAAAATTTGCCATATATTTTTCTTGACTCAGTGTTTGCCTTATATATCTGTTCTTCACTCTAGGCGTAGTTGGTATTTTTCCATCATTTAGTTCTGAGTTTAAATGTCAATTTCTTGGAGGGGCACTGCCTAGTCAGGCTATGAATATTCTTCCCTCATTTTCAAACTTACTGTGCCTGCACACTCTTACCTTCATAGTATTAGTACACTAAGCATTTATTTGTTTATTTATTTAAGTGTTTATTATCCTTACCCCAGCCCCTACTAGACAGTCAACTCCTTTAGGCTAAAAAATATGTGTTTATCATTTTGAATAGCCAGTAAATATCTGTTAATGTATAGATACATGAATGACCAAAAACAGACAACCAAGTAGGGAATCAGAATCTTGCTTCTAAATCATGTTTGGTCCTTCAATGCCATTTCTTCACAAACAATTGCACAGACAGTAAACAAGCAAAATAAGATGCTTCTAGGCTAAAAAAAGAAAATGCATAAGAAAAGGAAAAAAAATAGTACTTTAAAAAAAGAATTATGTAACCCAGCTAAAACTAGGACATCCAAGTCCAGTCTTAGTAGATTCTCATATTCATTCAACACCTACAGTGTGAAAAATTAATTAAATGTATTGAGTTTATTGAGTTCTCTAGAAGACATACCAATTATAAATTATGTTCTATGACAAATGGAAATTCTTGCTAAATAACAGTAGATAACATTTGCAGGGCACTTATTATGAACATGACCATTTTAATGTATCCCTCTCCCTGAAGAGCCTCCAGATTACCTCTGGCTTTCCAACAGAATCTCATTTTGCTCTGCTTTCATGAGACCTCACTGTGTCTTTCTTAACTTATCACCATAACCTAATAAGGTAGTCTATTCAATTTTTCTAATAATAGTAAGTCTTATTCTCTCATGTTTAAATTTTTTTAAACCTGTAATATTGATGAGAAATGTCAAGTGACAGAAGACTAGCAGCTCAATGAGGCTGTGTTGGAATGAAGAAAGAAGGATAAGATGTTCTTGTTTATTTGGTTGCTTGGTTGTTTTTTGTTTTTTGTATTTTTTACAGTAAGAACCACAACAAGAGCTATTCTTTCATCTTTTCTATTACTTTTTCCTTGTTAACTCACATCCTCTGTGTATAGGGGGAGGCCATACTAGCAAGAAGACAGAAAACTCTTGTACAAATGAGAAGATGTAGAAGGAAGGATTGATGAGGGGGTGATAGGGCCATATTTAATTTTTTTTTTGTTCAATGGAACAAGAAGCATTTGGAGTCCTTCACAGATGATGAAAGAGACTTGAGAAAAAATAAACAGATTAAAATCCAAAATAAAAAAGGATAATATTTTTTTCAAGGAAAATGGAAAGAATAAGAATGCTCACCTTGGTATTTATGTTTTTTGGGAAAGCAACAATGATGAATCTCTCAACAGAGTGACAAAAATGAGGAGAAGTCCTCTTTCAATGTGGAAATTGTGCTATAGGAAAGAGCAAGCAGGGGTAGAGGGACGAATCCCCTTTAGGACTCACTTCTTCCAAATATTCAGATCTTCTTTCCTTTAGGGAAGGTTACGTATGGGAAGGATGGTAATACTACTTTCTTTTTCCGAATTCAAGGACAACTTTTAAGATTTTTTTCCAGGTCTTTTCTTCTATCACTCTTATATAAACAACTATTTCCATTTTTCTTTGGTGTATTTATATTAGTTATTCATTTGATTTTAAAATGTGTCTTCTCTGAGACTCTTATGGTGAGGGATTGCTGCTTATAGGTGGTGACTTCAGGATCCTATCTACCTCCTGACATTTCAGTCATTGTCAGATCTCTGGAAAGTCACCCTTAGAAATGTGCACTCATCACCCTAGTAGGAAAGAGAAATGGAATGCCAACTCTTGGAATTCTGACCATATCTTAGTTGTAAAAACTACTTCTTGACCCACCAAAATTTAGAGCCTATTTCTAAGGAAAGAGATCACATGATTACTGTACTTTAAAGAAGGAAGGGAAAATGGAACAAACTTCTACTGGATATCTGCAGTAGTATCGATATTAAATAAACCCATTACATACATTGCCTCATTCCATCCTTATAACTTTTTTCAGGGAAACACATGGGATTGGAGGTGGTAAAACATACTCCTAAGATTGTGGAGACTGGTGCCAGACAGTGACATACAAATCACACTCTGCCACTCACTATCTGTAGAACTATTAGGCCAGTCACAGAACTTTGCTGTACCTCAGTTTCTATGTCTGTAAAGCGGAGATAATGTATTTGGTACCTACCTCATCAAGCTATGTGGGAATAGTACTACAAGTTAATTAGAAATAACAGGCTCAGCAGAGTGTCTTATGAATGCTTTGTGGAATAGATGTTGCCTGGTATATTATTCCATTTTCACGCTGCTGAGAAACACATACCAGAGACTGGGTAATTTATAAAGAAAAAGAGGTTTAATGGACTCACAGTTCCATGTGGCTGGGGAGGCCTCACAATCATGGTGGAAGGTGAAAGGCAGATCTTACACGGCGGCAGCAAGAGAGAATGAGAACCAAGCAAAAGGAGTTTCCCCTTATAAAACCATTAGGTCTCTTAAGACTTACTATCACGAGAACAGAATGGGAGAAACCAACCTTATGATTCAATTATCTCCCACTGGGTTGCTCCTATAACACGTGGGAATTATGGGAGCTACAATTCAAGATGAGATTTGGGTGGGGACACATCCAAACCATATCACCTGGTATGATTACTGCCATCTATGCCATCTAATTCACCAAGATCACTTAGTTACTAAAAGGCAAAGGAGACACTCAGCCTTGGCGCTCACTGATTTCTAACACCTTGCTACTCTCGACTAGTAAGGGCAATATTCTGGAAGAGGCATAGCTGTGCTTTCTACTATAGGTTCCAGAGAAATGTCAAATTATTCATTGACTGAGGTTGAACATTGACTTAAAAGAAAGTAACTCAGAAAGGTAGAGGGAGTAAGCATCCGATTCAAAACCAAAACCTGTTGTTTCCTCCCCCAAAAAAGAAAATGCCAAATAACATCACTCCTTGCTGACTCACCTACTGATCCCTAGACCCAGCCATGATTAGCTCTCTTCCAGACTGAAGCCAAAGTCCTACCATTGTTCTTCCTGCTTCTGCCCACCCCAGTCAACTCCCTCCTTAGATTTAAATTCATGTGATTTGGATCTTATTACTCAAAGCGTTCAGATGGCTTCTTCCATTTCATTCTCAATATAGCCCAAAGTCATTCCCAGGGTTTGCCAGGTCTACACGTGCCACCCTCTGACTTTATCTCTGCCTCCAGCTCTCCCAACTTTTAATCTACCCCAGCCACAGAGGACCCTTTGATGTTCCACAAACCTACCAACCACGCTCCTCAGTGGGCTTTGATGCTCTGTTCCTTCTGCTTAGAATAATCCTGCAAGATATCCACCTGGCTTGATGTCCTTTACTTTGACCAGGTTTCTACTCAACTGTCACCTCCTCAAAAAGTTCTTCCCTGGCAATGCTACCTAAAATAGCATTTCCTACCCTGTAGTCCTTATCTCTGTTTATTTTTCTTTATAGCACTTACCAACTGAAAAGATTATATATGGATTCGTTTTTATTAGTCCATCTCCATCCATCACTAGAATAAAAACTCCATGAGAGCAGGCACTTTTTTATTCTCCGCTGATTGGTAGGTATGACTTAAGGGAATAAAAAGGGACAAATCTCAATAGCATTAGTAATCATCTCCTGGTAAACTCATTGCACCTATATTGCCTATGGAGCTCTGTGGCAGGTGCTTTATATGAATTATCTAATTTAATTCTGCTATTGCATTACTGCTACTACTAGACCTATTTTACATATAAAGAAACTGAGAGAAAGAGGAGAAACTGGAGCAATCGATTTGCTCCAGTAATGTGCTGGCTAGGGATTCCATTGAATCGCTGCTTGATTCCAGAACCTAAACTCTTAATTATATTACACTTTATGAAGGACCAATGATAAATTCCAGTTAATTCCATTGTTTTTTCGATAGGACCAATTTTAAATGTCAGCAACGAAAAAAGAGTGGTTATAAAAGGGTATTTGACCCCCGTTTTCTCTTTTACTTCAGAGTTAAATTGATAGTTGCCAAAAGGCAGGTGGTAGCTTGAACTTTCATGCCATGCTAATTATGAAAATGAAGAGAATTTGAATGGAGCAGAGAGGACAGAGTTCAGAATTCTCAGCGTAAGAGACGCTCACTTTCAGAAAGAGCCTTGAATTTATCTCCATTTTAATGTCTTTCCACATTTTAAAATATTAGTTGAAAGGGGGATTTGAGAGGGCAGCATCGCCAAAGTAAACATTCAACACACTGTTATACTAGAATTTTATTATACTCAGGTTCACAGGCGCCCCTGCTGCTGCTGCTGCCTGTCCAGAGACTGGTGAATCAGTGGTTGTGTCTGAAAAGGAGACAAATAGGATGGAAAAAATATCCATTTTCCTGTCTATGTGTGTACTTTAAAAGGCAGTAAGGTTGCATCATGTACTTATGGGAACAAAGTGGTAAAAAAAAAAAAAATCTGGTTGAAGTATTGAATTAACTTCATGTTTTTTAACACCACCATAACACAGTTTTCTATTCATTTTTATGCAGCAGACATTTATATTTTCATATTGTCATGGAGACCAAATGTGATTCAAATGATTCTGCACATTATTATGGAATAATTTGTCTCCTGTGAAGTCATTTTTTAGTGATATATGCTGTGGATAGAAAAGATTAAAGAAGCCAGCTAGAGAGGGTATATTTATGCAATGCGACAAGCACATACACAAAGAAGGATGATGTAATAATGTAAGTAATTTAGAGGTTTTGGCAAGTACGTGGGTGGTAAGCCATGACTGCAGTCAACTCTCAAAAGTTGTGCTACATGCTCCTGGGGAAAGATCTTATTTATGTTTTTTTCAAGAAACACTGGGGTTAAGATAGGATTCACTTAAGGCTAGTCATTACTAATCTTCTGTGCCTAAGAGAAATAAAGATATGCACTCAGCCTCTTAATTTCCCCATCTGTAAATGTGGATGCATATACAAAATGTAAATTTTCTTCTCTAAAGATAAAATGATAAAGCGAGCACCCACCTGTATCCCTCCACTCCCTTAAAGATCTTCACCCCCTAGAAGATCTCTTTAGGGGTGTTAAAATCCTTTTGTTTGGACCTCCCAGTTTTTGAGAGAAGAAAGATCATTTCAGTTGCTGGGAGTAAGTAGCAAATTGCATGATCCTCACGGAGTCCATCTGAGGGATGTGTTCTAATACAAACTTCAACAAAAGTGCTAAAATGCCTTGTTTTTTTGTAATTATATCTTTTAAAAAGCAAATATTGGCTGGGCGCGGTGGCTCAAGCCTGTAATCCCAGCACTTTGGGAGGCCGAGACGGGCGGATCACGAGGTCAGGAGATCGAGACCATCCTGGCTAACCAGGTGAAACCCAGTCTCTACTAAAACATACAAAAAACTAACCGGGCGAGGTGGCGGGCACCTGTAGTCCCAGCTACTCAGGAGGCTGAGGCAGGAGAATGGCGTAAAACCTGGGAGGCGGAGCTTGCAGTGAGCTGAGATCTGGCCACTGCACTCCAGCCTGGGCGACAGAGTGAGACTGCGTCTCAAAAAAAAAAAAAAGCAAATATTTTAAAAATAATTTTAGATTTATAAAATAATTGAAAATATAATACAGAGTTATCTTGTGTACCCCTTGCACAGGTTCCTTTGTAGTTATCATCTTACATTATCCTGATAATTGTCCGTACTAAAAAACCCAACACTGATATATTACTATTGATTAAAAAGCTGTCCTTATTTGAATTTTGCCAGTTTTCTATATACATCCTTATTCTGCCCCAGGATCCAGCCCAGGGTACCTCATTCCATTTAACAAGTGTTTCTTTAATTCTTTAAATGGGAGTGGGGATCGGCATGTGTTCAAGTGTAAAGTCAACTAGATGGACAAACCAGGACCTTACCCTCAGACCTGGTCCTCAGGTCCTCCAGCTTGGGACCCTGAGCTAATTAACCATGCTGGGTTTCTGTATTAGTCCATTTTCATGCTGCTAATAAAGACATACTCAAGCCTGAGTAATTTATAAAGAAAGAGATGTTTAATGGATTCACAATTCCACATGGCTGGGGAGGCCTCACAATCATAGTGGAAGGTGAAAGGCATGTCTTACATGGTGGCAGGCAAGAGAAAATGAGAGCCAAGTGAAAGGGGAAACCCTTTAAAAAACCATCAGATTTCATGAGACTTATTCACTATCATGAGAATAGCACAGGAAAAACCCAACCCCAGGATTCAATTCTATCCTATCAGGTCCCTCCCACAACATGTGGGGATTACTACAGTTCAAGGGTAAGATATGGGTGGATCATAGAACCAGACCATACCAGCTTCTAAACTCCCTGCTCAGCAAAATGGGGACCAAGTGAGCCATTTATCAGCCTGAGAAGAACACTCATATGACATGGTCTTTTCTTAGCACAGTTTGTACTACTCAGACAACGAAGAAGGAAAGTAATGAAGGAAAGTAAGCCCTCCTTACTTGCTCCCATTTGCATTTGCCAAGCTTGAGTTGACCATGCCATGCAGGAAATCAAAAAAGGAGGGAAATTCCCGATTGACCAAGCTCTAGGAAAAGAATGATCCTGCTTGGGGAAAATAAGGATGGGCTAATCATTTACAAGTTTCTGTCTCTGAAGGAATCTGCCTTTTACCTAAGATTCAAGTGGCTTTGGGGCAGAGAAGAAAGGAAAAGGAGCCTGGCCAATCAAACCTTTTAGCTAACATGTCTCTCCCTTTATCATCATCCATCCGCCCCCTTCACTTCCCTACTCACTGCCTTGTCCAGTGAGCTATCCACTGTATTCCTGCCTGCTACAGCCTTTGCAGTGTCTCCCTCCCTCAGCAGGACACCAGTGCTTGCAAGCTTGCAAAGGCCAAACAAAACCGGGACTCACAAATATGTAACTGTTTTCCTTAGCTTGTGGCATAAATCAAAAAAAAAAAAAAAAAAGAAAAAGAAAAAGGAAAAAAAAAATTCTGTTAGTACAGGGCTCTGGAGTGTTTATTTTTTTGCCAGCTGCAACATGCTACCCTCACAGGGGATCACCTAAAACCAGTTATGGTTTAGGTTGGAGGGGGATGTCAAACTTAAGCTGCAGGCTTGGCCTCTCTCAATGAATTACGACCTTGTCAAGAACCTATTTTTTTAAATCAATGCAGGTTTTCTATCAAATCAAATACCTGCACACTAAATTATATTTTTGGTGCCAGGCTGGCTCTCCAATTTTTTTTCCCTTTGCTAGTTTTTTCCAGCCTCCTCCCCCAACCCTCCTCCCTCTCCTTACTGTGATACAGACAGGTTTTGTCCATAAGAAGAAATTGAAGTCCTACACTTGGAGGGGGAGATGGGGAACTGTCTTTTGTCATCCTTTGTACATGCACTACCAATGTTTACCATCTGTCTCAGGGGCTTAAGTGACAGAAGTGCTCCTATAGATGGAGTCAAGGGGGTCTCTTGGGATCTTTAACCCAGTAGCGTAGAACACATTTGCTTTTAGAAGAAAGGTGTCTTTTTCTTTCTTTCTAAAAATTTTTGATGGGTTTGAGGATGGGATGATGAATGGGGGAGCCTTCTAATACAGGTGCTTAGATAAAAAGTTAAACATTTAGATAATTCTTTAAATGTACTGTTCAGACATTTCCCCCCATTACGTGACTTGATAACGTAAATAGATTTCAGAGAATCAAGGAATTATTTCCTTCCTTCCTTTCTTCCGTCCTTCCATCTTTCCTTCCTTCTTTCCCTTCTTCAATGATTTCCTTTAAACAAGGGAGGAAACTCTTCTACCTCAGCTCCTGCTCTTCCTGGCAGATAAGAGATAAAATTTTAGAAGTGAGTTTTGTCTCCTAAATTAGTAAGTTAATGGAGAAAATATTGGAGCCAGAAATCCCTGTCCTTAGACCCCCCTTATGGAGCCAGCACAGGCTGGATGTGCCTACTTTGGGAATGTGGCAAGAATGATTTTTTCAATAACAGGAATCTCCATGAATCAAAATTCACTTAGGGTAAAACCATGAAGGCGTATAGCTCAGAGTTGGCACCCATGTGGTCCCCTTACATGGCCCAAAAGCCTTTATTTGGTGGTTTTTCAATTAAATGCCACATATACTTCAGGCCATACGTAAAGGATCCTCAAATGAATTGCAAACTGCTTTCAATAGCAATGAGGATGGATAAAACACCAATGAGCAAATCCTAATCAGTGGCGTTTGAGTCTCCAGAACCCAAATCAAATATTTTCTGGTTGGACTCACGACATTTTTGATAGGCTGTCACAGTGCCAACGCCATCTTTACTGCACAATGAATAGCTATTTTGTCAGGAATTCTGCTCCTCTTATTTCTTCCCACTTTATTCAGCTGAATACCACCACTCCTAGTGTGGTCTTTCCTGATGAAGGCATGCTTAAAAGTTCCTTTGGTTAGGCAGTCTTTATTGTGAGTTTAGTTCCTTACACGAGAAGTTCAAGATGGACAAATGGCCTAGAATGATCCTGGATGGGAAAACGAGGAAAATAATCATTTACACTCCAAAGTAAAAAAGATAAGACGCATAACTGCGTTATGTGCACTAATGGACACCGACTTGCAGTAGAGCCTGCCCACTTCCATCATCTCTTTTTGTTGTTGTTGTCGTTGCTGTTGTTGAGATGGCGTCTCACTCTGTCACCAGGCTGGAGTGTAGTGGCATGATCTTAGCTCACCACAACCTCCGCCTCCCAGGTTCAAGCCATTCTCCTGCCTCAGCCTCCCGGGTAGCTGGGATTACAGGCATGTGCCACCACACCCAGCTAATTTTTGTATTTTTAGTAGAGACAAGGTTTCACCATGTTGGCCAGGATGGTCTCAAACTCCCGACCTCTTGATTCTCCCACCTCGGCCTCCCAAAGTGCTGGGATTACAGGCATGAGCCACTGTGCCTGGCCTCCATCATCTCTTTCTAATGGTTGTAATTCAACTGGACAAATATTTCACTGAATTCTTACTATGTTACAGTTCTCAATGCCAGGTGTTATAGGATCCAAATATGAACAGGACATGGTTTCTAAATAGTGAAAGCTTATGAGGAACATAAACAATCAGAGATAATTCAGATAGACCTAGGCAAATGATAAGAGTGGTCAGTTTGTTTTTGAGGCTCAGCATCCATTTGTTTCACCCCAGTGTTTCTTGGGAAAATCATCCTCATTAACCCTTGAACCCTCAAACCATCTGGTTTGGATGAAATTGATCTTGATTTCAGCTTCAGGGATGGGCCATGATTGCTCTGAGCTAATTAAAGAATCTTATTCTCCTGACTTCAATGACAAGGGTTAAGACCTAATTCTCATCAGTAAGAACACAGCATGCACTTAAACTGGAGTTCAGATTCAAGAGAAAAAGGTCTAGAGTTTGCATCTTGTAAAGTCAAAGATCAACAGTCCCCAGAGAGAAGTAAACGGTAAAGGAGCCAGGCTCACTGCGTGAAATCTGGGACCAGTCAAAGCTCCCCCGGCCCTAAAAAAAAGGCAGAAAGAGCAGTTGTTACTACCAGTGTCGAAGAGCCTTTAAAATTCTATGACTTAAAAAAGTGGAAACCGTCCCCGAGGCTGGTTCACGCCCCAGCATTTTGGGAGGCAGAGGCAGGTGGATCATTTGAGGTCAGGAATTCAAGACCAGCCTGACCATCATGGTGAAACCACCATCTATATTAAAAATGCAAAAAGTTGCTGGGTGTGGTGGCGGGCACTTGTAATCTCAGCTACTTAGGAGGCTGAGGCAGGAGAATCACTTGAACCCAGGAGGCGGAGGTTTCAGTGAGCCATGATTGTGCCACTGAACTCCAGCCTGGGTGACAGAGCAAGACTCCCTCTCAGAAAAAAAAAAAAAAAAGAAAAGAAAAGAAAAGAAACTGTTCCTGAAAAGTAGATGCTTAGCCAATAAGATACACTTCCCAATTCTTCTTGAATCCTAGTGGGGCCAGGAGACCAGTTCTTGCTAATGCAACATCAACCAAAGCGATGTGTCTCCCTCGCAAAACAGGGTGATTAGGAACTTGCTGTGCTTCTCATCCCTTTGTTTCCCATCTGCCATCAGAAGATTCTGAGACCCGGAGAGATGGCAACCATTTACAAGGTGAAAGGATTGTGAGGCCCTGAATTCCTGTATGGAAGGCTGTCTTCTGATGATACATATTTACATTAGACTATTGCTGGAAGGAGAGCTGAATTTCTGTTGCATTAAGCCACCGAAATACTATAACTTATCAGTCAAATCATTAAACCTAGCCTAATTGATAAACTGGTGGAAGATGACAGTACAAGTCCCAGCACTAATCTAGGAATCTTGAAATACAGGAAGAAAGAAAAGTACAACCAATAGGGCAGAAAATGTAAAAACAAGAGAGAAAGAAACAATGTTCATTCAAGAGGAGCTGATAAATAATATCCAAAATGTGAGCAAAACAAATACTCAGTAGAACAATCAACAAAAAACACTCTGGGGTGAATTCATTCTATTCAAAATAAACACATCTATGAGTTAATTAATAGAAAAGAGAGCAATGTGAAAATGACTGTGAGGTCTGTAGTTAATGTAGCTATTTTGTATCACAGAGAGGGAGTGTATTAGTCTGTTTCTACACTGCTAATAAAGAAATACCTAAGACTGGGTAATTTATAAAGAAAGCCAGGTTTAATGGACTCATAGTTCCACGTGGCTGGGGAGGCCTCACAATCATGGATGAAGGCGAATGAGGAGTAAAGTCATGTCTTACATGGTGGCAGGCAAGAGAGAAGTGCACGGAAACACTCCTTCATAAAACCATCAAATCTCATGAGACTTATTCACTGTCATGAGAACAGCACAGGACAACCTGCTCCATTGTGGGGGCAACAAAGCTTAGAATCCGGGACAGAATTCTGTACTCAATTGTGCCTGGATCCAGTCCCAATTTTGGACTGTTCAATTTCACTAACAAATACTCTTAACCCAATCCATGTTAGATGTCCTGTTAGTTAAAACAGAAGTGTTCTTTCTATTTTTATTTTTTTGCCACGGTCATGTTCTGGGCATCTGACCTATGCAGCCAGATAGGACCACATGCTCATACTTGGTTTCATGCTCTGAGGCTACCATCTTGAAATTCTTAACAGTTTTTGAACGAGGGCCTTGCATTTTTCATTTTGCATTGGGCCCCACAAAAGATGTAACAATATCTGATTAATGCTTTTAATAAAAGTATAAGTGCTATGAAAATATAAAAGAGAGAAAGGTGATACTTAAAACATACTTGGAAGTGAAGTAAGGATTTGGACACATAGAAAAGAGGGCATAAAAAATGTTCTAGATGAAGGAAAATAATTTTTTAAAGTATGCAAAATGGTGTTGAAAAAGTGATCCATCTGCTTGTTGCCAGGCCATTACCTGCAAGGTTTGTGTTAGTGTTAGAAGTGAAAGTGAGACTAGAAGATCAGGCTGGTTGTGGATTGTGGGGTGCTGAATGGCCTAATGAGTATTTTGGAATTTATTCTTTAGAATATTGAGAAACAGCTAACAATTTGTACTTCTGCAGGCTATTTAAAAATTTATGCTATTTATATTTATATATTGATTTAAATATAATATTTAAATGTAAATACACAGTCATGGATATATAAATATTTTATATATATTAGAAAAAAGATTTTGGGCAGAAGAATGACCCATTCCAAAATTAGTATAATTGTCCTGAGGCAGAGGACACTAAGGATTGGAATGCAGAATGAAGAGAAGACAGGTTTGAAAGAAATTTAAAGAGTAGATATTGCCTGGAAAGGTCTTAGCTTAGATCAAAGCAAATGGTAAGAGATCCATAAATATTAGCTAGGATAGTTTTTCCTCAAAATCAGCAGGACATATTGGAAAGGACAGAGTGGAAAAATTAGAAGTAAGTCTTAGGGATGTTGTTTGTTGTTTTCAGTTTTTTAATTTTTTTCTTTTTTTAGCTTAATTGAATCATGTTCTACTCAGTCATCTAAGATAGAGAAAACACAAGGGTACATGCATCCCATAAATACAGAAAATTCTTTAGTAAAGGAAGATACTGTATTCAGGAAGTCTTTTCCCATTAGATGGGACACTGAATACTGGACATTGAATTCCTTCATTTATGGCTTTTGCCTGAAATCATCCTCACACTGGTTCTAAGATGAACTTGCTCACTAAGAGCTCCTTGAACTAAATTACCTTTATAATCTCTTCTAGCCTTTGGATTTGGAAATCTGGTATGGGAGGGGCAGAATCTCCCTTTGGAAATTAACTCTGAAAGAAGACAGCACCCCAGGACACTTCCTTTTATTCTGTGGGCTTTTAAATTCCTATAAATTAGGGGACACCAGAAGACATCACTTGCCTTTACTGAAAGAGTAACTGGAGACTGCTCGTAATTATCTAAATTTTGTTTCCACTTGAGAGTTGCTGCTTTTGAATCACCATGAACATAAGCATCACACAGTCAGACGTTATTTTTCTTGTGGGACTTCTATTGGAAAGGAATTTTTAAAAAATGAATTGCTGACTTTGGCTGCTTGGCACCAAAAGCAAGGCAGAGAAGATAAACTTAATTTTATTATAATCATTATTAAATAAAGATTTGGGAAAAGAGCAAGGCTATATTTGTGATAGAAATTATTTAAAATATATGTAAATAACCATTTAGATATTATACATCCCTTAGGCTCCAACGAATATTCCAAATCACTACTGCCTCTTTGAAAACTTGAATTTTTTTCTTTATTTGAGGATTTATCAATCCTGAGGTTCCCATTACATTAGGCCTGAATTGAAAAAGTATTTTTGAGATGAGAAGCTGACTTTAAAAATCAAAACATTTTCTTATAAAAAGAGGACCTATTGTTTCAAAAACTAGACATTTAAATTCCAAGGTTATGGTTTTGCTTTTATGGTGGCACCCAACCAGCTAACAATCTCCTACTGTCTCTGACAGCTAAGATTTTTTGTTTCCTATTCACCAAGTAGCTTGCTGAGGTAGTGCAGTGGAAAGAACACAAGGCCTGATGTCAATTTTGTTTCAGTCAAACCCTTCTGCTCTTCCTTTCTGCATATGGTGGTAAGCAAATGGCATCACTTCTCTGAGCCTCAATGACCGTCTGTAAAATAAGGATTGTTAATATACATTACACCTATCTCAAAAGGTTGCTGTAAATATCAAATGAGAAAATGCACAAGAAAATAAATTGTAAACTACAAACTTGTAGCATGTGCAATAATTAATACATACTACAGTATGAAGCAATGGCCTGACACTTGGCTCAAAGGCAGAAACATAAGAAATCAAGACTAAACTTCAATTTAGAGGGGGAAACCAGTAAACACTATAATGTGATAATGCCTAGGACCTAGGAAAGAAAGGTTTTTTAAAAGCACTGAAGGAAGATATCAAAAGCATACTAAGAGGTAAGGGAAGACAGAGGTGGTGTTATTAGCGCTGAAATCCAAAGCTTCCTTCACCACTACACTACCTCCTAAGAAATTAAATTCCAGGTAATCAGCAATGGGTAACTCCATTGCCTGATTTTCTTAGCACAAAAGCCAACAAGCTTCATTAGTTACCTGGACAGATTATCTACACCAGCCAAATCCACAGCCCCCACACCTCTCCTGGTTCAGAATTCAGCCATCTATTCTGTGCTGTGGAGATTTCTTAAGTGCAAGGAAATTTCCAGAGTGCAATTTGAAGTCCAAGTGAGTAAAAATTGTAATATTTTTCCTCCCTTTTGTAAAAGCATGCGGATGTGTTCTTAATTCTCTTGCCGTTTTGTATTAGAGCACTGATACTTAGCGTCCAGAAGCTATTTGACTTAAAGACGTTTGTGGCTTCAAGTTACTTTCCACATTCAGATTCCAAAGTTGCTGGCTGCTACAATACATACTCTCCAGTTGGACTGGTCTCCAGAATGAGCGATGACTCCGAAAGATAACATATTTATATTAAGACGAGGTGACAGGAAAATAAGGCACAACAAGTTAGTCCATGCAAATGCAGCTATTGAGATATATTGTATTTTTTTCTACAAATTTCTCAGTGGCTTGTTACATAGTTGGGTTTATTTGCAGTAATATAGAATCATCAGATCATTGCTATTCCTTCACTCCATCTGCTCTGTGTGCTAGCTTATAAAAAACTCTAAGAGAAAAAAGAAAGTAAGAAAAAAACTCTCTCCCCACCCAAGTTGCCAGGGTTGTTGGTTTATTTTACCTGTTACTAATATCAACTTTATGGTAGATTTTTGTCTGCTCAAAAAAAAAAAAAAGTGGCTTATATGAATCTATGTAGTATATTATTTATAGTCTTGTGGCTAGACCTTTTCATGATAAAAATGTAAAACCTTCCTGTAAAAATTTTTATTTTAAATAAAAATTACCCCTTTCTTCCCCAGTTTAGGTCAGCTCTTATTTTGCTCCATAACCACCAAATCTTGAAAACTTACATTGTCGCTCATCAATGGACCAGACTTTAACATGCGTTTTAAGGTCATGCTTTAAATCCATTTTTGTGATTGCGAAGTGACTTTTTTTCCCTGTCTGTCTAATTAACTGATACGACACTAATCCTTTGCACATCTGGTACTAAATGTTTGCTCACATGGGTTCCCCAGTGAGAAAGTGTGGCCAAACGGCGACGTCGAGTGTGCTTGACTTCGCTTTAAAATCTTCACTCTCTGGGATTAAACTCTTGAGATAAAACATCTGGATTTCAAGGGTGTCCCCAGAGAATGAAAGTTATAGTTGTATAGAATACATATTGCACATAATATGGTCTTGTTATTTCTATATTAGCACAACTCCAGCCGGTGCCTGCCGTTAGCATGTCAGTCTCCTGACACATCATTAATAAACAGGTAATTTCATAACTGATTTCCAGCAAGTGTCATGTTGAAAACCACCTGGGTTTTAGTTTTCACTAACATTAAAGGCACAGGCTAGAGGGAGGTCGTTATTATTAAACTGGGACTAATTTAATTGAATAATGAATTGAATCAGCAAAAACAAATGTGTATGCAGAAGTATAAAAGAAATTTCCAGGCCAATGGATAGGTCTGGATCCACTAATAAAAATGTGACTATTCCTTCCCTTCCCCTTCCCCTCACCAAATGTATACATTAGCAGTTACTCTGAAACTGTGCCCACTGCCTCCAGGAAAGTTCCAGAAAAACACCAATGAAGTAACCATGATGGGGGGAAAAAAATCTATACTTTTAAAATTGTGACATGTGAAATTAGGTCTATGATATGCTTATGTATTCAATGAATTTTAAATGCATATTGCATGGTAAATGCCATTAAAGATGAAAAACACACTTACCAAGGTGAGCCATTGTCACAGTTAACCTATAGATCTAGCCAAGTGTGTAGTCGGGGACAATAACCTTATTGTTAAACATAATTGAAAACCATAACTGTGATATAATCCACATCTTGGCCTATGCTGGGCCTTTTTATTTTTATTTTTTAAATCTCTATGTTATCTTATCGGCATCATTTCTACTACATTGGAAAGTAGCTAAGCAATGCTATGGCCTGACTTCACAGCACTAGAAATGTTGCCCGGTCGTTTCTAGGGGACTCTCAGTCTTTCGATGTATTTTGGGGGGAGTTTTTAACTTTCTTTATGACCCAAAGCTAATAATTTTCTATGTTAGCCTTTGTCCTCTGCTCATGTGAAATTTCAATCACAGTATGAACCTGAATGAATATAGAGTATTATTTTGGCATTTTGCAAACAGGGTAAACAAGTTGTGTTTTACCAACTTCTCTGACCATCTATTCCATTCTTAACTCCATAGTAATCTTTCCTTCTTCCCAACAAGCTTTTCAGGGAATCATTTACAAAAAATCTGGCCTGTAGTTTAGAAAAACACCTGATTAGCAACTGGCAGATGTAGAAAATTTCTTTAGTTTCTTTATTTCATAACAAAAGATTGTAAGAAATTATTCAGTTTACATGAAGACAATGACTACCACTGGTTATTCAATACATTATAATGCACAGAGTGAGAAATTTTAACGTATCTGTTATAATCACTCCTATTTTGTAGGTTAAAAACAAAGAAGAGCAATAAAGATAGTTGTCTAAAGTTACTAATTGCCTAAAGTCTGTCACAGAGGTTATGGTGAAGCCAAGATTAGAGCTTGAACGCTTCCAAAAAAAGCAATGTTACACTAGATGAAACAGCCTGAACTAGACTAGTATATTTCTACATGTACAGTGACACAGTAAGTTTCCTAAAGGTGCAATCCTTACTTTAAAGCTGGTAGAGTGAAATAAGTAAAGCAAGTATTTCCTAAGAGTTTGTGTAAAAATAAATCACCTCTTTGTTTTTAAAGCACTTTCCATGTGAATGAAATACTTGAAATTTTCAACCAGCTTATGCAATGGGTTTGATTATTAGCATTGATTTACACACACGGAAACCAAGTCAATGAGGGTTTAAGTAAAATGTGCCATGATGCCACCACTCGTAAGTGATGAGAAGAAGAATTTGGAACCAAGAATTTGACTCCAAAGCCTAAACTCTTAACTGTGATGTACTTCACCACCTTTCTAATGACTTATAATTGCTAGTTGTTGGAATGTTACCAAGGGCAAAGGATAACTGTTAATAGGAATCTCCTAGAACTTGACAATGTAAGGACTAGTTTCCCTTACTTTAGAAGCCAATCCCATAGTGCAAATAAGAGGCATAAGTTATTTTTTTCTTTTTTTTTTCTTTCTTTTTTTGAGACAGAGTCTCACTCTGTCACCCAGGGTGAAGTGCAGTGGCGCAATCTTGGCTCCACAACCTCCACCTCTGGGATTCAAGTGATTCTCCTGTCTCAGCTTCCCAAGCAGCTGGGATTGCAGGTGCATGCCACCACTCCTGGATAATTTTTGTATTTTTTTTAGTAGAGATAGGGTTTCATCATGTTGGTCAGGCTAGTCTCAAACTCCTCACCTCAGGTGATCCTCCTGCCTCGGCCTCCCAAAGTGCTGGAATTAGAGGTATGAGCCACTGTGTCTGGCCCACAAGTTCTTTATCACCAAAATTTTTTTTCTAGATCTAAGAGACATTTTCCTAGGCATTCTAAGTCTCAGCTGTCCAATCTGTAAAATGGGTATAGATGGAATCGCCTTACAAATACATTGATATAAACACAAATATATCAGTTTTTGAATTCATGCTTTCTAGTTATTCTGTATTTGGTATCTTTATGTCACTGCTAAGTTAAATCATTGTTCTCTACTTGGGGAGAAGGGGTGCCTTTAACATGACAATCTTCTATTTCTATGATATAGTCCCCAAATTAATATTGTATCCATTAGTAGTTTCTACTAGCTTCTAGTAGTAGCTAGAAGTACTACCTAGTAGTACTAGTAGTGCTGGTAGCATTACTAGTAGCTAGTAGCAGTATAACTAACTAGTATCTTCTACTAGCTACTAGTAGCTGAAATTTTTGTATGCTGAAATGTGAACACCCTCATACCTATTGATTCTTTTTCACTCATTGACATCAAGCAATTTGGACCACTTAGAAAAGTGTGTCAAAATCTTTGAGGCGAAATATGTATAGTATATGAAAAAAAGACATTAAGTAGTCAAAATTAACACACGTTTATGTATCCAAGCAGAAATCTGGCAACTGAGGATTAAAGAAGAAAAAAAATCCCAGAACGGGCCTAGGACAAATCTAACTATCTCTGTTACTTAGATTTTTATTTCCCCAACCAAATCATGTTTATAATCTATTTAAATTACATTTTTCTGCACAGTTCTTCATAGTCTTATGAAGGACTTTTGTTTACACTCAAAATAACACAAGTCATTCAATGGGAAACTGATGAAGGAAACTAACATTCTGGACATTTATAAAATCTATGAAAATCTGTATCAAACTTAGTTAATCTCTTCCCTAGACTAATGGTTCTCAATGAGGAGTGATTTTGCACCTGTATTGGGGTTCTCCAGAGAAACAGAACCCACAGGATATACCTAGATATACAGGAGGAGATCTATGGGAACTGGCTCACATGATGATGAAAACCAAGAAGTCTCACAATATACTGTCTGCAAACTGGAAAACCAAGAAAGCTGCTGGTATAATTCATTCTGAGCCAAAGGCCTCAGAACCAGAGAAGCTGATGATACAATCCCTAGTTATAGGAGCTTTTGAGATATAAAACCCGTTTTCTGGAGCATTCGAAATCTTAACTAAAGACCCAAAAAACCAGGGATGAATGTGGGAGCTGCTGATGTCAGTCTTGGAGTCCGAAGACCTGTCTTCTTGTTCTACTCAAGTGGGCCTTCAACAGATTGAATGATGCCTTCCCACATTGGTGAAGGTAAATTTCTACCTGTTCTTCCAGTTCAAATGCTAATCTCTCCTGGAAACACTCTCCTAGCCACACCCAGAATAATGTTTTGCCAGCAATCTGGGCATCCCTTAGCCCAATCAAGTTGACACATAAAATTAACCATCACAGTATGTCAGAACAGGGCACATTTGGCAACGTCTAAATACATTTTTGGTTGTCACAACTGGGTGGATGAATGGTCCTATTAATAACTAGTGGGTAAAGGTCAGAGATGCTGCTAAACATTCTGGAGTGCACTGGACAACCCCCACCATAAAGAAGTATGTGGGCCAAAATGTCAGTTGTACTGAGATAGAGAAACCTTGGTGTAGACTATTTGTTAGAGCCATTGATAAGGCAACCAGCTCATGAGACCCTGACAACCAGAAAGGTTTCTATAGGGCATGTATATTTCATCTCAGCCTCACATTGTTCCATTCCCAAAGCAAAATGTTACGCTCTTCAAAATCTCCAGGGAAGCTAGAAGCATAAAGCTTTGGGTGAAATGTAAATTTCTTAAAATATTTATTCATCCATAAGTGGCTACATTTTTGACATTATTATAGGGTTTCTCAGTGTTCCATTTTATTAAAAAATATTTATTTGGTTTCTAAGATTACTGCTTTTCTGACCACAGAAAATTCAATTACTGAAAACTGCAGCTATCAAATTGGTTGAAAATAAATAGCCTTTTATCCAAAGCTGGCAAAGACTGGTTCACTTTTAATATGTAGCCATTTAAAAAAAAATAAAAATAAGAAAACATTTCCATGCAAGCTGATGGACTGCAGAGTCACAAGCCAAGCAGTATTTTGCATCATCAGGTTTTATTTAAAATAGGATGAGAAAGGAGTGGGGGAAGTTCAAGAAAAGAAGTCATCATTGGAGTAATTTAACATTATTTTTCCTCTTTTGTTTTACAAGACAGAAAAAAAAAAAAAGTGAGCCTTTTTGCCAGTAGAAATCACTTTCTCCTGCTTTCTCTCTGTCTCGGTTTGAAATGTTTAGTAATATACAGGAAATGTGGTAAGTGGGATCTACAAACGTGGGCTCCCAATATCAAGGCTAATTATGTGCGAAGCAATTGGGATGGCAGCAGAGTTGCCAGGGAACTGAAAGGAAGGCTGAACTAGCATGTCTGGCTCTTTCATTGGCTTCATATTTGTGTTTTAATCTCCTGCACAACACATTTTCCCCCTTTCTACAAAGAACACGTGTCCATGTTTCCTCAGTGAAAACCAATAAACAAACAAGAAGAAGTAATGGAAAAATTAGTAGAACCACTTTGTGAATTAGAGCGCTGAGATTCTCCAGTCTGTGGGTTAAATTTCCATTTCCGAGTTGCAGTCCTCTTACCACTGAAGACGCATCTAGGCTGTTTCTCACTTCAGTAAGATTAATCTACATACAATTCAAGTTCGTTTTTATATTAGGCTTATAAAACATCAGGAAGCCAACACTGCTGCAGAATATAGATAATGCTTATTATGTTAACTAGCCCCGGCATCACTCATCCCCTTGAAGACAATTTGCTGAGAATTATTGAGGTTGTGCATTAGAAGAAGTTCTTAACAGATGAGAATCAAGAGATCTAGTTTTGTTTGCTTTCTGCTATTAATCAGCCGGGTAGACTTCAGCAAGTCCTTAAAACTCACGGAGATACAATTCCTTTACCTGTACAATGAAGGGGTTGGAAGAAAGTGTCTAAGGTCATTTCCAACTCTATAATTTTTTGCCTGCTTTGATTTTGTTCACCCAGTACGGTATGAACTCCGAGCTAATGACACACCACCACTAGCAAGAAGCCTCCCTGCACCAAATGTGAAATTCTAAGATCTCGCAAATGCTGTTTCCAACGATGGTGATAACGTAACACCCTTCTTTGCCACTTTATTTTCCCAAGAACTGATCCCCTAAAATGAGATTGTAAGAGATGATGGGTGATGCTAAATACAGTCTTGGAAACTGAAATTATCATGAGAAATGTGTGCTTAAATGGGACCATCCTGTGCATTGGTTGATGGGAAAAGACTTTCTCTCTCTCACACGCACACATTCCCCACCCTGAAATGACTCGTCTTTTAGGAGAGCACAAGGGGATTGGCAAGGAGGATTTAACCACAGCTAAGGGTACGGTGTTCGTGACAAAGCACACGATACCTAGAGAGGACGGGACAACCACTGCCACTGCGTAGCAGTCAGAACCAGGGCTGAGCAGGGAAAGGCTGACTTCATGAGGAGTTCCCTTAAAAGCAGAAAGAAAACATAACAGCTCCGTCTGCTTTCTCATGTCTCTGGGTTAGGAGAGAACCACAGACTCCCAATTTTTACTGCCTGGTTTTGTGGTCTTATTGAGGGGTAACGTGACGACAGACAGTAACGGTTCTGGGCCCTCCCATTTTGGAAATTCTTTGCTAGTTTTCTTAATGCTACTTACTATGTATTATAGTTGTGGGTTCTAGATAAAAGATACTACTTCTTACAGCGAATCCCTCTTGTTTGAACCTTCACTAGTTTGTGAGAGATTATGCCAGGAAAACCCATATTGGGACTTTTTTTGTTTTTTGTTTTTTTGATAAGTTAAAAAGATGACCAGGGAACATAGCACATTTTGGGAATTCAGTGTGGGGAAGGAGATTGATGTTTTCATGTAACCTCTAAATTTTAAAATCATGAGCTCAAAACATATCTGCATCAAGGTAGAACAATTCCACTGTCATTTGCTCTATTATAGCCCAGTGACTTTAGAGGAGGGGCTGATATCATCCTGTCAAAGGGCAAAGGGCATCAAAGGATGGAATTTAAAACATCTTTAAAGAGCACGGGGTCAGCAGATCTTTGTTAACAGCTTCTGTTCGCAGACCTGCCAAAGTGTACCCTGTGCTTCTGGTGGGGCAACTGTGGCTGATGATTGACAGCTCTGTGATGAGGAAAGCTGACCATAGAGTCTCCCAGCAGGGCGGGGTGCAAAGAGGTGGAGAGGAGTGTGATGCTCTTCCAAGTCTTTTTAGCACTAAACATGTAAGTAGTTGCAACTCCCAGAGAGTGATCATGATTGTAATGCAGCTACGCAGAGTTTTAAAAATAACATCTGATTTAGGGAAACATGTTATATAATTTGACATGCATAGAAAACCTCCAAAGCAATTGGCAGATTAGGACAGCAAGCGGGGGAAGGTCAAGTGTTTTGTCAAAGGTAGAAGCACAGTTAATAGAAGAAAAGACTCTAAACCCAGGTCTTCATCCACTAGAAAGCAAAATTATGAAAATAATTGTCCAAAATGACAGGTGGACAAGAATAATTGATGAATGGATGAAATATGCAATGAAATCAGGATGGCACTACGTAGACAAAAGAACAGATTTTGGACCCATCTTGTGATTCTTTGTTTGCTCCATGGATGCACACCCCCAGATCAAAGTAGAAGCTTCAGGCTGAGGAGAGGAAAATGTGTAAGTGGAGAACTGGGAAGGATGACATGAATTAAAATAATCTTAAAAAAGAAGTAAATTCTTCTCTGTGCTTTGCCTGAGTGAACACAGTCTTTGTGTTAATAATGGAAAGGAAATATCTTTCCATTTTAAGAATGGATTAGGCTAGTTTTATGTCATTAATTGCACTTAAAAGAATTTAGCCAAGTTTAACAAATTTATTGGTCATCTACTATGAGCCAAGAGTGAAGTATGAAGGAAACTGGAATCCAAAGATAAATGAGACCAGTCCTCAGAGAAGGTCTCCTGTTACATGAATGCCAATTGTATTGTTCTAATTATTCCAATTACTTTTCTGTCTCCTTTCACAAAGAGAGTAGTTATTGAATAGGAAAAGCAAGCAATCACATTGGGGATATTTAACTTTTTGGGGAGGAAAGAAAAGATTTAGAGTTAGAAAGGGAAAATATGAAACAGTATTTTTATCCATTTTATTGCCATTAAAAATGTTTTTGCATCTTTGTTGACAAAGGTTTAAACACAGTATACAGGAGACTAGGAAAAAACATATAGGCACAGTCAGCTGCTGAATATGTGTGGTGAGAAGAAGGGGGGTTTCAAAGGCAGACAAATATATTGTTTGAACATACATGGCAGGAGAAAAGGTTGAAAACTCTCAATCTAATCTACTGCCGATATGATTTCCAAGTTCATCTGGTGGCTGGTTAACAAAATCCAACCGCTGCACATTTGAGACATAATTATGTGGAAGTAGAAAGAAAGTTTGTAATTTATACTGGTGCCTACCCGGTGTTAGCTTCCAGGAGACCTGACCCTTTCCCCAACCTCTTTTTGACCAAGCCAGCTCCACTCATTCCCCAGTCAGATTGGAAGTTACAGGTTCCACTGGAAACATGGTTTATGGATAATGTATCTATAATGGACTCTCCACTCAAAACCAATACAGCAGTAGCATAGCCATCAGCAATCAGTCCATAAAATCTGCAGTTGCCTTCCTTTTTTTCTTAAAGGGGCAGGAAGCTAATGGATTTGAAATAGCAGAAGCGGACCACAGACCTTTTTAATAAATGAAAATAAAATTGAGTCTCAGGTTTATGTTGATCTATAGAACTGTGAGTCTCAGAGTCCTCCCACTGTTTCCCTCAGGGTTGATTCCTAGCCTAAACCACCCAACATTCATAGCTGATAAGTGTCTACTGAAGGGTAATAAAATACAGTGTGTGTAGTTGTAGAGAATGTAACTTATCACTTTCATCAAAAGCTCCCTGAAAATGTGTTTATCTAAAAGACTTGTATGTTTGTGTATATTTCAAATATCTTTGCCATTCAATTGAGCTCCTTGGGCATTTAAAAGCTATTCCTTGAAAAGGCTTTTTTGGAAACTGTTTAGCTCTGGGTTAATGGTTACATTTCCTCGGATTGGAGATATCCTCCAGGTTACAGAATTCATACAAATATATACAAATGAGACATTGACTGTTGCCCAATTTTATTTTCTCACTAAATCAAGGTAAAGATTTAAGGCCCAATTCATAAAAGAGAAAAAAAAAATCTTTATGTGGGTGTTAGGTGATTTTTAACTCCGACACAACTGATGCTGGGAATTTTCCAAGCATGTGGCTGCCTAGTGGGGAAAAAAAGAAAAAAGAAAAAACAGTTTGAGATGTTGAGAAAGAGGTTGGGGTACTCTGGTAATAGCTATGGAATATGACTGCATGTCACTTTTAAAAGCTGGCTGCGCTGCAGATGGTTTATAGCTGCTATATGGATGGTCTTATCTGGAAATACTTCTGGATCCTTCAAGAAACAGACAGGAAAAAAAAGAGAAGAGATTTTTTTTTTTCAATCAAAGACTGAGTTTTAAGTGTCTCAACGGTATGGTGAGGTTTTCCTTACAGAAGGTGCTCACTAAGTATCAACGATAAAAATCAAGGGAGTTGCAAAGAAATATATTTTCTACATATATGTTACCTGCCAGAAGTATCAGTGTTTCCATCTGTGCTTAGATTGTGTGTTAAATAATGCTTTCAAAATGCTGCAAAATGTGAGTATATTCCTTGTTCAGAAAACAAGCAGTCTAACTTGCCTCCAGATGTCCAGTATCTGGATCATCACACCATTTATGGAACACTTACTATTTCTCAGTGTCAGTTTCAGGAATGAGTTTTGATTAGGCAAAAGCCTTAGATACTGAATGTCTCCCCTAAACACACAAGTCATGGGGATCCCAGTGTGATCCACATGGTGAGTCAAGAATTATCCTTCTTGATTTTCTTTCAGCTGAGAGTTTGGAAAACTCATTTCTCCAGTTACTGTGGTGGTTTCCACTTCTGGGCTGAACTGACCAAGAAGGACACCAAGAATTCAGGTCTGGTGGTGGTGCATAAAGTCCTTTGTTCTAGAAGGCTTTTCTTTTTCACTCAGTTTGAAGAAAGATATTGGTGGAGAAGTTGAGGCCACTCTTGCTTGGTTCTACGGCATTCACAAAGAGACTCTCTCTGAGAGAGTGAAGCAATTACTAGGTTTTGACCATTACCAATATCTCTTCCGGTAGATAAAGAGTGTGGTCTTTGTGACTGGCAATCAATAAGTGTTTCTTCATAGATTATTCAACCCCTTCTCAAAATTCCATAAGCTAATGAAAAAAATGACTATTTGAGATTTTTGATTTGAATTATCCAGATCTATAATTTATATTAATCTAGTTATCTAGACAATTGTTTATTTCTTTACTTTTTCCACATAGACATGTCCTAAAATCAAGAGTTTGGGTACCTGATTAGTTTAGGGTCTCTTAAAAATAGAAATATAAAAACACTAAAATGTAACTTAAAATACTGAAAGTAATAATATCTAATAACATTTATGCAATCATATATTTTGGCAAGTTCACAGCTATAAGATGTGGATCCAAAATTGAAGTTCATATCTTCAGGCTTTGGCGCATGTGAGCTTAACTACTATGTTCCATTTAAAATAAAATTCCACATTGGGCTTCCCTAATATGGGAGCTACATCAGAAAGGTACACAGGGTTACATTTCCAGATAAATTAGAGGTCAAAGCAAAGCAGTACTGAACTTAGAATCCAGATTCTAAGTTTCTATCAAGTTATTTTCTTCTTCGGAAAGAAAAGACTGTTCCCAAATAGGGTAGTCAGTTTATGTAATAGGTAATAATAAATGCAGACAAATCAGTCAGTTCATGTGGCTTGTAATTCAATTCAGGGCTCCTAATGTGAGTGGGCAAAGGGAAGTATTTAGGTGAACTAAATATAGTAGGGGCAGTGATCATTTTTATTCAGGAATTTTATATTTGAAGATCATAAAAATGGTAATTATAGCAAATTTCTTTCATAGTCATCCAGCGGGATGGAATATAACCTAAAGACTTTTATCTGTACCTCATTAAAATCAGTCCAATAAGAGATCCACACCCCTTTGAAACCCTTCTAAGCATGGTTCTTACACTTGTGTGGGATGTGTGTGTGTGTGTGTGTGTGTGTGTGTGTGTGTGTCTCAAGGCTCTGATTTCAATATACACACAAATCTCAATATATACATATAAGCTTTGATATATATATGCATTTCAGTAGCTGAACAAGAACTACTATATATGAAATCAAAACATCAAAAGGAAGCCTGGGAGTAGTTAGAGAACTAGAATCAGTTTGTGAAATCATCACGTTACGATTCTCTAATTTTCAAATGGGAGTTCTGAAGCTATGAGGACACAGTCAAATGGAACATTTTCTCAATATTAGGATCTATTTATAAATTAACTGAAACAAGCCAGCTCTGACCTAGAGAACACTTTCTGGAATCCAGAATAACTTCCATCCAAATCCACATGTCAGACTCTCGCTTTCCGTTTGGAAGAATTTCCTAATTATCTGAATTTCAAGACATAAGCTCTTATAAAATGACCATTAGACACATCAAAATGTTCAGAGAATAAATCTTTTTCAATAGGGCAATTAGCGAACATCAATGTAAAGAACTTGCCCAGCAGAATTTTACTAGTACCTTTTAATATTTGAGAAACTTTCAAGGAAATCATATGTATTTCTTACTCGATTTTTGGTGTCTCCTCTTTCTTCTTCCTCCTGTTCAAACTCCTTTCTTCACGGCTTCACTACTCTTTGGTTTCTGTCAACTTCATCCTGAATTTTGGTGTCCTAAACAGCCTATCTGTGCCAAGGGCATTTCAAAGAATGAGGCCCCATTTTGAATCTACAGATGCTATTACCACTTATTTTTACAGAGTCAAGCCAAGCCAAATGGAACTCATTTCAATAGCTGACAAATTACCAAAATAGCCCATATTATAAATTGTGTCTCCTGTAATATATTGAGATTCTTCAAAAAGAGGAAATAAAAGATAGGTTCTATTTTAGCCTGTTAGGATATATCCAAACATTTTTAATTTTAGAATCAGGCTGTTAAACAAATTAGAAGTCTGAAAACCTCTGCAGAGTTTGGATACACATATCAACAGGGGTGGAGCAGACAGGAAGCTTCAGTCTTTTCTGGGTAGTGGATAAAGCACCTTCCCTGGGGTGGGTGGGGAGGATGGAAATGGCAAAAACACCCATATTTCTTTAATTTAGGGATCCCCCACCCTGAAGGGTATGAAAGTTTTCAGTCTGACTTCTCTGACAGGCAGAGGTGGAACAGTTGAAATCAGTTCAAAAGAAGGTCTGTCAAAAGAGTCTTGTCACAGGTAAAACCAAGTGCTCAGCTATTAGTGACAAAAGCAGCCAACTCGAGTGATTTCTCTGCCACATGTGCTGTGACAGGATTGTAGCAGTGTTCGTTTACTTAACACACGACTCCATGTGCACACACACACACTTCAGAGAGGATTGTTTTTCAAGTGTATTTCAGCTACATTTCTTAAAATACTGACCTCCTTGAAATCAATAGCTAATGGAATTCCCAACTCTGGTTGCATTGCAGATTTATAGACCCCTGGCTAGCCAGATGTATGGCTTTCCCCAAGAAAATGATAGTATCTGTGCTAATCACTTCCTGAATAAGTTGACTTTCCGGCCAATCTCTACTACTACTTACGAGTCTCTCCTTTGGCCCTTGAGAGTTTTATTTCATTATTTTCATCTTTTATATCTCTCCTTCACTGGGTTATGTCAGCTTGCTGCATAAATTTGTGCCCCAGCAGGTGTTCTAAAGATCTCTTGAGTGAAGATGCAAAATATGTGTATAATAAATGGATTTTATCTGTGAAATAAATTAATGTTATCTTTCTCTGTCTGTCTTGAACTCAGTCAAAATAGATAACTATCTTTGTGACAGTGAATTCTTACTCAGCACCAAATTGTTCTGATCAAAGGTAAAATTATCAATTATCTGATTTAACGCTTTCCAATTCTATTTTATTTTATTTTATTTTTGAGACGGAGTCTCGCTCTGTTGCCCAGGCTGGAGTGCAGTGGCGTGATCTCAGCTCACTGAAACCTCTGCCTTCCAGGTTCAAGCGATTCTCCTGCTTCAGCCTCCTGAGTAGCTGGGACTACAGGCGCCCTCCATCACGCCTGGCTAATTTTCTGTATTTTTAGTAGAGATGGGGTTTCACCGTGTTAGCCAGGATAGTCTCAATCTCTTGACCTCGTGATCCACCCACCTAGGCCTCCCAAAGTACTGGGATTACAGGTGTGAGCCACCATGCCCAACCCTCCAAATTTCCTCTCCCAAATAGTCTTGTGTACATTTGCATTGCTTCAGAAGCTAAATGAAGATATTCAAGTTGAAATGGTAATGGGGCAGTAGTCACAGAATATTGCCCAACTGACCTCTCCTTTGCCCTTTTCTGAGTGATTCTAAGACATTGCTGCCTCCCCACTGAGCTTATAAACCACTACTAGACTGGGCTGGGCACGGTGGCTCATGCCTGTAATCCCAGCACTTTGGGAGGATGAGGTGGGTAGGCTGTTTGAGCCCAGGAGTTTGAAACCAGCCTGGGCAGTGTAGCAGGAACCTGTCTCTAAATAAATAAATAAATAAATAAATAAATAAATAAATAAATAAATACACACATCCCAAAACACTAGACTGGATGTTTATCTAGCTGATGAAAATCCCCAACCTCCAAAGTACAGAGGCAGCAGAATTGTTCTGATCCCCGATAGCCCACTAAGCATTCAAGTCTTTCTGTAGAATCAGATGTGAAATCAATATTCACAAAATAAATTTTATTAGAGCATTACTAACCACCAACTATATCTGCAAACTAGATATAAGGTACACGGTACTGGACTGTGTTATAAGCATCATTTTTGTTTTGTTCTTTAAGAAACGGTGGGATTCTTATTCTTAAATTCTACCTTTGTCACTGTATAGCTTTAGGCAAATTAGTTGTACTTCGCAACCTCACTTTCTTCATCTGTAAAAGACAGGAAGGCTATCCCCTTCTATTATTTTTGGGATTAAAGGAGATAATGAACGGGGAAAAGTAAGCACAATGCCTGGCACATGGTAGATACTCAAAGAATGTTATCTGAATGAATAAAATACATAAGAAGCTGTTAATGCCACCTACAAGTTTACTAGCTACCAGTAAAAACTCATACCAGTATAGAAACTTATACCAACATAAACCAATTTTCTCCCGGTCTCTGTGGTAGAAGTCAGTTGATTCCTAGGTTGAGAGTCGATGGGTCTTACAGGCTACTTCTTCCACCACTTTAAGGTCAGGTGGTCTGTTACCTTAAAAGTAATCAGACCAAATTTTTCCACACATCCCAATCGTTGATTGTTAGCAAGCGAGCTCATGCTGCCATCCAACCTGTTCTTGTAAACCCTGTGGTATTCCCATTCTCTTTTCTTTAGGCATTATTACATGTGCAGTATTTTAAGGTTCCTCTGAGGAAGATGATAACAGTATTTCTGTAAAAGAATTCATCCAACCTTCTAATATGATTCAAAAATTCCTTATTCAGTGATGGGCCACAGGATCCACTTGACTTGCAAGAATCATAGTCCCTCTTTAAGCAAAAGCAGTGCCAGTCCACATCCTTGGTCATTAGTTCTCATTTCACCCATGAAATGTTTCTTTGCAATATCCTTTATGCTACTTAGTGAACCCTCTAATGTTTGTGTAGGTTAGTTATATAGTTGAAGCCTTTTTAAAGCTATCTACAGAAAGAGCGCTCATATTAGTACTTTTCACATGTTAACAGCTCCTAGGACTTACATTGCAGATTAGAGTGCTTCACATATTAACTAGGTGCCCTTAAGATATTAAGACAATACATAATTGACATCATAGTATTGCAGATTACAAACAGTAAAGCAGATACATGAAAACCTTGATAGGTTGCCTAATGTGACAGATGCCTAAATTTAGAGAAAGCCTTGTGGTTATGCTAATATGTCTTAAATATCTACAGACCCTTCCTTGGAAAACTACCCTGTATTAGTCCATTCTTATGCCACTATGAAAAAATGTCGGAGACTAAGTAATTTATGAAGAAAAGAGGTTTAATTGACTCACAGTTCTGCATGGCTAGGGAGGCCTCAGGATACTTACAATCATAGTGGGAGGCACCTCTTCACAGGGTGGCAGGAGAGAGAATGAGTGCAAGCAAGAGAAATGCCAGGTATTTATAAAACCATCATATCTCATGGGAACTCACTCACTATCATGAGAACAGCTTCAGGGAAACCACTCCCATGATCCAATCACTTCCCACTAGGTCCCTCCTGCCACATATAGGGATTATGGAAACTACAAGATGAGATTTGGGTGGCGACACAGCCAAATCATATGATTCCACCCCAGAACCTCCCAAATCTAATGTCCTCACATTTTAAAACACAATCATGCCTTCCCAACAGTCCCCTGAAGTCTAAACTCATTCCAGCATTAACTCAAAAGTCCAAGTCCAAAGTCTCATCTGAGACAAGGCATGTTCCTTCTGCCTATGAGCCTGTAATATCAAAAGCAAGTTAGTTATTTCCAAGATAACAATGGGGACACAGGCATTGGGTAAATGCTCCTGTTCCAAAACAGAGACATAGGCCAAAACAAAGCAGCTACAGGCTGGGTGCAAGCCCAAAATCCAGTGAGGCAGTCATTAAATATTAAAGCACTGACATAACCTCCTTTGACTCCATGGCTCACATCCAGGACATGCTAATGCAAAGGGTGGGCTTCCATGGCCTTGGGCAGCTCCACCTCTGTGGCTTTGCAGACTATAGCCACTCTCCAACCACCACCCCTCAATGTTGGCTGCTTTCACGGACTGGTGTTGAGTATCTGTGGCTTTTCCAGGCACATGGTGCAAGCTGTTGGTGGATCTACCATTCTGGGGTCTGGAGATAGTGGCCCTCTTCTCACAGCTCCACTAAACAGTGTCCAAGTGGGGACTCTGTGTGGGGGCTCCAACCCCACATTTCCCTTCTGCACTGCCCTAGCAGAGGTTCTCCATTAGAGCTCTGCCCCTGCAGCACACTCCTGCGTGGACATCCAGGCATTTTCATACATCCTCTGAAATCTAGATGGAGGTTTCCAGACCTCAAATTCTTGACTTCTGTGTACCCACAAGCTCAACACCACGTGGAAACTGCCAAGGCTTGGGGTTTGCACTCACTCTTGAAGCAATGGCGTGAGATGTACCTTGGCCCCTTTTAGCCATGGCTGGAGAAGCTGGGACACAGGACACCAAGTCCTGAGTCTGCACACAGCAAGGGGGCCCTGGACCTGGCTGGGGAAACCATTTATCTCTACTAGGCCTCTGGGCCTGTGATGGGAGGGGCTGCTGTAAAGGTCTCTAACGTGCCCTGGAGACATTTTCCACATCCTCTTGATTAGCATTTGGCTCCTTGTTACCTATACAAATTTCTGCAGCAAGCTTGAATTTTTCCCCAGAAAAATCGGTTTTTCTTTTCTACTGCATCACTGCATTGCAAATTTTCTAAACTTTTATGCTCTGTTACCTCTCGAATACTTTGCTACTTAGAAATGTCTTCTGCCAAATGTCCTAAGTCATCTCTCTCAAGTTCAAAGTTCCACAGATCCCTAGGGCAAGGCAAAAAAAAAGCCTCCAGTATCTTTTCTAAAGCATAGCAAGAGCGACCTCACCCCATTTCCCAACAAGTTTCTCATCTCCATCTGAGACCACCTCAGCCTGGACTTCATTGTCGATATCACTATCACCATTTTAGTCAAAACCATTCAACCAGTCTCTAAGAAGTTCCAAACTTCCTGTCTTCTTTTGAGCCCTCCAAACTGTTCTAATCTCTGCCTGTTACCCAGTTCCAAAGTCACTTCCACATTTGTAGCAGCACTCTAATCCTGGTACCAATTTACTGTATTGTACATATCACACATATCATGCCCTACACATTATCCCCCAAGGAAGGGTGAGCCTAAACACTAGTGTTCTGAAATCTCTATGGAGTCACACTTGATTGGATGAGGAATGGATAATGGATATTTGGCAGCAGCTTATCTGCTGATCTGCTGGTTAGCCCAGTACTTCTATATTACCATATTATTGACATTTGGGGCAAGATAACACTTCATTGTGTACAACGATCTCATACATTATGGGACAGATGGTATCTGCTTTCCACCATAGACCATGTTCCCTCCTCCAGTCATCTCGACAATCAAAACCACTCACAAATTTTGAAATATTTCTGGGTGGGAAGAAGTGCTACCATCAGTTGAGAATCACAAGGCTAGCTAATAAAATGGCTATCACAGTAACATTAACTGGAAAATTCAGTTCCTAGGCCTTAGGGAAATTATAAACAAGTCCCCTCTACCCCATCCCCATTCGTAATATTCCCTCCAATTTTTGTCAGGTCTGGGGTAAGAATAAAAACAGAAGCTAAAATATCATATACCTAAATATTTTAAAATTATATATCAAGCCAATAAGCTGTGTAATAAAATATGATCTACCTTCCAAATTTGACAAATATATCTTGTAAAGCCCTGGAAGGCCAAGTTAAAATGTAAGATTCTAAGAATCCCTGCCCTTTCCTACCACAGTGATGCTACGTGGGGAAAAGTAGGCATTGCTCCTGACTTGAGACAAACTGCTGCTTCTCTTTCTGTCCTGTCTCTTTCCCATATGACTAAGGAGACCTTGTACCTGTGCACATGGAAATCTCAGCTCACATATCCACACTCTAACTATATTTTCACAAACAGCTGCCCCTCGAGTAGTTCCCTGGAAGGCCTGGAAGAAGGTTCTGGGTCATCAGGAGAGGGACTTCCAGGGACCCTTGTTATTCAGAATGTGGTCTAGGGACGGCAGAGTGCAAACCCTGGGTGAGCGTGTTTGCTTTACTTTGCAGATGCCTTGCTTCATGGAGAATGGTGTGGTCAGAGAAAGGCCAGAAGAGGTTTTCTAAAGTATTTTGCTCCAGGAAGGGTCCCATCTTTCTAACGCTAGGGATGGAACCAATTTTAAGCTGTTGTAGAGATGGAGCATAAACTACGGATGCACAGAAACTGGTAGGTAGAAAAGAGAGGTATGCAATAAGGGAAAGAATAAATTGGTTGAGTGTGAAAAGAGAAGAGTGAAATGCCACAGAGTAGTGGAAAAAAACAATCAAGAAGCTCCACAAAATCATGTTACTGAAGTCTCTAGAGCTTCCTGGGATTCTGTATGGATCTCTCATTCCTGTATCTTCTTGGGGCCATGCCTAGATCACTGGCTTTTTGTGTTTTCCTGCCCATGTATACTTACGGTAAATCTCCATTATTGGAGGTAACTTGAACGAGTGTGTTGTTACAGGTAAAACAGCCTAATTAAATCAGGAGCACTTAGAAGACACTGAACACTGTGGAAAGGGACATCATTTGAGATGAGTCTAAGATAGGCAGCCCTGGTTGGGGAACTATATGAGCAAATAAGCCAGTGAAAGTTGGGTGAAGGGGTAGAGAGAAGAAGAGTGGGGAATCCTCTTTTAGAGATTAAGACAGTGGTGACTGCCTTATACTGTTCACTTCTGGTAAGACTTGAAATCTATCGTCCCATGAAATATGAAAGTACATAGAACTCCTAACCTCCTATAGCCCAGCTAGGCAGTGGCATACCTGAATGCCATGGACAAGCAGGAGAACTCAGCACCACATTCACAGCATTGCTTTTCTGGAGAACCAGTCTCAGTTTCCCAAAAGGGAGCTTAGAAGCTCACATTTGGAAAACAAACAAACAATAAGATTATGGATGTTTACCTAGACTATTGTTTTGCTTTGTTTTTTGCAATTTTAGACAAAATGTTAACATCTTTAATCATAAACGAACTCTTCGGAAATCAGCACAAAGAGACTAACATTACAAGGTAAGCGAAAATAAAAGGAACAGAGAAAAATGGAATAGCACAAATGAGTTATAAGGCTATATGAAGATGATATACTTAACATTAATAGCTGAGAAAATAATTTCATATAAATTACATTGTCGATCCTTACAAATAATGATATCTGATGTTTGTACAGCTTTAGGAAATGAAAAATTCTCAAATACTGGGGAAACTTACTCTAGTCATAGGGAGTTTACTCGAAAATGTAGATTTTTGCATAAACTTGGTCTCGGCAGTTTCAAATCATAGGAATCACTCCAACAATGTAGTAAGATACACAATCACACACATACACATACACATACATGTTTACTACATAGAAAAGGTACAAGTAATATATCATCACCCAAGAAACTACTTATGTATCAACTGGTTTATAAAATAATAGACTGGGGGGTAGAAATAGAAAAAAAAGCACTGAAGTAAAAATAATACATTTCACAAAATTCTATGTCCTTTTAATTCTTATGAAACATTTTTAATGAAGCAGTTTTATATTTATCCTATTGTTTTGAAGATACTTTTCAGAAATGTGTAAATGTGCGAGAGTGTGTGGGTGAGTGTAGGTGTTAACAGTATAGAAGGCTCACACATTATTTATTGTGTTTGTTCATAGATCTATATTTTCAGTCCCCGAGGACAATAAACATCACAGTGTTGACATTTGCTTTGTTAATGTTAATTCCAGTACACTGGTGATGATCACAGAAAGATATGATCCTGGGCCGTGAAGAGTTGACAATCTAAGTCAATTCATAGAATTTTATGTAAGTCCCCGCCATGGTGTATACTCTCAATGGAAAATTTTCAGGTAAAATTTGGACCCATTGTTATTTGTATAGCATATATTATAAGTGTAGTCTTTCTTTTGATGCTGGTGCAGTTCTTGTTTTCCTTCCGTCCTGTTATCATGTTTCCATGAGCTGCTGAGTGACTTCTAGATCCCATTATACAAAATTCAATCCAAAAGATATTTACTGGATACCAGTAATGGACAGGGCATTATACAATATTATACAGCTAAGACAAAAACATGAGTATATCCCAATAAGTTAAGAACACAGGCTGGGTGCAGTGGCTCACGCCTGTAATCCCAGCACACTGGGGGACCAAGGTGGGTGGATCACGAGGTCAGGAGTTCGAGACCAGTTCGCCAACATGGCGAAACTCCATCTCTACTGAAAATACAAAAGTTAGCCAGGTATGGTGGCGGATGCCTGTAATCCCAGCTACTCAAAAGGCTGAGGCAGGAGAATCACTTGCACCCAGGGGGCAGAGGTTGCAGTGAGCCAAGATTGTGCCATTGCACTTCAACCTGGGCGACAAGAGCAAGACTCCGTCTAAAAAAAAAAAAAAAAGAAGAAGAAGAAAAAAAGAAAACAGGTCAGGTAAAGTGGCTCACACCTGTAATCCCAGCACTTTGAGAGCCCGAGGTGGGCAGATCACGAGGTCAGGAGTTCGAGACCAGCCTGACCAACATGGTGAAATCCCATCTTTACTAAAAATACAAAAATTAGCTGGGTGTGGTGGTGGGCACCTGTGGTCTTAGCTACTTGGGAGGCTGAGGCAGGAGAATCACTTGAACCCGGGAGGTGGAGGCTGCAGTGAGCCGAGATCACGCCACTGCACTCCAGCCTGGCCAACAGAGAAGACTCCATCTCAAAAAAAAAAAAAAAAAGAATAAAAATAAAGAACATAAGATCTGGAGTGAAGCTCTATAGGTCTAATCCCAGCAATGCCAGCTGATTGATGTGTGCCTATGCACAAGTTATTCAGCCTTCCTAAGGTGCTGTTTCCAAACATCTGGAAATAAGGATAATGATAGAAACTTCCTCTCAGAGTTGTAAGTCATGCTCCTAAACCTGCCTCATCATGAACAACAATGACACCTTGGCAGTGGAAGTCTTGTGTTCCACCCCAGCCATTCCAAATTAGCATTTTCAAGAGGAAGGCCTAGAAAGCTTATTCTTGGGATTAGACAAGTATGGAACACACGGAGATCCTGCATGTAAAAGTGCTCATCAGTGTGATGGTCTGCAGAAAATTTTAACAATTTGTAGTGTTAGATTTCTTTGCCAAAAGAGCATAGCAGTTTAGTATTAATATAGTGGCTATGCATCAAGGTGGTAGAGGTAGTCACCATAAAGGCATGCAAAGAAAGAGGTGAGAGTTTAAACGTGAAAACAATAATTTACCTTTTGGATAAAAAGAAAATTATTAAGGAAGAAGATATTGAAGATGGTCTTGCAGTTTGATGAAATGTCTCTAAAATTCCAGATGGAGAAGTGACTTGTACAATGTAGAGGATGCAGCATAGCAGAAAGTATATGTCAGCAAAGACAAGGAGTTCAGCATGGTAGAAGCATAGGAAATATATAACATTTAGAATGCACCCAATTTTGGTCATAAGCTTTGTAGGCCCAAAATGCCATATACCTACTCCATTGTCTTTTTGATGTTCACAAACTCTTGCCTGATCAGTGATCACGGGATAATATAGACGAACATTCTATTCAATCATCACACTGATGTCAGTGATAGGAACAAGTTACCCAACTCAGATTTGTTGGTAATATTCCAGTATTTTCTTTTTCAACCTTGACACTATTGCCATTTGTGTAGAGGTTGACCTATGCATTTTAAGATGTTTTTCACTATCCCTTACATCTATTCATTAGATATTAGTAGCACCCCTCCCACCTATTGTGACAACCAAAAATGTCTTCAAATATTGCTAAATGCCCTCTGGGGTAAAAAAAAATCATCCCTGGTTGAAAAACACTGAAATATAAAATTCATTCTAGATGTAATTGGAAGTGAAAATCTTAAATGTTTTGCACATTGAAATGCAATTAGTCAGGTAAAGTATAATGTATGACTTATTATGAATAAGTCATACATTAATTAATTATGGTGATAGTTATTAATGCAATGTCCAAAAGCAGTTAAAAATGTTCAACTAAAAACTAACATATATATAATAAATTGATATTTAATACAAATATGAAGAAAAAGCGTAACTAGAAAATTTAGTAAAACATCATTTTCTTATGGTGTTGTCAAATATTTTATACATTAATTATAGAAAATAAAACAATAGGAATTTTATCATATTGCAATTCTAAGGTACTTAGAATTGCTTGATATCCTAACATTCATAACATCAGATAAAATTTCCTTTAATATGCAATGAATTTACAGTGAATTAACTAAATTTAGGCCGTAAACATGTAAAGAACAAAAAAAAAGTTAAGTTATATTTAAAATTATTTGAAATCTTATGAGAAAGAACTAAAAGGAGATATCAATTTGTCACTAAAAATTTAATGCAAGGAAAAGCTAAACTTCAAAATGAAATATAAAAAAGAAAGAAAAAGCAAAACAAAATCCCCAAAACAAAAAGTAAATTACAATAATATTGATAATCCTCTTTCATCTAGATATATTAATAGTTGAGAATTTAAGAAATGTTAAAAAAGAAAGTGTTAGAGAAAAATTATATACCTAGACATCTAGACATATTTTGCTTCAACTACTTAAACTTCAAAAGCACAGATTTACAATAATAATTTAAGAAGACAATTCAATACGGCTTTAAATCTTTAGAGATTATTATTATTTATTTTTTAGATGGAGTCTCCCTTTGTTGCCCAGGATGGAGTGTGGAGTGCAGTGGCACAATCTCGTCTCACTGCAACCTCTGCCTCCTGGGTTCAAATGATTCTTCTGCCTCAGCCTCCCAAGTAGCTGGGAGTACAGGCATGCACCACCACACCCGGCTAATTTTTGTATTTTTAGTAGAGGCTGGGTTTCACCATATTGGCCAGGCTGGACTGGAACTCCTGACCTCGTGATCCACACACCTCCCAAAGTGCTGTTATTACACGTATAAGCCACCACTCCCAGCCAGAGGTTCAATTTTTAAGTGAAAAAAATGTTGAAATGGTTGCTTACGACTTGACCCAGCAATCCCATTACTTGGTATATATTCAAAGGAATGTAAATCATTCTGTTATAAAGATACATGCATGTGTATGTTCACTGCAGTACTATTCGCAATAGCAAAGATATGGAATCAACCCAAATGTACATCAATCAGATTGGATAAAGAAAATGTGGTACATATACACCATGGAATACTATGCAGCCATAAAAAGGAATGAGATCATGTCCTTTGAAAGGACATGGATGGAGCCAGAAGCCATTATCCTCAGGAAACTAATGCAGGAACAGAAAACCAAACACCACATGTTCACACTTATAAGTGGGGGCTGAACGATGAGAACACATAGACACAGGGAGGGGAACAACATGCACTGGGGTCTATTGTGGGGAGTGGGGGAAGGGAGAGCATCAGCATAAATAGCTAATTCATGTGGGGCTTAATATATAGGTGGTGGGTTGATAGGTGCAGCAAACCACCATGGCACATGTTTACCTATGTAACAAACCTACACATGCTGCACATGTACCCCAGGAGTTAAAATTAAATTAAATTACATTTTTAAAAAAGAAATGATTGCTTATAGATTGCCAGTAATAGAAGATAAAGGGGTTTTCATGTTTACATAAGTAATAAACCTGAAGAACAAAGTTCCTTCAAGACACATTTAAAATCTTGGTAATTTTTTCGATAACAGAGACTTGTATTACACTCTCTGTTATCAAGAAATGACCAAGATTTTAAATGTACCATTTGAACATGAAAATACATTCATATTTACCAACATGTAGATTAAACAAAAAAAACAGGTTGAACATAGTGGCTCATGCCTGTAATCCCAGCTACTCAGGAGGCTGAGGTGGGAGGATTGCTTGAGCCCAGGAGGTTGAGGCTGCAGTAAACTATGATCTAGCCACTGCACTCCAACTTATATATATATGTGTGTCTGTGTGTGTGTAATATGTAAAATATATATTTTAATATGTAACATTTTAATATATAAAATATAAAATATTTTTAAAATAAAAAATCTAGGAGCAGATATGAGAAATAATTTTTCTATAATATAATGTAGCCCACATGCATTTGACAATTATAATTTTTAATGATAAAATATGATATTAATGAGTTTTTTTGTACATTTTTATGTATGTCTTCATTTCCCAAAAGTCATTTCTATGGCCGTGCTCTTTGACTTCAGCTTCTATTTTGGATTTGGCCAAATATTGGTTGTAGGGCTAGAGCATGGGCACTTGGCCAAAATGAATATTTAGTACATCTCTGCATACACAGTGAAGTGTGAGAGAAGCTGATAATCCAGTTCAGAAGCTGTAATTCAGAGGGCCTCAAATGCCAAGAAGACGAGACAATGTTTAATTTAATTAGCAAAGAAAAATAAGTGAAGACACTTGCTCAATTCCACAATGAGCTAGAAGTTTTGCAATTTAAGTAAACATTTAGCATGTATTGTAGAAATAAAACGAATTATAGATGTTGTGTCATTTTCCCCTGTGTTAATGTAATTCCCTTGATTTTGACACTGAACTAACTGTTGCTAATTTTGCTATCACTAAGGTAATAGTTAGTGCCTATTATAATTAGAGCTTACATGTATTTAACAGTTACTGTTTGCCAATATCCCTGAAAGGCATAATCACATTTACGGCTTGAAATGCTTTACAATGAATGGGTTGTAATTTTTCTCATTTTATATAACAGAAGAAATGGGTAAAGTTACTCATAAGTAGGAAACCAAGGATTTGAATCCAGGGTCTGCAGTCTTCCTTCTAGTGATAGATCATTCATGGGATGACTTAAAAACCTTTTTATTGTTATCAATCATTAAGCTAATGTCCCAAATACTTTTTCTCTTGTATTTTATTACCATCCTACTAGCTCCTAAATTGAGTTTTTAAAAGGGAGGGTTCTTTATAAATTTGTCAAAACCCATAGAACGTACATCATCAATAATGAGTCCTAATGTAAACTCTGGACTGAGTGATAATGATGTGTCAACGTAGGCTTATCAGTTGTACCAGATGTACTATCTGGTGGAGGATTTTGATAATGGGGGAGGCTGTGCATGTGTTGGGGGTGGGGGTAGGTGGGAAATCTCTGTGTCTTCTGCTTAATTTTGTTATGAACCTAAAACTACTCTAAAGAATAAAGCTTACTTTATAAGAAGCACTCACAATATTCTGGTAGACATTTTCTCTAGTGTTTCCTTCATTGCAATGTAACTAATCCCTAACACATGAAAAACCAAACAAACAAAAAACCCTAAATACAGAACACCCTTTCCATTTGATCTTGATCTGAGCACAGCTAGTGTGACCTTGAAAGCAGCTCTTAGTCTTTCAGCAATTAAATGTGCATGTTATTTTCATTTCCATTACATACATCAGAGATGAGTGTTTGCTTCTATTATATAACATTAATGTTCATCCTACAGATATGTTATATATCTCAGATATAATGCTTATTGTGTCAACGAACCCAAAGCATATGTATAAGACATTGTGTTCATAAGTTATTACCGAAGTGATCTAATGAATTTGAAAGGGTCTGTTCATGACATGTGAGGTTTCCCAAAGTTGTCTTTGATTAAGGACCGGGTGTGCTGGGCTTAATGGAGAACGCTATATAGAGACTGAACAGGCCACGCGTGGTGGCTCGTGCCTGTAATCCCAGCATTTTGGGAGGGCAAGACAGGCAGATGACGAGGTCAGGAGTTTGAGACCAGCCTGGCCAACATGGCAAAACCTCGTCTCCACTAAAAATACAAAAATTAGCCAGGTGTGATGGTGGGCACCTGTAATCCCAGCTACTCAGGAGGCTGAGGTAGGAGAATTGCATGAACCTGGGAGGCGGAGTTTGCAGTGAACCAAGATCGCGCCACTCCAGTCTGGGTGACAGAGACTCCATCTCAGAGAAAAAAAAAAAAAAAAGAAAAAAGAAAAAGACTGCACAAAACAGGACTTCCTCACATGAACATAGGTTTCATCCATCATGTGTGGCCTTGGTTGGGAACATTAGATGGTAGCCATAGCATATTCTTACCCAACATGGTTCTTCTTCATGTCTTAGTCATATTCTCTGCTTCCTCCTCCTTTTCATTCCTAGAGACCTGGAAAGTCAATCCAGGCTTGGTCACATGACCTCCAGTCTGAATTATGCCTCATGTGTAATAGGGATTGTGAATGATGTCTCATCCACCATCCAGTGTTAGATATGGATTTAGCACTCCAGATCCCAGATAGGGCAGCCTGATGTGACAGTTCTCAAAGATTTTTTTTTTAGCTTTTCAGCCAATCAGATATAGATATGTACAGCTACAATCAGGACCAGACAACTGTGCAGGGAACTACACTTATAGAACTCCTCCATTATGTTTGTTGTATAGAAGAGTAGTAACCTCTCCAATAAATCTACCGTGAGCGCTCCTAAGGCTCCATCAGCAATTGCAGGCAATCACTTAATAATAGAAATAGTTATTTTAAAATATATATTCCTTTCTAGGATAGCTGTAAAATGTGCATGAACTCAATGCCAGCCTGTGACAGGGAAATTTAGTTTTAGGTCACTCAATTTATGCCTCTGAGGGGAACAAATTCCCCAGAAGATTAAACTTTCATTAGGTTCTTTCTTTTATTTCCTGCCTTTGCACCCATCATATCATAAGTTCCATAAATGATGTCTTACTAGGACCATAAAACGGTTGCCCTTGAACTTTAGGAACCTGTCAAACACTTCTCCCTCTCCCCCTTACCCCCCAATAAAAAACCTTTTAGAGAATGGTACTTAAATTGACAGTTTCAGTGGTCACCCTCCCCTGCCTATGTCAATGAGAATGTGCCTAGAAGAGATGGAGAAAGTAATACGCACTTTAGACAATTGCATTGTGAAGCCGATAGTCCACACTCCCCTGCCCCCATCCCGCTATTGTTTGGACTAGACAGGGGATCATACTGAATAGATTAACAAGTCATTGACTTGGGACACCTACTGCTTGGAATGTCATTGCACTTGGAGTGAAAGGGGATAAAAATGTCTCCCTTCCACCCCTGATCTCTCTACTCTGTGGCAATATTTCTGCCACAGAAATACTTGGCTGTCAGCTCCAGCAAAGCAACCCGGGATAGCCACAGTAGTTTGTTGTCAGAATGAAAAATGGTTCCGTGCAAAAGGTCTCAGAGCCGGGATGCTAACAATCAAGGAGTCCTAAGTCAGGCATTTGACAGAGAACTTTGGTCTCGCTGTTAAATACCACTTAATACTGTCCTGCCTGATAATCCCTGCTGTTTAACAACTGTGGGATCATGGCTCAGCTGTAGCAGAATGCTTTTTCGACAGGGAGAAAATGGCCAGATGTCATCTATTTGCTTGAAAGAAAAGAAAATACATCTCTTTGCATCCAATGAAAATAATAACGCTTTTAAAAAAAAAAAAGAAAATTGCAAATCCATTCTAGCTTTGATTCATTAGAGAGTTCACAGCTAAGAGAGAGAAATGAAACTCTAGCTGAGGTTAGCTATAGGCGAACAACAAAGCAGCTTGATATAGCCATTAGTACTCTAGACAGCGCTCTGATACTCCAGATAGTTAGCTGGTTAGTAAAAAAATTCAAGCTAGGCGTCAAGTAATGCCTGCAACTAACTTTTTTGCTCACTGTGTAGTCTTGGGCTTAGAATTGTGTACTAGTTCGTGTGTGTGCATGTGTGTGCAAGGCCATCATTACTGCAATAAATATTACAAACAGCTTACTTAACAGTGCTAATTGTCTCTTTGTTGTTTTCCAAGCAAGATTTAATTATTTTAGTGCCAATTCTCTTATCTAGAGCCACAAGTGATAGTTTTTATGGTCTTTTATAAAACTTTAGAGGTGAAATAACATGAAAAATCTAACCCAATTTCCTCGTTTTTCTAATGGTTTCTTAGATCATATGCTTAAATGATAACCATGCAAATGGACATTTATTCTGTGATGCTTCAGAAAGAATTATATAAATAAACAAGTAGGATTCATAAAGAAATACAACTTAATTCAGTTTAAGGGTAACAAAAGTTTATCACCATAGTGGACCAAAACAAGTTGAAGCTTTATTAATTAACATTTTCTAAGTCACTGAGAGTGTTCAGACGGACCAGGTAGCCTTTTCCACAGACACAGAGCATGGGATTATTTATAGAGGCATAGACTGTAATCTGTTACTTGTCCACCAATTTTTAGGCTACTAAAATGCTAAATAGATGTACAGACACTATACGAATCAGTTATCTAACACACAGTTATGTAGAACGATTTTGTCATTGGCCTAAGTATCGTATCCTCTTTAAAACTGCCTTTAACTTTATTTCCTAGCTTGGAGTTTGATATCCCCATTTCTTTGATGTATAAATGCTTTTTACGTTATCCAAGAATAGTTAAGGCACTTAAGGAGAATTTGAATGCCCTGGAATGAGAATAGGTCACTGTACCTTGATTTGGGGGCATCTAGGAAGGCTATGCTATGCATTTAAACCTGCATCTCATTCAATGGACATCTGTGACAGAGTCAATATTCCCCGAATATGTTGCAAGTCACCCCTACTTACTCACCTCACTAAACCTCAAATCTCCAACAACCAAACAAACAGACAAAAGCAAAGCAAAACAAACAAATAAAAAAACCCAGAAACCTATTAAAGGTCATACTTGTGGTTTATTTTGAAATCTCTCTCAGTAAATTCCTAAAATAGTTTACTTATAGCTTCTCTTATGGTTTTGTAACTTCCTATTATATGTAATAGATTTGTAAAACTATGTCCTATTTTCCCTGCCACGTGGGAAGTTCCTCTAAGTAAGCACTGATATCTGATGAATGTTCATTTCACAGTGACAACTAGCATAGTATCTTGCTTTCAGCAATGTATAAAACCATGAAGTTTCTAAAACATAAAAAGTTATTATGTGCCTACTTGTAAAAAATAAGCTCTTAAAGACAATGACAACTTCTTTTAACATATTTTAGTAACATAGTTATAACCCCACATTATATTAAGATTATATGAGAAATAATTCATTGTCCACTTATATCTCAGAAAACCATTTTCTTTCAAAACCTTCAACAAGAGGAGTTTTTCAGGGAAAAACCTTTTGAGTCATTTATCACCTTTTTTGACACACTACGTAATCTTTATCTCTCTTTTTTTTTTTCTTTTGTTGAGACGGAGGCTCAATCTGTCGCCTAGACTGGAGTACAGTGGCACAGTCTCGGCTCACTACAACCTCCGCCTCCTGGGTTCAAGCAATTCTCCTGCCTCAGCCTCCCAAGTAGCTGGGACTACAGGCGCCTGCCACCAAGTCCAGCTAATTTTTGCATTTTTGGTAGAGACGGGGTTTTGCCAGGTTGGACAGGTTGGTCTGGAACTCCTGACCTCAGGTGTTCCACCCGCCTCAGCCTCCCAAAGTGCTGGGTTTGCAGGGGTGAGCCACTGCGTCCAGCCAATCTCCACCTCTTTTAATTATTTCTGTCTCTGGCCTTTATCCACTGATGAAGGATGTTGTTGTTGGAAGTTATATAGCAGGCCACATATGCTCATTTGGATTCTACAAAGACGGTTGTTTTGGTTCAGTTTGTCTGGTAGCTGTCCATTTGTGATAGCCAAACCAAGCTTATTTTTCAAAGGGATCCCTAAAGGCCTAGTTTACAAGGACATCATTTTCACCAAAAAAAAAAAAAAAAAAAAAAAAAAAAACTTATTTGCTCAAGTAATTTTTATCTCTAGATCTAAAAAGCTAGTATTGATTAATTTACTTAAAGCTA
>NW_012098097.1:3841133-3886184 GCF_000951045.1 Mandrillus leucophaeus
TGATAACTCTTCAACGAGAAATACACCTTTCAATCCCGCATTTTTTGAGGAGGAAATTGAGATTCACAGGACTTAAGTTATATACATATCTAGAAGGTGGGCAGCTAAGTTTCCAACGTAGGCCCACCTGACTCAGAATGTGCTATATTGTCCTAAATTGACATACTTTTTAATACAGATGCCATATTCGAAACCATTGTGGGATAACTGCAGAGTAATACAATTTGTATCAGTAGTCACTGTTGAAGAAAAATACTTTATTTCAGCCCCCGCAAGATCTCTAGTATAACTGACCACTGGCACCAATGATACCAATTATATCCAAATATTACTTGTTTTCTTTTCTGGATCTGAGTCTTGGGTCTCCAGACCATGTGCAGAAGAAGGAAGTTCAGCTCTGTGTGTCCTCTGCTGGCACACCTGACTCATCTGGGTTGAATCAGCACTCTTGCCCCGGGACCTTTATGTCCCCTCCCAAGGTTTCTTTACTGCTGTCTTCTTATTGGTGTTGATGGTATACACATTTACTGTCTGGGAGGATCACCAGACGGAAACCCCATGACTTGCTAATTAGATCTCCTGAAGATAGTGTCAAATTAAAACCTGGCCCTCTAAATTCACATAAACACCAAGGGATGCACCTGCCAAAGGTGGGGCTCTCCTGGAGAATTGGCAGCTTCTTTCTCCCTCTAACCATTCTCTTATCTGAACTGAAGAGATCTGCCTCCAGCACATCATTGCCCCCAGCACTAAATGAGACTTGAGTAAACAACAGTGGTGGTGAGCTCAGGGTATTTTCTTGGCCCAGGTGCTCGGATTTTCTGAAAATTAAATCCAGTGCCGAGGCAGGTTGAAGGAAAAAATACATCTGCAGCTCAACCCTGTCAGCATGTTGAGTCAATTCTCCAGGTAGTGTAGCCGTCAGGGATCAGCCTGGATTTGACTTGTAGCTCTGCTGTGCAGTCTCAGGCAAGTAACTTAAACCCACTAGTCTCCTGTCTAGTCCTCAGCTTCCTAATTTGCATAATGAGGATCACTGAGCTCATAGGGTTACTGTGAGTTTGGAAAATGCAGGCATAGCACTCGCACAGGCCTGCTCTTTAATAAGCCTTGAACAATCTAAGCTCCCATTTGCTGCTACTTCTGGTGTAGCTGTTGCTCAGCGGGCTGGAAGAGTAAAGGGAAATGTTGTCAAATCATTCCCAAGTCCTGTCTACATCAAGAACAAGACTTGAAGCAAGCATGGAAAATGGCCTTGACTCATCTCAGAAATCAGAGAGAGGGCCAAGGGCAGTGGTTCCCACCTGCAATCCCAATGGCTTGAGAGGTCAAGGCAGGAGGATCGCTTGAGCCCAAGAGTTTGAGACCAGCCTGAGCAACATAGTGAGACCCCATCTCTACAAAAAAAAAAAAAAAAAAATACAAAAATTAGCTGGGTGTGATGACCTGCACTTGGGGTCCCAGCTACTTGGAAGGCTGATGCAGGAGGATTGCTGGAGCCAGGGTGGTGGAGGCTGCAGTGGGCTATGGCCATTGCACTCTAGCTTGGGTAACAGAGCAAATACCTATTTTTAAAAAAAGAAAGAGAAAGAAAAGACAGAGGAAAGAGAGAAAGAGAGAGAGAGAGAGAGAGGAAGGAAGGAAGGAAGGAAGGAAGGAAGGAAGGAAGGAAGGAAGGAAGGAAGGAAGGAAGGAAAGAAGGAAGGAAGGAAGGAAGGACGGAAGGACGGGAGGGAAAGAAAGAAAAAAGAAAAGTAAAGAAAAGAAAGAGACTCACTGAGACTCTGCCAGGAGAGTTGGAAATCCTATATGAATCCCTCAGTCCCTGGTTTGATGGGATGTGCTTGCAAAGAAGATTGGAGAGGATGTGTCAGAGACACTTCTAATAGGTAACATGGCAGGGTACAAAGCATTAGGGTTTTATCAGTTAACTTTGAAATTTAGCTCCATCACTCAAAACCTCTATGTTTTTCTTTTTTTTTTTTTTGCTAAGTTAGTCAATTTCCTTGGATCTCCGTTTCCTCTTTTTCTTAAAAAATTGATATAATATCTCCCTTCCCAAATTATTATTGAATTTAAATGAGATAATGTTTCTAAAGCATTTAACTCTTCTCCCACGAGCTGGAGAGCAATAATGTTAATTCTTATACTCTTATACTCCTCCACTTTCCCCTCCTTACACTCTAGTCTTTATTTCTTAATATGTAGGACAATAAAAATAAGTTACAGTGAAGCAAATAAGAAATGGTAAAAGTCGTGAGTAGAGCCAATGGAAAATGTATAGGAAAAATTAAGTGAACAAATTTCTAAGCCTACAAATAGTACAATACAGAATATTAGATATGTTCAGAGGGCATCTAATAAATTGAGGGTCATATCAAGAGAGACCAATCCCCTGTTTTCCAACAAAGCATTCATTGTTGCTACTGCAAGGGGCAAAATGCTGTTCTGAGATCAGATGACAGGTTTTGGGTTTTTGTTGTTGTTCTTTGTAGTAAATATCCTTTCATGCTGTGTGGTTCCAACTTTTCAGTTGTTTACTCAAATAAAGTTACACTTCCACAAAAACCACTTATGATTTCAAAAAAATTGTATATCAGAGGCACATTAAAGCTATCTTTGGCTGATAACGTCTCCACTTTGATTTGAGGCATTTTGGACTCCCTAAGAAAAAGAAAGGATTGCCCAGTGAAAGAGTTCACAGCCCTATTTTTGGAACCTATTTTTCCAGTACAGTAAAGAGACTCAAATATTAAGACCTTGAGTCCCATCCGGGCTCCATTTGAGTCAAATGTAATAGATGGGAGGCCTGACTGCAGAGACCACACAGCAAACCGCATCTTGACGCAGTGGCTCCACCAGGCACCTGCTGGATTGAGAAATGCAGGGCAAGTCAGCGCTGATTCATCGCCCCTGATTGACAAGATACATCATTCACCTTTTCCTGAGATAAACCCGAGTCTCTTCTGAAGACCTATACTAGGAAGTACATCCCACATTTCACAAATGGTAAAAATACGTAGGTAAGAAAACTCAAAACTACTTCTATAATTTTCAAAAACAAAATTTGAGACCTTAGTCTGAATTTATATTAATGGAGATGAAGGAGACAAAACATTAACTGAGCACTCCTTTTCTGCCATTGTGTGGGAAAATCCTGCATAATAGACAATATTCTCCTTATTTTGTAGAGTAGGAAACTAAAACTTAGAAAGCTTAAATAACAGACAATTAGCTAAGTGCACAGGATATGATTTAAGCTTAAGTCTTATGATCTTTCTACTCTCCCATCATACCTGTAAACTCTTAACTTCTTTCCTTTCTTCAAACTATCTTCTTGGCATGTGAAATTTAAGATTTCCTATATTCGGACCGGCCATGGTAGCTCACACCTATAATCCCAGCACTTTGGGAGGCCAAGGCGGGTGGATCACGAGATCAGGAGATCGGGACCATCCTAGCTAACACGGTGAAAACCCATCTCTACTAAAAATACAGAAATTAGCTGGGTGTGTTGGCAGGCGCCTGTAGTCCCAGCTACTTGGGAGGCTTAGACAGAATGGTGTGAACCCGGGAGGCAGAGCTTGCAGTGAGCCGAGATTGTGCCACTGCACTCCAGCCTGGGCAACAGAACGAGACTCCATCTCAAAAAAAATAAATAAATAAAAAAGATTTCCTAAATTCATACCCTGATGCTGTTATATGATGGGTTTGAAACTTGTGCCTCAGCCACTGTAAGGAACAATGGTCAATTGTCTCAGTAGGGGACTAATTCCACATGCAATGAGAAGAGCACAGACTTAGAAGGCTTGTTTTTCTTTTCTTTATTTTATTTTATTATTATTTTTTTGAGATGGATTCTTGCTCTATCACCCAGGTTGGAGTGCAGTGATGCCATCTTGGCTCACTGCAACCTCTGCTTCTCGGGTTCCAACGATTCTCCTGCCTTAGGCTCCTCAGTGCCTGGGATTACAGGTGTGCCTCACCACGCCCGGGTAATTTTTGTATTTTTGGTAGTGACAGGATTTCACCATGTTAGTCAGGCTGGTCTCGAACTCCTGACCTCGTGATCCACCTGCCTCGGCCTCCCAAAGTGCTGGGGTTACAGGCATGAGCCACCACACCCGGCCATAGAAGGCTTATTTTTCTACAGATAGAGTCAGGGTTTAGAGAATAGTGGAGAAAGAACAGAGTCATGACACTTCAAGAATTTAGAAAGACATGTAAAGCCTGCAATGCTGGTAGTTCTCAACTGAAGGTGATTTGACAATGTCTAGAGACATATTTTTTGGTGTCACTACCAGGGAGGGGTAGGGTTATGATACTGGCATCTAGTGAGTGATAGCCAGGGATGCTGATAAACATCCTACAATGCATAGGACAGGCCCCTCACCCTGGACCCCAAGAGAGAACAATCGCGTTTAAAATGTCAATGGCGTAGAGGTTGAAAACCCTGTTGGAGACTCCTTAATTAGGACTATGGACAATTGAAAGAAACTGGATATTTATGAATAAATTAGTGAGCAGATAAGTGAATGAATGAAGAAATGAATGAAACAATGAGACGTGAACTAACATTCAGGTTATTCAGTAACTACATCTGGTAGCACCAATGAGACATGGAAAGGGGGTCTTGAATCGTATCTTTATTAAAAGATTGTATACATCATGATTAATATGTATGATTATATGCTGGTAATAACATCAGTTAATCCAGGGGGTGTTAAAGATAAATATATTTATATCCATTTTCCACTCTCTGACTCCATCATGGTAGCTTGTGCAGATAATAATTTACATGAAAAAGTATAATTATGTACTTCATTAAAAGTTTCCAATACTTATTATTGTGTTATTTTTAATTCCTTGAAACTCCCACCTTTTAGTGTATACTTTAGCTTTAGCTTTGATTTCAAGAACAAACTAGCTATAATACGGGGACTGATGTCAATAATACGACTTTTGCTATTAGACTCTCTCTCACTTTCCCTCTCCTTTAAGTTTGGGCCATATTCTCAACAGACATTAGTCAATTAAACTGGGGCTGGTGCAGGTGGGGTGGTTCAAGTCTGTAATCCCAGTATTTTGGGAGGCCAAGGTGGGAGGATCGCTTGAGCCCAGGAGTTTGAGACCAGCTTGGGCAACACAGTGAGACTCTCTCTTTAGAAAAAATACAAAACTGGCTGGGTGTGGTGGCGTGCACCTGTAGTCCCAGTTGCTTGGGAGGCTGAGGTGGGAGGATCTCTTGAGCCCAGGAGTTTGAGGCCACAGTGAACTATGATTGCAATAATGCACTCCGGCCTGGGCAGAAAGCAAGACCATAGTCTCTAATTAAAACAAACAAACAAAACACTAAGAGTGCAAAGAGGGAGGGGAAAAACATTCAAAAAACCTATCACCCTTGTCTGCACATGTAAAGCAACCAACCAAGAACTTCACTTCCTGCTATGATCGGTATTCTTACAGTGCAGCTCAGGATGCTGAGTTTCACTACAATAAACCTATGGTTTCACTAAGGCATTTTCCCATGAGAACATTTTAATTAATTTATTAATTGCAAATGAAGCTACAGGTGTTTGAGTGGGTTGGTGGTAGCAGTGGGGTGTGTGTGTGTGTGTGTTTGCACACACTAGAGCGCATGTGCATGAGTGTATGTGTGTCTTAATTGCTTCTATATCTGCTTCTCTGGTTCAGCCTGTCCAGGCCAGTTGGCAGCCCCCAGCAACTAATTCCCAGACAAGTCTCTGCAGGCAACTTGTCACGTGGTGATGGGATCCTGTGAGGCCCACACAGCTATGCAGGAAAATAACATTGTCATAATAAGATGCTGGCTTCTTGGCAATCCGACCCTAGTTCTGGGGTAGAGGTTGGCAGTCATCCTCCTTAGAGACCGAGATGTTCTAACTATGATCAAATGTTTAGATATTTTTAAAAGCTTCTTCTTTGTCCCAAGGAAGATTTTGTTCTCCCATGCCAATGTTAGCACCTTAATAATGATTTTCAGATATATTTTCTAACTTAGAGATATCAACTGAGAGATGGTCTTGCTCTCTCAGTGGAAAACATTTGCAACTCGGTTTGGGGGTTTCAACAAAGTGCCACTTAAACTTGACAGGCAAAGCTTCAAATATGGTTATTTCTTAGGAGGGAATTGGCATGGTAGAAAGGCCTGTGACTTTTGGGGTTAGACTGAGCTGAGCTTTAATTCAAGTTCTCCATGCAAGTAGGTATTGAGCAATATTATCTAAATACTAGCTTGGGAGTCTAGCTTTGCCCATTAATAAAATGGTAAGTAAAACAACTACTTTTGGACCATTGCCAAGATTAGCAGAATGTGAAGATGAGCTATTTGACACATAGTAGGCACTCAGTAAATGTCCATTAATTATTAATGCTGTCACTATTATTTTTCTATAATCCCTCCAATAACTGTTGGGTTCTTTTTATTCTCAGCTCTTTGGTTCCCATTTTAAAAATGATTCTTTCTATTTTCTAAATTGAATATACCACAGTAAACAATTAAAGCAAAGCAAAGCAACCTATTTCTGTATTGCTCTTTTCCCTACCATGTCAACTTATGACTATGACTTGCTATGGTTAATTATTCAGCTGTGTCTGTGCTCTGTCTTACTTAAGTTAAAAGGCAAGTCCCTCTAGGGAAGGAACGATGTATTTACCACTTTGTGTCTGCTTTCGCTTCCTCACTGTACTAGAAATTGTTAGTCTTAGTAGAGGTGTCAGAAGGTTCACTGACATGCTTCTGGGTCATAATCAAACATTTAGGGAGGAATATTACTCAATTTAACATATGTTTATTGCGGCACTATTCACAATAGCAAAGACTTGGAATCAACCCAAATGTCCATCAGCGACAGACTGGATTAAGAAAATATGGCACATATATATCATGGAATACTATGCAGCCATAAAAAAGGATGAGTTCGTGTCCTTTGTAGGGACATGGATGCAGCTGGAAACCATCATTCTCAGCAAACTATCGCAAGAACAGAAAACCAAATACCACATGTTCTCACTCATAGGTGGGAATTGAACAATGAGATCACTTGGACACAGGAAGGGGAACATCACACACCGGGTCCTGTTGTGGGAAGCAGGGAGGGGGGAGGGATAGCATTAGGAGATATACCTAATGTAAATGACGAGTTAATGGGTGCAGCACACCAACATGGCTCATGTATACATATGTAACAAACCTGCACGTTGTGCACATGTACTCTAGAACTTAAAGTATAATAAAATATATATATATATTTAAGTTGAATTATCAATAGGATCTATAACTTTCAGAGTATCCTGCATCTACAGTTTTAACCTCAAGTGGAGACTGTAATTTATAAAAAATAAGGATAAAGTATAAAAACAATAAAAATAAATAGACAAATAAATAAAAGTCATGGATGACAGTTTTTAGCATTTATCTTTTGGGGACAGAGTCTAATATGCTACTATAATATACCTCCGTGTGTATCCCTGTTCAAAAGCTTATTGCTAATTAAAATAAACATTAGATTCCTGAGGTTTACTGAAAATTTTATTGCATTACAAAAAAGCAAGTGTATGTGAGAAGGTTAAAAAAAAAAAAAAAAAAGCAAGAGAGAGATAAAAGTTAATTAATAGAATCTGGCCTTCTTCCAAAATATACTCTGTGAGTTTGAGGTATTTGGGATTGGGTAATTTAGGTTGGTTGGTATGTGAAAAACATCTGTCATGATGAATCTTGCTATAATATGCTACTCACTGGGAAGGCATGGCACCATCTTCATCATCATGACGAGCTTCAAATGTGTGTCACTTGCGGCATGACACCATCAAGTGTCTGGGTCCTTATTGGGCAATATTCTGTATTGATTATAATATGTTTTACCTTCTGAGGTTGGCTTGGAAAGTCGAATGGTAAGCAAAGTCATTAGTTGCCCTTGGAGTTGATTTATATCTCCATTGGGAGGTAGTTTTTCCACCACTTTTTCTTAAATGGAGTTGGGTTTGGAGTACCCTATCTGGTACTATTTATAATCTATTAGTCCCCATTTACTACAGGGTCTGGAACTAATTGCACATAAAAATTCCCAACTAGTTTCTGAATCAAAATAGTTATTTTTATGGCTAGAGCCAGGTTTCCCAAAGGGTGTACCATGAAATACTAGCGCCATAAGATGCTCCCCAAAAAGAAGTTTATTGTTCAAATAAATTTGAGGGAAAACAGTCCACTGATGCTCTCTTTTGTTGGCATGTTGCTAGATTTTAGGGTCCACAATAGCAGAATCAGTGTTAACATTATTATCATTGAAGCAACTAGCATAATGACCATCAAACAGAAGACATGTAAAAATATTATCGGTAAATTAATGAACACTTAAACAATTCTGCAGTAAAGAAAGCATTTAGCTTTGCTCATTTAAACATTTCCCAATTTGTAACAGTCATGGAACCATTTTTTCGCATAAAACTATTAACATTATATACAACTTATCTTCCAAAGAATATCTTTTAGGGGAACTCTTGTCTAGAGTATTAAACACACTCATTAAAATAATTTTGTGCATACAAGAACTCATTCAGTGTTCATGTTTTAGTACCTACTAAGCTGTATGTTCTGGGAACATACTAACAAAACATAAGCTCTGCCATTATTGATCTTTTAGCTTACTAGGAGAAATATGACACAATCTTGTTTTTAAAACAAGGTAACGTGTAGTAAGTGTCATATGAGAAGTGGAAATAAGAAGATTACAAAGTGAGAAATGAACAAAAAGTATCCACATTTGGATATCCTCCTCATGATATAAAAGTTAAGAAATAGTGTTCGTTTGTATGATTTATGAAAGGTTATTGCTCACATTGCAAATGTCAAGAAAGTACTGGAAAATAATGAAATGTTTTCACTGTAAGGCAACAAGGAGTGGTGGAGACTGTTTAAAAAGTTTATGCTCAGCCAGGCACGGTGGCTCACGCCTGTAATACCAGCACTGTGGGAGATCAAGGCAGGTGGATCACCTGAGGTCAGGAGTTTGAGATTAGGCTGGCCAACATAGTGAAACCATGTCTCTACATAAAACTACAAAAAATTAGCCAGGTGTGGTGGTGGGTGCCTGTAATCCCAGCTACTCGGGAGGCTGAGGCAGAAGAATCACTTGAACCCGAGAGGTGGAGGTTGCAGGGAGCCAAGATTGCACCACTGCACCCTAGTCTGGGCAACAAAAGTAAAACTCCATCTCAAAAAGAAAAAAAAAAAAAAGTTCATGCACTGTTCTCACTCATAAGTGGGAGATGAACAATGAGAACACATGGACACAGGGAGGGGGACTTCACACACTGGGGCTTGTTGGGTTGGGGGCAAGGGGAGGGAGAGCATTAGGACAAATACCTAATGCATGTGGGGCTTAAAACCTAGATGAGAGGTTGGTGATCGCAGCAAACCACCATGGCACATTTATACCTTTTTAAAAAACCTTCATGTTCTGCATATGTATCCCAAAACTTAAAGTGAAATAAAATAAATAAATAAATAAATAAGTAAAATACCTATCCAAAAAAAAAAAGTTCATGCTCATATTAAAGGAGGCAGTTGGCAACTGAACAGAACTAACTATTATCACAGGCTTCATGTTGGCAAGTCTTCCGATCTGTTACGAGAAGTCACAAATCTGGATTTTGATCTACAATATTCTCATTATATCCTTATTTATTTTACATATCGACAAAGCTGACTCCATTACACACACATACCTATATACTTGTAAGGGAGATTAAATAGACACATTTCTTTACTTTTTTTCAAAAATCACACTAAAATTACAATAATGCATATTTTTAAATATGTGGGTCTTGAGGATGTAGAAAATTGGTGAAGGACAATAGTGGAAATGTTTTGGAAGCTGGTAAGGGGATGGCCCAGTGGTAATGGATTTAGCTGACCCAAGAAAGCAAAATCCCAAGCTTGGAATGAAGAAAGATTTTCAAAAAGCTCAGTCTGTGGTATCTCATGTTTCTGCAACTCGGGGAGAAGGCAGGATGGCTAACATCAGAAGGGCTGAGAAGCTGATGGAGATATATTGCGAGATCCCCACATGTCCACTGTCACACATTCTGAGCAACTGCTCTTCCCTCCACGTTTGATATTATAGATTTGTCTTGTGGCTAGTAGGATTGTGGATTGGGGATTGTGGGATGGCAGACAAGGATGAGAACGCAGATACTGTAAAGAATGAAAACAGGGGATTACGCAGCCATATGCATCCTGAATCTTAAAAGGAATCACCCAGCACCCCAGCCTTCTCTCCCCATGTGGCTCCAAACAGATGGGTGACCTGACCATTAATCTTCAGACAGGAAATTGGGAAACTGTTTTCCTGAAAATCTGACTAGTATTATCTTAGGATCCTGACATCAAGGGATCCCAAACCAATGGCTCCCCAAATTATTCTACAGTAAACCTAAGAGCAATTCCAAGAGCATGACTCTAATTGGTGGGTTAGTCTTCATGGAGCAGAAAGCCCCAAATCAACAGATAATTTTTTGTAAAAGACTCTAACATAGAAGATAGGGGTCGAAATGAATAAAGAGAGGTGGAAGAGAAACCATATAGAAAAAAAAACAAATCTTCAAAGTGTGACTTATAAGTGGAACCTATAAGCCTTTGTAAGTGTAGACACTGGAACGTATTAACCCAGTGAAAATATTTCTGCCAGATATTTAGTACGAAGCTCATACTGTAGCTGCACCAGGCGTACCAGCTTGGTGAGTCTTGGGTTACTCAAGCCTTACTCATGAACTTGCCCGCTGATTTACCCAGAAAGAGATTTTGTAAACTCTCAGGGAACTGAAACCAGAGCTACTGCTCAGTTTATTTTCTCTGTGGACATCTCATATAACTTGTAGCAACATTACCCTGTCCTTACAGAAGCTAGGATTGTGCTTGCTACTCGGGTATACAAACTGAACAGTAAATTGTTGAGAGATACATGCATACATGTACGAATTTAAAATCAAATAAGCAAGCAAGTGAGTGATTATCTGAAAAGTCAGGATAGTGGTTATTTCCAGAGGATGGAGGGTGCATTAGGTTTCTATGACTGCTATTAGATAAATTACCACAAACTTAGTGACTTCAAACAACATGAATGCATTCTCTTATACTTCTAGAATTCAAAGGGTAAAATCAAGATATTGGTAGGGCTGTCTTTCTTCTGGAGGCATTATGAAATAACCTGTTTCCTTTTTTCTTCTAGCTTCTAGAGGCCTTCTGCATTTTTCGGTTTATGGCTCATGATGCCAACCTTTGGTTTCCTCATCATGTCTTTCTTTTCTGACTCTTATTCCTCCCACACCCTCATATGAGGATCTTTATGATTACTTTGATCCCACTTGGTTAATCCAACTTCATCTCTCCATCTTAAAGTTCTTACCTTAACCACAGCTGCAAAGTCTCTATTGACACCTGAGGTAACCTATTCAGAGGTTCTGGGGATTAGAATACAGACATCATTGAGGGGTCATTATTCTATCACAGAAGGGGATGCAATCTGGGAGAGTCACACAGGGAGTTTTAGTTTAAGACAAGCTGCACGATGGATGGCAAGTGTTTATTTTGCTTTTTATCATTAAAGTGTACATATATGTTTTATATACATTCCTGCAAGTCATATGTTTCACAAAAATGGGCTACACATGCTGTATATGTGGGTCAAGTTTAGCTCCTGGTGTCTAGTTAACAAATTTGATCTAGGATAATACTTATGTTGCAGGTTTACAACAGTGAGAAAGATGATACAGAGCTTGCTTGCTGCTTTTCTCTCTGACACAACTGTCTGATTTTTTTTTTTTTTTTTTTTGAGACAGAGTTGGAGTGCAGTGGTACATCATCACAGCTCACTGCAACCTCGACCTCCCACACTCAGATGATCCTCCCACCTCAGCCTCCCGAGTAGCTGGGACTACAGGCATGCACCACCACACCCAGCTAATTTTTGTAGATATGGGGGTTTCGCTATGTTGCTCAGGTTGGTCTCGAACTTCTAGGCTCAGGATATCTGCCTGCTTCAGCCTCCCAAAGTGCAGGAATTACAGGCATGAGCCACCATGCTGGCAGTGATTTCTTCTTAATTACAGCCTAATTTCCTTTGGACTTGAGGCTGTAAGCAAGGGCAATGTGTTTGTCTTTTGAAATGAAGTAGGGCAGTAGTATTAACAGTTTCTTGTAATGGTCAATTGATATATGTCATTGTATTTGGCTCTTCTTGTATTGCTGTGAAGAAATACCTGAGACTGGGTAATTTCTAGAGAAAAGAGGTTTAATTCGTTCATGGTTCTGCAGGCTGTACAGGAAGCATAGCACCTGCATCTGCTTGCCTTCTGGGGAGGCCTCAGGGAGGTTTTATTCATAATTCATGACAGGAGGTAAAGCGGGAGCTTGCATGTTACATGGTGAAAGCAGGAGTTGGGGGGGGAATCTGTCACATTAAAAAAAACTATCACCCTTTTCTGCACATGTAAAGCAACCAACCAAGAACTTCACTTCCTGCTATGATTGGTATTCTTACAGTCCAGCTCAGGATGCTGAGTTTCATTACAATAAACCTATATATGTCCAAAGGGTAATGTTTTTATCCTAGTTAAGCCTCCTATGAAGATGGTAAGGCAAGTTAAAGTAACACAGTGATGCCCACTCTAAAAAAGAGAAGCAATAATGTTTGAGTTGAACATGATGAAGAGTGAGTCCTATAAGCTCTGAGGGAATGTATTTCAATAGAGGAATCCGCAAATGCAAAGACGTGAGGCAGGGGTGATATTGATGAGAACTGAAAGAAAGCAGACAGGCAATGTACCATGCAATGCAGACAGAAGGCTAGTCAGAGTCTAGATCTTAAATAAATTGGTATGCCATGATGAGAAGATTATGTTTTATTTTAAATGAAATAGACATATATTGGAGCAGGGAAGTGGCATTAAATGATTCACAATTTTAAAATATTTTATCTAATTTAGGGACTAGATGGTAAGTGCTGGTGGTGAGGGAAGAGACAAAAGTGGATGCCAAAGAGACCATTTAGAAAGCTACTACAAAGGTTTAGTTCCAATTTTCTTAGGTTAGCATAATATATCATGCAATCCATATATGCAAATTTCAATTTTTAATAGCAAAATTTAAAAAGTAAAAAACAAGGGGTGAAATTAATTTTATTAATGTATTTTATTTAAATCAAAACACCCAAAATATTATCACTTCAACATACAATCAATACATGAAAGTACTAATGATACATGTGACATTCTTTCTTGGGTACCAAATTTTTGAAATATAGTATGTATTTGCCCCTATAACGCAATACAAACTAGCCATCTTTCAAGTGCTCAGCAGCTACACATGGCTAGCTACAGTACGGACAGCATTAATGGGCAAACATTAATGATGGTTTGATTAGAGTGATTGCAATGGAAATGGAGAGAAGCAGATTAATTGGACATACGTTGTATAGAATTAGTAATAAAAGGAGTTGCAGAGGAATCAAGGATGACACAACATTTTTAGTAACATGACTCAGAGATGGTGGTGTTATTAATTAAGATAATAAAACTAGTGGTTTTTAAGGAAGATGTTTAAAGAGGAATCCAAGTGCCAGTCCATAACAAGTGAAAATACTGCTTCTCATTAGTGTTAACTAATGTCTCTTTCAACTCACCTTCTTGCTAATATCACTTAACAAAGAATACCATGGTTCACCGCCCCCTAAATCAGAATGATGAGAATGCATATAAAACCACACATTCCCGAATCTTACTAGAGTTCCACTGAATTACAATATCAGAGTTTCCAAAACTTTAAAGATACAGTAATTTAACTGTGGTGTGGTGAAGCTAGTTCACTGTGACTTGCACTTGCAAAAGCTGACTGCTACATTTTCAGGAATTTTGAGAGTGTGTTGATGTCATGTCCATAGCTTGAAATTGATCACAGTGGGAGTATTTACACTATGGAAATGAGAAAATGCTACAAATCAGGGCTTTTTGTTTACCCCCAGAGTTCATTTGTAAGCACACACACAAGAGAAGGGACAAGAGAACAAGAAGAGAATATGAAGAAAGCACTCCACATACACACATATTGAGCATGCGTAAAAGCTTTGTGAAATACAGCAACAAAACAAAACAGAAGAACGATAAATCATTGCTAGAAAGATAAATCTTCTGGTCCAGAAAAGAATATAAATTTAAAACAATACAATGCATCAAAGCTGACAAATTCAAGAACTAAAATTCTAATACTGAGAAAAGTATGATTGAGAGTGTAGCTCCCCTCCTGCATATTAAGGAGTCCCTGCATAAAGCCTAGAGTCTAAGGGAGGTAGCTAAAATCCTTTTTGGTGACACGATATGGATTATAAAACTTGTCTTTATGGGAAAAATATAATATTGTATATGCAGACTAAAATGTAAGAGTAATCCTTAAGAATTTCTTAAAAGCATAACTTTGAAAAAAAGTAGTTAAGGAAAAATAACATAAAAAATTAATCTACAAAAGTCAGGAAAATAGTTTTAAACTACATAAAACAATAAAGATGTAAAATTATAAGTATAAATGCAAACACTAATGAAACTATTAAAACAATTAAATCAATCAAGTTCTGGTAATAAAGCAGAGGATGGAAAAATAAAGTATAAAGGTAATCATAATTTCTTAGTTGCTCAGTCAATAGATACTCTCTAGAAGATGAGATTGAAAGTAATACTGCAAAGTAATATTGGTTGTAAAGAAACTACTATAGGTTGTGCAAAAGCAATTGTGATTTTTACCATTACTTTCACACCAACCAAATAGAATGAAAAATACCAAGTAAAACTTGCACAATCAGAGTGTATAGAGCACACAACAGAGCTAGGAAAAAAGGGGATCATGTTGTAAAAGGAAGAAACAAAAGAAGCAGCAGCGCAAAAAATATAAAGCATAACATGAATTGTGGCTTATACTCTTAGAAGTTACCAGTAATGGTAAATATGTATTTATAGATAATGTATAAAATAGGTATATATAATGTATAAAAATGTAGCAAAGAAAGTAAAAAAGCACCTCCCAGACTAGACTAAACTCTGTACTATAGAACTGTAGACAGACTCTACTCCTATACCATGTAACGGTGGCAGCAAAACAGTGATTTGACAGAGGTGGAGGACAGGCAGCAGAGGGCGAGTAGGCAGGTGGTAGCTGAAAATAAAAATGTAGACCAAGGAACAGTAAACAAATGAATAATTAAAGGAAACAAGAATTTTAATTTTAATATAAAATAGTTGAATTCAGAAAGATAGCATTTAAAAAGGCAATATAGGCTGGGCGCGGTGGCTCACACCTGTAATTCCAGTACTCTGGGAGGTCAAGGCTGGTATATCACGAGGTCAGAAGTTCGAGACCAGCCTGGCCAAGATGGTGAAGCCTCATCTCTACTAAAAATACAAAAATTAGCCAAGTGCAGTTGCAGGCACCTGTAATCCCAGCTACTCGGGAGGCTGAGGCAGGAGAATTGCTTGAACCTGGGAGGAGGAGGCTGCAGTGAGCCAAGATCGCGCCACTGCACTCTAGCCTGTGGGACAGAGCAAGACCCCGTCTCAAAAAAAAAAAAAAGGCAATATAGGCAACAAGAAAATTATGACAATGAACATCTGATAGATGCAATTATCTGTGTACCAAAAAGAATGACACATTTCTTGAGGCAAAAACAATAGGAAATTTAAAAAGTAGACAAAAACCCAATAGTAGTAGAATTAAATTTATCTTTCACATCCCTGACAAAAAGGCAAATCAAAAATAACTTTGAAAATTAAAAACATTAAAAGAAATGAATAAGGGAGACCTAATAGTGCGTGCATGCGTGTGTGTGCGTGTTTGTGTGCATTTTACTCTCAATTCAGAAAAAAGAAACTAAGGCTTTACAAGGGTCCATATGACATTCACAATTGACATATATGAAGCCGTAATAAACCTTTAATAAGCTCCAAGAAGACAGGAATAGGACAGTACAACAGAAAGCTTTCTCATCAAAGTAAAAGATGACATGGTAACAGAATTAAGGGAAAAAACAAAATGAGAAAACATTTAATCTCTAAAATGTGTTAACTAAAGGTAAAAATTAAATTCAAGATCATAGAAAAGTCTAAGTAGTAATGAAGTGAAATGAATACTAATTAAATTTAAACAATAGCTATTAGAAATTTTGCAAGATTCAGTTATTTAAGAGAATTCACATATATAAATGCTTACATTAATACTGAGTGAAGAATAAAAATAACGAAGCAAGCATCAAACTCAAGAAGTAAAAAATAAGAATAACATATATCTAAATAAAATTAAAAGGAAGAAATCCCAAAACAAAAGTGTCATTCGAGAATTTGATAATATAAATAGAAACGATAATAACAGTAACAGTAGCTCTAATCATTACATACTTAATCTATGCAAGGCATTATTCCACATGACTTCAATGTGTTAGCTTGGCTTCAATTTACAGTCCTTAACCATGAGGATCAAGAAAACAAAAAACTGAACATTTGACTAGATAAATAACTACGATAAAGATTGATTAGAAAAACATAGAAGGCAAAAACATAAACAAAATAAGTATAAAAAGAAGAACAAAAGTACCGCTGGAGAATTTGGAAAAAAAAGAGAAAGTATACCCATAGCATTGGCTAGACATTTTGAATCTTAGCTTAAACATATCCTTTCTAAGAAAAAAAAAAAAATCTGACTTCCCAAAATTGACTTGAGAAGAAATGGAACACCTACAAATACAAAAAAAATTAGTGAAATTTAATCAGTTATCAAAAATGTCTTCTCCCTCAGTAAAACATCCTCCACAGCTCAGATGACTTTGGAGATGATCTAAATATTAATACACACAATATCATGTTACAGTCATCTCTCAAAATCAGTTTCAGAGAACAAAAGAGATAAAAGTTATTGATTCATTATGATCCTGTACAGCTCCATATCCAAACCAAATGAGAATAAAATAAATTAAAAGTATAAATTGTTATCTTTTATGAAATAATGTGAAGATCTAAAAAAAATTACCAAACTTAATCCACATTAAAATATAAACACTTAATAGGATTTATACTAGGAATACAAGTGTAGTAGCTTTTTAAAAATGTGAAATTGGTGGCAACACCCTGGTGTGAACCAAAGAGAAGTTCCTTGATGTGAACACATAGAACGTACAGATAAAATATTCAATAATAACAATAATAATATATAGTATATAGTTGTTCTTTCAAAAGTGACATTTGTGTGTGAGTGGCAACAAAATTATTAAGAGAAAAGAAACAACAACAACAACAACAGCCACACACAAACACACATGTGGGGAGGGTATCTTCACCTTCAGGTATTGGCAATGCTCCCTGCGATAAGTGTTCACAACAACAACAACAACAATTGCCTCTTCTGTGAAGATATACACACACACTATCTCACAAAAGAATTTACATACACACGAAGAAATTCATCGAAGGGACAGTTTTGAGAGTCCAGGACAGATCCATAAATATAATGAAACATATAGCAAAAGTGGCCTTACAAATTAGTGATTACAAATTAGTAAGGATGAGTTATTGAATGAAGGTTACTGGGACGATTTGCCTATCAGTATTGAAAAAAACTCAATAAAGTCAAGCAACTCAATAAAGAATAGGCAAAATATTATAAGTAATTCACAAAAGAAGAAAGCTGAATGGTCAATAAGTATAAGAGAAAAGGCTTACACACTCTAATAATTAGAAAGATACAAAATAGCACAAGATATCACTTCACACTTCTTAGACTAAAAAATAAAAGGTCTAGTAATACTTATTGCTGGAGATGATATGGGGGAAATCACAGCACTCACACATCATTTTGAGGGGAAAATTAGTGCATTAACTAAAAGAACAATTTACTCTTATCCCACCAGGAATCCTTTCCCAAATATCTTTTGACTTAACTCCTCAGGAATCATTTTCTAAGACTCTCTCACTCATCTCCCAGAAGATATTTGCATCTTAAAGTCCACCTGCAACTCATGTGCATTTTAATCTCTATCTTCAGCCAGGCTGGACATCAAAATGATTTAAAAATCATCACGAAATTACATAATCCATACAAGGATACACATTTCCTTATGTTCTATTGTATTAACTGTTTTGCAATTTTGTGGAAATCTATTTCAGACTTAAGCATGCATCCAAGGATCAGTTATTGCACGTAAAGCACAGACCAACCCAGTGGCAAACTCACTTTGACTGGCAACGAAAGCAGATATGTAGAATGCTGCCTTCTCCATAGTAATAAGGGAAGGAGCGGGAATCCCCCAAATCCTCTGCACACATAAGGTTCACTTGGTGTGGCTCTTTAACTTCTATTTTACAACTAACCCACGTGGAAAGATTTTTTCCACATTGAAATCAAGATGGGCGGGATTGGTTTTAACTAGTTTTCCTTCATATGTGAGATTTCTGGCATATAGCCTGAGAAGTCTGGGGCAATGAAATGCATTTAGTGTAGAGAAGGGATATAAAAATTTCTTGTTTTAAATTTTTTTCCCATGTCTGTAAACACTCCATTTCACCTGGCAGAAAAGTTGTTCCTGACCGAAGGCTCCTAGGCAAAGCAGGTTTGAAACCAAAGGAAATAAAGAGAACTCTTGTCTTTCCTACTATGCAGAGTGATTTCATATGCACTAACCCAATGATTGAGAAGAGGAAGATTCTGTCCCTAAGGTGATCTGTCCCAGCTGGGGCAGGTGCGACTTCTAGAGTAAATCCCAGAGGACCCAGCTACGGCCTTCATTCTCAGAGGACACTGCTTTTGCAATCACTTTCTATCTGTGAATCCTTGCTGGAGAAATAATAACTGTCTATAGCTTCCTGTGTGATTTGCCACTTCTCCTTGTGGACAGCAGTCCTGTGCGCAATGTGTGCTGATTTTATCAGAAGATGTATTTATAGGCTGGTGGTTAATGCTGTATTAAGGTGTGATGGGGTAAAGGAAATAGGGTGCAATTTTTCTGCCTTAATCATTCTCCCAGGCAAAAGCTAGAGTAACACAGGTGTGTCTGATCTCCCCAGGGGGTTGATTATCTCACGATAACCACATCCTCTGTAATTCCCTTATTGCTTTTTTTTTTTTTTTCCCAGGATCAGATACAAAGAAGTGATTTAGGTGATTGGATTGACTGACAAAAAACTGTCAGCCAGTCTGCCCCATGACATTTTAAAGGATAATATCTACTTTCTGCAGGTTCAGCCACCAATAGGCTAGTGTCAGCAAATTAAAGGCTTCCTGGACCAACTGGGCTTCTGCAAAAACCGTTTGTGTTTACATTTCCAATGCCCTTTTCATGGGCAATTCAAAACCTAAAACCTAAAAGCTTTCACTGCTCTTAAGAGAAATAAAGGGCAGGGAGTTGGCATCAATCACTACCTGAGAAATACACTATTGTTTGCCAGTGCTTTATGATGGATTTGAGGGAAGTCAGCTGCTATTCCTAGATTAATCTAGTGAATCAAATGCAGCAACGATTTCTCTCTTACATTCTGGCTGAGACAGAAAAAGCCTAAGGCCAAAAGGTTGTAACTAAGAGATTAGTGACTTAGGGGATAATTTCATATGTGACTCTCAGATAACGTGATTTTCAATATTTCCATTTCATTGAATTCAAATTGAGAGATCCCAATAATGTTTATATCTCATTTGAACTGAGCACTTTTGGAAGTCTATTCATTAGTATAATGCTCAATAGTCTTTTGGAAAACAAAATTAAATAGAGAATTACAGAAAAATAAGTACTAATTTAGCTAAAGATTGGTTTCCATCTGATGTAAGAGGGTGACATGAATGAACTTCTGGTTACAGTCATCCTTAAATGCAAGAGGGTGAAGTTGTGTAATGCTTCCTTGTTCTTTTAGGTGAATACAAAATACCTTACATTTTAAATAAACTGTTGTCTTCTATATAAATGCTCTGTTTTTCTTTTGATTTAATGGTCTCTAATCATTGAGTTCTTGTTTTCATCTTTAAAACTTAAGGGCCTATGAAAGTTTTGGAGACATATGCTGTACTAAATTTTAAGAGCCAAGTATGCACTGGTGAAGCAAAGTCTCTACTCACATCAGTTTAACATCGAATTCTAGTCAGTCAAGTGTTAGCCTTGAGTTCAAGGGTAGGTTTCTGCCTTAGCAGTGGGTACCAGGGCTTTTACAATGGCAGTTCTGTGCAACACCAAAATGTCATGAATGCAAACTCATTTCCTGGGCACTTTCATGGACAAATATATAATAACATGGTACACTGGCACACTGAAGCAAAGCTTTGCAACAACCCAACCAAGCACTGGTGAAATCAACTAAGTTGAAGCAATTGGAATGATGCAACAAGGGATGATCAGAACCATTTTATATTACATTTATCCTAATCTCATTAGATTTTCTAATGGGCTCCTGTTCTCTAAGAAGATCCTTGCATTCTCCATTTTTCCCATATCCATGTAGAAGTTTTCATTCAGATTTCTACATATGGTAAGGGATAACTAAATACTTGTTAATGGACTTCAACATTCTTCCTTTTCCTCAAAACTCCAAGTTTTGTTTTTGCCCTGATGAGAAAGAATAACAATAGCAACAGCAATAAATGTTTACAAGATTTACTTACTTGAAAACATTAATGTAAAGATGAATAATAATAAGAATGAAGCTTCTCTTCTAGTTGAAAGTTCAGCCAAAAAACATACTGCACAAAAAAGCAACCTGACTAGGAAATAATGTGAAAAGCTGTAAGAGAAAATGGGTCCTTGCAGGTAGCAATTAAACACACACACACACAAACAGAGGACACATTTCTCTCTGTATTCACAGGTTAAAAAGATGCAACTGAAATAAGGGTAATATTTAAGTTAAACTAACTGTTGTGTATCTAAACTTGATGGGTAGATTTCAGTACTGTTTATGGTGAAAGAAACAGAAAGGTATACATTCGTTTTACTACATGAACAGGGCTGCTAAATATGGAGAACATATTTTTGCAATGAATATAAACAACTTTACAGTTTATCTTTCTAATTTTCCATCAAGTCCAGATTATTGATGGTGAAATGACTTGATGCAAATACATATTAAGTTTTCATTTATTTTTGCTTCGATATACCTGAATACCTGAATGAAACATTTCATGAATGGAAAGTTAATCTACCCAAGCTTGGATACCTGAAGCATTAAGAAACTGGACGCTTTTCTGGATTTAGTCAATCACACAGGAGTATTGTGCAAAAGGTTAGGATACGGACTCCATCTCAAAGCTCAGAGCTTGATCCCTCGTTGAAAAAATCAACGTGCTTTGCTTTTTTATTTTTTTTCTTTTTCATTTGAATGGGTTCAAATCATCGGCTTACTCGATTTTCACCCAGGGCTTAACGCACTGGGTAACCCTCAGGACATATAACTTTTAAAGTGAAATGATTCTTTCTGCTGACAGATGTTCTTAATGACATGTGAAATGAGGCTTCATATAAGTTCTGGTCTTCAGAAATGCATTTGGATGTGGCTGGACTTGTACACAGCCCAACTGTCTACATAGACAATCTTATTTTTTTATAGAATATTTGGTCTTAGTACACAAAGAGGCTTTTCTTAAGACAGGTATTTAAAAATTTTGAATCCTCTTTGTTTTTGTGAGCAACTCCATTCAGAAATCCTTACAAAAAATTTCAAGACACCATGGACTAGTTTATAGATACTCCTTGAAGGTAAAATAAGCAGGTGAGTTTAAAGTTGAGGCTGATAGCGTTCATGTTGTCATATCCCAAAGTGGTCAGCACCAGGATGTGCAACTCTATGACACCTCACTGGACAGTTTAATTCATGTCTTCCATTGATATTATTATCTTGTTTTTTTTTATGTTTTGTATTAAATATTAGGTAGAAGACATATCAAATAATAATTATAAAATATGCTTAGGGTATAGAAATATCAATACAATGATTCACTTTCCCACTGCACCATTTAAGAAGTAGTACTTGTAATTTTTCTCCAACAGTGAAGTTGATATGCATGCGAAATCTTAAAAACAAATAGAAATCACGCTTGATTAAGAGGCATAACTAAGAAAGGATATTGAATTATACTTTTGCTGATACACTTACTTGTAAGACTTTAAAAATAAACAATGATTTTGTTTTTGCAAAGCGTTGGTATCCTATCAATATGCATTTCTGCCAACATAAACAGTATCCAAGAATCAGGTACAGCAAAGATATTGCTACACCAGTAATCACAATCAAGTCAGAAATTCCTTAATTTTTGTAATAAATCTACAAACAGAAATTTAGCTCATGACTGTGCTAGTTGTTCATTCTTGTGAATCTGAACTACAAAAAATCAAATGGCATTAAGACTTAATCTGTGTTTTACATGTTCCTTATAGTTACTTTGGATTTTTCACATTGGAATTTTCCTATAACCTACATTCTTCTCTGCTTAAGTACTCTCCTGAAATCCATTCTTGGTGTCATCTATATATTATCCAGTAGATAAATATCCAGTATATGAAAGTATGTTTCTTTATTTTAACTCTTTCCTCTTTTGGATTCTGAGTTAAACATAAGGAGGAGGAATAGTTTTTCCTGGTGTTACCACATCAATGTGGCTCCATCTAAATTAGCCTTGGGCAATGAGGGAGGAGACAGTATGGCATGACTGTAAATGAAGAAAAATAGGGAAAATTAAGCACAGCATCCTGTTTACTTTCAGTTGGAAAGCTGAGTAAAACAACCTGCTAAGCCACAGCCTTGTTTTTGGATAGATTATGCATTTCGTTAGCAAAAAGGCGGTTTTTAAAAGCAACTTTGTGAAAAAATAATCACTGGACATGAAGAAAAAAAAATGGCCATTTTAGGGACCATTCCTGGAATAGGCAGACCTCTCAATTTATTTTAACTACTAGGGCAGGGATATTTCAAAGACACAGTCTCTGGGTGCCTTGGCACCAAGATTAAACTGGGCAAGAGTTGTATCTTAAGTTCTTTCCTTGGGGAACAACAGCCATGTGCTAGCTACTTCTACAACCATTCTTTCAATAGTTCTAAATATGAGTAACTGTGCATATTATTGTGCTTCTATAAACAGCTTGGAGTTATTACAGATGGGGACAAAATATTTAGTGGGTTTATGTGGAAATTTACAGTGGAAATCTTATAAAAAATATGCAATCTTTTTATGTAGTTGGGAGTCTTGGCTTGAGAAACAAAATGTGACATTTACCTTGCACTTTGACCACCTCTGTAGGGGATGTGGAATAGACTTAATCCAAAGATACTGAAGAATCTTGAGAAAAAACATCCCAGAAAAGAGAGCTGAGGGCCATTAAATTTGTTTCAAGGTCAATTTCAGAGTCAAAGGGAAAGATCAATTTCACATATGGTCTTCACTCTACGGATTTATGTAGGGTAAGAGTAATTTTCAATAAAGTGGTAGTAAAAAATGAAAATACTAGTTTGCTAAAATACCTATAAGACATCGAAAAACCAAAGCCTCATTGTATTGTAGCTTTAATACGGAATGAATATTAACTGAAGGTTAAGTGAATGTGCCCTGTGTTAGATCACAGAATATTCATGGCAGCTAAAGCAGAGATAATGTTTGAAGTAGAAAATCATAAGAAGATATATCTGTTGGGTAGTGTTGGGTGGCAGCATTACTGGAAATTAGGGTACAGAGTAACAAACACATCACTGATAGAGTCAGAGAGAAAAATAAGTGCAATAAAAGAAACATCATGACAAGTAGTGGGGAAAACTTATGGTTAGTTCACCTGAGATACTTCCTGGGCATTTCCTAAAAGCATTAGGAGGAATAGTTAAGACAAACAGAGCTAGGTAAGTACTTCTTTGTTACTATTCAACTTGCCCTAATTTTACATCCTTTTCCATTGGTGTGACATTGAAAATAGATTTAATATGTAATGGTAAGAGAATGTCTCTTGATGTGTCTGTGAAAGACTTGTTGAAACATGAAGAGTTGAGCCAATCAGCTGACTACAAATGTGTCAAGTATTTTAACTTCATTGATAAATCCTTGAGAGATTTCACAAAATGTACCTGTTGTATTGCCATATGTGGCCAGCTTTTATTGAATTTTTATCCTTCTAAGTCAAGTATTGATGAATAAAATCTTTTCATGGATTATTTTGCTATTCTTATATTGTTGAGCCAGAAATATTTATGACCATCTTGGAGTAAAGTGGCATGCATGTGGAAGAACTGTTAATAACAATTAATAACAGTTACTGTTACTACCAATTAATAACAGTTACTATTACTACATGTAATAACATGTAGTAGGACTTCCTGCATGGGTTACAGAGCTAAACTACATGACCCATAGCAACTTTTCCCATCTCAGAATTCCACAAGGGTTATAAAAATACTTCAACCCTCACACAACAACAGATTGAACTCATGCATATTTTTAAATTTCCAGGTAAGATAGTGGAATCAAAACTGGATCAGAAATCAGAACATTTGATCCGAATGCTGGGATTCATGCGACTCACTCTGTGGTCTTGAATAACCAAGACCATATGTTCCCTTTTGTGTCTGACTCATCTATGAAGTAGAAATGTTAAAAATTAAAATAAGGAGATGAATATAATTCCTCTTTGAAGAAGTTAAATATCATCACAGTATCCTACAGAAGATATTTTGAATCACATATTTGAATAAAAGCACTTATGCATAAAATGATTGTTAATTTCAACTGCCATCATAATTAGCACAGCCACAGGATCTTAGAGCTGGGAGAAACTCTACAATTCATAAAGCACAGTGATTTCCAAATTTTTTACTTTGTCAGAAAAACCATAAGTCAGAAGGAATCCTATTTAGAAATCCAATATTTACACCCAGTATGAGTGGAGTTGCTCTCATCTCAGTAAAAGTCAGCCAGCGAAGCATCAAAAAAAAAAAATGCATCAAAAAAAAATCTGCTTGTATTCATCCTAGGTACATCTAAGATATCTCCATTCCCTGTGCAGAATGGTTGAATTTCACTCACTTGTATCTTCTGTTCTTTTATAGATAAAGGAGCTGAAGTTCAAGGAAATCCTTATTCATTCAATCAATTCATGTTGAGAGACACATTCCTCAGAAAATTGTCCAGTGAATTGACAACAGAGTAAATACTGGAATCTAGACATGCTGACTCACTCAGAGCTCTGCATCCCTCTCCACTCCTCCACTGCTACACTGTACAGTCATGAGAAGATGCAGGCATAGGAAAAATGTAAAGTTTTCAATTGTTTGGTGGCATGGGCCAGAAGCAGGGGCTCACGCTTGTAATCTAAGCACTTTGGGAAGCTGAGGCAGGCAGATCAGTTGAGGTCAAGAGTTTGAGACCAGCCTGGCCAACATTGTGAAACCCTGTCTCTGCAGAAAATACAAAAATTAGCTGGGTATGCTGACAGGTGCCTGTAGTTCCAGCTACTTGGGAGGCTGAGGCAGGAGAATTGCTTGGACCCTATTGGTGGAGGTTGCAGTGAGCTGAGATTGTGCCACTGCACTCCAGCTTGGGTGAAACAGCAAGACTCATCTTAAAAAAAAAAAATAGTTTCATAGCATGGAAAGTTGCTGGACATTTATTAAACACAAAGGCTGCATTCTTTTACATTCATATAATATTCTATACCTTTGATTTTAGAAAAAGAAGATCTGTGACTATGTTTGACAAGGAATGGTTGTCCATCTAAGCAGACTATGAGAGGACTCAAATAATCTCACACATACTGATTCACCAAAGGAATCCAGCTCCTTAAAACCTGCCTGGATACATTTGGGACTCACATAAAATTTGAAAAAAAGAAAAGTCCTCTTTTCAAAAATAAAAATAAAAGCAAATAAACTTACTATTCGTGTCTTTTAAAATCTCTAAAATAAGACATGCTGAAAATAATTGTCAGACCTGTCTTCTGAGTATAATCCATAACGAGGGACACGTCTGAGAAGGTTAGTGGTTGGACTCCCTCTGATTTAGAGCATGCTAACGAAAGAAGAACATTTCAACAAGTTTTTAATGCCTACCATATGCACAGTTAAAATCAAACTAGAAATGAGTTGGACTGAATAAGCAATGGGACAAGATTTCTCTAGAGCTCTTATTTCTCCCTAGGAACATTACCCAGGAGAATGTCTGACTTAGTTTCTATAGTATCAAGAGCCAGTAGTTAGAAGAAACAGAAGGCACCAGTAGGGATAGCATAAAACAAAAACAAAACAAAACAACCCTTAATCTAGGCTTAGGAGTCCAGAACAATTATACTTTCACATTTTCCTTCCTAATGTGTATTTTCTGTTTTCAAGAAATTTCCAGACAGCTACAGAGTGGTGTAATGCCAACATATTTTCAAAGGTATTTTTGTAAGTGCTAATAAATGAGTGCATATTGTAAGAAAACTCATGAAGCATACAACTTATAAAAATAAAACAAGATCACTGAGAGATTAAATGAAATTTTTAAAAGTTTCCATGCAAATACATACATACTTTAAAAATTCCTGGAATTAGAATGTTTCTCAATGGTGATGAAAAGGTGACATGAGATGGAAGAAATAACTCTAAACTTAGAATTAGGAGGCCTGTGATCTAGACAGCACTTCTCGGTCATTAACCAGACAAGTGAATCCAGCAAGTTTCACCATCTCTTGGATGGCAGTTTCCTCTTCTAAGAAAAAATAAATTTGGACTAAATGCACTAAAGGCTTTTTCCAGGATGACATCCTTTGAGGTTGATTGTTTTTGTTACTGTTGTTATTGTTGTTAAAATGATTAATATTGTATGGCATAATATATATTATGCATGGATAAAATTAGATATAAATTGCTTTCCTGTGTATTGCCATGATATGAACATCGAAACTCCAAGGAATTAGGTAAGAAAGGACTTCAAATCTGAGTAAACAGAACTTTAACGAGACTCTATGTTAGATCTTCCAGAGGCCAGTCAGGACAAATCATTGCATTGGATTTTCAGTTGAGATGACTGCTGTGCAAATTCTTGACTTTTATCACATCGATTGAAATTCAGTTCTGGTGCCAGGTGAGAGTACCACATATTCACCCATAACCCTACTTCTAGATTTCAGCTATTCCTCCAGGAACCCAGAATTATAAAGTTGGCAGCTGCTACAAGCTCTGCAGACAATGAGAAGGGCATGTAATAATGCCATTCAAAAGTGGTTCATAACCAGGATGGTTCTCAAAATGACACATATGAGCATTTGTATATTTGCAACAGTATTTTTTTCTATATGTTTGCCTAATTTTATACTGATGAATCATCTCGTTAGGAATGAAATGACTAAAAATTCTATGAAGGGTTGGGTGTCTTTTATTTTGGGAAAAGAATCCAAACCCTACGGCAAGAGAGCCACGCTTACTAGAGGTGCAGGTGGTACTTTGAGAAAATTAGCATAGGTGGAAGCCTTAGGATACTTGCCTTCCCCTTCTACAAGCTTCAGCATGGTGTTGTTCATGAAGGTCCAGTGGGTAACTGGAAATCCCCATATGCCTAACACTCAGAAATATTCTTTTGGCTTGTTAGGTAAGAGTGGAGTCATATTTAAGAAATATCTTCGTATGAAAGTCTAGACTATCTCGCTTGTATCAAAACTCCATGGAAGAATACCTCTCACTCCAGATATTAACCGGATTTTCATAGCACTATTACATAGACACACAGACACACAAGTGTATGTATGCATACACACGTATGCCTCAAATAAAAAGAAACTAATGAAGGATGATCTGGGTGTGCCTTCCCAGGTGTTCTGGCTGTGTGTCAAAGCTGGTAACTGTTATCCACCCACCTCCAGAATTTCCCCAGAATCTAGGGTTTCAGACAGATTTGCATTAGAAAGATGCCTTAGTTGTTCTGAGGCTGTCATATTCTCCCTCACACTATTGGATTTGAGATGAAGAGTCTTCCGGCAAGATGAAGAGTCTCCTGGTGAATAAAATAAGTCATTCCAGCACATTTAGAGAGCACTTAGCTTTTACATACAGACTGATGGCAGGCTGTTATACCACCTGGCTTGACACCTTCTCCTAACATATTGGGCTTATTTTATGTCCTTCTTGAAGGATCTCTTATTAGATTTTATTTTATTGTATGAATGCATTGTCAAGAACAAATTAGACTTACACATTCTCATTACCTCAAGATTAGAAAACATGTAATTTATAAGATAAAACATGAAAATAACTTTATTTTGCATTTTTATATATTTTAAAAATTATGTTGTAGACACATTTTGTGACTTAAACATAATAATATGTACACAAAATGTCTCACTCATGCCCTATCCACCTTTCCAAAATCTTCAACATTCTCACCCCATAGGAAGCCATATTTATTAGTTTCTAGTGTATCCTTATCCTTCTTTTTAGACAAGGAGAAGCTAATACAAAGATACCTTTTTACTTCCTGGCTCTCTTACACAAATAATAACATATATTCTACACTGCATGCTTCTGTTTCTCATCTAACAATATATCCTGGATATATACAACAGAATGTACATCCTGTTTCTTTATTCCTTTTTATAGCCCCAGAGCACGTGTGTTACAATCTTTTACTCAGCCAGTTCCCAACAGATGTATCTTAGGGTGGGTTCCGGTTATTTGTAATTAAAATATGCATATATTTGGGTAAACATGTAAGATAAATTCTCTTAAGTAGTATTGCTGGGTCAGAGAAGCACATGAATTTTTAACTTAAATAAATAATACTGATCAGCCCCATTGGATGGACAGCTTTAAGTATTTGGGATACAAGTATAATTCATATCCCAAAACCTTCTGTGTTAAGGATTTTGGCAAAAAAATTGATCTGATCAATATGATATAACTTACACAGAGCTAATCATCAGAATCATTTTGGAGGGATTTTAAAATACAGATTTCTGGCTCATCCCTGGAATAGCTAAATCTTTGGGTGTGGAGTGGAGCCCAGGAATCTGTGTTTCTAATTCTTCCAGGTGATTTTGCTCAGGGTCGTTTGAAGATTTGCTGAAGTCTTAGGCATTCAGACTTTTGAGATAACAGTCTATATAGTACAAAACAAAATAAAATGAGCAACTTTCTGCAATGTTATTATAAGCAATGGATTTAGATAAGTTAACTTTTGAAATTATTAACTTTGATTTTATAACTTTCATAATTTGGAAAAAGTACGTTTCTACTATTGAATAGTGTAACAATGTCTTTAGTAAAAAGTAAAATAGATTGTATAGACCTATCTTTTTGGGTTCATGTAGATATTAACTTAATTAGTTAACAATGTAGAACTGCAAAAGTCATAAAAGAAATGTGATCATAATAATCACAAATTATTGGTTTCTTGTTAAATGAATCTCAAAGTCCATGCAATATTTATGACTTGAAGTTACTATGACAAAACTAGCTTAGCCTTTGGATTATTTACATTTTAACCGAGAAAGAAAGTGTTCTTTTTTTTTTTTTTTTTTTTAGAAATTTTCAAAGTATTTATTTTAATAAAGCAAATAACTGGCTCAAAGCTTACAATAAGGGCACCTGAACATGTGGTGAGTTCCCATCCCACTCTTATAAAGTATTCTGGAATAGAAGAGCAATTGTCGCTGTATCAGGATTCTTATTTCTGGAAAGTTTAGGAGCTTTCTGTCATTTTTCATCGAGAGTTGCTGACACTTTAAATATCAACAAATGGTACGTCTTGTCAGAGAGCCTACTACGTGTAAGATACTCAGACGTTGAGATCTGACTTTCAGAAAGAATCAAATTACTCTATTTCCTTCATCATGTTTTCATTCAAGTATAGCACTGCAGAATAGCAACACTTGGTCTGAATGCAGAAAGCCAGGTAATCTTTCCAAGCAGGCATGTGGGGATACATTGGATGGAAACTTTTAAAATTCCATACAGTTTGTTCAGGCAGAACCAACTATTTTAAAATGAACAGTGACAGATCAATTTTTAATGGTAACTCTATTATTTTTCTCTATTACGAACACTACTTTTTACCAGACCATGAAAATTATGTTGACATTTGAAAAGCATATGATTAATTGTAGCAGAACAAACATTTTGAGTGCTGCCTCCATTTAGGGAGGTGATAGCGGGCATGTGCCCTGATTATAACATTATTGGCACACTGTAACACTTGCCGTTTTCTTTAATCCACTAAATGTTAAAGATCCTAGGTGTGCCAGTGATGAATTGATATGCATTTGAGGCACAATGGGTTGTGGAGATGCTATTCTGAAAACACAACCATTCATTAAACTAAAATCTGAATATATTTCAGAATTAAAACCACACAGCCAAACAACTCTTGATTGCAACACAGGGCAAAATGGCCAAATGATATTTACAGCTTTTAATTTCCAGTATGTTCCTGATTTTACTGAAAGATGTGTGTTTAGCTATAACAAAGCAGTTGCTGTGTAGGACAGCTCACGTGAGAAATTTTAGTTTTAATTCAGCACAACTGTGCCATCTAAACTTTTTGTTTGTTTCATGGAGATAGAGAACTGTGGCCATAAATAATGAGATATGCTTTCATAATATTAAATGGTCCAGATTAGACAGTTGAGAAGAGTCAGCTATGTAAAGATATCTCAGATTCGATACCTAATCCGACTGCCCCATTTTCTTTAATATTATCATGATTTTTTAACTGGATGTTTTGGGGATACAATCTTTAGCTGTGAGGCAGAGCACATTGAACCAACCCATGCATGAATCAAACTTGAAATTATATTTTATTAGCGACATGCTCAAACTACCCAAATTAAATAATCTTGGATACACTAAGTTTGTAAAGTCCACATTTTACTCTGTTATTTCAGAAGAGAGAAAGGAAGACTGGGATGATGATTTGATGGAAAGAGAAAGCTCTAAGGGAAAAAAAAAAATCAAGTTAGAACCTGGATCAGAGCTCAACCACCAAATTATCTGACTAGATTAGGAATACTGTACCTTCTCTGAGGTTGTCTTTTCACCAGAATCTAATGCATTTACAGTGATATCCCACCCCCACACCCCAATCTAGGCTGTATAAATGCATTGAGTATAAAAGGAGAGAATGATTGAGATAATTCTTCAACATGGAAGGGAAGCCAAGCATAGTTTGTTTGTTTGTTTTTTACAGTTCTATGAGAGAAAAAGTACAGTTATGGATAAAATATATCTTTCAGTCTATAGCCCCAGATGAATGTGCGTACATCTTTAGGAGTAAAAATTTTCTATAGGATAATGAACCACGTATTGAAGGATAAGTGACATGGTACATGTAAGTTTTGGCCTTGTGCAATGACATCAATATGTGCTAATTCTAAAAGGACATTTAAAAAATTATTTCCATTGGTCATTGATGACTCATCTTTACATTTCTGGTTTTCAGATCCTCCATAGATCAACAGGGGAAAGAAAGGAAGCATAGCGTGAAATAAGCTGGTTTTTCTAGGAAGTGAATTTCTAGGTTAATATAATCTGCCCAACAACAGGATTTCCAGGGAAAACAAACAAAAATTATTTCTACTTTTGTGTCTTATTACAAAAACCATACTTTATGGCCATGAATTATTATTTATATGTTGTTGACACTCACTTTTGGTATAAACTATTTCATTGTTACTTAAGTGGGGATTAACATATTCCTACTTATCTTTTTGTAGTGAATGAGATTTAAAATGGTGACAACTATTATAGCACAGTGACTAAACATGAATAAAAAAATAAATGGAATTTAGGGAGTCCAGTTATTAAGATTTTATGTATTTTATATATATACACATTATTACAGTTTTACATTTCTCGTGAACAACTGGAAAGCAATGTAATGTGTTTCTATAAGAGGCAGCTGAAATCTGGAGAGAAACGAATCTGTACTTTTGACATCTGCCTTTGGGTTGTGTGGCTTTTGATAGTTCGTGCCGACATAGTTTTTTTCATTCCCTTTGTTTTGAAAACTTACATTTGTCTTTTATGTTTTGTATTCACTACAATGTATCCCAATGTATATTAATTTTCAGTTACATTTTTGAAGATGTGGTTTTTGAATCTGAGGAACACATATCTGATTCTGGAAAATTCTGAGGCTTTTTTTTATTTTTATTTTTTTTAACATGGCTCATGGAGGACTTTTTTTTCCCTAACGTGTTTCATCAGACATTAGAATTCTTTAGTGGGACTTAGATTTTTCCCTCCCTCTTTTTTTCTTATTATACTTTAAGTTCTAGGGCACATGTGCACAATGTGCAGGTTTGTTACATAGGTATACATGTGCCATGTTGGTTTGCTGCACCCATTAACTTGTCATGAAAAGTAAAACCCTCTTTCTTGTTTTTTTCTTTCTGTCTTTTTTTCTCTTTTTATTGAGACTTCTGTGTGGGGTTGCTTTGTAGGAAAATTGTTCTAGAACAATTTGGGACTCACTTCTGGGACACACCACAGTAATACCATCCCACTGGCCCTGATAGTTTTACTGTAAATTTTCTGTGTTTGGAGTTCTTGAAATATGAAAATAGTATAAATGTTAACTTTGAATCTGTAAAATCCTTTCAATTTCTGATGCGGTTTCATCACAACATTTTTTTTTTTTTTTTCCAGCCAGAGCCCTGGCAAATACAAACAAGATTCTTTGTGTTGGAAATTGTTCCCCCACCACCACTTTCTTCTGAGGTTGCTGTCCTCCCAGGGTCCCAGTTTTATGTAGGGATTTCAGTTGTAATCCACTGCATTGTGCAGTCCCTGGAGAGATATCGTAACCCAAGTTCTATGTTGTCAGGTCTGATAATTGCCTCCTCAGGCTTCTGAAGCATCACATAATTATCACACTGGTTTTCAATTTCCTTTTAATCCATATTTTACAAGTTTAGCCAAAGGAAAAAACTAAAAGCAATTTTGTCACATTTATCTGGAATTCTGGATATTTATTAGATAGGATGAATAAGCACAGTAGGGGATATTTGAGATTATTACAGTTTGCTGCTTTGTCCATACCATGTGTGATTTTTATAGCCCAATATCCCTGCCTTTAACTCAGACAATAAATAATGGTCCTCCTGGATCAAAAACTCTCTGAATCCATCATGAGGAGGAATACATACCCCCAAGATCATTTGACAGCATACCTGAAGCAAACTCTTATAATCTGATTAGTTGCGTGTCAGCAACCTTTGGTTGGTTTAGCTACACCCATGACTAGAGGTAAGGGGTTGGACCAACGCAATGTAGTCTGTTCTCTTCCCAGTTTGAACTTTCAAAATGTTGTTATTTTTCTCTTCCTATAAGGTCAGGCTGCATGTTCTGCTCTTTTCCCCCATGCTTTTCACACATCCTCTCCCTGGAGAAATGTGAGAGGCAGTCTGGAAAAACATCAATGTTATGTATGTCAGAGCCTGCTTACACAGGATGCCAACAGATGGCAATATTTTATCATTATTACACAATCCAGAGACCCTTCATCTGTGGCCTCAGGGAACATGACGAGTCGGCTCTTTGGTGTGACATATGTCACTGAAGCTTCACCCCCCATTAACTGTGCTGTTGTTTGTGATTGTTAAGCTGCGTGTCTCGCCATGTGTCACATTCTTGACTTGTACAAGGCCCCATTAGTAAGTAGCATCTGAGTACTGTGAGTCATAGAAGGCCCCATTCTTGGAAAAATAAACACTGCACATTCAGCTGAGATTACAGCCACTGGCTGGTAGTGATCTGGATGGTGTTTCATGTAAAAGGCTATTTCTGTGGTTCACCAAGGCCTTTTCCCCTCTATCAATACACCAAAAATACTCATTGCTGTTGTATAGCTTCCCGTTCACAAACACAAGCTGAGAGCTCACGAAGTACCTAGGCTAGGTACGATTTGGTTCATGACAATGGAAGAGGAGGGAACTAGGAGTAAACATGAGCCAGATATTTCAAAACTATTAGAAAGCCTTATGAAATCAACTTCATAATTTCAAATAAAAGATGTCTTCTGTTTTTAGATGTATTTTCCAGAGACTTGCGCCTTATTTTCCTGTCATTTCCTTCTGCCCCTCATTCTGTCTTGCAAACAACTTTCCGTTCCTTGGTCTTATATCTTTCATGACTCCTGTTTTCTCTCCTCTCTTCGCCACTCTTTTAGTCTTTCCACGTCAGCCTCTCTTCAGGCTCCCTTTGTCTTCCCAGTTTGCATCTCCAAACTGATTTGTGGAACTCCAGCTCAGGAATGGCATTCTGGTACTTCGGAGTTGGCACCAAAAGACAAGACAGTCTTGCCAACACCACCTACCCAAGCAACTGAATTTAAAAAGAGAATTCCCTGCAGCCACCTCTAACCTAAGCGTTGCCAACATTATAATTGTAAGTCGTCTAATGGTTAAAAACTGGCCTGAGACTAAAGAAAGTCAGGAAGATAAATGTTCCAGGTTGGGTTTTGGGAAAGTTTTGGGGTTTCTGAGTCCATGCAACTTTTGAGTCTATATTTCATTCCTTGATCCCCTTCAGCAATCTGGCTCATTCTCTGTTTGTGTTTCTATTTTATAAGTTGTTTTGTTTTTTTTTTTTTTTTAGAAGTGAAATTCTGGCATTTCTTCCAGGAAGGAAGGAGCAGGCGGACTTTAGGCACTGCTGGGAGGCACGAAGATGAAGCTGCACGAACATCTTCACAGATCATCTACCCCACTCAACGTAGGGTCATGACCATATAGCCAAACAACCAAGGGTCAGAGGGGAGAAAACAGATGGGGACCATAGGCTTGCAGATTCCACACCTTCTTTCAAAACCTGTCTCAGAAAACGGTTTTCTGTGAACGTAGATTTCTGAGGGTAGTGCTTCTATAAACACTCCACTCATTTCTTTGGCCTAGGAGAAGTGTTTTGTATGGGAGCCTTTGCCATCAAACAAGGTTTTATTAAATATCCCCCTTGTTGTTGTTATAATAATCCATGCTGATATAAACCATGCTTCATAAAATGCCACAATACACATTCACTGGGCAGCACCCCAGGGCAGCCTCCAAGTGAGGCTCCTCGGGCCATAAAACCGAGACCTCCAGAAACAGGGCTGCCATTTATTTCCCCGTAATGTTCTTTCTTTCTTTCTCTCTCTCTCTCGGCAGATTTTCCTCGTGTTGAAAGGGAACCTCTGGTCAAAAGTCAGCAAGCAAAGTTGTAGAAAGCTTTGATAGTCAGTGAAGTGAATCATGGCTACACATGGCAGTGGCATGCACCAATGGAGCCTCTTGCTGGGCAGACCTCCCTCTAAGAGCAACTTCTGGTCATCAGTCAACAGGGCCTCCAACGCGCTGCGCACAGCCAATGGTTTCACCAGCTCCACGGTGCCGGGGTCCCAAGTTGCCCTTTTCCATAGGTATTGCTAAAGCAAATAGCAGACGCTATTTACTGGGTGTGATGCTTTCAATCACATTAATCTAGCCAGTAAAAAAATTTATGACCAATAAAAATTCCACCATGACATGGCTGATTGGAAGGGAGGCAGCGGGATGAAAATCCAAGCCACGCCTCTGCCTCTAGCTAGACTGTCACAAACCCTGGAAGGAAGTAGGAGTCGGGGAAGAGAGAGACAGAAAAATCTCTGGGGTTGTTAAAACTAACTCAAGGGTAGGTGGATAAAACTCTTAAATCGTTTAATAAGTCCAAACACTGGAAGGTGATTGACTGAACACCTACTTCGAAAAACTACCTGGGAGCAGATAGATGTAGCTTTTGCTTCTACTAGAAAATCGCCCTGGGTTTCTTCTAGTCCTAGGATCACGTAGGTGTTTGCTCATAAGAAAATAAATATTTTTAAATCCCATTAATTTATACAAGCACTAGAACGATGCCTGGGTGGGGACTCCTGTCTCTGATTTGAAGCCAGTAAAGAATGTAGCTTCACGCAGCTGTCTCTCTCCTGGTTGGCTTGTACGTGGTTTACACAGATCCACAAGGGCAATGACTAAGCTCTGTGAAGACTTGTGAGTCATTCCTTCTTTCCCCATCCATGGCGACAGTCCTCAGACTGCACGGCTCTCAAACACACACTCTCCTTACCTTCCATGGCTTCTCCCTTGAGTGGGCAGCTGATCCAATTATTTGTTAATGATCCCAGACCACACACAGCAAATGAGGATGTTATTTTAATGAATTTATATTGGAAGTCCTGCCACTGGGAGTGAGTACCTGATTAGCTAATTGTGGTTAATACTTCAAGTAGCTTATCCAATATCCATTATCCCATTCTTTCTAAGTAATAGAACCCCAAATTTAATCCATGTGGCAATATGCCCAGCCAGAAGACTTTATTTGCAAACTTTCTTACTGCTAAGAGTGGCTGGTAAGATGTAATTTGAAATTTGTATGTGGGATTTTTGAGAAAGACTCCTAAAGGGGGGAAAGATAGCCACCTTCTCAAACTTTCTTCTATTTGCTGCCTAGAGGGATGACGCAATGGCTAGAACTCCCACAATCCCCTTGGAGTGTGAGGTGTGAAATGAGTCTAAGGAAGCCTTATGCATAAAGATGAAAGAGCGGAAAGATCAAACAGGAGAAGCCATGCTTCTGATGCTTCTCCCATACAATGTGATCTCTAGTCTACCTACTGCTAGATTGCTTCTTTTAGAGAGAAAAAGAAGCTTCTGTTGTTTAAGCCACTGTGATGTCAAGCCTTAGCACTAGATTCCTAATCAGAATCAAACCTGGAGATCTAACAGTTCTCTCCGGAAGCCATTTTTTTATACCCCCCAAACTCAACAAATGAGTACTCAAATCTTCCAAACAGAAGGACAATCTCACTTAAAATTTTTTTTCTGGTGACAGGCAATTTCCTCCAAAAAGCAGCACTTTACACACATGTAAAGGTATGCTTTACATGTAATGTTTTACATGTAAGATATGCTTTAAAATGTTTGCTGAAACATAACTGGAGTGCTAAACTGATCACGGGTTTTACAACCGGGAAGATCATGCTTTTGAATCTGAAATGTCTCTCACTTACTGGCAATGTAACATTAGACAACTTACTCAAACTTGACCCTCAATGTCTGTGACTATAAAATGAGTTAAATATGAGCCTGGTACAGGTATTGACAAGATGACCAAGCATATATTTAAAGTAGACATAACATAGAAGATGCTTGAAAAATTCCATTCTCTTCTGCCTTCCAATTCTTAGTTAGAAATTCTATACTTTGAGTTTATTGTTTTTTGTTCTCTTAATTCCTCCATATAAAGAAGTACAAAAATTCTGTCAATAAGCATTTTGCCCAACATTTTATTGACTCATTCCTGTGTCCCCAATTGTATATGAGCACTTTTCCTCCAATGTCTTCCTCTCTGTCTCACAAGTAAATGGAGACATCAGCATATAAAAATTAAAAAGCAGACCAGGCACGGTGGCTCACGCCAGTAATCTCAGCACTTTGGGAGGCCAAGGCGGGCGATCACCTGAGGTCAGGAGTTCAAGACCAGCATGGCAAACATGGTGAAACCCTGTCTCTACTAAAAATACAAAAATTAGCCTGGCGTGGTAGCATACGCATGTAATCCTGGCTACTCGGGAGGCCGAGACAGGAGAATCGCTGGAACCCGGGAGGCAGAGGTTGCAGTGAGCCAAGATCACACCATTGCACGCCAGCCTGGGCGACAAGAGTGAAACTCTGTCTTAAAAAAAAAAAAAAAATTAAAAAGCAAAACAAATTAAACATATGCCCAGCCTGCACTCACTACCTATATATTTATTATTCTATTTATTTTATGTTATTTAATAAAGGACAGGCCAAAGTTTAAGCCAGAATGATTCATTTTGTTCTAAGTCCAACCACTCATCTTCCTTCCACAACTATTTTCCGAGTTAAGACCTGGCATCCATTAAGGCCAACGTACATGATAGTCTCCGCTGATTTTGATAGTAGTGTCTCACTACCCAGAAATGATAAGTGGTCATACAGATGTCTCTGAAATCACAAGCCATTGCTAAATTAAGCAACACTATATTATTACTCACATGTAAAGAGCACAATTCAGCACATAGTTGCGAAGGTTGAAAATGTGGTTTCAAATAGACACATGTGCACATGTTCCCACGGACAAATGAATTGACTTCTCTTAACTAATTAATTAACAGTAGATACCTCATGGGGTTGTTGTGAAAATTAAATGAGTCAAGGTATGTAGAGAACATAGGATGATGCCTGACGTATAGTGATCATTCCAAAACTAGTCTTTATCACCTTTATCTTCATCCTCAGTTAGGGCTTATCACTAATATGAACTTTAGAACTTTTATCTATGTTCCCCCAACACCCAATAGGATTTTATTTTCAGGACTTAAGACTTCATGAAAGTCCTTTGCTTCTTTCCTCTCTGTCAACTTCAAAATTATTTCTTTTAGAAAAAGGTAGGATAATGAGGCGATGAATTAGGGATCACGAAAAATTTGTGTGAAGTCTCTTTAAATGAGAATTTGTGAAACACCATTTTAATCCAGTTTGGTATTATTTTGTAAAGGGGTAAATTATTTTGGTAAACACAGTCGAATTTGAAACCCAATGCCACCAGCCACGATGTGACCTTGATTTGAGCCAGTTAATTAACTTTTCTGAATGCCTGCCTCTCATGTTTTTGGAAAATTGCATGAACTTATATATGTAAATTACCTAGGGCAGAGGCCATAACATAGCAGCCACGCGAGAGGCGTTTGCTCTTTCTCTAGGAATGTATTTATTTTCCTGTTCACTAATAAGGTTTTTGTCCCTATCAGGAAAAGTTAAAGGGTCTTCCTGGTGAGTCAATCAGGAATCTGGTGTATTATGAAGGAAGGGACTGCGAGAAGGAAAGCAGCCAAGAGGCACTGAAAACACAAACAGTGAAGTATTCTACTTTGTTTATACTACCTTGCCAGTCTCCTCATGTTAGTTCCAGCCTGGCACCTTGCTGCTGTCTGGAGGTACTACTTGAAAGACCACACCCAGGCCTGGGATCCCATCACAAACCACCACCTCTTACAATAACAGTCCCCTTAGTCTTTGTATTTCTCAAGCCTCTGACATAGAAAATAATCTGGGACAACACCCCAAATTAACCTAAGTAGTCTATAATAAAGGTTTTCTAACCACACCCAGGCCTGGGATCCCATCACAAACCATCACCTCTTACAATAACAGTCCCCTTAGTCTTTATATTTCTCAAACCTCTGACATAGAAAATAATCTGGGACGACACCCCAAATTAACCTAAGTAGTCTATAATAAAGGTTTTCAACCCTGTGATTTGGGACATTTGAAATCAAGATCCCCTACCTCCATGACATTATACTCCAGGTAATTTTGCAAATACTTAAATAGTGTGTTTCAGAGCAATAAAATACATATTTAGGAAATTTCATTTTCTTTTTAAGTAGAGTTTAAAAGGGTATCAGCCCAGTCTACATGGAAAAAAATTTCTAAGAAAAAGAAATGGTACGTAAATGTACAGTGGACTGTTCACAACCTTCACAATCGGATGTCATGAAGAAGGAGTGGTGCTGATTGGTGCACGTGCTTTCAACTATTCATCTGACCTAGAAACCCAAAAGGCATTTATGAGCTTGATATTAAATCTTTTCTTTGGAGCCTTGACATCACTTAATGGGTGTTGCAGAGAATTGAGTGGCTATTAAGCAACTGAGAAAATTTCCTAAACTCATTTCTAGATGAGGTCTTTAGATTCAAATGCTCATTAGTACTTAAGACAATTGCCTTATTATCACTGTTCAAGAATGTTGAATCAACTCTGATTATTGAGTGATGATAGAGGTGGTCTATCCAATTCTCAGAAAAGGAACACTGACTTTTTTTTGTTTGTTTCTGTTTTTTCTTGTTTTGTTTTGTTTTCTCCAGCATAGCTTTAGCCAGTTCTTTTTCCTCCACATTTTCAATGTAGCTACAAACGTTAAGGAAAAAAAAAAAAAACAAAACACTTGGGGATTGCTGAGTCAGCATGAGAGTCTCTTGGAAGTTGCCATTCCTCAAAGCCAATTCTGTGCTATTCAACAGACAAAAGGTGAAAAATTCCAGGAGATGAGGATCTCTCCTATGGGGAAAAATCTAAAAGACAGATGGCCATGCTCTTAGAAAGCAGATAACAAAAATTATTTTGACTAGAAAGGCTTGGTAAGCCCCAGTTAGGGAATGCAACTTACCTGAGGTCCCCATCATCACCATACTTGCAATTCATTCTCTACGAACCCCTCCAAATCCAATGGAAAGTGAAACATCAACCATGTTGCCACGCTTTACATGGTTTGGGGGTACAAATGACTACACATTACATGATTTCCATCTGAAATCATATTTTGGTCTACATGTACCGAAAGCTTTGCAAACCTCAGCGAAACTCTAGACTGCCCTGACTTTGATATTGGGTTGGCAGAAGGGGTTTCCCACAGCTGTGGTAGTGATACCCAAGTGAATATTTTCACTCTCTAAGCAGGTCCTAGCTGGCCAGCACTTTCAGAAGTAGAAATGGAGGGGACACACACACACACACACACACACACACACACACAGGTGCAGGAGAGAAAGAGATGAAAGTTGTGAGATAATAGAACTTACATTTTGATTCCTAAAAATATGATTTTCCTTTACAGGAGTACAAAAATCTGAAATTTTGGATGAACACTAACTCATTGCTCTAAAATACCAATATTATAAGTGCTCTGGGCTTTTCTGTTAAAAAAAAAATAGCAGTTGCCTTTGCCACAGTCTGGGATTGTAACCATACATGGGCCCGAGTGCCAGTGAGTTGAACTGAGGTTTATTTGCCATAAAAAATTAGACACAGGGGAAGAGACCCTGGCACCTTCTTTACTATTGGATAACAATTAATCTTCCAAAATGCTGACTTCTGTATAGGCAACATGGTGGTAAGTGCTAGGGAATGGATTTGGTTAGGAGAAGCTTCACTGCTCCCCAAAAGGCTATGCCAGGACTGTGCCTACAATCTCTCTTTATTCTCATTAGTATTAAAGCAAAGATCTCTGTTAATACAAAGAAACAAGGCCAAAGGGAAGAATAAAATGGAGGGTAAGAGAGTAAGTGTTCTCCATGCTTTTGACCTTTACCATTAAAAGTATTGAATAAGCTCCTGCTTTAGCTCCAAGCCTGTATTGTGTTTATAATAATAAGCAGACATTATCTTTATTCTTAAAAGGTATCGGGGTGTTTTCTCACATTTTTATAGCAGTCTTTTCTAAAGCAGAACGCTATGGAAAGTGTTGATCACAAAAAAATACACGGATGGTTTAGTTGCCAGATAAATACCGGTGTCCTGTATTTGTATTTGCTGAATCTGGCAACCCTAGGTAAGAAGTCGTTTTTGAGTTAGGAGATATTTGGGGAAGCAATTGGAAAGAGAGGCATTGACTGAATTGGGACTCAGTCAATTGGACTAAGTCCCAAAGTTTTTGTTTGTTTTAACATGTATATAATCCTTGCTTCTTCCATATTCTTCATCACCCTCTTGGGCCCATAGTAGACTCCCTGAAAATGCTAATTGATTGACTCATTTCTAGATAAAAGGGAAAGACCAAGACTAAGCCAAAGTAAATAAGGTTTCTAGTTTGAATGTTTTATTTCATGGACCAGATTTGGGCATACATTTACCATTTGGAACACATGCTTTTGAAATTGCAAAATATAATGCATTTTAAAACTCATATACCTTTTAAAGTCCCACCCTGCCAACTCTCAGGTTATTATTCATAATTATATCTTAATGGATTCCACAAATCAATTTTTTTGTTTTTCTTGGTTAATATTGCTGATACTTACAAATGAGTATCATTTACCCCCTTCCACCCATCCCCCCGACACCTCCATGGCCTCATATGGAGCCAAAGCCCAAAGCTATAAATATAGAACACCACTGTTAGGAGTTCCCCTTCCCTCTCTTTTTCACCCCCCAGCATGTAATGGACTTCTCTTTTCACAGTGTTAAAAGGATCAGTAAATCATTGGGTCACCTACTGATATGAAAGTCTTTCATTTGAAATCATTAGTTGTAGCAAATTGCAAAAGAAAAATACAAAAGAGCAAATAAATCAAGGAAAAATTACAACAGGTTTTTACGAAGTATGGGTGGAGTGGAAAAAGTGATCTTGGCTTAATTACCCACACTTAGTCATAAGTCGCAGGAAGCAGAGGTTTTAAAAAGTCCAATTGGGGCTGTGAGATATATACACACACACACACACACACACACACACGCATATATTTTAAGGTGTTAATTTCCATCACATCATTCTGTGCTGGGTTACCACGTAAAAAACTGCTGAATGTTGACCTTCGTGTGAAATGTTAAAATCACACTCTCTCTCGAAAGAACCAACTGTCATGAAATATTCTTTTCTGCAAAGTCATGGAGGAGTATCTCTGTACAGGTAATAGACACTTGAGATCCTGGTGTATATTGCCTGAAGAAAGAAAGGGTGTGTTTATCTGATAAGAGTGGATTTTCTTTATATCAGTATCATCTCCTTTTTGCTTCTATTTGTTGACTCACACCATTACCTGAGTTTTAAATGCCCTAATCCCTACAATCTCCATTCCTTTTATGGCTCAAGTCAATCTTTCTACCTATTGTGCCACAAAATTTCTCTTTCCCTAATTAAACAGTTACAGCACTTATCGTCAATTATATACACTTGGTTATACACTTTAACACTTAATTATCTAATTCCTTATATTATTTTACCTTTTCTTAGGCATGCATCTTTGCCCCCAAATTACTGAATATACCTTAAGGACTTAGACTACTCTGGGTTTTTTTGCTATCAGTCATCAACCATGCAGAATATATCATACTTTCAGAACAATGCTAACATATATTTCTTAGCAAACAGTGTTATTATATCAATCAGCTTATTTTAAGGAAAGCAATTCACACATTAGAATGGAGAGAGAAAAAGTTTAAGAGGTTAAAGAGAGATGAGCAATGTGTCAATCAGGCTTCTCCAGAGAAACAGAACTAATATGTACGCAGCATATATTTGCACGTGTGTCTCTGTGTGTGTGTATCTGTATATATAAAGAGATTTATTTCTAAAGAAATGACTCACACAATTGCAGGGACTGAAAAGTCAAAAATCTGTAGTGTAGGTTGGCAGGCTAGAAACTAAGATAAGTTTTGATGTTGCAGGCTTGAGTCTGAAATCCACAGGGCAGCTGGCAGACTGGAAAGTCAGGCAAGATTTCTGGTATAGTCTTGAAACAAAACGCTTTCTCCAGGATTTCTCAGTTTTGCTCTGAAACCTTCACATGATTAGATGAGACTCTGCCACATTATCAAGGGTCATGTTCTTTACTGAGTCAACGGATGGCAAATGTTAATCACATCTGCATGACACCTTCACAGAAACATCTGAACTAATGTCTGAGTAAACAACTAGGCACCACAGTCTAGCCAAACAGACACAGAAAATTAACAATCACAGGCACTTTATAATTTGCTCAGATACAGCTACTGGTGCATTGTATCCGTAACCCCAAAGCCAAGTCTCTGTTTCCTTGCAGAGGCTGTTAATTAATAATATCTGTTGATGCATGTGGTCACCATGACAACTCTTTTTTTCCTTTAAATATTCTTGTTAGGTTAATTGTGAATAATTTTCAAGTCATATATCCTTGTTTAGAGAGAATGTTGGCATCTAACTGGGCCAGGAAGGAGAGCAATAGAACCCAGAAAGCACTCTTTAAAAATGGAGAGAATAGATCATCGTTATGGAACAAGCATAGGCTAAATATTCAGGCTACAATGCCACTGAATTGATGTTTTCTGTTTGTTTGATTGTTTGTTGTTTGTTTTTCCCTGTGTGGTTCCTTCTCTATTTGAGGAGACATGCAGGAAACACAACAACAAACAAAACACAAAACAACAAAAGTCCATCCTTCCAGATAGAATTTAGCTGGAATTACTTTGGTATACATGCAAAGCTTCACGGTTTAAGCACCTGATGGCCATGATGATGTGTTGTCATCCTTGGATCTCCAAACACTAGCACATTGCTATTGGCTGTAGGGTAAACTAAAGACACATGAGGTGAGAGGGGGAGACTTAAAATACATTTGTGGGGACATGGGGTTAGTTCAGCTGCTCCACAGCGTCCACACCTCCTGGGAGCTTGTTAGAAATGCAGATTTTCAGGTACAACTCCAGACCTACTGTAGCCAAATCTGTATTTTAATAAGTCCTCAGGTGATTGACATGCCCATTAAAAATTAAGAATGACTTGAAGTATCCATGGTACCACCTGAGACAAGAAGAATTTCTGGCGCCATTTCTCCCTTTCAGTCTTCTGGGGCATTTTCTGTCTCCAAAATCAAAACTCAGTTGTACTAGCGCAGCTCTACTCTATTTGATCATCAATAGTGGATATAAAAGACTATTAGTGTTTAAACAGTGTTCCACCCTATCGATATCCTCCCGCCTCTCCTTTTATTCCCCTTTCCATGGGCAAATGGAGAAGCCCCAAAGGGAATTCAAGTTTCTTAAGATTCAGACCAGTTTCGTGACCAGGATGCGTGTGTGCATGTGCGTGGGCGAGTGCATGTGTGTGTATGTGTGTACTTAAATCAGAGTCACTGTTAAATCAGCTAAGTCTCGGGGAACACTCAGCTAGAGCGAAGATTTGTGAATACAATACATTTGCACCCTATTATTTTATGCATTGAAGAAAATACCTGGAATGAGAATGAGATGTGGCTAATGCAGAGTGAATCTGGTGAATCTGCAGCTGTAAGTATACATAGGAAGCTCAGCAGGACTTAACGGTTGCCACATCAAGCAGTCAGCAACTGTAAGCCACAGGGAAAGAGAAAAGAAACAGAGGATGAGGAACAAAAGAACAAGATATGAGTAAAGCAGAAAAATAAAGGTAAGAGAATAAAATCAGAGGCAGTCTCATTGTGCATAACATTTGCCTAATATATAAAGAAAAAATTATATATATATGTGTAT
>NW_012098097.1:3886450-3896956 GCF_000951045.1 Mandrillus leucophaeus
TTTTTATTTTTTTTACAATATAAACATATGTATCTATTATGTTATATGTAATATTATATATAACAAAATACATATATTTTTTAAGTACTTTAAAAATGACCCAGATGGGCTAACTCTGACATTTGGATCTGGACAGCTCAGGACCTGAAATTCACTTCTATTTATGAATGGTGTGTTCCTAACCTCTTTTTCTTGGTTTTCTTCCTTGTAAGATGATTATCTTTACATATACAGCTTAGAGCTGATGCAAAAGAGACTGTCTATAGAAAGCACCTATCACAGTGTGTAATAAATAATAAGTACTTAATTAAACAATGGCTCTATAATTATCATTAAACATGAATTTTCTGTTTATATCATTTAATCTTTAGAAATTAATTTATTATAAAGACATATCTAATCCATCTGTAAAATGAATAAAGTTACCTTCATAGAAGGTAATCTGTGGCCAGGAGTCATGGCTGACAACTGTAATTCCAGCACTTTGGGAGGCCAAGGTGGACAAATCATTTGAGCCCAGGAGTTAGAGATCTGCTTGGATGACATGGTGAAACCATGTCTCTACAAAAACATACAAAAAGAATTAGCTGTGTGTGGTGGCACAGACCTGTGGTCTCAGCTATTTGAGAGGCTGAGATGGAAGGTTTGCTTCAGCCCAGGAGGTGGAGGCTGTAGTGAGCCAGAGTCACACCACTGCACTCTAGCCTGGGTGACAGAGTGTGATCCAGAAAGAAAGAAAGAAAAAGGAAGAAAGGGAAAGAGGGAAAGAGAGAGAGAGAGAGAGAGAGAGAGAAAGAGAAGGGAGAGAGGGAGAGAGGGAGGGAAAATAAAGATCTGTGTTTATAAAGTCCCTTGGATAAAAGATAGCATGTGACAGATACGTCAAATGTACATTTACTAACATGAGTTTTATAGACTGAAGAAGTAATCCAGGTTTTTTTGGCAACATAGATAAATGGTTATGCAATTTGGTATCTCTGTTGTCTAAGTGAATGGATTTGTAAGTTTAGGCTATTTTGATTGTTTCATTAATGGTGAGGGAAGAGATTATTCACATAATTAGAGACCAGAGATACGAGTAAAATGATGATAAGAAAATGACAATAAAATTAACATTACTCATTCATATTCAAATACTATAAAGAGTTTTACAAGGCGGTCTTCTAAACATCACTGTAAAACTCGGGGAAGCCTAGGAAGAAACAAATAGGTTATATTTTCAAACTGTATGATGTGTTATGAGTGATTTTAACCAAGAACATAGAACTGAAAAACTTATTTAGCACATGGCTGAACTCAAGGATAGTCCTCTGAGGAAAGAAGATTGGGGAAATGAATATTTGAAAGTAGAAAGAAGAGATAAAAACATTTTCAGTGATCAGGAAATTGTGAATAATGTTTTCCCAAGGGTACTGGGCTATCTGACAGCGGTATGATTTTGGAAAACCAATGACAGAAAGAAAGAGAAGGTGACAAAAAAAAATTCTTGTTTTCTTTAGGATTTTGCCCTATGACAGTCAAGTAATTTTGTGGTTGTTGTTGTTGTTGTTGATCTCTGCAGCATCCAGAAAAACATGATGTCTGTTAAATTGGCTACATTCGGAGGTTTCAGAAGAGACTATCTATTTCAAAATAGTGTTCTAGTTAACCAAAAAATCATCTTCCAAGGTAAATGGTCAAACCACATAAAACTAATCACCTTTCAAGAATAGACCATGAGGGATCATTGAGCATTGACTTTGGATGATTTAGTTGACATAATAAATAAACATAAATAAGTTTAACTTTTATACTCTGACATGGTATCTTTTCTCCCAGGGGTTTCCAGGCATATCTCAACAAGAACAAAATACTGAGAGTCGTTTCTCTGTCTTTGCATTGAAAATAGTCATTTAAAAATTTTTCCTTGTAAATTCTGGATATTAGACCTTTGTCAGATGGTAGATTGCAAAATTTTCTCCCATTCTGTAGGTTGCCTGTTCACTTTGATGATAGTTTCTTTTGCTGTGCAGAATGCCCATCAATAATGGACTGGATAAAAAAATGTGGTACATATACACTATGGAATACTATGCAGCCATAAAAAAAATGAGATTGTGTCCTTTGCAGGCACATGGATTAAGCTGGAAGTCATCATTCTCAGCAAATTAACACAGGAACAGAAAAGCAAACACTGCATGTTCTCACTCGTAAGTGGGAGTTGAACGATGAGAACACAAGGACACAGAGAGGGGAATATTACACATCGGGGACTGTCAGGAGGTGGGGAGCCAGGGAAGGGAGAGCATTAGGACAAATAGTTAATGCATGCACAACTTAAAACCTAGGTGATGGGTTGATAGGTGCAGCAAACCACCATGGCACATGTATCCCTATGTAAGAAACCTGCACATTCTGCACATGTATCCTGGAACTTAAAGTAAAATTTTAAAAATTAAAAAATAATTTTTATGTAAAAAAAAGTATTTCTAGTTCAAATACCTAAGGCCCTTATTCATAAACACATTCTGTCACCTTCTTATATGATGCGTAAGACTCTCAACAAAGGCCAGACCAGTAGAAAAATTGTGAAAATCCACTGCACTATAACAATTTAAATCAAAATCCGACATTGAAAATAAAACCGAAGGGTCAGACAAAGCAAAGTTAATACTTGAGAGGATTTATAATGCTCCTAGTTACATGAAAAAAATAATGTAGTCCACTGATTACAAATACCTTCCTAATCAAATCCTACAAAACTTAGGGTTGAAGATATAGGCCACACGAGGATGTTACTTTCTCTGTTTCCTCAAGTAAAAAAAAAATATGACTTTAATCACACATTTCAAGGTTTTTTTTAAATGTTCAACTGATTTTAAAACTACAGTCTATGAAATATAGGTTCTGAACAATCTATACTATAATTATATACTATGGAGAGGGTTTGGACGATTGCATTTTGTGTTTCAAATACAAATGTGTTATATACTGCACACAATTCCACTGTTAAAAAATCAAATGTGAAGAATTTTGAAGATGAGAACAATCGGAAGCAAAAAACTATTTTAGGTAAATAAGGCAATAGGAATTGACCATCTGGATTTGTTAAAGAAAATTGTATTTCCAAAGAACAGATGAAAGATAAAAAAGGCTAAGACAAAACCCCCAAATCTGAGTATTTAAAAAATTATAATATCAGAAAAGATTGAACTGAAAAATTTCAACTAGAAATAAAAGATGAAATTCAATCAATAGTCTTTTTGATGTTAATGATGTATTGTTATTTTTAGTTAACCTTTTATTTAATGTAATTTATTTCAAACAGAGTAACTATGGAAGGGTGCTACTTTTTCAAAAAATGAGGAATAACCTGTCAAAGTGTTATAGTCCCATTATAGCAGAAAAAGACAAACAGGCAATTCAAATATGTAAAGAAATTCAATTTTATGAAAAATGAGTATCATATATAAGGTTGTGAAAGGTAAGGGCAGTTAGAGTCAAAAGAAAAACAACTTGTCAATTAAAAATTAAATATCCACTTCAATGGAAAATACAGGATTCTTTCTATTGTATATTCAGTATGTCAGGAAGATGGCCCCACATTTTTTTTTCTTTCTTTCTATACTCATAGAAATAATCTATTAAGCCCAAGTGAGTTATTCCTTTTTCCTTTCTTTCAATGTATTTTAATATAATTTTTTCAAGATTTAATGAAAGAGCTGTACCACAGCCCTTTTCAAGAACGTCTGGCCAAAGCAGCTGTAAATTATAAAATAATGCCCGGCATTCATAAAACAGTTCACAAATTACTATGTAAAAAACCCACTGATCAAATGAGTCTCCCAGATATGTTGTTTCAACCACCAAATATATATATAGATATATCCTTAAGAGGCGTATTCCAGCTTCTCAAAACTGTATAGGATTTTCCTTCAAAATATCTCCTTTAAGTCAGATGGTAGCAGTATCCATATTCTGAAAAATTATTGCCAAATTAAAGAACAAATTATTAAATGCAGGTGCTCCAAACCCAAACCAGAGAATGTTTTTATTTAGTATTTTTGGGCTTTTCTTTCAGAGGATCTTACATTCTGGTTTCCCCAGAATAGTCCCCATTTGTGCCTGATGTAACTGTTAATAGTGCTGTCTTTCACTCTCCAAGGGCCTTAGTTTGGATAATAAAATATATGGTTACCCACCTTTACGCAACATATGAGGTACAGGTTAAGAATTCATGAAGTTTAGTCTTTTATTTTATAAACCAATAACGTACTGAGTGAACTATTAAATATTATTAAATTTGGTATAGGGTATTCATTCATGTGTGTGTGCGTGCACGTGTGTATATAGACACACACAGGTATCAAACCCATAGCTTGTGAAATAAATATGCTTAAATAAGAAGTAATGAAGTTTATTCTGCCACAATCCTGCTGCTACTCACCGATAGGTTTCTTCAAAGAAATTATTTTTGGAGACTATATACGTACTCCAAAAAATGCCATTTCTAGCACAACTCTAAGTGTGCTAGAGTTAGACTTGGGAACCAAGTTATAAGACTTTCAAAAAAAAGTTTCATTGCTTGATAGCCACAATTATTTTCAATCAGAATTACCAGACTCAACACCAATTTTAAATTCAAATGGCCTTTATCTGGTTTAAGGAAACATAGCCTTGAGGCACACACATCTTTATTTATTATGCTGAAACATCATTATTTGTTTACTGTTTGTTCCTTTGAGCTCCTTGAGTACTTACGGGCAACTTTTCCTTATTCATCAGTGTGTCTCTAAATACCTAGCATAGTACTTAGGACTTTTTTGACACATAGTAAATATTTGTTGAATCATAATATAAGCAAATGAGTGAGTGAGTACTGATCTTTGAGTCTTTGCAGACAATTCCGAAAGTAGAGTTTCACACTGGAATAAACAGTCGATAATTGTTTTGAAGGGAACGATACTAATACGTAAATCCCGGTGTAATCAGTTTTAAGTCATATTGACACTCAAGCTTAATAAATCCATACCTTATCCCAAACAATTACCACACCTTTTTTTCAGAAATGATTTCAGTTTTGTGCTAGAAATGGGTTAAAAGTGGGGAGCCCAGGGTTGGGCAGATGGTTCGCTACTCAAAAGTCAATCCATAGAACATGCCACATCAATGTGACCTGAGACCTTGTTAGAAACAGGCCCCACTGCAGAACTATGGAATCCAAATCCACATATTACTAAGATCCCTGGCAATTTATGTGCACGGAAAGTTCGAGAAGCACTACTTACAATGTTTATGGTTTGAGTGTTTATAATATTCATGTCAAGAGACTGCAAAGGACACAGAATGAAGTTAGGAAGGGGTATATTAAGAGATATAAATATCACAAAATGACTTTTTTGTCCCCTGGGGATTGTATGGTCTAGTGAGATAAACAGGTAAGTTTTGTCTGTTTTAATCTGTCTGCTAAGGTTTAATTTAAACCATTAAACCTTAGCAGGCAGAATAAAATAGAGTAAAATTATAACTCTATACAAAATAAAGTTACGGTTAGAAGAAGACAAAACCAACAACTCTCTACGTGAACAAAGACAAACAGATTAAAGTGAAGTATCAGTCGTTGCTTCTGTGTTCACTAATACATATGCATTTGTGTGTACCTTCTCTCACACACACACATACACTCCTACACTTCTGCCTCCTGCCTTCCTACAAGAGAGTTGATGTGACTAAAATATGTGTCATGGCTATCCTCCCAGTAGTTATGTTTTTCCTTATAATGTAGTTAAGCTTTAACTTCAATGCCCTCGTTAGGAACTTGAACATCTTAAGACTATCCATAGGGAAATAAATCTTAAATGAAAATAACTGCTTCTGACACGCATTGACCTTGTTAACATTGCAGGTAAAACCTCACCAAAAAAAAAAAAAAAAAGTCATGTTGCTAATGCAAGATTTGACACACAAAACACAGGTTATGATGAGGTTCAGCTGTGGCTCTTTCTTGTGGAGATGTAATAACTAAGAGTGTTGCCGCACAACTGATGCACAGAAAAACAAGCTTATCCAGATGCCTCTTGGATACCAAAATGAGAATCACATAATCCCCCAGGCCTAGAGTTTTCAAATTAATCAACAGATAATATTTCATTGACAAAATAGTCATACTTTCTCTGGTTGTACTTATAAAACACTGTCTAAAATTTCTTTTAGTCTACCAGACTGGTTACCCCAAACTCTATACAATTTTAACAATAATGTCTGATTGTATCCTTATTTAAAATCACGTATGCTAAGAAAACTCTACTGAACCATTTGCAAAGGGATTGATCCTAAAATATGCTTATTTCACATTGCATGCCTGTATCAAAACATTTCATGTACCCCATGAATATATACACCTACTATGTACCCGTTAAAAATTCTAAAATATAATTTAATTTTTTTTAAATTTTTGAACTGGACAAATCTTGCATATAGACTTGGTTATAACATGTAACTTATATATTTCATATGACTCCAGGAAAAAAAAATTCAATAAACAGTTAGTCTCCATTACCATATCACATGAAAGGTTCTGCATTGTGTATTTGAAATCAACTGTGACATCTCTCTGGGAAGATGTTCCTGGACTCCCCTTTCCAGGAAGAGTCAATAATCCTATCTTGTGTGTTACCACCTTGTTTCTGTATGAGTAATATGACTAAGCTAAGCCTACATTGTAAAAATAATTTCCATATATGCTTCTGACAACCACTGTATTATGAATTCTTTGCATCAGGAATAGCATTTGGCTTATTTTTCTACTTTAGATTTTAGTACAGTTTTCTGCATCAAAAGTGCTCAGAAATTTCAACTGAATAATTAATAATTTGTTAGACATATTTCAACACAAGGCTATTGTGATTATTTCATTTAAAAATTCCAGGGATAGTCTTCACCATGCTTCTCAGGAATGAAAAAGGTAAGAGTCAAAATTAGCAGTAGAAGTTCACACATATGAAAATACCAGATTTGTGTTTCTCATTTGACAAGTCTATGTAATAATAAATGTCATTTACGACCCATGCAGGTATGTTTTCCTTTTTTACTTTTTTTTTTTTTTTTTTTTTTTACTTTACAAAGTTTAGTCTTCCTCTTAAAATAAATCTGACTCTTCTGATGGTAGCTAAATAGCAGCTTCTTCCAATTTCTATGTTGGAATATCAAATGTTTCATAAGCATTAGAAACCATTCTCTGCAATAGTACATTAGAGTTACATACCGAGCATCTTGCCATGATACTAAACTCCCAGAACAGGATGTACACAATACTAAAGTACTTGCAAATGAAATCACAAGTTGACTGGAATTAGCTTCAACACGCTTCAGGAAAAATAAATTTGAAATATCATCGAAACACCATTTTTATTCAAAACACTTTCACATTATTTTGCTGAAGTCTTTCTTAGAAATTTCAAGATAAATACAGAAGATGGTGCCCAATTTATGATAGTTCAACTCTTGATTTTTTGACTTTTCAGCAGTTCTGTTTTTCACTTTCAGTATCATATTCAATAGATTACATGAGACATTCAACTCTTAACTATAAAATAGACTTTATGTTAGTTATTTTGCCCAACTTCAGGCTAAGTCTGAGAAGCTTTAAGGCAAGCTAGGCTGACCTATGGTGTTTGGTAGGTTAGGTGTATTAGATGCATTTTCGGCTTATGATGTTTTCAACTTACGATGGGCATATTGGAACATAACCCCGTCTTAAGTCAAGCAGCATCTGGGCAAGACTCCTCAGGCCTGTCTTCATGGCAGTAAATATCTAGATGAGTCTGATCATTGGACACTGTCTGATGATGTGTTATCTTTTCAGTTATAATTGATACCAACTTTTAGTCCAGTGACTCAATATGAGTATTCACACCTTACCCAATAATGGCACACATATAAAAACACATATAGGAAGATGTAAGTGTCTGGTCTGCAACGCAGAATCAAGGTGATGGAGGTTTCTACCTTTGTTTTCTTGTCCCTGTTCCTCCACTATATAAGTCCCTGTGAAAATAATGCTATAAATATACTTTATGAAGAAATTCATCCATGTGCTTTGAACACGTGTGTCAGATTTGACAAGGAGGAAATGTGCTTCAAAAGAGTCAATTATTCCTCCCTGAAACACACCTTGAATTTGCCATGGAAGCCTGGCTTTCACTGTCTGGTTGCACGTAGTAAAGTAATTACAAGAAATTAGAAATGTATCGCTTTTCCTACTACTTATGAAGTTGATTTCAATTTTGCTTGTTTTTAAATAGTATATGCTTCTTACCTATAAATACAAATAGGTAGTCTAGGCATAGACTAGACAAACTTACACATGGATTAACCAGCAATGAAACCACATACTTGTGGTTATATGTCCACATGACCATTTCTCAAATGAAGTCTCCCTTTTTCTCTAGGTAAATGCCTTTAAGGATTTGAGTGTGCATAATTTATACCCAATTTATTTAATAATGGGAGATGCAGAGTTTTAATACATACATAAACATATTAGTCTAAAAATAAAGCCAGCAAACTTGTTTAAACATTATTTTAAAATATTGGTTTCCTCCCAATGAATGCCAATTCCAAAATGGCTTTATTATCCAGAAACTATGTTATTGCTAAATCTTACTCCACACCAAATTATTTTATGAATGGATGAAAGTTATAAAACACAGACCTTTACCAATATTTGCTAAAGGATACACAATACCGTCTACCATAAGAACACCAAAAGGAGCACCAGTAAGTTGTTTGAGAAAATCTGTTCCCTGGAAGCGTGGATGTTTCTTTGGATCAGGTGGATGAATAGACACAACGTACTCACAACCTATCCCAATAAGAAGCATTAGAATATTTTCATGACAAGAAGCAAAAGTTATTGTTAACACTGACTTTACTTTTGGCATCAAGACCTGGTTTCTACATGATACACTTCTGTGCTTTAAAAACTTACATGACTTATTATCCTTTTTTTGTTTTCTTATAGAACTAACAGACTCAGATTATCCAGCAGCAAATCATTTTCCAAATGTTAATTACATTCTTTCAAGAAAGTGGAATGTTCCTGAATGTAATGTAATTGTATTTTTTCAGCCACTCCAACTAAAGCAATGGCTTACTTAGGTTGGCACCTGTGAGACCAAATATATATATATATTTTTTACTTAAGTGAATTAGCAATTACGGATCAGGAAAGAACTATTAGGACCAACTGAGACCTGATGCCTAGGTGATGTTTTCCCAGGTTAGGTCTTATGTGGGCCAATGGAAAGAAACTAAATTATATCCACCCATAGCCACCCCCATCCCTTAGCCCTCACTTATTTTATGAAGGTAATTAGTACTTTCAGTAATTGGACCTCACACTCTCTATGGCTCAAGTCCCAAGTTATGGGTGTTGCTGCAGAATATCTTAGAGGCTTGATGGTGAAATTTTCCTCTGACAAGAATTATCAAATTCAATTAGATACTTGAGTTTCTGACCTAAAATATTTTTCCGGAGGACAAGGGAATCCAGTTGTTGAAGTTTTTTTTAAGGGCTGTCTTCTAGGGCATGAAGTAGGGAGGAGAATAATGACCAATGAATAGGGAAAGAGAAACAAAGAATAGCCACCACAGGCCATGACGCTCTTATCTACTACGGACCAGATTGAGTGTTCAAACTTTCCCGAGTTACAGTCAGTCCTTAACTCTTCTACAGGGATCGCTGTAGACTTGCCCTGGCTTGTCTTACAGAAAAATATTCCCACAGACAGAATGACTGGGAGGGTTCAACGGCAGGTTACAGACTTTTAGTCAGCCGGAAACTGACAGTTGTCATATTAGATGGGTAAACGTGGGTGATCTGATTTTAGGTTTTTTTAAAAAATAATACTAGACTGACGCAAACCTTCTTACCTTCTTTGGTTGCTTTTTCTCTGTTTTCTATCATTTGTTTATTTCTACTTATGATAATATTTTAATTATCTAGAAAATAATGCAATAACCATATTTTGCTCACTACCAAGATTTTATAAACATTAACCTTTCTGCCATATTTGTTTCAGATATCTCAGAAATGTTTTTTAAATATGTTTTAATGCTCTGGACCACCAGAATTCTACTTGGAATCATCTCCTCTCAATAGGGTAGACCTTCATTTCTAGGCAATTGTGCTTATTTAGGTTGTGCATATATATATATATACACACACACACACATTTTTATATAGCGATGTTATATATATATCTAGACTACACACACACACACACACACACACACACACACACACACACAGAGAGAGAGAGAGTATACAAGTCTTCCAGGCTGGTTTTGTGCCAATTTTGTTTCCATTGCAATTATAGCATTTACCAGATACTATAAATACCTATTTATTTTTTTACATGTCTGCCTTCCTCATTAGACTTTGAACACATTTACAACCATTAGCACAGCACTTGGCATATAAATGATCGTGGAATGGGTGAGGGAAGAAAGCATTTGGATTTTCAG
>NW_012098097.1:3897056-3910975 GCF_000951045.1 Mandrillus leucophaeus
ACCCAGGCTGGAGTGCAGTGGCGTGATCTCGGCTCACTGCAACCTCTGCATCATGGGTTCAAGTGATTCTCCTGCCTCAACCTTCTGAGTAGGTGGGACTACGGGCTCGTGCCACCAGGCACGGCTATTTTATTTTTTTGTATTTTTTATTAGTAGAGACAGGGTTGCACCATATTAGCCAGGATGGTCTCACTCTTCTGACCTTAGTCAGAAATTCAGCACACACACATACACACAAAAAAACCTCATAAGCTTTCATTCTTTCAAGGACTGTGGTTTACTCTGTATCTTTTTGCTCTTTTTCCTGACTTCCTTTATTTTTAGCCTGACTTTTTTGAGGTTCAAATAGTCTCTGATGTGTTCTGTGATATTAAAAACTTATGTCAATTCCTTTGAATAGTTGACAAATACTGGTCCTTATCATTTAATCAGTGGATCCTCCAAGCATTTATTGAGCTCCCGGGGAGTTACTGGTGTGGTGCAAGGCATTTCTGGGGACACAATAGAATTCTAAGGTATGAGCTCTACCTTCAAGGAACTAACTATCACTTAAAGAGAAAGGACAGACATGCATAGCATACAGGTTATGACAAAATGTTTAAAATTAGGGGTTCAACCAGCTGCATTAAAGATCTTCAGAGGAAGAGGAAGTGAATAAATCTGAGATATCCAGGTAAAAGACTATCCTTCAATGGCGCCCTCTGGCTGTAGCTCTGCTAAAATATCACGGAAAACTCTGCTAGCTTGACCAAGTAACTTTCTCTGAGAAGCATGGACGGATTTTTTTCCCCCTAATTGTTCTGAGAACATAAAAAAAGGATTTAAAAAAATCATCAAAATAAAGCCATTGGATATCTCATTGGGCAGCCGGAGAGAGAGGATGAAGTATAGCCACCAGACCATCCCCCATTTGTGCACATCTCTCAGCCACTGCAAGTGTGAACAAAAGGAAATTCTATTAAGCAGCTTCCTAGGATGGGGCTCCAGGCACATAAGTAGCTCCTTGGTGTGTTCCTTTGGCCTGTCATACAATTAATTAGGCCACAGTTGTTTATTTTGAGACATTTAACTAGAGACCTTCTTGAGAGAGGCCTACCCTTGCAGTTTGTCCTGATCTTTCTCTAAGTGTGGGAACCTTTGTCTAATTGGATTGACTGTAAGTGTAATGATCATGGCGTGAGTTCTGTAAGCAGCGCATAAACCATGGACATTCACATGGAAATGAGGTTAATTACACAGCATAGATGCATCTAATGATTGCACCTGCAGTGCCACAACAACCTCCCTTTAACTCAGTTTCACAAACAATTACAAAGAGCAGCTGCATTCGTTTCCACAGTTAGAGTTTAAAAATCTGTAATGATCCCCAACAGAATAGAGGTGCAGGGGGTGAGAGTGAGGAAGGAGAGGATTCTTCCGGTTCAGATGTCCGTCCCAAGCCACCTGCTGATTGTGCTAATCCCGGGAGCCTTGGGCAGAGACATGCAGCCACAATAAGCTATTGCCAGTCCTGGTGTTTGGCTTCCCCTCACCCCCTACCCCCCGCCTTCTGGCTTAGAGTTTCTCATCTGTCAAGATTCATTAACATGGTGATGAAGATTTATGAAGGGCAAGGTCAGCAAAACCGCAGACTACAAGATCACTGTGAGTACCCAAACTGTATTAGTCAGGGTTCTCCAGAGAAACAGAGACAGAAGGAAGTTTGTGTGTGTATGTATTATATATATGTATATGTATTATACATATATATATGTATGTATTATATATACACATATATATAATACATACATACATGTATACATAGATAGATTCATTATAAGGAATTTGCTCATGTGATTACAGGGGCTGACAAGTTGTAAGATCTGTAGGCAGCAGACTGGAGACTCAGGAGAACTGACGGTGTAGTTCCAGATCAAAGGCCAGCAGGCTCGAGACTGAGGAAGAGCCATTATTTCAACTGGAATCCCAAGGCAGGAAAAAACTAATGACCCAGCTTGAAGGCAGTCAGGTAGGAGGAATTCTCTCGTCTTTAGGGAAAGGTCCACTTTTTTGTTCTATTCAGGTCTTCCACTGATTGGATGAGACCCACCTACCTTAGGGAGGACAATTGGCCTTACTCAGTCTATCAATTTAATTGTTAAACTTGTCCAAAAACACCTTCACAGAAAGACTCAGAATAATGTTTGATCAGTTACCTGGGCACCTTATAGACCAGTCAAGTTGACACATAAAATTAACCATCACAGAAACCAGTCCCCAAATCTCAGAAGGATTTCTTGGGAGCAATGCTACTGAGGGAAGCTCAAAAGATTGTTTCTGATCCTGTTATCCACCATTTTCCATCACCAAATTAACAAAACTCTCCGTCTTATTTTTCTCCAATTTCTTTTTGTTCTCATCTTTATTTTCTGTTTTCCTTTCCACATGCCTGTCATTAGCCCCATAGACACTGATAGGATTTGGCTGAGTCTCCATCCCAATCTCATCTTGAATTGTAGCTCCCATAATTCCCACGTGTTGTGAGAGGGACCTGGTGGGACATCATTGAATCACGGGAGCAGTTTCCCCAATACTGTTCTCGGGGGAGTGAGTACGTCTCACGAGATCCGATGATTTTACAGGAGGTTTTCCCTTTCCCTTGGCTGTCATTTTCGCTTGTGTGCTACTATGTAAGATATGCCTTTCATTGTGAGGCCTTTCCAGCCATGTGGAACTGTGAGTCCATTAAATCTCTTTTTCTTTGTAAATGACCCAGTCTCAGGTATGTCTTTATCCGCAGCGTGAAAACGGACTATATAGATACGTTTTAGAAATAGCAGGAAGATACTACACCACAACGGGTGCTGAATCCCATCCCTAACCATAACTAAGGCTTTGCATAGCCAAACACAGCTAGCACGTCCCTTTCTGATGCGTATTCAGGAAGCTCGGTGTTAGGTCAGTGATGTTGGTTGAATAAACCATGGACATTCATGTCTACCTTCAAAACTCTTGGGCTTTTAGAAACACTGCATCACCCACATAAAAATATTAGTCTCATTACTTTACAGTTGCAACTCCTTTTGGGATCCAAATGGGATTCCCCAACTGTAAAAGGTAATTGAGTGCTGCCAAAGTCAAATCTGCCCTCAAATATTTAAACATTTAAGGAATGTGCTTCAGGCTCTAAGAGCCATTCTGAAAAAAGGAGCTCCAAAGGCTTATGAAAAACTGTACAAACTTTGAAAGGGACAAAGTCAAAGGTGAGAATGCCCATGAGGGAGTGTACCTTTTAATGTTTATTAAAATAACAAGATTTATTCATCTTTTAGTCGCATCTCATATTTCTTTTCATATCCTATTCTCCCTAAAAGACAAAAGGGACTCATGAACTAGGCACACCCATTAGTAGTCATCTACAAGACAGCCAGAAATTGTTTCTCTCCGCTCTGACCACTCTGCTCAACATTAAACTAGCTTCCGATGGATGAGAGACAGGAGGCATGGAACTAAGTTTATCTCAGAGAAAAACCATCTAACCTCCGCTGGTCATCTCTGCAGGTCTCCACACATCAAGGTCTGCTTAAGGAAGCTACGCCAAGAGCTTTGCCCTTGTATGGGCAAGGAAGATGGGGTACAAGGGTGGGGGTCATTGTTCATGAAGGAAGACAAGTGATAGTTTCCTGTTCACCCCTTCATTTTAGGGGTCAATCTCATATGTGGAAGGCAAATGAATTTTTTCCAAGTCTCAAGTCTGGAGTAAACAAACAGATATAAGACGTACCAGTGAACTTTTGTAAAATAGACTAACTTCCTATTGCGTTGACTCTATGCGCAACCTGATTTGATACAATGCTGGAAAGAACACAGTGTATCATCCTTTTGCATCTATCCAGAATAGGCAGATTGGATGTTTTGAAAATGTTCATGCCTGGCCTTGTTACTCATAGCTTTACCTTCTCAGAGGTTAATGACAAAGTAATGTTCAGGCCAGTGAATCTGACCTCAAACTATGTCGCCATCATTAATAATGATTTGCAAAGAGTAGAACATCACAATTCGTGATGGAAGGCATGATACCGGCACTTAGGTAAAGTGTACTCAGGGTGGAAAAACATAGACTTGACTAATTGCTGGCAAACAGATGCTAGGAACTTGTCCATCTTTACTCACACAGTGGCACCCAACTGATTTCTGCCAAGCTGTGTGTTGCCCCAATTTTTTCCCTGGTAATGGTACAACACGTAATACCTAAACACCTTCTGTTATCACTGGTGTCTCTAAAATCATGTTCCCTGAATGTATAAAAATCATTCCTACGCGAGACAACTTAAAAACCACATCGAAACTGGGACGTTTGGAATAAAATAATTGCAGGAATGTAATATAGTTTTAGCACTTAAGGGAAACACGCACGTACTTTAAAAGGCCACCATTGGTTTAATTTGGATTTTCAAAAACAGTTCATCCAAACAAGAGTTCTGTTTATACTTGGGGAGGCTCATTTGGCTTGTTCTGTTTTGCAAAGCGCAGTGTTTCTGTAATATGTTTTGGTGGCATCATTTCAAATCAAAACAAGGAAAGGGGTTCTCAAAAACCAGAGGCCAGCCAAATAAGGATTTGCTAAGTCAATTGGTTGTTTGCTTATTTATATTACACTTTTTTCTCCCTCCTTTGGGAATCTGTATTAAAACACACAACACACACACACACACACACACACACACACACACACCAATCTAGGTAGAGATTAGAACAGAAAGGAGCACCATGTCCTCTGGTTCTGGCTTCTGTGTTAATTTGAAAAAAAGAAGTTTAATCTCTCTCTCTTTCTCTCTCTCTCTCTCTCTCTCTGTATGATTTGTATAGTTCCAAATGAAAGTGGATAGATAGATGCTGGGTGAACATTTTAAGATGTAAAACAAAGATACTTTCACCAAGTCCCACCTGTTCAAACATGCTATCATTTTTTTTTTTTTCTTAGGGGAAAACCTCTGAAGCTGGTTTGCAATTGTTAAGCTAATCTGTAGCCTAGGGGAGAATAAAGTCACCAAAACTTTATAGAAATGAAGGAAATTACACAGACATGCCCACCCCCAGATTTAACGTTCCACTTCCATGTGGTTTTGCAACACACGAGAAGTTTTAGTTGTACTTGGAAAGAAAAACACACACACACACACACACCCCAAAAACATTTGGAAGAAGCATTGCTGTAAATATAGAGATCCTCTCAGTAGTGGGGGATGCCACTTATTCAGGCTGGCAGTAGTTGAGTTTTATTAAAAGTACTTTTTCCCTTTACCAGATACTGCAAACACACACACACACACACGCACACACACATACACAAAGTGTGTATCTCAGGGTGAGGATACCTGTAAGATGAGGATGTTCATGAAACATGTTCAAGTTCATTCATTCATCTATTTGACAATGATCTGTGGACCACCTACTATGTACCAAGTCTTGGATAACAGAAGTGGTCAAGGTAGATGATGCCCATCTGCTCTTAGAACTCACATTCTAGAAGGTGCTTGCAGAAAATAAATACATTAACATATAGGCAAGACAATCCCAGATAGTAATATATGTTATTAATAGAATGAAACAGAGCAATGTAATACAGGAGAGAGACTAACTGAGGAGTGTAAGTGGCTGTTTTAGATCAAGTGGCCAGAGAAGGTCTCGCTAAGGAGATAGCATTTGACCTCAGACCTAAGTGCAAGCAAGATGAAGCCACCCAAGCTAGTAACCTGCAAAGTGTCTGCTTGACCTAGGTTTAATTTCCCATTGCCTAACCCAGTTTAAGTCTCTGTCCTGTCATTCCACCTCTTAATGATCCAACAATCACATATCCTTCAAACTTTTCTCCCACTCGGCTTCTTTAAAATTTCTCAGCTCCAATCCCAACCAGGGTTCTTTGTTCATGGCCTTATGGTTTGCTTATACACATATAACTCAATGGAAGCTCAATGAATGGACTGTTTACTCCGTCTCATTTTTTTTTTTTTTTTGAAACAGAGTCTTGCTCTGTTGCCAAGCTGGAGTGCACTGGCACAATCTCGGCTCACTGCGGCCTCCACCTCCCAAGTTCAAACGATTCTCCTGCCTCAGCCTCCCAAGTAGCTGAGACTACAGGCACGCACCACCATGCCTGGCTAATTTTTTTTTTTTGTATTTTAGTAGAGATAGGGTTTCACCATGTTGGCCAGGATGGTCTCAAACTCCCGACATCATGATCCGCCTGCCTTGGCCTCCCAAAGTGGGATTACACGTCTAACTGTGAGCTACTGCACCCGGCCCTGCTCCACCCCATTTTTTAATGTCCAAGTTCTCCCATCCTTCAAGAACCTTTGTAAATGGCACCTTCTCCATGAAGCTGTTTCAAAAACCACTTCCGTAATGTCCCCTTCCTTGAATTCCCATCCCAATATGAACATAGCTTTTTCATCTCATTTTGTAATTTCTTCTTCTCCTGGTACCCTAGTTATTTATGCATGACACCTGTTTCCCCTACTTGAGCGTAAACTCTTTGAAAACAGCTCTCTTTGTCTTAACCATTAGTATTTCTTCCAGTTCCTTACTGAAACTATTCCTCAACCCTCAATAAACATCTATGGCATAATCAAAGAATAAAAGCTAATCTATAAACACAAAACAAAAAAAAAAGGTGAGGGTTTTGTGTGTGTATGTGTGTGTATGTTTAATTATCATTATTGTATAATCGTATTTAAAAGCAATAATTTTCTGCTTCCTTTTTATTATATTTGCCTTCTTCACTCAATGTTTGGGTCAATCAATTGGCATTCAGTGTTAATGTGACCAAGTTTTCTGTTTCATGATGAAAAGAACAACTTTGCTTGTGAGAGAGGAAACGATTTCCAGCCATAACTCCAGCCAGGTACTTACCAGGTGGTCTATTTCTACTAATGGAAAAGGTTGAAACACATATCCTATTTACCAAAGTCAGAAGCAGCATCTTTATAGGGAAACAATAATAATACATGTCTTGGTTTGCTTGACTTCTTGTTGATAACCTTGCTGAAGAAGATTCTTAACTTATGTTCCCATTCATGATCTGCATTTCTCAACGTGATGTAAAGTCACAGAAAATAAAAACTAAAATGTACCTGAGGGGATATTTTGAAGATGAATTTGAAGCTTGGGGAGATACAATAATTAGCTCAGGGTTTCATCAATAAATTCAAGACTAGCAACCAAGACTCCCAACTGTAAACATAGTATGTTTTGATACCACATTGCCTTGTTCTCCACCATATAATAATTTTAAATGGGAAGAGCTTTCACTTTTTCTGTCATACTGTCTTTTAAGAATTTTAGACAAATTGCTTCTGGGGGAAAAACAATCTCTAATTACTATAGTATGCAAATAGAAAAAATCCTTTAAAAAAATTTAAAAAAAACCTATTGATGAAGTGTCATACCAGTTGCATCATTTCTGGCTCTGGGCCACCCAAAATAGAGAAGGTAGGTAGTGTTTATCTCTTTATGTTTCAAAATAACCTACTTTCAGGAAGAACTAAAACTGAAATTGTTCCCAACATCACTCAAAGGGAACTGGGTGCAATGACGTGCTATGGGAAAGTGAAAAGAAAGAAAGAAAGGAAAAATCCACATTGACGTATAGTATAGCCAGGAGTAGAATAGAGTTCTGGAAGGTTTGCCTGTTCCAGCAATAACAAGAGTTGACATTTGTTACATGTTGATTACACGGTATTGTCTTTTGGAGGTTAAATCAATCAGAAATTTCCTGTACAGCTAATAAAATTGGAACCCATCTGTGGTTTGCCAGGTCACGTTAGACATTGTCATAGGCCAGAGTAAGAAGGCTCGGGCTTTAATATGTTCTGGGCAGAAGAAATGAGAAACCACTTCTTTGACTGAATTAGAGTTGTTAGTGCAGTCTTCTAGTAAAGTGTTTGATGTAATCAAAAGTATTATTAGAACTTCCATTTATTGAAAGTGTATTGTGTAGCAGGTACTTTTCTAAACACTTCACAACAGCATCTTAGTTTCTTGAAACTAAACCTGATGCAGTAAGTGGTATTATCTCCATTTTAAAGAAACAGAAACTAGATCTCAGAGAGGTTCATCAAGTTTCTGAGGTCACACAGTTAGTAAACACTGTATTTGGAACTTGAACTCAAATATCAAAATCTCAGCTTGTATCCAATAAACTCCAGCGTATGTAGTAAGTGTTCACCTAGTACATGATGATTCAACTGAACACTAACTAGTAAGACATATTTGAAAGGCAAAATCTTGTAGTAGCCACTAAAAATGTTGGTTTAATTGGACTATTTTATTTTATAAAAAAAAATTATTTCAAGGAGTAAAGTTGTTCTGAATGTTTAAACCAAGTACCTCCTAAAACATTTGGCTGTTTTCTATTTTGAAATAATTCTCAGGCAACGGATACCATGTGACAGCTTAGATGAGCCTCAAGGATTTTAACTAAATTTAACTCAGTGCTAATACTAGTTTGAGTAAAATAACCAGCAAATGAATAACTCACTTTAAGTTGATTCTAATTTATATTGGCTTTCAAGGACTATCACATGAAAACCAATTCAGAGCTCCACAGATTCATTTTTCTTTTCTAACCATTTTAAAATTCAACTCTTTTGAGAAGTTTCTGCTGATTCCTTGTGCCAATGGCTACGCTTCTTCACTGTTTGGTTCTCCAGCCTCAGTGTATTCAATTTGCACGGTATTTATATCCACATATTGAGTTACCACTTTGGGAATGCACTTTATACAGGTAGATTTTGTGGGGGTGTGTTTTTTTTTTTTTTTTTTTTTTGGTGGGTGAATAAGATTTTTCACTCAATTTGCTTAAAACCCATTTCTAAACTTCATTCAATCTCAGATGTCATTGATTTGTTAAAACATATCATTAATTAATTTAGGACTAAAACTGTTTTTAAAGGCCAACAATTAATGTATTGAACAACGTTTCAGAACCATATGAACTGTTAGACTTATTCCATTTTTACAGATGTTAAAATGTAAAAATTAAGTACATCCTAGAACCCATGATATATATTTACATATATATTTTCTGACACTTGTAGGTACTGAATTCATATTTGGATTAGCTAACTGGTTGCAGTGGGACTAGAAAGTGTTTAATACCTTTGGATTAAAAAGATTCTATACTACTTTCATCAATAAGCTGATTATGAAGGTGGAAATATGTGTCATGTGTTTTCAGAACATAGAATCGTTTTTATTTTCCAAAAGTGAGGCTATGAAGGATCTTGTCAGCTCTGTTCATTCTGCTGACTACCTCAGTTAAAAAGCAGGTCAAATTGCCCAATAAACTTACAGAATTTTTGTCTTTACTTTATTTTGATTTATTTATTTATGTTTATTTTATATTTTCAAGGCTTCTAATGCTAATGAGGCCTTAGAAATCAGTGGAAATGCTCTATGAAATAATTGTCTCATAGCTACAAAAGCTAACTGTCCCATTTTGGTAAGATCAGCCAAATTAGTTTGCTTCCTTTTCACACCCTGGTGTTCTTAAGAAATTCTTGTAGGGGAGACATATTGACATATTACCAACTCCTTCTCATATTTGGTAGATCTGGTCCCCCTGTGAATCAGCCACAGCTCACTTTCTTAAATTCCCTTAAGGCCCATACTGGCTTGGCCCATTTTGCCTCCTGTGTGAGAATTAGCTTCTAGCTATCCTAGTGCTGTAGAGGCCCTTTAATTGGCTGCCTGATAAATGACACACTGTATTCTTTTTATTGGGATAATTCCCAGGCAACTGATTGGATACAGAGAAATGACAGTTACTGGAGGATTGCTGGCTGGGCTGCAGTCTTGCTTATTAAGCAACACAGGTGGGACTGGTATTTGTCAGCCTGAATTTCCTTCTGCATTTGTCTTTGTTACTGTAAGGCAGACCTCTGGCTCACATCAAGATGTTGAAAGTGAATTCTTACATATGTACTCGGCCCGAAATTTGACTTTCCTCTGAGGCCATGTCAATATGGTCAACACAAAGGAGAGAATTCAGCACCTTATCCAAAGGACTCAAGTCCCCAAGACTGGGAATGGAGAAAAATTAAGTTTAGAAGAATGGAGAGAGACAGTTTAATTATATAAGTTTTCAGATACGTATACATATGTAAATTCCAAGGTCAAAGCAACTTCTTTGGAGAATTGTGTCCCTACCCTAGACAATGCTGCAGAATTAGCCCCATCTCTATGTTTCCTTTAATGTCATGTGGGTGGAAAGAATGGTTTCTTCTTCCTAAAAGGAAACTAGAAAATGCTATGGATGGAGCTGGAAACCATCATTCTGAGCAAACTATCACAAGGACAGAAAACCAAACACTGAATGTTCTCACTCATAGATAGGAATTGAACAATGAGAATACTTGGACACAGGGTAGGGAACGTCATACACCAGGGCCTGTCGTGGGGTGGAGGGAGGCGGAAGGGATAGCATTAGGAGATATACCTAATGTAAATGACGAGTTAATGGGTGCAGCACACCAACATGGCACATGTATACATATGTAACAAATCTGCATGTTGTGCACATGTACCCTAGAACTTAAAGCATAACAAAAAAAAATTGCTTAGCTAGAGTGAAGGGGTTTGCTTGTCTACTTACAGAGATATTCAACCAAGCCCATTTTCCCCCTATTTCTTTCTTTCTTTCTTTCTTTTTTTTTTTTTTTTTTGAGACAGGGTCTTGCTCTGGCCCTCAGGCTGGAGTATAGTGACACTACCTAGGCTCACTGCAACCTCCACCTCCCGTGTACAACCAATTCTCCCGTCTCAGCCTCCTGTGTAGCTGGGATTACAGGCATGTGCCACCACGCCCAGCTAATTTTGTACTTTTAGCAGAGACAGGGTTTCACCATATTGCTCAGGCTGGTCTCGAACTCCTGACCTCGTGATCCGCCCACCTTGGCCTCCCAAAGTGCTGGGATTACTGGCATGTGCCACCGCGCCCAAACCCCTATTTTCTAAGCATGAAAAAATTTGAAAGATTATATTGCTGTACATGATGCACCATTCTTAGACTTTTTTTCCCAAGCCTATCATATGCAGTTTGCCTCCAGCAACTGACAACATCATTTTTACATGCACGCATGGACAGCTACAATTTGGCAAGAAGGTTCAAGTGACCTTCTCTATTTTTTCTCATTGGAAGGAGGTTAACTTTGAGCTACATCTATAGCTCCTTTTAAACCATGCACATGCGTGGGCTGGCCTTGACAGGATCTAAACCAGCCCAACGTAACATCTTCCATTAATGCGCATAACTACTCTGGGGTCTCCCTCCTGTTTTGTGGGTCATCATAACACACCATGCCTCTAGCACCTTGTCAAATGTTCTTCCCTAATTTAGAAGTGTTGTATCATTCCAGAGAGGCAAAAAATTATTGTGAGAATGAACGTTAAATTACACATTCAAGAAAACATATTCCTAAGGAAAATCAGGCAATGGGCCAAATTTGACTGAAGCCCACTCAAAAATATTTTTGTGCTTCAGTTACTCTTTCTTCCAACACTTAATTTTTTCCATTTCTCCAGAATGCCCATGATTTTATTTAACTAGTCAGAATTTTTAAATTGTAGCACCTTGTCTGGGCTGCTGTCTTTCAATGTTACTTAAGCTGCAAAATTCTTTCCTTGTTGCTTCTTTGTCTCATCTGACCCTTTCCCTCTAATCAGATTTCAAATTACTTTACAGAATAGAGGTAGAACAACAATCTGATTAATTAATCTATTATGTTACATTAAAATAATTCATGAGTTCGATCATGTTCTTTCTTTCTTTTTTTTTTTTTAAGACAGAATCTCACTCTGTAGCTCAGAGCTGGAGTGCAGTGGTATGATCTCAGCTCACTGCAACCTCTGCCTCCTGGGCTTGAGACTCTGGTGTCTCAGCCTACTGAGTAGCTGGGACTACAGGTGTGCACCACCATGCCCGGCTAATTTTTGTATTTTTAGTTGAGACAGAGTTTTGCAATATTGGCTGGGCTGGTCTCGAACTCTTGACCTCAGGTGATCCACCCACCTCGGCCTCCTAAAGTGCTGGATTATAGCCATGAGCCACCGTGCTCAGACAGCTCATGTTATTTCATGTCCTCATCCTTCTGAAATCTTTTTACTTCCTCTATTCTATTTAATTTTTTCAGCCATCATAAAGGTTAATTCAAATTTTCTTTTCCTTGAAACCTTCCCTGACCCTCCCACCCACCCCAGCACACTGTGAGCTCCCACTTCCTGCTCTATTTTATCCTGTCACAAATTTGTTGTACTTTAATTAAGTGACGCTATCAACTTTATACTTAATGCTCTTCTCTTTCATACGATTTTGTTCTCTCCAACTATTACAAATTATGTTATACCTTCTTGGAAGACAGAGGTTATGGTAGTTAGTGAGAGCATAAGAAAAAGAGTTAGAAAGACCAACGATTTTGTAGTCGAGAAATAGATGAAAAATAGTAGAGAAAAAGATGTTTTCTGTACTATTTACTGTGATTCTGAATATGTTTGTCTTTTCAGAATTGCGTTCATGTCCTCTAAAAAATGGGAATAATAAAACGACCTCTTAGGTGGTATAATGAGTAACTACATAAGGCAGTAAATAGAATTTCCTTAGTGTACAGCCTGACATATACCCTGTGCAGTAAGTATTAACTCCCTTATAGTAGGTGGGTGCAAAAGTAATTGTGGTTTTTGCCTAAATACATGTTTTTATTCTCAGTACTTGGCTCTATGCTTCACTTTCAGCAACTCATAACTCTTTGTTGATTGATGTTGATGCAATCATCAGTTTATCCTATCTTTTCTCTCTCCCTAAAAATTGGTTTATCTTCAAAAGATAGCCTGATGCTCAGTAAGTCAAGCTCTCTATAGGGAAGCATGTGATATTAACTTGAGGAGCTGCTGCAGACATTGCGTAGTATTCAGAAGCAGATCGAGGGAGGTCACTGTATGAATCCTGCCAACCAAGGTAGAAATTCAGCCACCATAAACAGCTATTTTGGAAAGGAAAGGCTAGAGAAACAGCATGCAGTTAAAAATTAATAGTGTGCTATAAACTTTTCCTTTAAATAATAAATTAATTTTGGATTTGATAGAGTTAGAGTCCCTGTAAGACATGTGATGAAACAGTTCCAAGGGCGAGCCAGTGGAGGCACACATCAGAGGCAGGAGGACTCTGTGGCTTCTCTCAATGCTCATGCATTCCCTCCTTTCCTATCTGCTGGGCTAGGAATGAGCATTATTTTTTTGTTTGGGGTAGTTGCACTTCGGTAGGTTTTTCTACAAGCTACCCCTAGAGGGTGCAATAACCCTCTTCCTCTTACGTTCTCAGCTAGAGACCGGGGCATGTGTACTGTTGGAAAGTTAATCTGTTCAAAGTAACAGCCAGACCCAAGTGGCTCAAAATGTAATTGCAAATAATTTGGACCCAATTTTCAGCCGATTAGCCTTATAACCTGATACTTATAAAGTGCCTACTATGTGTACCTCTTCTGTTTGCACAATTTTCCGGTTAGACAATAAACATTAAATTGAGCTCCATTCCTCAATTATTAAAAGTTGACCTCTATATTTCTAGGTTAACTAGAACGGTAATTTAAAAATCTGATATTTTATTTATAAGAACAGTGTTTTGTCTCATTTCCTACTAAAAAAGAATCCCTATTTAGTAACTATAACTTTTAAATTTGAATAGTGTCCTAATCTGCTGAAATAAATTAAATTTTTATATTACCACTTTATATATAGATTAAAATTGCATCTTTAATTTTTTTACTCAGACATCAATTAGAAAGATGTTTCTCGCTGAATATTTATACTTACTAAAACTGATATAACACCAAATTGAGGAAATATCCTCTCAAGCCTTAGTTTTCTTTCTTTTTTTTTTTTTTTTT
>NW_012098097.1:3912385-3914103 GCF_000951045.1 Mandrillus leucophaeus
GCCAACAGGGTGAAACCATGTCTCTACTGAAAATATAGAAAAATTAGCTGGGTGTGATGGCACACACATGTAATCCCAGCTACTCGGGAGGCTGAAGGAGGAGAATCGGTTGGACCTGAGCGATGAAGGTTGCAGTGAGCCAAAATCGTGCCACTGCACTCCAGCCTGGGTGAGAGGGAGACTCTGTCAAAATAATAATAATAATAATAATAATAATAATAATAATAAATAGATAGATAGATAGATAGATAGAGAGTAAAATAGCCCAGAAAAAAAGACCTCCAACTCAAAGCCAACATCATGAGGACATAATCCCAATTCCTTTCAAGTTTTGTTAACTATTCCTAGGTGAATGGGTGAGACTGCATGTCTGGTTTCTAATTGTGTCTGTCCAATTTTACTTCCCAAATGATGACCATGTAGGATCTTGTTTGCTGCCTTGGTCTCCTTCTATTTTCAATCCACACCATTGTTTTAGCTTTTGCAGTATAAATAAATATCCCAAAGCACATGTATGTATGCTGCCCTGCTTTTCTCTGGGTGTTTAGTGCAAGGCATACGTGATTTGTGGCTTTGGCGGCCTGATTTGGGTTTTGCCCTTGAGAAAAACTCTGGTTTTGATGTGTGTATATAGTAAATGAAGCATACTAATGGCATAATTGGTACACAGTGGATCATGCTGTAACTCCGGATTGCACGGATACCTCAACAGTGAGCTGACTTAGGAACTGCACGTTGCACTTTGCTTTCCGTAACCTCCCCAAGTGTGCCCTTCCAGGTGAGATGCATGGAGCTGGGGGTTGTCCAGGTTCTTGACAGTAGGTTTTGTTTCAAGCAAATGTAATATGCTTACATAATGAACACTGTATGCTACACCTCAAATAAAAGTGATTATCCTGGGGATTATCTTTGCCAGTCTCTGCCCCTTCCCAAGAGTACTGCTATATCAAAGCAAGGAGAGGCTTTGAAAGGTGTGAGACTATCCACTTCATCCATCGCATCAAAAGCCCCTTTGTCAGTTGGAATCGCCAGATAACATACAACATTGTTCCACTTAAGCGTAAGCCAGAAAGTGACTTATGAAGGGTACTTTCAAATATCCTGGTTAAAACATTAACTTGAGCTGAGATGAGTAGAGAGTCTTTCGGACCAAGGTATGAATATCTGGAAGGCAAAGAAACTCTTTCTGGACTATATTACACCAAAATAACTAGTTCTAGATAGGAGAGGAATTCTAGTATGTTAAAAGTGATGAGTGCATTTTGCATATCTTAGTCAACAGAGACTCTGGGTGGGAAAAACAGGTGTTCTTCTAAGACATTTTGCTTCCAGAAAAACTGTCTTCCTGGGCACACTGGGAGGGCTTGCTCACTCTACAGGGCCCTGCCAGTCTGATCTGATCAAATAGGGCACGGGAAAGAATTTGGCAAAACGTTATTCTGATGGATTGGTGTCATAATGCCATCACCTGTTTAGCAGTTAATTTCACTGTTCCAGTCTTCCTAGTAATAATTTTCTAGCCTAAGGAATATGTTATTCCATTTCCCAAAGTCCTTATATTTTTCATTGTCACCTGGAAATCCACACATTAAAAACTGCTTAAATCCTAAGGGAAAACTGGCGTTGAACTGAATGGTTCTCATTTTTCCAATTTATTTATTTTTTGGTCACTGCCTACAGAAGTTTTGAGTTTAAGTGAACATTGCAAAAAAAAAAAA
>NW_012098097.1:3917128-3919089 GCF_000951045.1 Mandrillus leucophaeus
ACCATGTTAGCCAGGATGGTCTCGATCTCCTGACCTCGTGATCCGCCCGTCTCGGCCTCCCAAAGTGCTGGGATTACAGGCTTGAGCCACTGTGCCCGGCCAGCCTTAGTTTTCTTATTTATAAAATAGGAGATAATATTTGCACATCTGGCATGTGGTTGCTTTAAGGGTGAAATGAGACCATCCATATGAAGCAGTCAGAACAATGCCTATCATATAGTAAGCACTCAATAAATACCAGCTATTCTTAAGAAGGGCACACAGTTTTGTGTTACAATACTCTATAATCTTTAATAAATCACAGCTTTGTTACAAAGAGGCATATCACATAATTCTATCTAGTCATATCTGATACTAACTATTCTAATAATTTAGGTGTCATTTATTGACTATAGACATATATATGTAATGCACATAAGGAATGATTTGAGACACAAGTCAGAGTGGTTGCTGGTAGGAAAACACACACACACACACACACACACACACACACACACAAATTTCACTTAGTCAATTTGAATTGTGTCAGTCAATGACTAAGAACTGGGAAATTGTAGAGCTTCTTACATTTCAGTAACACCAGTAACAATCTGTTTGCGCCATTTTAAAATGTTTTAAGCCAAATATATTTTGTATCTTGGCAATTACGTTATTTGAATCCAGAGTACCCACTCATAAAAGCATGATCAAATAGGGCAATAAAGATTGGAAACATAAAAGAGACTCGATATCCTACATGTGTCCTCTTACAATCCATCTTCCTTTTACAGAACTAAATTTATCTTAGAGACACTGTCAATTATCTTAAAAACAACTGTATTCCGCACCCATTGTCACCTTCTTCACTCAATAGAAAACAAGGGACATCTGAATTAACAAAGGGAAACTCTTTGAAGAACTTCCACATGTCTTCCTCAAATGAAGCACCTTTACCCTCAGAATGTGAAGTTGACAGGTTAGGCATTGACTCAGGAATTTGCTTTCAGGTGCTGGAGATCCCCATGACCAAATAAATCTTGCCTCACCTACTAACTGACTCTTGAAACTCCACTTTAGCAAACTCTTTCCTTTTCTTGCAGGTTTTCATCTGTGTGAGGAACATAACCTCAGGATATCATCATAACTTTATGATTTCAATCATTTAAAATCTAACACAACTGAAGAACTTGATGACTTATTAGTAAAACTGTAAGACAGAGTATTCAAAGGCACTGGTGCTCTGATAAAAAGAAGAGAGTTAGGCCAGGTGTGGATCACACCTGTAATCCCAGCACTTTGGAAGGCCGAGGCAGGTGGATGACTTGAGGTCAGGAGTTCAAGACCGGCCCTGCCAACAGGGTGAAACCATGTCTCTACTGAAAATATAGAAAAATTAGCTGGGTGTGATGGCACACACATGTAATCCCAGCTACTCGGGAGGCTGAAGGAGGAGAATCGGTTGGACCTGAGCGATGAAGGTTGCAGTGAGCCAAAATCGTGCCACTGCACTCCAGCCTGGGTGAGAGGGAGACTCTGTCAAAATAATAATAATAATAATAATAATAATAATAATAATAAATAGATAGATAGATAGATAGATAGAGAGTAAAATAGCCCAGAAAAAAAGACCTCCAACTCAAAGCCAACATCATGAGGACATAATCCCAATTCCTTTCAAGTTTTGTTAACTATTCCTAGGTGAATGGGTGAGACTGCATGTCTGGTTTCTAATTGTGTCTGTCCAATTTTACTTCCCAAATGATGACCATGTAGGATCTTGTTTGCTGCCTTGGTCTCCTTCTATTTTCAATCCACACCATTGTTTTAGCTTTTGCAGTATAAATAAATATCCCAAAGCACATGTATGTATGCTGCCCTGCTTTTCTCTGGGTGTTTAGTGCAAGGCATACGTGATTTGTGGCTTTGGCGGCCTGATTTGGGTTTTGCCCTTGAGAAAAACTCTGGTTTTGATGTGTGTATAT
>NW_012098097.1:3920199-3939802 GCF_000951045.1 Mandrillus leucophaeus
AAAAAAAAAAAATTGTGCAGATGCTCAAATCTTTGCAGGATTTATACTATTATATAGCGACTGTTTTATAGCCTATTACAATAAAATGAGTTGGATTTATTACACGCCAAACCACAACAACAAAAATCACAAGTTGGAGAATAATTAGCTGGAATAGACATTTATTTTATCCTTTTACCAGCAAAAAAAAAAAATTGTAATTTTATGCTCCAGAAAAACTCATTCTTAAATTTTACATCTGAGTTTGCTTTGCCAAACTCATATTGTTTTTAAGTAAATGATAAAATGTGCTCTTGAGACCTCCATCCTATAAAGGACTTGGGAAGTGCGGTTAATATGAGTCTGCTGTTCATGTTTGTTCTTGTGTATTTTTGTAAGTTACAGAACAAAATGGGCTGGCCATCGTTTTTAATGCCCAATTACCTCCAGTCTTTTTGTCCACTCTTTATCAAAATTCTCCTTCTGAGACAGGTTTTATGATACATATTGCAAAGTAGATGACAAATAAGTCATTGCACTTTAAGAGCTAGCATTTGAAAGAGCAGTATATAACATCCAGCTTCTAGACCATATCCTTGGCCCCAAGCAGGAGACAGAAAATTTTCCTGTGGTCTGAGTACTCACGTGAAACGCTTGTGACACTGTGTGATCCCAATAAAAAGTAGCCGCTCCAGGCTGTGCGCAGTGGCTCATGCCTGTAATCCTAGCACTTTGGGAAGTTGAGGAGGGCAGATCACAAGGTCAAGAGATTGAGACCATCCTGGAAAACATGGTGAAACCCCTTCTCTACTAAAAATACAAAAATTAGTTGGGCGTGGTGGCATGTGCCTGTAATCCCAGCTACTCTGGAGGCTGAGGCAGGAGAATCACTTGAACCCAGGAGGCAGAAGTTGCAGTGAGCCAAGCTCGCACCATTGCACTCCAGCCTGACTGCACCACTGCACTCACTCACTCCAGTGAGACTCATCTCAATAAATAAATAAATAAATAATAAATGGGTAGCTGCTCCATTCTTCTTTCTCCTATCACAGCTCAGTAATACCATTATAATGTCATGCTTCCCTTTGGGGATCATGTATTCTAAGAGCACTGACGGCTTATTATTACTCTTTCCATAGACTACATGGTGCCTCCCTGAAGGCCCTATCCACAGGTATAATGCCCACAAACCCCATCGCTATTGGAAAACTCTGAATCTTCAGTGGCATTTAATACAATTCATCAAACACTCCTTACTATTATGTATCGGAGAGTGCCTTTTTCTTAAACAATACTAAAAAGAAAAAAAATGCAAGAATTTTACCACATTATTTTGTTAATAAGCCCAATTATGGTTAAATTCGAGATATAAGTATCATAGAAGGAGGTGGTTGAAGCATACCCCAAATGCACAACACACACACCCACCCCCCAACACACATACACACTGATACAGGGTGAATTTCTCTTCCAGCACTTTCCTTTTTTCATACATCTAGAATTTTCCTTACCATGAGTGGTAAACTTTCAGGAAAATTCAGAAATACTGTCTTAGTATTACATAATGAATTTTCAATTTTTCAGTTACAAATATTTTAACCACCTCCATTACTAATGCGTGGTCTGCAGGTATGCGTCAGCAAGTCGGTATCTCAGAGAAACTGTCTTGGCTCTGAGTGACTCCAGACATGAAAGGCATTGGGAAAGGCGACATAGGTCTGTACTCTGGGCTTGAGATGTCATATCAGATATTATTTTCTGCTTACATTTTTATAGTAGAAGATCGATTATCATTTGCCCAGATTTTATCTATATCTATAAATTGGCAATGGCTTTTTTAGTTATGCAATTCTATTTTACTAAGGAAAGCATCTAATAATTCTACTGAAAATAATTTAACCAAGATGTCACCTTTGTCAGCAAGCAAAGTCTCCCTTTCTTCTATTCATTTAGTCAGTTTATTTAATTTATTCCTCTCCTTGGAATAGAATATAAAAATTCAACATTGATTATTTCCTACTAGGTGCTTGACTGTATATGAGGTTCAAGGAAACAGTCAGTATGAAAGGGGATTAAAGAATTGGGGCTGAAGGAAGGGGGGAAGACATCTCTTCTCCCAGAAACAGAGTGGAAATAAGCCATCATTCTCAGCAAACTAATACAGCAACAGAAAATCAAACACTGCATGTTCTCACTTATAAGTGTGAGTTGAACAATGAGAACACATGGACACAGGAAGGGGAATATCACACACTGGGGTCTTTGGGAGGGTGGCAAGGGGAGGTAGAGCATTAGGACAAATACCTAATGTATGTTGGGCTTAAAACCTAGATGACGAGTTGATAGATGCAGCAAACCACCATGGCACATATATACCTATGTAACAAACCTGCACGTTCTGCACATGTAGCCTAGAACTTAAAGTAAAATTAAAAATAAAACAAATAAATTAGTTTTGAAAAGAACATGCACATATCATATGTGCAAAGAATATTTGACCAAGCACTGAGAGTTGCTAATCGACTTCAACAACCTTGCCTCCAGGGTAGTTGGTAAAACTTAGTGAAATAATGTATTTATGTTGAAATAACTTTTGGTATCAAAAGAATAAGACATTGATTCGAGATAACATTTTGCTGAAAATACGCATGTACCTCTTTGGATGAAAATTACTGAAATAAAAAAAGAAAAACTCTAACAAAATTAATACCAATTGTTTTTTTCTTTTTTCTTTTTTTCTTTTTTTTTTTTCCAGACACAGTCTTGCTGTGTCGCCCAGGCTGGAGTGCAGTGGCACGATCTCGGCTCACTGCAACCCCAGCCTCCCAGGTTCAAGCGATTCTCCTGCCCCAACCCCCCGATTAGCTGGAAATATGGCAAGACTTTTTAAAATTCTTTTTGGCATTAATTATTGAAGAAACAGGATCAAGCTATTGTTTCTGCTGGCAACATACACACATCTTATGACTAGAGGTGAACTTAATCAATTCAGGTAACCAATTTGTTAAAGATTTGTAACACAAACCTATGTGGTGTGTGAAGAAACTGACTGCGCAGCAGAGTTCAAAGAGCTGATCATATAGCTTCATCACAGACATGAAACAGGCCTGACTGCATGAAATACAATGTCGCATAGTCCAGTCCTGAAACAGTAGTTGCCTGCTTCCCACGTGCAGGTTCAAGTTTCTGAGATAGAGTATAGTCTCAATGTTAAAATAACAATTGTAATGATTAACAACCTCTAGGTAGTGGTGTGGACGTCTTTCTACATACACATACAGGATATTAACCTTCACACTTCAAACCAGTCCAGCAAGCACAAACAATACATTGAGGGAAGGAGAATTATTGGGAAAATAGATCCACATACGAGATTGGCAGCAGCCTCAGGGAAAATGGCTTGTTGTAAATACTGAGTCATGAATGCCACCGTTTCTGTATCATTATGCTCTATTTCTGGTGACCTAGACATAGTCTGAGAAAATGGTGACCAGAATAGGTGCTCGTAGGATGTAAGTCATAATGTGCTACAAGGTAGAAATTATCAACAAAATCATGCTTTTCTGTTCCTTTCTTAAGATGTTTGCACACTGGCCAGGCATGGTGGCTCACACCTGTAATCCTAGGTCTTTGGGAGGCCGAGGCAGGTGACTCACTTGAGGTCAGGAGTTCGAGACCAGCCTGGCCAACATGGTGAAACCCCATCTCTACTAAAAATACAGAAAAAAAAATTAGCTGGGCATAGTGGCGGGCACCTATAATCCCAGCTACTCGGGAGGCTGAGGCAGGATAATTGCTGGAACCCAGGAGGCGGAGGTTGCAGTGAGCTAAGATAGCTCCATTGCAGTCTAGCCTGGGTGACAAGAGTGAGACTCCATCTCAAAACAAAACAAAACAAAACAAAACAAAAAGAAGTTTGCACCCCGGTCAGAGGTCTCTTGGTCTCCTGGTCTCCTTGGTTATTGTTGGGCTACATACAAAGAAAAATTTTTCCTTTAAAGTAACCCAACCTTTCTGAAAAGCCAACCCTCAAACTCATTCATGTAATAAACATTATGCTGTTTAATCCTTTCTGGTATTTAATGCCCAAAATGTATTTGCTTACTGAAAAGAGCAATATAAAACAATCTAATTAACAATACCTGATAAAATACTTTAAAGCTGGTCATGCTTCTCTTACCCTCCTTTTTTTTCTCATGATAGCAATTACAAATGAGCCTGAGACAGACCAAAGTTGTAATAATTTGTTAGTTTGTTTGTTCTGTTTTGTCTTCAAATGACAAATAAAACTAGAAAAGTATTTAAACTTAGATATTGTAAAGTTTTGCAGTTCATCCTGTAGATCTCGCTATTTGATTTGGTTCTTTATTCTCAACAATGAAAGTGTCTTTCTCAAGCAAAACGATCGATGGAAATGTGGCAATCTTGTATATACAGTGAATATGGGAATGTGATTAGTTTTCATTAGAACATCAATAGCTTCTTTAAATCTTCAAAACATGTTTAGACTAGCCTGCTTTATTAACTTGGCAATAAATTTTAGCAGTCTTTAGCAGTCTTGAAGTAAACACATGATTTTTATAGTCTAGCAAAATTATATTGGAAACAACCAGGAATACCTGAAGTGACATAAGCACAAAAGAGTATTATATTTAAAATCTTTATCAAATGTTTAACAAATCGCTTCATAAAACTTCAGTATTTCAGCACAATGACAAATATATATATTCTATATTAAAGCCTTGTAACTATTAATAAGTAAAAACCAAATTGGCTGTGAGATTACTAGGGATGAGTTTAATGCAGGGTTTCTCAATCTGGGCACTAATAACATTCTGAGACAAATAATTCTATGTTGTAAAGGTTGCCCTTGTACTTTCAGATGTTTAGCAGCCAGCCCGGTCTCTACTCACTCATTGCCAATGGTGTCTCTTACTCCCACCCCAAGCTGTGGTAACCAACAATGTCTCTAGTTGCAAAATATCTCCTCAGGGGCAAAAATCACTTGAGGCTCAGAACCACTGGTTCAGTCTAATACAAAATAGGAGTTTTGTTTGTTTTTTCTTAATCTTTCATGATAGGGTTTATAATTGCATCTAAGAAAGTATATGGGCTCTATCATTTCAAAATTACAGCGGTAAATACAAATGGCATTGAATTTTTTAAATATGGGATAGTAGAATCAAATTGATAGAGAAAATACTAGATAAGGGCAGATACATAGTGGAAAAACCTTAAAGTAAATTCAACACATTTTTGAGAAGTCTTGTGTTGAAGAGCTTATCACATTTAGTAACAAACGTGAACTACAAATTCTAAACACTGGTTTTGATGGTGGACCTCGTGGTACCCAAGGATGGGCTGCCAACCTCTTATCAAAGCAAATTTTAAGAGTACAGAGGGAGAATTCAGGTGATACTAAAACAACAAAAACCAAACAAAAGTGCTATTTTGGTAATTCATGACTTCTGAGAGTTGGCTTGTAGGGAAATGGAGCTTGGTAGAGGATTGTGGAAGAAAGCTAAGAAGATGCCTGGTCATTTTGTACCCACTTGCTCATTAATAGGTAAATGAATTGAAGACTGAGGGAAGAGAAGCTCATGTTCTTCCATTCTTGACATCGCAACTACATTTTATAAATGTAATACTATTGCAGATGAATGGGATCTCATGTTCTTTTCTGGCCCAATGCCCAGCACAGTGTTCTGCATAGAATTCAGTGCTCAATAAATGTTCAGTAATTATGGTAAACAGGAGAACCTAACTAACAACACCATAATTTCCCACTTAAAGAATTCTAGATAGGAAATGCAATGTCCATGACTGTGCATAAAGCAATGTTTCATCAAATCCACATGCCACTGATATTCAGAGATAGGATGTAATCTCATTACCAGAAACAAAAATTAAAGAAAGAGGATGAGGTGGAGGCAGTGCTCTATCTCCCCTCCTCATGATTTACTTTAAGGAGAACATACCACTAACTTTGCAACAGTCAGATATTACTAGACTTCATCTGCAACTTTCTGAAATGAGAAATATTCACTAAACTTTTTTTTTTCATGCTAATGGAAATGGGAAACAAAAAGTTAGGCTCACGGTACCTGCTACGGCAAGCTTGTATGCTTGCTAAATGTTTTGGCTACTTGAAATTGGTTTATGTAAAATTAAAAATGGAGTCGGTGGAATGCAGGTTGGGATCCTAGACTTGCCCAGCAGCTTCCCGGAACCTAAGCTAGACACTGAGAACCAAGAAGACACAGCAGACCTAGCACATACATTACTGAGCTGGAGTTACTTCTGATAGTTAATTAGAAAAGATAATTTACAAGCAAAACATGGAAGACTGCATAGAAATAAATTTCACAGGATTTCATACGTGCTTCAAGAACCAATGGTTTTCCTTTGCAATTACCGGAAAAATCCCAAATCCATTCTATGATCTAGAAGGTCTGCATTCTTCCACCTTTTTTTCTAAAAGCTTTCCACTCTTTTCACTATTCTTCAGCCATTTCATCTTTCTTGCTACCTATCTTCCAGCTTCAAGACTTTATGTTCACCATCCTTCTTCCTAGAAAGCTTCTGTCTTCAAATTTTCTCCATCTAGTGCCCACTCATCATCATCTAATGCTCTCCTAGCTCAAATGGTACTGCTCGAAGGAAATTTCTTCACCTTCTCTTTCTAGCTAACATTTTCACTAACCCTGATCAAAATGCCTTGTTGCTTACTTTCAACTCCATTATCTTGTTTTATTTTTTCCTAAAAAATGTCATTTGACTTTATTTTAATATCTACTTGATTACATATTTATTGCCAACATCCTTTTGCTGGAATGTAAGGTCTACAGAGTAAGAATTTTTTTTTCAATCTCATTGACCACTCAGAATTATTTTTGATGCTACATGTTCTTGATCCTTAAAAGAAACTCTCTCAGTAATACAGACAAGAAAGATCTCTGTATTACTATTATTCCTCATTAAACAATTATCTGGGGTAAAAATGAACAAGTAATACATGAAGAGAAAAGTGTTTTTGATCAAGTAATATTAGTCTTGACTCATATAGATATAGCTTGAGAATTGCCATCTCATGTTATGGCCTCAGGCCCAGGTGAGCCTCCCCCAAAGGCAACAGAAATATTACCCAGAGTTTTTATGAACAATGAAACTATTTTCACTTTTCTACAAGGGAAAGGGGCAATAGGGGAACTGAGTTTCAGTAACCTCTGAGTCACCATCATGAGAATTTGTGTAACCTACAAGAGGTCTCCCCTCCCTTAGTCCCTAAAAAAATATGATTTAAGAAGTAGCTTCTCTTTGCTTTGATCAGGAGGGACAACTAGGCAAAACCTAGCACATTTAAGTCATTTTAGATGGTGAAGGAGAATAAAAGTTGTGGTACAATTAAAATACTTTTGAAATTTAGACATTAAATATTTAAAAGTCAGACCTAGAGGTACTTAATTTCATAGAAATTATCTGCTGTGTTGCGAAATTTTCAGCAGTCTGCTAGTAAGCAGATGGGAGTATAAACTGAATCTCTAGCCAGGCCTCTGCAATTCACAAAGACGAAGAGCAAAGTTTGTTGCAATTGCAGGCAGATAGCTGAGGAATTAGAAGGCCACATTGGCTTGTGAAAACAGACCACAACAATAAGAACTGTGATAAAAACTCTGAAAGAATCTTTATACTTCAAACTATATACTCTGAAATCAAGCACATTGCCTTCATGCCCAGACAAACATATCTTCAACAAAAGGGATTCTGGGGCTTGTGGGAGAAGAAGATAGTCGGTGAAAGAGAAATATATCAGAATGATGGTGTGGAATTGAAAGGGAAAACAATGTGAACAGCTGTAGGATCTGGCTTTACACAAGCAGCTGGAAGGGAGTGTAAGGATGTCTGAGAAGCTCCAGTATCTTCTAATCAGCCATGGGAGAGAGGGAGGCAAGAACGTTATACATTCTCTGTGTGAATGAAGGCTTAAGTCTTGATGAAAGCTGTGCCTCCACCAGGGCTTTGAACAAAAGATGAAGGGAAGCTAAGCAAACTGTTTGAAGACTCCAAGTTGAAATTTCAGTTGAATAATTTATTTCTCAGCAACATTTCATATTCAATTACTCCGTGTATAGCTAAATGACTGGGTTTAGGCCATTATACTAGTAATCAAAACTCTTCTTAGAACACTTGTCCTGACAGCTGTACTTTTCTACCAAAGGCTTCATCCCTGGAATATAGCAAATTAGTCAAATCAAATTAACAAGCATTTATCGAGTGACTCTAGCCCCCAAATTCCTGGAGAGCTGAAGCCATCTCTCATTTTGTTTGTTAGTTTATTCTCACAGTAGGTAAGATGTAGTAGGCATTTATTATACAACTGTTGATTGAATGAACAAATGGATTAATTAATTTTCATTGCCAATCCATGTGCTTTCCAGATTTACATCTCCTTTAATTAGAGGAATTTCCCTTTGTGGCTCTGGAGCTATGACCACAGATACACACTAAAATTGAGGGAAGTCCATTTGGCAATTTCTCACTCTTTTTCAGTAGCATGTTTTTGCAGCTAAGAAGAAATGTAAAGGCATCTGTCAAGAGCAGCGGCAATTGTTAGAGCATTTAGATGCACAACATACCAAAAAGGAAAAAAAAATCACTTCTAAGAAAGCTCTGACCTGAAAATATGGATGGATTCACTGACCTGGTATTAAATTAACTAATGAGAAGTTCATCGGCCTCTGGGCCCAAGCGATGGGTCAGGAGGAGGAGCACAATCACTCATTTAATTAATTACTTAATTAACCTTTAAGACCAGAAATTTTGGTGGGATTCTCCTGAAATTTGAAGAACTTATTATTATTAATATTTTTCAAAATGAAACTGGCTCTCAGTTATGTGGTTACTCAAAAGGAAAGGGAAAATTTTTAGGATCACCATGGGTACTTTTAAAAATGGTGCCCATTAAAGGTCATAATATTGACACAATTTTCCAGGGCTGGTTTCAGTTTTCCCACTGAGTGGTAATTAGGTCATTGGACCAGTCCATCTCTTGACTGACCAGTATGGTTTCACCAGATCTGCTTCTAAATACAGTCTTTTGTAGGAATTGTTAGTCACTATCAGCTTTCCCCTGAGTTATTTTGCCTTTCCTTCAAGGTACCAAAAGCACCTCCCTGGAAACTTAAGTTTTCCACGTGTTCATAGAGGAAGGATACGCTAATCCACCCTACCACAGTCTGAATTTTCTACAGTCCTGATTGAGTTGAACTAGCAGTAGATCATTTATTTTGTGGCCCTTGGACTCCAGAAGCAGCCACAGGCTTGGCGAGCATTGTTTTTATGTGAACAGCCATCTCCTGGGAATAAGATCTGCCTCCTGGTTGGCTGTTTCACTCTGTTTTCTTTGATGAGTTACATTTCTTCACTTAAAGTTAAAAGAGCTCCTTTCTCAGGACAGTTGCCTGAGTTCACACAGGAAGGTGACTGGGCCAGCTTCCAGTAAGGAAATGGTTATTCCTGAGAACATCGTCTACGTAGATTGAATCCAATTGAATTGAAATCACCCCCAGAAAGTTTTGTAGTGTAACAAGTCAAGGGAATTAATATCACTCCCTGCCATACAAATTGGTTGAGTTGTGGCAGAGTGCAGAGATTAGAGGGTTAGATGCTCCTCCTTAACATTGCTGTTGGTTCCCTATGTTCATCCAAATCTAGAAAAAACTAAATCTTTAATATCTAGAAAATATTAAATCCTTAATAGAAGGAACACAGGACCATACACCAGGGGACCTGGATTTTAGGTATGTCTAGTTCACACCATTCATAGCACAAAGACTTTTAAGTTCCTAACATACACTAAGGGTTGAAATATCCCTTAGTGCTCCATCTTCATAGTTAAAATGGCCAGATATAAAGAACAAATAATGCAGTTTTGTGAAAAGGCTTTGCAAATTAAAACAGCAGTTCTGAAATTGGGGTCCATGGTGCCTAAGCCACTTTGAGTTGTCTGAGAAATCAAAATGATTCTTTACGATAACACAAACAGCATTTGTCTTTCCCCTCTGTGTTAACATTTGTATTGATGGCACAAAAACAATACTGGCATCTTAAGTATGAATCAAGTCAGTGGCATTAAAGATAGCCAATTTCATTTAAATCTTTAAGGAAGTAATAACAATTGTTAATTTTATTAAATCTGGATTTGGCATAAATGTCTTTTGAAATAATCTATGTGATAAAATGGGAGGCACTTATAAAGTACTCTGACTACCTACAGAAAGGGAAAAATACAGCTGTACAATTCTCTGAGTTGTCAGCTTAACTAATCACTTTTTAAATATAAACATCATTTTTACTTGAAAGAAAAGCTAACAAATTATGATTATTCAGAGTTGGGTATTTGGCAGACAATTTTTCAAAAATGAATGAAGTAAACCTGTCACTTTAAGGAAAACAACTGGTAGCACTTGTTGTCCATGATGAAATATAAGCTGTCAAGCAAAAATGAGCATTTTGAAAAACTTATTTCAGTCACCATGCGCATGGTTTCCGAATATTTCAAGACTTTTTTTGGGGCATGATTGGTGCTAAGAGTAACAGAGGTGATTGTTTAATATAATGAAACCTGTCCATGTTCAGAAGCTACACATGACTTTGTGAACTATTCTTCTTCAAATAACTGATGCAGGATGTTACAAAATCATGCAAGGCTAAAAGACCCATCTGATAGATTTTTAATGTACCAGAGTACAAAAGCCCATTGATACATCACAACTAAACTTTAAAGATACTAACTTTGAGGAAGTTTTGGTATAACATCAAAGAAGAAATATCCAGAATCATCTGACAGAGTTATTAAATTATTCTTCCCTTTACAAATGCACATATTTATACATCCATATTTTCTTTCTATAATTCAACCGAAACAAACTGTAGACACAGACAAATTTCAGAAGCAGACATGAGAATTCAGTTTTCTTCTTTTAAACCAGACATTAAAGTGGAAAATAATGCCATCTTTCTCTCTCTCTTTAAAAAAATATAGTCATTTTCATTAAAATATATTAGTCTTACATGTAAATATTTATTCTTTCTGTTGTAAGTGGATTAATAATTTTTAAAAAGTACTCACTTCTAATTTCTAATGTAATACATCTTATACTAGACAGCACCCCAATAAACAAAAAGGCCTTGGGTCACAGTGGTTTTTCAAAGAGTAAGGGGGCTTTGGGACCAAAATGTTTGAGAAACACTGCTTTAATATGATGTGTTCCTGCTTCTGCTCCCTGCTGGTGTTAATGACTTAAAACAAGATACTGAAGGATCCAGATACTCTAATATTTGCCGCTCTCTGGGATCTCCTGAAGGCTATCTGTCCAGGTACTCAGAGCTGTTGCACTAGTTCATGATTTATCAGGTTCACCACTTAATCAGGTCTAGACCTAGTAATAAAAATTAGAATTACTGGTCATCTGTTTTCAAAATCTTGTCTTACTGATTTTCCCAGTTTCAAGTGGATTATCATCCCATTTTTTTATCCTGTTGGTTTCTTAATAACAATTACATATTGTTTTGTAAAGGGCAAGGGATATTCATTGTAATCCATCAAAACCAAAGCCAGTTGACCTTGACAGCTACCGAGGTGATTACTTTTGTTAGGAGTGCTTTCTCCTACCTCTGAAAAGTTTTCCTCTTTGGAAGCCATCGAATTGTCCCCAAGCAATGATGTGTATATCTTAAACATTAGAGCTTCAGGATGTTCTGAGAAGATTTATATTCATAGTGTTCCATCTTCAACAAGTGGAGGTTTAATTACAATTCAGCTATTAGAAACAAAACTGTTTTCGTACCTGGATCTATCTTATTGTGGGCAATTAGCTTAGAACCATAAATAATAAGCTTAGTTGAAAAGTTAAACACTAACCACAGTGTGCCATTGCCTCACTCTGTGTTGCAGACCTAAACAGCACAAGACCCTATACCTAAGGGTGTCCATTTAATCCTTACAACATCTCCCCCTCTCCTAAAATAGGCATTGTTATCTCAGTTTTGTTTTATAGATGGCAAAACAGAGGCTCATTCCATGAGAAATTTGCAGAGCCAAGATTAAAAATGGGATTTGTGTAACTTCAGTTTTTTCTCTTTTTTTCTTTCTTTTTTTTTTTTCTGAGACAGAGTCTTGCTGTATTGCTCAGGCTTGAGTGCACTGGCTCACTGTAGCCTCCACCTCCTGGGCTCAAGCAATCCTCCCACCTCAGCCTCCTGAGTAGCTGGACTACAGGTGCACACCACCACATCTGTCTAATATTTGTACTTTTTGTAGAGACAGAGTTTTTCTATGTAGTCCACATTGGTCTGGAACTCCTGGGCTCAAGCAATCCACCTGCCTTGGCCTCCCAAAGTGCTGGGATGATAGGTGTGAGCCACCACGCCTGGCTTTTGTGTGACTTCAAATTGATAAGCTCTGTAGGTAACATGGCAAGGACAGATTAGAACAGGGAACTATTTCAGATACTAAACCCGTTAGGAAGTTGTTGCATTGCCCCAGTGATGACATTTGCTTGCTTTCTTTCTCTGCTCTTGAAGAATGATTCAAAAGTTTTCCAACTGTTTACCTGCTACAACTTCTCATTAAAAAAGATCTGTAGAGTCATGAAAACAGTATGGCGATTCCTCAAGGATCTAGAACTAGATGTACCATATGACTCAGCCATCCCATTACTGGGGATATACCCAAAGGATTATAAATCATGCTGCTATAAAGACACATGCACACGTATGTTTATTGCGGCACTATTCACAATAGCAAAGACTTGGAATCAACCCAAATGTCCATCAGTGACAGACTGGATTAAGAAAATGTGGCACATATACACCATGGAATACTATGCAGCCATAAAAAAGGATGAGTTTGTGTCCTTTGTAGGGACATGGATGCAGCTGGAAACCATCATTCTTAGCAAACTATCACAAGAACAGAAAACCAAACACCACATGTTCATATGGTGGGAACTGAACAATGAGATCACTTGGACTCGGGAAGGGGAACATCACACACTGGGGCCTGTCATGGGGAGGGGGGAGGGGGGAGGGATTGCATTGGGAGTTATACCTAATGTAAATGACGAGTTGATGGGTGCTGACGAGTTGATGGGTGCAGCATACCAACATGGAACAAGTATACATATGTAACAAACCTGCACGTTATGCACATGTACCCTAGAACTTAAAGTATAATAATAATAATAATAATAATAATAAAAGATCTGTAGAGTCAAACAGTATTTGTTCCGAATGACTCTCAATTAAGGTGTTTCCTATTTACTATTGGTATATCAATAACCCCTGAATCATGGCTAATCAAATAACTATAGGTGTTTGATTGAGAGGTGTGGTTTTGCATTTCAGAAATCAGCAATCGATGCATTTTTCTTACTAAAACCATCTCAATCTTCATGGTTTGATTCTTTATTTTCTTCTTTGTTTCAAGATCATAAATGGAAGCCTGAGGAGCAAAAACCTAAGGATGTGCTTGGACCTTCACTGAGAGGTGATCTCTGACCACTGGATCACTTTCTTCTGGAGGTAAAAAGTAGATGGCTGGGCACTGTGGCTCATGCCTGTAATCCCAGCACTTTGGGAGGCCCAGGCGGGTGGATCACTCGAGGTCAGGAGTTTGAGACCAGTCTGGCCAACATAGTGATACCCCATCTCTACTAAAAATACAAAAAAATTTTAGCTGGGCATTGTGGCAGGCACCTGTAATCCCAGCTACTTGGGAGGCTGAGGCAGGAGAATCGCTTTAACTCAGGAGGCAGAAGTTGCAGTGAGCCAAGATGCTGCCACTGTACTCCAGCCTGAGCAACAGAATGAGACTATGTCTCAAAAAAAAAAAAAAAAGTCGAATTAAAATTAAGTAATCTAATATGGGCCTAATCCTAGATGCGGAAAGTAGATTTTGACAGAATGAAAGAGCTCATCCCTTTTTTCATTCTTATACTATAATCATGTGTGAGTCTGTAATTCCATTCACTGAAAAAAGAATCACTTGGCAAAAATGCCTATAGAAGAGAACACAAGCATTTCTGAGTTTCAAGTTCAGATTTCAAGATTTAGCAAATATTTCTGGTCACACATAAAGTTGTCCATCATTTCTGAAACATGCTCCTCTTGCTCTACTGCATACGATCCTCCCAGATTTCCCTCTACATTCAGAGTAAAGTTGCTATTTTTGCATCTTAGCCAAGAAGCTACGTATTCCTGCCCGTGTCTACTCTCCAGCCACAGGTCTCCCTGAGACTAAAGTTGTCTCTTTCTTTCTAGCCATGATGAAGCATTTGTAGTTGTGTAGATACATATTCTTCTGATAATGCTCATCCTACTTTCTTTTCTTGGGATCATCTCCCTCCTCCCAGTTTTGTCTTTCTGGTGACATACACTGGTGTTTTTGAGACTCACCTCAAGTGCCACCTACTGACGGGTAAAACCAAGACTGGAACTCAGGAAAGCCCTTAATGGTTTTTATTTTTTTATTTAATTATTTGGTATTTTTCTGACAAACATCCTATGCTCACCCAGCCCCAAACTAAGAAGAGCACATTTCTTCTGGCCAGCTACTACTGTACTTAAATATTCTTCCATCAGAGTCCTTCCAATACTGGTATGTTTACATCTATGTTTCCCTTGTAAATTTATAAACCCCACATTGACAAAGGCCCATTTTGATTTTTGTATCTTGGGCAAATATCACAATGTTAGGGGCATATTACATACTCAATAAATATCTATTGAACAAATACATAGATTTCCTTTAGTTCAAAGACTTTTACTTCTGCTTAAATTTACAAAATGCACATTAAATCAGTATCCCGACTGATTTAAGAAGGTAAAACAAATGCCAGCATGGATCGCAGAAATCTTAACCTGTGATCACTGAAGGAACTGATTTTTCAGGATTAGTTGATACAAATTGTATGGTTTGAAGGATGCATGGGATTTAGAAACTAAATATTGTTATCTTGATTCGAGTTATATTTGAAACTGAGTCAACTTGTGATTTTAGTAGCACAGCTAATAAAGAGAGCATTGTTATAGTAACTGTATTTTCTGCATAAATGCAAACTTTTTTGTATTTTAACTAAACTGTGTGATGTTTTATGCTGAAGAAGCTACCTAGTCCAATGTTTGGGGAAAAAACAGATACTTGGCAAATATATCTTGAATTATTAATGAATAAATGAAAATAGAAGAAATTCAGTTCACTTCTCTGATTTTACAGATGATAAAATTGAAGCCCAGGTAGTTGCAGAACAATGACAGGTAATCAATCATCATGGCTCCTGGGTCAATATCTGCCTTTCTGTATATATAATAGCTATTATAAAATGTAAGGATTTTAGATGGACAGAGCACACAGTCGGGGACATAAAACCTCATTGCAGGATAAGAAGCACTGATCATAAACCCAATACATACCTTACATTTTACTGTGTGCTGTGAATAAAGAAAAGAAATGAATAAGCCGGAGTGTCCCATGAGGTGAGTACAGTCTTGTAGAGGAAGTATTTATAGTTCAGTATGATGTATGAAGTGTTAGGGGGCACAAGTGAGAAAGCAACTCCACCTGAGGTAAGAGAGGGGAGAAGGGAAAGCTACAGGGAGGAGGTGACATTGGATACATCTCCTGAAGTAGGCATGTTCCAAGCTCAAGAGATGAGGAATGACATTTCAGGCTGAAGACACAATTGCAGCTCATCAGAAGTGATAAACCCATATAACAAAGTGGTTCCCTCTGCAGTAACAGAGCCAAATATGATCTTAGCGGCGGGACATTACTACTCAAATGAAGAAAAATGACAAGTTGCTTTTCAAGCCATCCCAGAGTGGGAAGCCAACATGCCAGGAGCTATAAAGAGCCTCAGAAGAATAAGAGAAAAAGAAAAAGAGATGTACCTTTTCCTGTGGCAAAAGCACTATATGCTGACACATCTTGGTTCTGCCAGATTGATTTTTGCATAGGTTGTCTTTGTCATTTGTGTGTGTGTGTGTGTGTGTGTGTATATATATATATATATATATTTTTTTTTGAGAGAGAGTCTTGCTCTGTCGCCCAGGCTGGAGTGCACTGGTATGGTCTTTGCTCACTGCAACCTCCACCTCCTGGCTTCAAGCGATTCTCCTATCTTAGCCTCCTGAGTAGCCGGGACTACAGGTGCGTGCCACCATCCCTGGCTAATTTTTTTCTTTTTTCGTATTTTTAGTAGAGACAAGGTTTCACCATGTTAGCAGGTGGTCTTGATCTCCTGACCTCGTGATCTTCCCACCTTGGCCTCCCAAGTGCTGGGATTATAGGCATGAGCCACCGTACCCAGCCTGTATATTAATATTTTAATACACAGCAAGTATCTTTTTTATTCCAAGGGATTAAAAAAAGGTGATTTTAGTGATGTCAGTACATTCTGATGCCAAAATTTATGTTTCACTGCAGTCTCAGGTAGAGAAACATCACACTGATGTGGGATGCTCTCTAGACTTGATAATATCTAATGTTAGAAGAAGTTTAAAAATCTTGAGCTGCGAAAGGCATCAAAGAACCAATATTGTGTATTGACTCTAGGGAAGTAAACTCTTGGATTCCAATCTCACCAATGCCTCCATCTCTAGAACTCCATTCTTCACTAAAAGTGAGGACTGCTAAGTAAACTGTCTCAATGAATACTTATTGAGAAAGAGTTCACCTTCACCTCCCTGCTTCACCCCACCCTGCTCAGTTTCCTAACAACCACGAGGAAGTATGAGGTTACACAGTCTGAGGGATAGAAGGAGTAAACGATAGGTTAGGATTAAAATAAAGACTCAAATGGAAATTAAAATGAAGGAAACAGACATCTGAGACATGTAAGAAAATGACTTAGATTTCTGGAGGAAAGAGGGAGTTATTTAACAAAACATCCAGGAGATTAGCAAGAAGATTCCACAGATTTTCCATTCATTATCATCATTATCATCATCATCATCATCATCATCTTCACCATCATCAACATGGAGCACTGCACATTGTTTCAAGCCTCATAAGTAGATTCCCAAAGCATCAGTCAAGACCCACTACTGTTAGCTGTGCAACCATTCAATTCCTTAGGCTTTCTAAGCCTCAATTTCCTCATCTATGAAATGGGGAAAATAATAGTACCTAACTCAACAGGTTTTAGGAGAATTCAATAAGATAATGCACATAAACTTTAGCATCATACATGCCCACAGAACAGACTCTCAATAAATTCGACAGTCATCATCATCACCATAAAAAAATTTAAAACCTCAAACCTGATTACCAGTTTTGTCTAGTACTAGGCAATCCAAGGAGAGATTCATCATCTATATCAGATCAGACATTTTGCGAACGGTCATTAAGTAGGTGCATGGGTCTGAATGATCAACTGAACTGCTTTACCATCATGTGGAAATTGCCTTTAGATAAACACAGGGATGATTGTATGCCCCAAAGTGTTTCTTAAATTTTCTACAAAATGCCAAAGAAAGGCATTTTTTTTCTTAGTACAACATTATAGCCTTGGTACTTTGAGTAACTAAAGAGGTGGTTTTTGTTTTGTCCCCTCTACCTTGCTTGAATTAAAAAATTAAAAAAAAAACTCTAATACACTATTCTTGGGCAAACTCCAGCCAGACAGATATTTGCCATTCCATTATTGTTTTAAAGTGTTAGCCCCAGACACATAAGCATTGTTGGAATGCAATGGAAAAAAAAATGTTTTAAATCTCAAATGAGGTAATAAACTGCAGCCAGAAGCTAATTGTACTGAAACTTGAGCTTTTATGACATGTTACTACTGTAGTGGGACCACTCTGCACCACTTTGGTGGGGTTGTTGTGTAATTGGTAGTAGTTTACGTTGCAGACATATTTAAAAAAAAAAAAAAGATGTCAAATCAGACATTTCTGCCTATTACTGTAGACCTCAGCATAATTCTCAAAGCAATCAATGCATTTCATCCATTAAACTATTGATGGGGGGTATTAATTCATATAATGTTTAACTACTCACTGTGGACGTTCTCTCTGCCAAGTTTCTTCCACCCAAGAAGTCCTGAAATGTTGCTGCTCCTGTCAAAAGAAATGAATCATTAATAAGAACCAGCAAGGCCAGAGGCGAGCTAGAAGCTGGGCCATGATATATACAGGCTTCACATTCTTTTAATTGAGTGCTGAACTGTACGTGTAAAAGCAGCAAACAGCCCAGTAGCGTTTTACTAAGAGTCTGAAAGCAATACAAGGAAGGGTATATCCATCAAATCTATTTATTGAATATTTAGGGGATCTGAGAATACTTTTTGTTTTTAGATTATATATTTGTTAGACAGTCTAGAGTCAATAGGAACGAGGACTTGTAAGTAATACTGCAACCAAACTCTGCACCCACAGGAGGCCAGGGAAAATGACCACACTCATGTGTCTAAGTCTTAAAGAAATTAGGTCAAGTCTAGGTGAGAGGGCGTCTAGTCCCAAAAAAGTGTTGTGATAAAAACGGAAGAAATGGCTTCTCTTCCAAGACCTCATCTTTGTGTTGTGTTCATTTCTTTGTATTGTTATTCTTTTCTTTCTCTCTCCTTCCGCCTTTTTTTTTTTTTGAGACCACCTGTCTTTGTGGAACTACATATCTACTTGTGACTACAAAATGAAGAAATGTGGGTATCATAAAAGAGGCTTACATGGTCATAAAATCATGAGTGTTGAAGTTAGATTTGAATCTAAAGTCTAGTTCTGCCACCTCTTCTTAAAAATTATTTTACCCCCTTGAGTTTTAATGTATTACATCATAAAATGAGGATAATAATACAGATGCTCTTCAACTTACGATGGGGTTCTGTCCTGATAAATCTAAGTTGAAAATATTTCAAGTCGAGAGTGCATTTAATATGCCTAAACTACCAAACACCATAGCTTAGCCCAGCCTAGCTTAAATGTGCTTAGAACATTTAAATTAGCCTATAGTTGGGCAACCTCATGTAAAACAAAGCCTACTTTATAATAAAGTGTTGAATATCTCATGTGATGTATTGAATACTGTACTGAAAGTGAAAAACAGAATGTTTGTAGGGTACTGAAAGTATAGTTTCTACTGGATGCAAATTGCATTCACACCATTGTAAAGTCCAAAACTCTTAAGTCAGGGTCCACCTGTACTGACCTCATGAAGATTTTATAAAGAATAAAAAATAATATATGAAATTCTGAGTTGAGTTATTGGCATGAAGATGATAGTCAGTGTTGGGTAAGTGATGACTATGATAATGAAGAAGGAAATAAAGTTTATTTGATCAATTGGGATGGTCATTTTAGTGAACCAAAGTCCCAAGGCAGATTTGAGACCTAGATCACGATCAACATCCTTAAAACTCACTTTGTCCTATATGTGTGTACTTTAGGTACCTGCTGGGCATTTCCCAGACTAATGTTTAAAAATGATGGAAGATGGCCAGGCACAGTGGCTCATGCTGGTAATTACAGCATTTTGGGAGGCCGAGGCAGGCAGATCATTTGTGGTCAGGAGTTCAAGACCAGCCTGGCCAACATGGTGAAACCCCATCTCCACTAAGAATACAAAAAA
>NW_012098097.1:3939852-3944510 GCF_000951045.1 Mandrillus leucophaeus
TGGTGCATGCCTGTAATCCAGATACTTAGGAGACTGAGGCAGGAGAATCCCTTGAACCTGGTAGACAGAGGTTGCAGTGAGCCAATATCGCTCCACTGCTCTCCAGCCTGAGCAAGAGTGAGACTCCATCCCAAATGAGTGAGGAGGAGGGGAGTAGGCTTGATCTAACGTGTAGCTGAGAAAGCCAAGCCCATTTATGAAGCCTAGAAATAACGTTTGTAAAACCATACATTATCAACCTATTTTAACAGGGCTTAAAATATTCTGTCAAGCAGGCTAGAACAATTCCTTCCATCTAAGTTTAAATATATTCCATAGCAAAGAAATATGGTGTGGTTAGACAAATGTAGCATTGAGCTTATTACTTTGTATATGTTTTCTCTGTTTGAAAACATAGTCCTTAACCTTATCCTTATATCTGAAGAATGTTTAGAATTTTATAAAACAAGACCATAATCTCGACTGATCTTCACTGTGATCCTGTGAGGTCCTTGTTATTATTGTCATCACCAATTTACAGCTTAAGCTCAAAGTGGATTAAGCAACTTGCCCAGTGATCACATCATTGGTATATTCCAGAAACACAGCTACAACCATGATCTGCAACTACTAAGTCCAGAAATATTTCACTAGAGGATTAGAAGTGGGTTTATACTTTCAGTGCTGAAGGCCACAGATCAACTTGAGTCAGCACCTTTTAATCCAAACCTCTTAGGGAAGTATATATTTACTCTGAAAATGTTTCATATATAAGTGTCTCCTGGCTTTCGAGTATCTTTAGGCTCTAAACTATTTTTACATACACGTAATATAACTGATTTCTTAGGTAAGTGTTTTTCATCACAAGGAAGATTGTACAAGTATTCCAAACATATTGTCATTCATTCGTTCATACAAAAATACCTAAAATAAGCCTTTACTATGTCCTAAACACTATTCTAGGCTCTATACACACTCAGTTAAAAAATAAAAATGAAAATCAGATAAAAGTCACTGCTCTTTTGCAGCTCACACTCTAACTTAGGGGAAGATGAAATATATAAATAAGTACCATATACAATTTGTTTCATGGTGTAAAGTTCTATAGAAGAAAACAAAGTGAGAAATAGAATTAGGGATTGCTGGAGTGCTACTTTAAATAGCGTTATTTGGGAAGACCTCACTGATAAAACTATATATGACCAGAAACCTAGAAAAATAACTAAGTAGAGTGACCTGTTAGGAGGCTATTGCAGTATTTTGGCTGAGAGATGATGCTGGCTTGGAACAAAGGAGGGGTCAGTTTAGATAGTGAGAAGTGGTAGAATATAAATACATTTTGAAGACAGAGCCAACGGGATTTGTTAACAAATTAAATATGGAGTTTGAGAAAAAGGCAGAATATTTGGTCTACACTCTGATAGGTGACTGCGAACCTATTAAGGTAATGAAGAAAGAGATAGGACTAGGTTTGGGAGGGAAAGTTAGGTGTTCAGTATCAGACACACTACATTTTAGGTGTCAACTGGATACCCTATGGAAGAGTTATATGCAGGCAGATAATTCTGGAGTTTAGAGAAGAGGTCCTGTGGGAGATTAAAAAAGACAGAGAATTGTCTGTGTATGCAACACATTAAAGCCATGAAATTTAATGACTTCTAGGGAGTGTGGGGTAGATAAAGGCAGGGCTCAGAGATGGACCCTGGGACATTCATAAGGTTAGAAATTGGAAAGAAATAGAGCAACCAGAAAAAAAGACTGAGATAAAGACCAGAAGCCCTTTGCTTGAATATGTAGAGCATATTTTTGAATCATAGATTATGTGTAGAACTCTTATACTTTACCTCTGATCCTTAATTTTATTTATTCATCTATATCATGTCCTTTAAAAACAGTGACATAATTCCATATTCCCTTATCTTTACTTTGGTTTTTATTAATTAACTATTTATTTATTTTGAGACAGGGTCTCACTGTGTCATCAAGACTGGAATGGAGTGGTGTGATTTCAGCTCATTACAACCTCCACCTACTGGACTCAAGCAATCCTCCCGCTTCAACCTCCCAAGTAGATGGGACCATAGCTGCACACCACCACTCCCAACCTATGTTTTGTATTTTTGGTAGACACGGGGTTTTGCCATGTTGCCCAGGCTGGTCTCCAACTCCTGAGCTCAAGTGGTCCATCTACTTTGGCCTCACAAAGTACAAGGATTACAGGCATGAGCCACCATGCCGCACCTGGCCTCTACTTTTCTTAAGTGATCTCTCTTTTTGCCTGAAATCTCTTGATACTGCAATAAGAATTCCTTGAAGGCATGGCACAGATTTCACTGAGCTCTGTCTACTCCCCCCAGGTCCTGCTCGAAATGTTTGTAAGATGCATGTGAGTGTACAGATCAACTGCTGAAATTCAGAGATCACATCTGCATTAGGACTTTATGAATCCTGCTCCTAACATCAAATGTGAATGGAAAAAGTTTGCCAGTTCTTCAAAAAGGTAAAATTTTCCTAAGACCCAGAAATTTTACTGCTAGGAATATACACTAAAGAATTGAATGCTGGCTCTCAAAAAAATACTTGTACACAAATGTTTATAGTGGTACTATTCACAATAACCAAAGGTAGAAGATGCCAAAAACACATAATGAGAAAAAGAAGAGTCTCTTCAATAAATGGTGCTGGGAAATTGGATATCTACATGCAGAAGAATAAAATTAGGTTTTCATCTCACACCACACACAAAACCCAAAATGGATTAAAGCTTTAGATGTAAGATCTGAAACTATAAAACTACTAGATGAAAACAGGGGGGAAGCTTCATGACATTGGGCTAGGCAATGGTTTTTCGGATATGACCCCAAAAGCACAGGCAACAAAAGCACAAATAGACAATGGAATTACACAAAACTAAAAACCTTCTGCACAGCCAAAGAAACAATCAACAGAATTAAGAGACAACCTATTGAAGGGAAGAAAATATTTGCAAACCATACATCTGATAAGAAGTTAATGTTCAAAACATACAAAGGAACTCGAGCAACTCAAGAAAACAATCCAATTAAAAACTGGATGAAGAACCTAAACAGACATTTTTCAAAAGAAGACAAATAACCAACAGGCACATGAAAAAAAATACTCAACATCACTAATCATTAGGGAAAGGCAAACTAAAACTGCTATGAGATATCACCTGACACGTGTTAGAATGGCTATTAAGAAAAAGACAAATAGCAAGAAGTGTTAGCGAGGCTGTGGAGAAAAGAGAGAAAAGAGAACCCTTGAGGGGTGGAGAAAATATACATAACAATTGTGTCTTATGTAAAACATAAAAAATGCAAAATATGTTTTAATGATATAGCAATGGGGATGATACACATATGTACATAAACATATAGATATAACCTGTTAGACTACCTGTATATGCATACCATATATATGCCTATGTTTATATATATGTATATCATATGCATATATACATGCATATATACAGGTGTGCCTATATATGCACATGTATGTATATATTTATGAACACATTTATATGTTTATGAATATTTACACATACATATATTGTATGCATATTCATACATATGAATGCCTATATCCCCATAAATATGTACATTATTACTTTTTCTGAATCTTGTGAAAATAAGTTATAAACATATTGCCCCTTTACTCATGTACATGGTATGCATTTCCTATAATCAGGAACATTCTATTGTAATACCACATACAATCATTAAAATCAGCATGTTAGTATCAATAGTACTAAAACCTAATCTATACCTCTTTTCAAATTTTGTTACTTATACTAATATGCTTTTTAGTAAAATAAGAAACATTGAGTTATAACTTATGGAATGTAATATAATGGGTAGCTGAACATTTTTGAAGACTTTCTCTTGTATCTAGGTCATTGTATTTTTAATCACTGAGATAATATATTATGCAACATGCCTGGGGTGGATGAAGAATGGATTCAGGAATTAAATTCATTCAGTTACTTAATCTCAAATGTGGGTGCTTTTACACTGTGAAACTATTAATCATTCTAAGAATAGAAGGAGGGCCAAGAAAACAATTGTAAAGTCCTGAATATCTTTCAGCCTAAAAAGTATTCCCTGTTTGCTTTTTCTTTGATCATGAAAATCTACAAGCAGTCATAAAATTTGACTGGAGTTATAATCATTTGAAACTTTCAGGGTGTCTCTAAAACACTTTATAATAGCCTCAAGTATCATAAGTTGATATTTTTTCTACTTTTCCACTTATAATGAAAATAAGAATTGTGACTTTTATTCATCATTTCCACATGAAAAAACAGTAGAAAAAACTGGTGTGTTTATTCACCTTGAAAATGCCCAGCTGGGGTTTATTAACCACACTTTAGCTACTCATCTTTATGATGTTCAAATACAGATAAGATAAAATCACAAAGACCTCCCAGATGACAAGTCCAGCAAGGTCATTAGATTAGAGGGAAGCTGAGTATTCTGTGACTGTTTTATAGCTAACAACAAAGTATCTATGTTTAAGATGTAAGTTATTTGAGTATTTTAGCAAATTGAAATCTACAGCCAGTTTTACACCACCATCTATGATCTAATTGGCATATTCTCTCAATAGGGGATACCAATACTGCAAACTCATGTTCACAAAAGCCTTATATAATGAGATTT
>NW_012098097.1:3944560-3963423 GCF_000951045.1 Mandrillus leucophaeus
CAGATACACACACACACACACACACACACACACACACACACACACAGGTATACATGCACCAATACATTCAATCCTTAAATAAATAAGGTTTACTCATTATCTATCTATCTATCTATCTATCTATCTATCTATCTATCTATCTATCTATCTATCTATCTAATCTATCTATCTATCGACCTACCTACCTACCTACCTTCCTTTATAATCCACTCTAAGCAACAGAAATGAATCATACCCTTTGTAAAGACAGGGACCCAAACGAGTGTACTGTGTCTTTTGCCATATGGAGCTCACAGTCTAGTTGGGATCACTGGCCTGTGAAGAGAGAAACCACAAGCCAACATCAATAGTTCTTTAACACAGGTCTGAACTGAGTGGCATGAGGTCATGATGAACAGCCTGGGTGAGACTGCCTAGATTTATCTAGAAAAGTGTCACAGAGAAGGGACTGTGAAATCTTGATGGCTGAACAAGAGTATCTTAGGGAAAAAGTATTGGGAAGGACATTTATTTATAAACAGAAGAAAATATATATATACACACACAGAGATATACATACACACATATGTATGTAAACATATAGATGTGTAGAGTGCGTGTGTGTAATATATAGGTAAAGGTGATGGTATAGGTGAAAGGTGATGGTGGCTATTCCATGAAGACAAAATATATTTCAGGGGTTCAGGAAAAATGAAATCAATTTCTTTCTGATGTCATAGCTTCCTCTGGGAAGCAGTAACAGCCACAATCCCTTCAAAAGAGAATTTTAAAGAATATCAGATACATCAGTTGCCATACTCTATATCACATGCCCTCATTACACTAGGAAAAATTGATTGTAAAAGGAATGGACATCACATCCCAAAATGACTAAGCAGTAAACAGGAAGGTGGTCCATTAACTGGCCTAGCACAGTGAACTGACCCATACTAGATGGTGATGGGTGAATCATTTTGACTCTTTCAGCTTTTTTATTCTGCTGTCAGTCTTTCATCCCTGTGTACAGAATCTGGTCAGAGACAAAACATAAACTAGAAGCCATGTGATGGAGAGATAAGAGTGATATATTTTATATTTCATAGCAGACTATAAAGAGAGACAGACAGATAGATAGATAGATAGATAGATAATGAGTAAGCCTTGTTTATTTAAGGATTGAATATATTTGTGCATGTATATCTGTGTGTGTGTGCGTGTAGAAAATCTCATTATATAAGGCTTTTGTGAACATGTGTTTGCAGTAGTGGTTTCCCAGTTGAGAGAATATGCCAATTAGATAAGAGTGATTCAAATACTATGGACTGAGTATTTTCCTGGCTTTGTCGCCCATGACTCCTCATTCAGTTCCCTCTACCCACACCTCACCATGCTGGGCCCGGGCTTCCTTTGGACTCCACGCTCCCTCTTCCCACTGCCTGCATGGTGCATTTCGTCCACTTCATCAGGTCTTTTTGGCAACATCACCATCTCAGGGAATCCTTTTTAGTGAAGTGAGACACCTCTAGTCACCCTGTCTAAAGTTCTACCCTCCACAGATTTTGAAGTTCCCTTTCCTGCTTCCTTCATTTTTCCTTAGCTTGTATCACTATGGAACATCCCACATCTCATTCTCCATCCCTGTTTTGTTTTGCCTCTATTTAGCTAGAAAGTAAGCTCTGTGGGTGCAAAATTTGAATCTACTGTGTTCATGGCTCTATTCTGTGTTCACTGTTCGTTGCCTAAATTAGGTCCAGGAATCTGGTTAGCACTTGGGCAAGTTATTCGTCATCCCTAACTCCCCCTGATGCATTTTTTTTTTTTTAGACAAATTCTCACTCTGTCACTCAGGCTAGAGTACAGTGGCATGATAACAGCTCACTGCAACCTCGAACTCCTGGGCTCAAGCAATCCTCACGCCTCAGCTTCCCAAGTAGCTGGGACTATAGGCATGTGCCACTATGCCATCTAATTTATTTTAATTAATTAATTATTTATTTATTATTGTAGAGAAGAGGTCCTGCTATATTGCCCAGGCTGACCTCCAACTCCTGACCTCAAGTGGTCCTCCTGCTTCAGTCTCGGAAAGTGCTGGGATTACCCGGCCACAGATTCATCTTCTACTCTTCTTCTGCTTTGCTCTGTGTCCTGGGAGGTAGATTCCTTTGGACTGGATCCCTTGTCAGATGGCTTCTGGGTGCTTTCAGCCAATGGGAGGTACTGTGAAGTGAGTGTAGGGAGGGAGGAGAGAGAGGTTGTGGTATTTCCTCTCTGTCGCATCATTGCTTCCATTCATCTCTAGCAGTAGCTGCATTCCTCCACAATTCCTGCCAGGTATCCTGTTCCTCTGGAGTTGCAGCTCTAACTTGGCTCAAATAAAGCAATTCTTCCTTTAATTCCTTCCACCCTGGAGGTGTAATGGCTTCCTGCTGCTCCTAATCTCTAAGCACTGCATCCTCTCTAGATTTATACTTGTAACCCTATCTACATATCATTAAGTAGACCGTTCATTAAAATCTCTTCATTTCTACCATCTGCAATGAGTTCTCTTTCCTGCCAGGACTCTGACTGATAAAAAAAAAAAAAAAATCAATAAAGACTTGTTGAAAGGCTGCTGAATGAATGAAAAGTCTTGGCATCCTTCAGAAATTTGACTGATTGACTTTGGCACTGGAACAGCCATGGAAGAGACACTAAAAGAGGAAAGGCTAGAAGTCAGCACCAAGCAGATAACTCTGGTATGTCTTGCCAATCCTCGAATGTGTGTATGTAATGCAATAGCCACTGGTTAAGGAGTGATGAATTCAGTCCACCAGCAAACTACTTTTCTCCATTAGGCCAATTGATTTGTCTTGTTATTTGTATTTAGGTTGAATACTTTTATTTTTTAATTGTACCTTTTTTTCTGCAGTCTCACTCTGTCACCCAGGCTGGAGTGCACTGGAGCAATCATAGCTCACTGCAGCCTCGACCTCCCAGGTTCAAGCAATCCTCCTGCCTCAGACTCCCAAGAAGCTGGGACTACAGCTACATGCCACCACGCTCAGCTAATTTTTTTTTTTTAATTTTTTTTTTTTTTTTTTTTGTAGAGACGGGGTCTCACTATGTTACCCAGGCTGATCTTGAACTTCTGGGCTCAAACAACCCATCCATCTTGATCTCCCGAAATGCTGGGATTATAAGAATGAGCCACCGTGCCCAGTGATTAAATACTTTTCTGCTGGTAAAATATGGTGCTTGAAACAGACCAGAATGCTGGTATGATTATGCTTAGATATGAGGTGGCAGAGTAAGGAAAGCATTTAAATCATTGTTGAATTCTAACTTCTACTGACTGACTTGCCTAGCTTTTCTGAGCTTACTCATCTAGAAAACTGACAGAAACTCCATGAAGAAGTTATGAATATATATAAAGATATGACTTATGTAAGGTGCTTATCACTGTGCATGACATAGTATTTGCTCAATAAATGTTCATTTCTCTCCTGCTTTTCTCTCTTGTTTTGTTTTCTTTGTCTCTCTTCTTTCTTATTGAAGTTCCACAAATAAACTGGGATCAGAGTGATTTGCTTCTACTATTTTTTTTAATTTCCTCCAATATGTAAAAAGTCTATGCAATACTATTCTAGGTCAGGAAAAATAAGGGATTTATAACTTCAGGAAATTCAGACATAACAGAAGTTTACAAGAAAAAGAGGGAATCAGAGACAGACTCTGAATTGTCACTCTCCCAAGATAAGGACTCCAGAAAGGTATGCTCCACGCTGTGCAATCAACTTGGTATGCCTGATTGCTTGGCAAGTTAAGCAATATTCCACAGGCATTAGAGTTACATACCATGGGCTCAAAATGGAGCCCATTTCAAGATATTGAACAAGAGAATCTTGGCTGCTTTTCTTTGCCATAGGGGAAAATAGAGAGGCCTTCTTGAGACATTATTGGTATGAAATTGTTACTTATAGCTTTTAAAATTTACCACTCTATGTGCATGTTAAGACATACAGACATATTTCTACTCCAACATACACCTTCCTTGTCTTCTTTTTTTCCTTTGGTAGTTTATAAAGCAAAGAACATTCTATAGAGGTAGGGGAACATTCAAGTTTTCTATTCCAAAAAATTTGACACACTACAGAATAGAATAACAGACCTGGATGCATTTTCAAAGAAAATGCTGTTTAGGAATATATAAAACCCACATGTCCTTTTACTGTAAGAGAGTCTGCAACAAGATCATGGTACGTGTGCACTGAGTTGATTTTCTTGTGCTCCTTGTGTATTTTTTGGGCTAAAGCAAAGGGAATCATCCAACACGTTAGAGAGCAGAAATGATCACCATCTATATTGCTAATGATAGCTGCCAAACGAGACTGATGCGATTGTGGAGACAAAACAAGCTCTGAAATATAAAGGCCAGAGGAGCGTCAATAAGATATTTAAATCACATGCAAAACAAAACAAAAAATTAGCATGTCTCACATTACTACCTTTGCTTGGGTCTTGCAGCAATGTTTGCCATGCTAACCCCAACTTGTGTCTTTAAGTCATGCCCTACACTGCCTTCATTTGTCAAATACTCATATTGCAATAGTCAGCATAGTATTATCTTCTTCATGAGCACTAATTCCTAACTCCAGGGAGAATCAATGTCTGTACAGATAAATCAGAAGCCCCCATGGCTTTTTATTGTACTCATCAATTTACATCACTCTATCATTTAACCAAACTGTAAGCCACGGGAAGGCAGGAACCATGCCAAGTTACCATGACATCTTCCACCTCTACTAATGGCTTACATATAGTAGACGTTCAGGAAACTGATCTACCATGACTGGAACAAACACTCCACAGAGTTTGGTTTTTGACTTTCATTTCTGTTTTTGTTTTTCAGTAGCAGGATGTTTGGATTTACGGAGACACTAGCTGGATTTAAGGTCGTGTTCTGTGAAATTTATCTCAGGAGCATACTCGGAGGGTTCAATGCAAGCTTCAAATGAATGTTCGTCACGTTCTTTAGAGGATCTCACTTCTGTGCAAAAGTGCTGCACATGAGGGTGCCAACGAAATTAACAAATTAGTGTCTCGGATTTTTGGAGTAGCTCTTGAGCAAATATATGACCTTCAATCTTAACGGAAAAGCCCTACCTGCTGATGGGGTTAAGAAATGGTCACAATGACAACCTACTTATTGTCTTTCTTGTCACTGTAGTTATCCCTGACTGGTGGGCAATATTTACTAATGTCCTGACAGCCATATCTTCTTGTTAATATTCTGGCTGGGTGTGGTGGCTCACACCATAATCCCAGCACTTTGGGAGGCTGAGGCGGGTGGATCACTTGAGGTCAGGAGTTCGAGACCAGTCTGGCCAACATGGCGAAACCCTATCTCTACTAATAAACACACGAATTAGCCAGGTGTGGTGGTGCACGCCTGTAGTTCAAGCTACTCAGGAGGCTGAGGCAGGAGGATTCCTTGGACCTGGAAAGTGGAGGTTGCAGTGAGCCAAGATCCTGTCACTGCACTCCAGCCTGGATGACAGAGCGAGATTCTGTCTAAAAATAAATAAATAAATAATTCTATAAATTCAAAAATAAATTTGAAAATATAAGCCACATTATAATAATCAAAGGTGCTATGCTCTCACAATGCCAAATTATCAAATCTTTTGGATTTTATTCCCTAAATGACTCTTCAATCCATTACTTTCTTCTATATTGCTCCTAGGCGTAGTCACCAGTGTTTGTCACCTGGACAACCAGACACCCTCAGCAGGTCTCATTTCAATCTTTACTGCCTCTTCAACCCCCTTGTCCATACTTTAGATAGAATGTTTTTTGTTTGTTTGTTTTGTTTTTTTGTTTTTTTGTTTTTTTTTTTTTTGAGACAGGATTTCGCTCCTTAGCCCAGGCTGAAGTGCAGTGGCACAAGCTCGACCCACTGCAGCCTCGACTTCTTGGGCTCAGGTGATCCTCCCACCTCCCAAGTAGCTGGCACATGCCACCACATCCCACTAATTTTTTTTAGAGATGAGGTCTCACTATGTTGTTCAAGCTGTTTTCAAACTCCTGAACTCAAGCGATCCCCCTACTCCAGCCTCCCAAAGTGCTAGGATTACAGGCATGAGACCCCACACTCGGCCCAGAATGATCTTTTGAAATAAAGGTAAGTCTCATGTCACCTCATCACTGCTCCTGTACCTACTTCATTTCATTTGCTTTAAAATATTTAGTGGCTTTGTTGACCCCAATTCCTGACTCACTTTACAACGCTGTGGATATAACCTGCCTCCCTAGCCTTCTCTCCTGCCAACATCCTCCTCATTTGCTGTGTTCTAGGCATACCACCTAAAAACTCCTACTTAAACTTTCACAGACATCATTGTCATCTGGGAAGCTTAGTAGAGCACAGATTCCTGAGCCCTAGTCCACAGGCAGCGTCATTCAGTAAGTCTGGGATGGGATCTAAGAATTCACAAATGACAAGTCCCAGGTGATGCTGAGGCTGCCCCAGAGATTGCACTTCGGGAAATACACGGCTTCAACCTCTGCTAACTCTTTTTTCCAGAGAATCCTTTACAACCTGCCTGACCAGGATCCAGATCCCTGCTTTATCCGATCATAGCACACTATGTAAGTCTGACACAGCTTCCATGACCGCCATAATACTGCCTTTGTGTGATCATTTGATTATTTCTACCCCCAGATGTCAGCTGCATGATGGCAAAGCCAATGTTGGAATCTGAGCATTGTTATTTTCATGAACCCTAAAAATAAATATTATATACATGAGATAATGAATACATAAATCCCCAAATGTTATTATTTTAATTTTCTAGTATTATTGTTGGGAAAATTAGTTTATTGTACTAATTGTCATATCTTGATAAATTAAAAAATGCCTTCACTACCTTACTTACTTCTCTGGAAAAAACAGAATCACACAAAACACACAAAAACACACACATGCACAGCATTCTAGAATGAATAGTGGTACCATGACAAACAAGAAAAGGAAATTGGTGTTTGCCATTTCTCAACTCTGGTGGGCACGAAAACTAACTATATTGATTTAAGAAATGAGTCATATGGGTGGCCATAATCTCTGACAGTGCTGTTGGCAAATGAAAGAGTTGAGATGGAAAAATTCACTCATTTTAACAGACAGATGTCAACATTGCTCTGAATAAAGTGTCTTTTTTTTTTTTTTTGAGATGGAGTCTCACTCTGTCTCTCAGGCTGGAGTGCAGTGGCATGATCTCGGCTCACTGCAAGCTCCACCTCCCGGGTTCACGCCATTCTCCTGCCTCAGCCTCCCAAGTAGCTGGGACTACAGGCACCCACCACCACACTTGACTAATTTTTTGTATTTTTAGTAGAGATAGGGTTTCATTGTGTTAGCCAGGATGCTATCAATCTCCTGACCTCATGATCTGCCCACCTCAGCCTCCCAAAGTGCTGGGATTACAGGCGTGAGATGTCAATGTGTTTTACACACACATGCACACATACACACACATGGTTCTTTGTGCCTTCCACAATAATTAGTGTAAGATTCATAAGCCTATTGTGGAATAAAAATGATCAACTCCAGACTTAATGTAAGGGTTTTTTAGGCAAGAATTATGTAAGATTGTTACTAAAGTTGTATTCACACAACAAACATTTGGCATTCATTAGGTGCATTTTTTTACGGGACTGATAAGATGTCTAAGGCACATTTCTACCCTCAAGTAATTTACAGTGCGGGTATATGAAAAAACAACTATTAAAGAAGTGAATATGTAATACACACATAAAAATAAGTGACTATATAACACATATAAAAAATGAGTATGTGTTATGTTATTAAATACCATTTAACAAAGTTAAGCGAAGAGAGTCATCTCTTCTTAAAAGGGAATGAGGGAGAGTAGAATGTTTCTTGGAGGAACAAAATTTAATTAGGAATTGAAAGGTTGAGTAGCATTTTGATAGAAGTGGAAGTAGAATGAAGAAAAAGGACTGCTCTTCCAGAAAAGAGAATGTGTATTGTAATTAAACCACCTGAAGACCTTCATGAACTGTGACATACTGACATACACACTTCTCTTGGTTTAAAGGCGAGGAGTGTTGGGTCCATCACAACAGCTGCATGATCTACCTTGTCCTCACTTAGATGTTGTGAGGCTCAGATGTGAAAAGCCAGAGCCAGTGCTCTCAACTCTGAGGCTCTGTGGCCCCCATCAGGAATTCAGGGACTCCTCATGGGAGACTGAGTTCCATTCACATTTCTTCCATCCATGTTTTCCCTTGACAGCTAGTCAATCACCCCAGTCAACAATGCTACTCCTTCAGTTCTTTTTCTGTAGTACCATAAATAGGTCATTATGTTTAAATCAGATCCCCTTTATTGGGATCTTCTAGAGAATATTCATATGGGAAAAAATAATTTTAAATATTGGGTAATTGTGGAGAAGCCCATCTACACATCTTTCCACAGGACTCTTGTCATCAATCTTTAAGATCCATTACTTGTTCATTTGGCAAAATATCATGACATGTTTCTCTATGCCTACATAGCAGATGCCGGTCAATGTCCTGCTCACTCACATTCCTGTGTCCTTATTATTTCAGTGAATGCTGTCAACATCAAACTGCCAAATCCTGCTTTCTCTCTCTCTGTGGGCTTTGGGCTTTTTCTTGCACCCAAAGCACATTTTGCCACCTAACTGGTAGGAGTAATTGACTTTGATTATCATTAAGAAATAACATTATACAATGGAACCAGGAGCATATATAGAACTCAGGACACTCACTGAATGTATCTTGCTGATTCCATGCCTGGCCATACTTTAGACAGAATGATTTTGTCGCATTCTTGCAATTGCAAGAATGTGCAATTGTAACAGTTACAGCTCGACAAGGGCAAAGCAAACAAAAGTTCAGACCTTTCGATCTCCCGTGATGAAGGTCTGAGCCTTCTACTTGGCAGGCATCCTAGATCAGCAGAAATGGACAAGGATGAGGGATGTCTAGAATGGTAGAATGGGTAGAAAGGAGAGAAGAAAAGGAATATTGATGGCAGCCTTGAAATCAACCGAAGCAGACAATGGTTTCTCTCACTATCCCTCCTGTTGTGTGTTATTTAATGACTTAATAAACACTGTCTGTCCACCACCTTGAAAAATCAATATAGGATAAAATGAAATGAACACAGGGCATACAGAGATCTGAGCAGGTGGATTTTAGTGGATGACTTTAGTGCTCCATCGACACCTCACCTTCCTTACCACTTCACTGCAGCTGCGGGCACCTGCATTTCTTTGAGGGTTTTTCTTGCTCTAGAGATTGCTTTGCTGCCAGCATGGCAAACTGAAGTAGAGAATTAAAAACCTCTAGAAGCAGCTCTCAATATAAGTGACTAGAGTTTGTCTATGATTTCCCTCGGTGACCTCACCCTCCTTGGGGAGTGACTCTAAGTCATGTGGTTTTATTAATTTGATCTGAATCTCTGATTCCTAGAGTTTTCCCAATAGGATGAATCTCTGTGTACCCGCACTTGTTACTGGCTTGGCAGCACACTCTTTCTTGGCTGCTTTCCCTTCCTTGTCTTGCTTCCGTACTCCCCCATGGATGTTTTCTTTCACTCTCCAAATAAAATAATTTTATTCAAATATTTGAGTTAGTTTCTACTTCTGGGGAACCCAAACTTATGTAGTCTGGGGCTTGTTGTCAGGTCATACTGTTGGCTGTTGCCCAGGAAATGGTGTAGATCTGAACTTTAGGTCAATGACCTTCCCAGGAAATACGGACAGAGAGACATAACACTCATAACTTTACGGGCAGAAATCCACATCTCCACTCTCTTTCAAGGTCACCTGTGAATTGGGTTGTCAGGCTTCAGCAGGTGATTTTGGGTTTCTGGCGTATTACCTAGGTCCTTATGAGAAATTAAATAGATTATAGAAAAGAGGGCCTGGCGCAGTGGCTCATGCCAGTAATCCCAGCACTTTGGGAGGCTGAGGAGGGTGGATCACCTGAAGTCAGGAGTTTGAGACCAGCCTGGCCAACGTGGTGAAACCCAGTCTCTACTTAAAAATACAAAAATTAGCTGGGTGTGGTGGTGGGTGCCTGTAGTCCTAGCTACTCAGGAGGCTGAGGCAGGAGAATTGCTTGAACATGGGAGTTGGAGGTTGCAGTGAGCCAAAGTCATTCTACTGCTCTCCAGCCTGGGTGACAGAGTGAGACTTCATCTTAAAAAAGAAAAAAGAAAAAAAAAATAAAAGAAAAGAAAAAAGAAAAAGAAAAGAAAATAGTCATGCTCTTGTCGGGTGATTGCCTCACAATGCAGGTGGCAATGGGACAGAAAGCATAATTATTTTTTTTTCCTTCTTACATTTTTTTTCAAATGCTGACTCTTAACATTTCACAACACAGTTTATGACATTCTTTAGTTGTAAATGTATTCTTTTTGTATTTTAAAGGACAATATGTATTGATACAGAAATTAGATCAATCAGCTATAGTAATAAACTCAGTTTACATCATTTTCTTGGAGTTAAGACACGTATTTCAGACCTTAAATCCTATAATCAGTATTACGTGCTAAGAGCGTACACCTGACTCAAATTGCAACAATCCACTTTTCTCCTCCATAAATTCTGAGTTGGGATTTAAAAGCGTTGGTCATTGAAATGGGAAGCTCAACTGGGGCACTGAAATGGAGAGCTTGCCTGAGAAGATTCTATTTAATTCTATGCATGCTCAAGAAAACAAAGCTAGAAATCCTAGAAAGCTGAGGAGGAGAAGAATAAACCCCAGCTGTAAGAGACACAGAAAGGAGAGACAGTGCAAGGAGAGCTTCGAAGAAAGTAATCTTGTTTTTAATTATTTCTTGGTACCAACTTTCAGGCTTTTGTGAGGTCCTCCTGTTTTTCTTTCTTTTGAATCTGTAGCTACTCCTGTACCTTAGAACAATTTCCCCTTTTTGGTGTTAAGATTACTTGAGGGATTTTTCAATGATTTAAAACCAGAACAGCTTTGGTGAAAAGAACTGCACTCTACTCTAAGTTCAAGAAGAATGAAGACCATCATTTTCTTGGTTTTCAGTGCACCTAACACAATACTTGGCATATAATAGACTCTCAATAAGCATTTGCCAGGAAAAAAAAAATGAATGAAAAATGTTAATTAGCTTCAGCAAAAGCACCAAGAAGCATGTGCACTTTTCATAATGCGAAAAGTCTTTCTACCAATAGAAAGCGGTTGACCTGGGTTCAGCCATGGACAGGGCTGGAATGCTCAGGCATTAGGTTTATTTTAATCAGTAATTGCCCACTCATTTAATCCATCTGAAAAACAGTCTTAACTGCCGCCCAAATTATTGGTGTGTATTTCTCCAGGATATGTAGTGAGGTATTAATTCACCTTGAAACATTTAGGCCTCTTTATCACTCTCAGATGTTTAAAGTGGCTCAGCAGAAGAAAGGGACGAAGTGGAGTTTAGAATGGGTCAACCAGAGAAATGAGCTCTCAATCTTCGGCAAATCCAGCACTTCATCAAACCCTATGGGAAGAGCTGAGTGTTGTAGGCTGTTGTTTCTTGAAATGTTCGTTAAGGAAAGACCAAACTTAGCAAATGCTGAAGTCCTTCTTGTAATGTTTTATGATTGTTATAGTATTTGGTAACTTCTGTTCCCCTCTGGCTGTGATGTGAGAGGTTCCTCCCACCACATCCCCCCCATGACAGCAATCTCTAGCTGTAAAATAGTAAGACCGTCAGCCAGCAATAATTTGCAATCCAAACAGACTTGACGCTCCCTGACATTTATTGAAACCTCAGACCCCGTGCACTGGTTTCGTTTTCCTCCCTTCGCTCTGTTTTTACAGACAGACAAGTGCTTAGATTTAGGCTTAATAATGAGGAGAAATTTCTTCTTGGCCTCCTCTTGCTTGTGTTGGCTGCACTGGGGCTTGCAACAGATGGGTGGTTGGAGTTAATTACACTAAATGGTGAGAACATTATTTGACCTCACTGGTTCAGCCCCAGAGGCTGTGTGCCTCCTCACAGACATAGGCAGATGGAATGCCTCACAGGCTGGGCAAAGGGCAGAAGCCATGGAGGGAGAGAGCTCTTCCCTTAAAAGCAGACAGACACGGGTTTCACTCCCTAACACAGCTCAGAATCCTGGGCTCTTTTATATGCATAAACCAGCAAAGTGCAAAGAAACACAAGGTGGTAACGAGGATTAGGAAAATTAGGAAAACACATTTTAACTGACGGGATGACTCTCCAGGGGACCAGTCATCTTCCAAAATGATAGGTTTCATCCTTTTATCCAGGAAAGAATAATAGAAAAGCTTCAACACACATGTGACTCTGACAAGCCCAAAAGGAATTCTTACCACATGTGTCATTGCAGGAGACTTGGTGACAACCGTATTATATTTGAGAACCCAGTGATAACTATATATTATTTAACTCAGTGCATAATATGTAGTGCCCTGTGAATAGTCTCGCCCTTGCTATTTTAAATGATGATGGTGACAATAACAATAAGCCCACGGTCTTGTTATTCTAGAGATAACCTGGCATTCGTGAGTCTCAGCGTAAAAAATTAACCAATACACCTAGGTACAGTGGAGATTTACTTACAAATAGTTTGTTGGTACATCACAACACAACTTCCAGTGTACTAAATTATATCTCACTCTAGAGTCTAATGAGGCCAGGGAGAGATAACATTAAGTTGTTGACTTAATACAGACAGCAAGATTTCTGTTCCTAGATTTGGGCCTCACTGTTCTATGTCAATTCCATGCAGATAATTCAGTATGTTCTGGAACTCTGCAGGCAGTAATGGCTTATATGATCTGTCTGGCAATATTGACTCCATAAAATAGCATTGTACAGCACCATATTTTTAAGAGCCTGCTAGAATAGTTGCTTATAGTCTCACTGTCAAATAATTTCTGCTCTGACACAGTTTATGAAACACATCAAGTTAATAGGAGAGGTAAGAGGTAAGTAGCAGCCCCTAAGATGTTACCCACTCTTGTCTAAGAGGCAATGGTCTTCGTTGTTCTTTTTTCTTATTTTAACATCTTTCTTTCTGTACTATGGTGAGTGTCATCTTACCCCTGTCTATCCAGGGTCGAAAATGATCAAAGACAAATGAAGCGATATTACACCGCAACATACCAAGAATGTCTTGGTAATGTTTCAGAAAATAATGGCCAAGGATTAGGTTTTACTTGGAGTAAGAGCCTAACTGCATCCTTTTCAAAGTAATTTGATTCATTCTGTTCAATAATCACACTCTATCACTCTATTTCTTCTCAACGAATACATACTAGATTGTCATTACATTATATGAGCAACATACATTGTTAGTACAACTCACCTCCACCCATGTATAAACGACTCAAAGCATATGTACCTTGTAAATCGGTAGCATCTTTCTCACAGAGGTAGCATATGATTGCAAGTGTTATGTTCATATCTTGAATGAGAAAGGATACAGAAATTACCCTGTGGTATTTAAACCTCATAAAACAAATACTGCCGCGCATAAAAGGAATTGGTTTTGCAAAATGTTTATACAAAACAAGTGTACAATGCATATTTTCCCCAGTAAAAGATAATTAAGTGGTAGAGTGTGCTTTTACAGTGCAGAGCCAATGACATTCAAGAGTTTAAATATTATTATATTATCACCTGTATGAAAATATGGAGCACATACAGATATAAACTATACTTAAAAGGCTTAAAAACGTTTTTTAAACATACTTTAAGTTCTGGGGCACAGGTGCAGAATATGCAGGTTTGCTACAAAGGTATACACATGCCGTGGTGGTTTGCTGCACCCATCAACCCATCACCTATGTTAGTTATTTCTCCTAATGCTATCCCTCCCCTAGCCCCCCACCCCCCAACAGGTCCTGGTGTGTGATGTTCCCCTCCCTGTGTCCATGTGTTCTCATTCTTCAACTCCCATTTATGAGTGAGAACATGCGGTGTTTGGTTTTCTGTTCTTGTGATAGTTTGCTGAGAATGATGGTTTCCAGCTTCATCCATGTTCCTGCAAAGGACATGAACTCATCTTTTTTATGGCTGCATAGTATTCCATGGTGTATATGTGCCACATTTTTTTTATCCAGTCTATCATTGATGGACATTTGGGTTGGTTCCACGTCTTTGCTATTGTGAATAGTATCGCAATAAACATACATGTGTATGTATCTTTACAGTAGAATGATTTATGGTGTTTATTGACATGACTGCTTTCAGAACTAAAATGATAGTAGCTGAATTATAGACTTTATTGCAACAGAATCTGTGAGATAGAAGCAGTGCATAAGAGAACTTCAGGACTAAACAATAAGTAAGAAGTGAAGTTAGGCAACAAGAAGACAGGGGCAAAGATAAATTTTTAAAAATGCTATTTTAAGCCCAAGACGACGATTTCAGGGAAAAGTTGGAGACAGTTACTTTTCTCGGTATTTACTAGTTGCACGCATGCATCTTTGGAGAGAGGATCTGTAACACTTCCTAAAAACTCAGTGCTAAACCTGCCTGTTCAAGGTTTTTGTTACTGTCGTCGTTGTTTGCTTCATTTTAGTTTGTGTGCTTGTTGTTTATTTATTTATTTATTTTTATTTTATTTCTTGAGAGGGAGTCTCACTCTGTCACCCAGGCTAGAAGGCAGTGCAACCTCCATCTCCCAGGTTCAAGCAATTCTCCTGCCTCAGCTTCCCGAATAGTTGGGATTGCAGGCGCATGCCACCAAGCCTGGCTTTTTTTTTTTTTTTTTGAATAGAGACACAGTTTCACCATGTTGGCCAGGCTGGTCTCAAACTCCTGACCTTAGATGATCCACCCACCTTGGCCTTCCAAAATGCTGGGATTACAGGTGTGAAGACCACACCTGGCCACTTGTTGTTTATTTCCCACAAGAAGTTGCAGGGGAGAGTTGTTCACAGTAGAGGAAGCAGTGTGAAAAAACCCGTAAGCATGAGAGATCTCAGTCCATTCAGGAAACATGAGTGTGACTGGAGTCTCTGGTGCAGGGCTGAGGGCTAGACGGAGCCAGATACTAGAAAGACACAGGAGGACCGTGCTGAGAACTTGCCATTTATTCTGTGTGCAGCAAAGAGGCATGGAGTAGTTTATGTAAGAACACAGCATGGTCACCTGGTGTTTTAGAGAGGTCACAAGAGCAAAGAGTAACGTCATGAAGGATGGATTGATGGTGAAACTGGAGTCAGACGGAACAGCCAGTGAGAACACAGATCTGTTTATAACAAGTCTGTTTTATAATAACATTGCACATTTTGATTTGCTTCTCTAGGGAGATGTAGGTTATATAAGAACATAGATTAGAGTTTAGTAGAATGGAGGCTGATTCCTGGCTTTGATATTTATTAGCTGTATGATACTTGCTCTTCAGTCTAGGTCTATAAGTATAGATCAGTATAGGTCTGATCTGCAGGCTTCCACCTTAGTTTAGACCCTCCTTCAAGGCCTGGCAGTATACAGGGCCTTGAAGGAGAGTGTAAGCTAAGGTGGACACTGCAGAGAAACACGGCAACTGGAAAAATTGGCAAGTTTTAACTGCTGAAAAATCACAGCGGAGGGAGAAAGGAAAAACCTATCATGATTTTCAGGTTTGTGACTTGAGTCAGAGTGGCTGGCAGCTTCATAAATGGAGATAAACTATAAGAAAGAAGAAACAGATCCTAAGGAAAAACAGATCTGTGTTAAGATTTGGATAGAATGAGTTTAAAGTTCCCACAGTACTAAAGATCAGTATCATCCATCTAATAAATATCAAAGCCAGGAATCAGCCTCAGCTCTACTGAACCTTAACCTATGTTTTTCTTATATAACCTACATCTCCCTAGAGAAGCAAATCAAAATGTGCAACGTTATGATAAAACATGTATGAGATAGATATGTAGAGAGGCAAGAGTTAATTGGATATATTCAAAGAGGCAGGCTATTATCAGTTTATGTTTTTGCTACATAAGAGCCTTTCTCTCATATTACAGAAATAGCTACCTGGGAAATAACATCTTCACTAACAATTTGTAATCAAGGCAGATGGACTTAGACTCCCAGCCAGGTGTTGAAATTCTTTCCTTCACCCAACAGAGAGCTGAATGCAAGAAACAGAGATTCCTGAGGGTAACATGGATGAAAACAATGTTAATAAAAAGCAATGGAAAGAGAAGGATGCACCCACCAGATTCAAGTATTAATTCCTCTGGCAGAATGGCATTCTTAACACTGTCTCATTTTTAAGCAAATGGATTTTATCTTCTTAAAAATGATCTGTTGCAATGCAAACTTTCTTATCTTTTCAAAGATAAGATTTAATGAAGACATAGACTTCAACACTGGAAATTTAAATGAGTTTTAAATGAAGATGTAGACTTCAACAGTAGAAGAAACATATTAGTTAGAATTTTCAGAAGCAAAATAGGCTGAAAGATTTATGATAGCACTTAGAAACACGAGCCTTCAGACTGCGTGCCCAAGCATGACCAAAGAGCAGGCAATAACAGATCTCATTAGACGCTGTTTATTTAATTTCACATTATCCTGTCAGGGATGGTTTCCCTGTTCGATAGAGCTCATTTTTTTTTTTTGATAGTTTAAGTAATGCTCAAATATACAAGAATATGTTCATAATAAGAGAAGGCTATGAATGCAAATTCAGAAAGTCATCAAATCATCCCCAAAATTACAGTTTTAGGTTTTCTGAATCTGTTCTCTTCTTTCCCAAGAGCTAAGAAACAAGACTTACATACTGCCTTAGAAAGAACCCTAGAAAGGGAATCTACTTGGGAGGAGAATAAATCTCCTTATTATTTTTCCTCTTTGTATTTATTTTCTTTTTTCTCTTCAAATGCTACCACAACAAAATAATCTGTTTTTTTTCTTGTAGTGCCTGATTAATGTTCCAAAGAATCACATGTTTGCATTTGAAGTTAAAGCAGACATCTAGATAGAGCTGTAGAGAACGTGATATGCCAATATTACTATAGAAACAACTATTTTTGAATATTCAGGTGACAAAAATTAAAGAGGACCTTAGAAGGGACACATTACATATATGCCCATTTAATTTTCTCCTCTACAACTCCTATCTTCATCACAACGATTGCCACATCACTTAGGTTTATATATATTTAAAACAAAACTAACAACTCACTGAGAAAATATAATTTCACCTTAGTGAGGTATGACTTTTATTAGACATTATTAAAGCTGAAATGGCCAAAACAAGGAATTAAATTTTCCTCTGCAATGCTGATATGATCTCCAGCATGAACGTGGAGGTAATAATACAAATCACTGGACTGAAAATATTGCTCTCTGATTAAAACTTCTGAGAACAAGGCTGGTAGATTGACAGTTTTCACGAACACCTTCATGTCTTAAGACAATAAATTGCCATAATCTGTTTTGACATTGATAATGTGATCTAAAATCTCTTCAGAAAAGATGTCTTCAGGGAACAAAGATTCACTGTCCATTTGTTCAGACGGCTCAAAGTAATTGCATCAGATTCAAGGCTTGGCTCGGGTATTAAGTTATCCTAAACTGGAGAACCAACGTTTCTCAAACTTGGCCAGGCGCCGACTTCAAAAATTGTCAGTAGAGCATGGAAGATGATCAGGAAAGCCTTGAGGACATTTAGACCATACAGAAAAGGTCCATAGTTTGACCTTGTTTCAACATCATTGCTTATAAATGTAGGTGTATAAATGTAGGTTTTAAAAATCTCCACTATTTTCTGGGAACTTTGAACCACGGATGCAGATGTCTGCTTACTCTTTCCAACTTCATGGTGTCCTCTGATGCCACTGACCTTCCAATCAAACAGCACTGAGACTTCCTGTTTATTTCTGGCTCACCTTTGTTACCATCCTCTATGTTTTACTAAAGTTCCAGGTAGTAAATGCTTTAGGCTTGATGAACAGTACAGTGTCTGTCCCAGCACTCAACTCGGCTATTGTAGCATGGAAGTAGCCATAGACAATATGTAAACAAATGAATATCACAGTGTTCCAATAAAACCATATTTACAAAAACAGACAACAGGTAAATTTGGTCCAAGGGTCTGTACTTTTGCCAACTGCTGAGCTAGAGCATCAACTTTTCCCATACCTGGTGTTACACCCCACCTAACCCCTCCCTACTTCCAACCTGTATCATTCCATTCCTTAGGTCCTTTCAGTTTTTGAGTCTCTTCAGTCAAAGCTTCCCTGATCATGCTGTCATAGGAATCTCTTCTTTAAGTGAACTCACTCATATTGTTTCCCATTTGGAAAACCCTCCAAATGGGAAACAATGTGAGTTTCAATTGTCTATAAACCTCAGTTTTCCAATCCTTGCAGAATACAGTGTTAACCTTCTTTCATGTCTCAAGGCCTATACACAAGGATGATACCTGTTCTCCAAATTGTCCTGCTCCTTCTTGTAACTATTCATTTTCTTATACTTTCCTTTCTGCTTGGAATGGTCATCTCCCTATCTTCCCAGGCAAAATTCTATTTGTAGTAGAAAGCCTTCATTTCCTTATCAACTACTCACAGTTTTCCCCTTTCTACTGTTTACAGGGGAGACTTAAAGTTATAGGTGTAGAGGAGTCCACCAAAGAAATAGAGATTAAAATAGATTTAAGAGCAGAGTTCTGGAAATTATTTATACTTAGGGGACAAAAGACAGATCAGCGTAACAGACAATAAAAAGCACTGGGAAAAACAGGAGAACTAAGGAAGCACTTCATGATAAATTAACATGCAGATAAATCGTAAGGTCTTATATTTAAGTATCATTTCATTGAATAAATGTATCATAATGTACTGAGTTTAAGATATTCTTTTTTTTTTTTTTTTTT
>NW_012098097.1:3964898-3966925 GCF_000951045.1 Mandrillus leucophaeus
CACAGGGTGGGGAACATCACACCCCAGGGCCTGTCGTGGGGTGAGGGGATGCGGGAGGGATAGCACAAGGAGATATACCTAATGTAAATGACAAGTTAATGGGTGCAGCAAACCAACATGGCACAATATATATTGTTATATATGTATATACAGTGTTGTGCACATGTACCCTAGAACTTAAAGTATAATATTAAAGAGAAGAATTTGAATAAGTATAATAAATGTAATTGTTAACACCTTAATTCAATCCCTTCAACTGTCACTAGAAGAAAAAAATGCACAAAGACACCTGTGGAAATTCATTCTTTTAAGCTGAGATGGACCTATGTTCAGGTTGGGGACACAAATAAAAGTTGCTTTGCTGTGGTAGCAGGTACAATCCAGAAATACTTTATATCAATGAGAAGCTGATCAGCTGTAAGAGGGGTGCACGATGTGATGCGGGTGATGGGTGTGAGGGCATGACCACTTGAAGGGGCAGCATCTCTTCAGTCCTGGCAGATTGCTACCAGGAAAGCATGCGGGATCAGTGTGCCAGATCTGATACTCAGAGAAAGAGGAATTGCCAGATGATCTAATACTTGGTAGCTACAAAAGATGCTAGTAGTCTCTCTGTTTATTTTTGCTAGAAATAAAGTTGTTTCATTAAGTCAGCTGAATTCAGAGGCTGTAACTTCTACGATAAATTATTGGTATTTAGATGACTATTTAACTTTATTTCCCCAAATCTAAGTTTGTTTGTTTGTGTGTTTTTTTGTTTTGAGATGGAGTCTTGCTCTGTCGCCCAAGCTGGAGTGCAATGGCACAGTCTAAGCTCACTGCAACCTCTGCCTCCTAGGTTCAAGTGATTCTCCTGCGTCAGCCTCCTGAATAGCTGGGATTACAGGCACACACCACCACACCCGGCTAATTTTTGTATTTTTAGTAGAGACGGGGTTTCACTATGTTGGCCAGGCTGGTCTCAAATCCCTGACCTCATGATCCACCCGCCTTGGCCTCCCAAAGTGCTGGGAGTACAGATGTGAGCCACTGCGCCTGGCCACCAAATCTAAGTATTTTTATTAATGAAAACAGAATTTTTTTTTAAAGAAGAGGAAAACTTCTAAAACCTCATGGGGCTGCAATAATTAACTGAAAGAGAACGTCATGTGTATTAGTCAGCTCAGGCAATTAATAGCATACCATAGGCCAGGTGGCTTAAACAACAGAAACTTACTTTTTCACAATTCTGGAAGCTAGAAGTCTGAGATGACGCTGCCTGCACAGTCAGGTTCTGTGGAGGGCTCTCTCTTCCTGACTTGCAGGTGGCTACCTTCTTGCTATGTGCTCACATGGCTTTTCTTCAGTGCAGTGCAACAGAGACACAGAGAAAAATATCTCTTTGCCTCTTCCCAAAAGGACATGAATCCTATTGGATTAAGATTCTGCCCTTATTCTCACGTTTAAACTTCATTATCCTCTAAAAGCCTTGTGTCCAAATACAGTCCCATTAAATCAGGGATTGAACATATGAATGGGGGTGGCAATTTAGTCCACAGAACCATGTGAGCATCAAAGATTCACTGGACTTGCGTCCGTTTGTGAATATTTCCTGTTGTAGTGTATCTGAGTCATAGAGATGTCAGCTAAAGAACACAGATAATGGAGTATGTTGCATACAAAAAACTGCAAAATAGCTGGTTCTCCATTTACTAATAGCTGCACGAGGTCATTCAACTTCCTTTTGCAGAAAACCAATAGAAGACTGGAAAAAATTACTAAAAATTAACCATATCAGGACACTGGAAAACACCCAAAGGACATGAAAACTGCTATTGTATTGTAGAAAAAAAAAAGGGAGAAAAGAAAGAAAATAGCAAGAGAATGAAAAAAAAAAGAAAGAAAGAAGGAAAGGAAGGAAGGAAAAGAAAAAAGGGAGAAAGAGAGAGAGGGAGCACGAAAGGGAGGGAAGAAGGAAAGGAAGAAAGGAAAGAAGGAAGGAAGGAAGGTAACAGCACAATAAACTTGTGAGCTTCTTGCTTAGGGTA
>NW_012098097.1:3970194-3971636 GCF_000951045.1 Mandrillus leucophaeus
CACACTACCATGCCCAGGTAATTTTTGTATTTTTAGTAGAGACAAGGTTTCACCATGTTGGCCAGGATGGTCTCGATCTCCTGACCTCGTGACCCGCCTGCCTCAGCCTCCCAAAGTGCTGAGATTATAGGCATGAGCAACTGTGCCTGGCCAAGTTTAAGATACTCTTCAAAAAAAAAACTACATCTATTTTATTAAAATAAAATCCAACCAGCTGGGCACGTTTTTTCTTACCTTGGACTCTTCCCTTACTAGTAAATTATAGATACTTTTACAGGTCAATGCATACTGATTTGATATGTTCTTTTAATAATTACAAAAGTCTTTACTCTAAAAAAATCATAAAAATATCCAAATATTAGCAATTCAAGTCCTTTTAAATTTGTTACTGTTGTAAACAAGAATGTGAATAAAAAGTCTTATATTTAGGCAGTAAATGTTTGAATAATTACTTACTGACTTCCATGTGTCAGGCACTATACAGTCATGTATATATAATTGACAGTTCTTCTTAGTTAGCTGTTACCTGGAAATAACCCCTGAAGATGGGCTTTACCTCCAATGCCTACAGTTACAGTAACAATGGGACTATTTCACCACAGGTTTGACTCATGCTTAAGAACTCAGAGGTGAAGATACCAACAGATTTATCCTGTGGGAAAGTAAGGAAAATGCAGTGTCGAGAAAAAGACCCAGGAGATTATTAACCTGATATGTTAATCTTCTGGTTTTGGATGCTCCAGGGCAGAATTAGAGGACATATATATGTTCAGCTGGTTTTCAGTTGTACTAAGTATTATTTGCAGAAAATAACAAGATAGCATCGTCTACATCAGAGAGAAAAATCTCAGCTCCAGGGCTTTTTAAGATGAAATGCTTCAAGAAATGAAACAGGACTGATTTGCAAATGGATATTATTGATTTATCTTACAGATATGTCAATGCCTTGATTATCCTGGTGTTACACATTGCGTAGTGCCAGTGATGGAGAAAAACACTGGACCTGAAAATCATTCCAATAATAGTGGAAAGTTTATCCAAATTAGAGAGATCATTAAATAGATCTCAGGTAATGGAGGTCTAAAGCGAAAAGGCACAGAGAGAAATAAATTATGGCGAAAATGACAGCAGAAAGCTTTATAAGTAGGAAGAATTCTCTTAACTTCTCTGTGGTGGCCACATTTGCCTTTTTTCTAGATTTAAAGTTTGATTGTAAATGGATGGTACTGAGAGCCAAAGTCTTCAGCTCTCTAAAGAATTTGAATAAAAAAGGATGCGTTCATGTCCTTTGTAGGGACATGGATGAAGCTGGAAACCATCATTCTGAGCAAACTATCGCAAGGACAGAAAATCAAACAATGCATATTCTCACTCATAGGTGGGAATTGAACCATGAGAATACTTGGACACAGGGTGGGGAACATCACACCCCAGGGCCTGTC
>NW_012098097.1:3973756-3975517 GCF_000951045.1 Mandrillus leucophaeus
AAAAAAAAAAGAAAGAAAGAAGGAAAGGAAGGAAGGAAAAGAAAAAAGGGAGAAAGAGAGAGAGGGAGCACGAAAGGGAGGGAAGAAGGAAAGGAAGAAAGGAAAGAAGGAAGGAAGGAAGGTAACAGCACAATAAACTTGTGAGCTTCTTGCTTAGGGTATTTCTATGAAAATTTCACTGGCCAGAGGTGGTAAAGTTGGTTTTCGGTAGGTGTCACAGCAAGGAAAAAACAAACAACCACATTAAAAAATGGGCAAAGGACATGGACACTTCTTTAAAGAAAGCACGCACATGGCCAACAATCATGAAAAAATGCTCATCACCACGAATCATCAGAGAAATGCAGATCAAAACCACAATGAGATACTATCTCATACCAGTCAGAATGGCTATTACTAAAAAGTCAAAAGAACAACAGATGCTGATGAGGCTGCAGAGGAAAGGGAATGCTTATACACTGTCGGTGGGAATGTAAATTAGTTCAGCCTGTAAAAGTCTTTCACTGTGGAAAGCAGTTTGCAAATTTCTCAAATAACTTAAATCAGAGCTACCATTCAACTCAGCAATCCCATTCTGGGTACATATCCAAAAGAAAACAAATTGTTCTACCAAAAAGACACATGTACTCAAATGTTCATTGGAACACTGGTCACAATAGCAAAGACACGGATTCAACCTAGGTGCCCATCAATGGTAGACTGGCTAAAGGAGCTGTGATTACATCATGGAATACTACACAGCCACACAAAGAATGAGATCATGTCTTTCGCAGCAATAAGGATGGAGGTGGAGGCAACAATTCTAAGCAAATTAACACAGGAACAGAAAAGCAAATACTACATATTCTCACTTATAATTGGGAGTTAAGCATTGAGCACACAGGGACATAAACACAGGAATAGCAGACACTGCAAACTATTAGAGGGAGAAGGAAGACAGAGAGATGTGGGTTGAAAAACTACCTATTGGGTACGATGCTCACTATCTGGCACAATATACCCATGTATCAAACTTGCCCATGTATCCCCTGTACCTAAAATAAAAGTTGGGAAAAAAGAAATTTGATGAGGAGATTTTGGAAGCAAGAGAACCATAGAAAGGCCAATATAATTCATATGCATATGCAAACTACATATGCACATGGACACACCAGAGAACCTGGCAACATCAAAAGCCTGAGAAGCCTTGTAAACTTCTTCCACTTTTGGAGATGTTCCTCAACTCCCCAGTGCAGCTTGGGTGGCAGAAAGTGAAGCGTTAGTGGCTGGAGGAGTTTGAGTATAGCTTCTGCACAAAATACTGGCTGACCACTGAAGTGTACAGACACAGGGAGACTTCTAGAAAACTAAGCACTTAAAAAGACAACCAAAAAACTAGCATTGATTTCAGTGGTTGCACACCACAAGGAAGATTGAGTTTTTCAGTTTGTATTTATGCATGTCTATCACTGACTAAAACATAAAAACACACCTCTCAAGGAATAAAAACAGAATCCAGAGTCATTTCAATGCCTTATCTACAGTATCCACTTTTATTTTATTTATTTATTTATTTATTTATTTATTTATTTATTTATTTATTTATTATTTGAGACAGGGTCTCACTCTATCACCCAGACTGGAGTGCAGTGGCACAATCTCGGTTCACTGCAACCTCTGCCTCCCAGGTTCAAGCAATTCTCATGCCTCAGCCTCCAGAGCAGCTAAGATTATGAGCATGCACCACCATGCCCAGCTAATTTTTGTATATTTAGTAGAGAT
>NW_012098097.1:3977102-3980920 GCF_000951045.1 Mandrillus leucophaeus
TAAAGGGAGAAACAGAGGTAAACCAACTGACAAAAACAGAAAACAAATAGCAAAATGGCAGACCTAATTTCAAACATATCAATAATTATATTAAACATCAATTATTTAAAGACTCCAATCAAATGAGACACTCACCCATTGCTAGGAAAACTGCAAAACAGCACAGAAATTTTGTAAACTTTTGGTGGTTTTTTTTAAATGTTAAGCATATTGGCCAGCCGTGGTGGCCCACACCTATAATGCCAGCACTTTGGGAGGCCAAGGTGGGTGGATCACCTAAAGACGAGAGTTCAAGACCAGCCTGGCCAACATGATGAAACCCTGTCTCTACTAAAAATATACAAAATTAGCCGAGTGTGGTGGCAGGGGCCTGTAATTCCAGCTAGTTGGGAGGCTGAGTCGGGAGAATCACTTGAACCTGGGAAGTGGAGGTTGCAGTGAGCCAAGATCGCTCCACTGCACTCCAGTCTGGGCAACAAGGGTGAAACTCTGTCTCAAAATATACATATATAAAACATACCATGTAATCCAGGGATTTTACTTTCAGGTATCTTACACAATAGAAAGGAACATTTATGTTCACACAAAAATTTGTCTGTAATGGTCATCGAAGCATTATTTATAATAATAGCTCAAAACTGGAAGGATTGCAGATTCACCAACTGGTGAATGAATACACAAGATGTCGTATATTCATACAATGGAATAGAATTCAGTAACAAGAAACAAACTACTGATACAAGCAATACCATAGATGGAACTCAAAGGGTTTTGCTAAATAAAAGAAACTGGACAGAAAAGGCTGTCTAGTGTGTAATTCTGTTAAGATAAAATTTAAATGTGGCAATAACAATGGTGACAGAAATCAGTGATTTGTCAGGGCTAGTGCTGGTGGCAGAGACTGACTGCAAAAAAGGCATAAGGGAAATGTTGGGATGGAAATAAATATTCTAAAACCAGATTTTGGCACTGTTTTCATGATGGTAGACTTAATAATACTGAAAGAGTTACACACTTGAAGGGGGTGAATTTCATTTTATATAAATTATATCTCAATAAAATCTCAAAGGAAGAAGCAGATTGAATTACAAAGTTATTAAGATTCCTGGTGTGTGTGTGTGTGTGTGCGCGCGCACGCGTGAGTGAGTGAAGCAATGCTTTATTCCACTTCTGAATTACTGGACTTTTGCTTATACTGATGAAATGCTGGCTTAGTAATTATTTTCTTACCTGATTCCTAAGTAGCTTAAAATCATGCAATGCGTTAGAGGAGAATAGACGGCTACTAGTTAGCATTCATGACTGATCATGAACACAATGCTTGCACATCTCGTACACAGTGTGAGAGTGTAGCATTGTGGCCTGTATTTAAACATTTCTGATATACAAAGATTAAAGTTCTGATATACAAAGATTGAAATATGAGGAAGGAAGTCACCATTATAGTTCCTATTTCTTCATGGAGCAACATGAATGGAACATAGCCAGGGGCCTTATCATTACTATTATTCCTGATTGCAGTGGTGGTCATGAAGGCATTTGTTGATGTTGATGGTGACACTGGTAGTGACTTGGGTGATGGCAGTAGTAGTAGTACTGGGAACCATGGGATCATTTGTATAAAAGGACAAACAAAGCAAGACAGAAATATTTTGCAGGTATATTCTCTATTTCCTTTAGACATGGTAAGGCAGGAGTGATCTTGGCACTCTCGCTGGCTTTCCTCACAACACAAATGGAAAAGGTTAGTTCATTTGGCACCTCAGTACAGCTCTCCTTTCCATCTCCTGTACTGCACAGAAGTCTATTCTAATGTACGCAGCTCCTATAGTAAACTAGCTCATTGTGTGTTGACATTTTACCTTTGTGTGCAACAAGAAGGTCATGTAAAGGAAACACCATTTTGGCCATGCCCCTGCTTAATCCTTAAAATTCTCACTGGAAAATACTGCATCGACATGCTTCATCGTGGGCTTGTGGCATTTTGTTGTGTTTTATTTTGTTTTGTAGCTAGAACCATGCTTTTTTTGGTTTGGGCACCGTATTGCCTGGGGAAGTAAGGGAAATGTCTGTTATTGCTTGCTAAACATCTACCATGTAACCAGCCAAACCGCAGGAGCTAATCTCAAACCAGGGAGTTGACTTCTCAAGGAAGGAGTCCTGTGGTTTACATTCCTTTGACTGTAACCTCGTGAGTCGCCACACTTTTCCACCTAATTTTTCTACATGTACTTCCATATGTAGATTTTGTGCTATTGCAATCTGTGGTGTTTTATTTGAATTTTCTTTAAGAGGAGTAATAACCAACACTTGGTATTTTTCTGTCTGTAGTGTCAAGATTAGAATCAGGTCACACAATTTCAAAGTCTATTTAATAAGCTGTTTTGCCTCTTTCTCAATGTAATTTTTACTAAACTCACCTGGAAAGTAGCATTCATTCCTATATTCATTCTTCCATTATGACTTTTAAAATACCTTCTATGAACCCTTTTTAATGCACTGGGAAAATAAAGGTAAGATATTTAAGGTCTGATTTTTACCCCTAAAGAGCCTATTGTCTGATACAGATTCTGTTCATTAGTGTACCTGAAGCAAATAGAATGTTTAAATGAGGTAACTGAGAAGAGTTTAAGGAAGACACTATTAATAATGCATTCATGAAAACCAGAAAGGGATAATAAGCACCTCATAGCTAGTTAGATCAAAGAGCCACTACCACTAGTAAATGTGAAGGAGAATAGGTTGTATATACATCACAAATAAAGAGACTTGTAGCTCTAGAAAGAAAATGCTGCAAACGGAACCATGTCCTAAAGTTGGAAATACAGCCATTGCAAACGTGTGACCAGCAGATGGGAAGATGGGGAAGTAACTATCTCACCTGTACTCTACTCCCCCATTTTTTCAGTGCCTCCAATTGATCAATCTAGCTGGAAGCAAGAGGCATGGGAGCTTGAATTATGTAATCCATAAAAGTGAGCTTCCTAACACACAGGGAAATATCAGGAAAAATGTGGAGTAGTGAGCTTCCTAACACAGGGAAATATCAAGAAAAATGTGGAGTAGTGAACTTCCTAACACACAGGGAAATATCAAGAAAAATGTGGAGTAAATCTAAAGAAAACAAAGAGAAAACAGAATACAGACAAATTTGGAAATGACATCTCATCAATAAATTTGCTTTGGAAAAGGATTAAAATGGTTAGTTCCATTTAATCTAATTAATTCATCCATTTAGCTATGATCTCTTCATTAGTAGAAAACAGATTCCAAGTAATAGCTACAAATTTGTAAAACCAGAGATAGAAGGAGGCGTATGATTGAACCCTATTACTTTAATCATTTCCATACAACATGACACAATGCACAGTTGTTTCTTTATTTCAAGCTCTAGCTAAACTTCATCTTAATGTTATGAGACAAATACTAAACATACAGGAAAAGACTATGGAAAGAGAAAGGAGGGAAAAAGTAGAAAGGAAGTCAAAATGAGACAGTGTGAATGTGAAGAGAGAGAAGAGAAGAGAAAAAGAGATAGAGAGGGAAAGATGGAAATCTAAATGAAAAGGCAATGGAAGAGAAATACATTGTGCTGTTGTGAATAATTTTGAATAACCTTAGTCATATCAAAAAAGGTCATTTTATATTGAGAAATCTCAAGTTCTGGCAAGCAGAAAATTCTTACAGCTCCTTTTGCCCCTCTGATTTTTTTACATGTTAAACTAATCTGAGTTTTCTCTTAAGCTTTTTTCTCTTCTTGCTCTACATAGTGGCATCAAAAAACGCGCTTCAAATATCACCTCAGTGCTTATAAATCT